>NC_085846.1:82524205-83178580 GCF_035594765.1 Anolis carolinensis
CTACACTGCCATATCACCCATATTATCAAATCAAATAACCGATTATATGAGTCTACACTGTTTCCTTGATCCAATAATAATGCCCAACAGGCCTATCCAGTATATTGAATGAACCGACTCTGCATCCTAAACCATGTTCTCAGAATCCATTGAAATATTCAGGGCTTACATAGTAAACCAATTGATGTGGAAGATGTTCTCTGAAGCTTAAAAACCTCTGTTCAATACAATGATTGATCACTATGCAAGGATGAAAAAATATGTATAAACTATTGGTTATGAATAAAATAAACAGAGCCATGCCTAAGTTTTGGCATGGCACCAGAATAGTCAGATGGGCCATTTTATACTGCACTTGACTTTCTGATCTCATATTTATTCATGAGCAGTTTTGTTTTCAAAGAAAAATGGTAGGGTTTTCTTTTTAAAAAACACACATTTGTTGCAATTGGTGGGCAATAAAATATTTGCAGTAACACTTTACAATAAGTAGAGATTAATGAAAGCTAAATTGCAATAGAACGCCTATACCACACCATATTATATACACATATATCTGTCTTTAGATAGATGGATGACAGCTTCTTGAGTTGTTAGTTAAACTGTCCTGCTAGGCCTAGCATGCATTATTGCCAGGATATCAAACCAGATGCATTCAAAATTATGAAGAAGTATAAACAGGAACCTGTTTAAGTAGAGTGCATCCAGTTTTGTACGTATAATATTATTACAGGGATAATGCAACACTGCACTGCATCAACTAGCATCATCACCTAAAAAAAGACCAACTAAAATGATTTTTCAAAGAAACAGTCATATAAATCTATTTCTGTATAAAGAGGAGGGGAAGAGTAGTTTTATGTCAGTTTTAAGAGTAACCAATTTATTTCAGCCAAAAGACATCTTAGGCCCCAAGCTGTACTGACCATTTAATGCAGTTCAACGCAATTTTCAAAGTGTGGCAGGCAGATAACAAACTCCCACAAAGTGTATGCAAGAAGGCCCTTAATGTGCCTCTGTGCTGTGGTTTGTGTCATCACCATCCAGGCTTCCAATTGATTCAAGAATTTGCACCACAAAACCATTTTCCTCAATACTGGTTTGAAATGGCATCAAATTATTGTATTATTCTATGATCCTAAGGGTGGATTTACACTGCCCTATAATCCAGTTCCAGAATTATTTATTATTTATTTACTATATTTTTACCCCACTATCTCAATCCCAACGTGCAGCTTTCAAATTGGCAATAATTCAATGCCACATTAACATAAAACAAACAAAACACAATATACATTGTGCATGAAATTATGAAAATAATAAAACACTAGCATATAAATTCATAAATAAGTTGTTAAAACATTACAGACAGACCAAAAATCATAACCCCGAAACCATTCCAATCACATTGCCATTCACTTCGTGGCTGCATATAGCCCTGTGCTACTCTCCAAACGCTTGGGTCCATAGCCAGATTTTAACTTGTTTTCTAAAGGATAGGAGGGAGGGGGCAATCTAATTTCACTGGGAAGGGAGTTCCGTAGCCAAAGGGCCGCCACTGAGAAGGCCCTATCCCTCGACTGCATCAGCCACACCTGTGAAGAAGGTGGGACCGAGAGCAGCCCCCCCCCCCCCCCCAGAAGATCCTAGCTCCCAGGATGGTTCATAGGGGGAGATGTGTTTGGACAGGTAAGCTGGGCCAGAACCGTTTAGGGCTTTATAGGCTAAAGCCAGCAGTTTGAATTGTGCTCTGTAGCAAATTGGCAGCCAGTGGCGCTGACAGAGCAGGGGAGTTGTAAGTTCCCTTTGCACCGCTCTGGTGAGCAGCCTGGCTGCCACCCATCTGACTCCTTGAAGCTTCCAAAAAGTCTTCAAAGGCAACCCCACATAGAGTGTGTTGCACTGATCTAATCAAGATGTAACAAAAACATGGACAACAAAGGCCAAGTCTGGCTTCTCAAGGTACAGGCGCAGCTGGTGCACAAGCTTTAGTTGTACAAAAGCTCCCCTGGCCACCACCGAAACCTGAGGTTCCAGGCTCAGTGATGAATCCAGGAGAACTCCCAGGCTGCAAAAGTGTGATTTCAGGGGGTGTATGGCCCCATCCAGCACAGGCTGTAACCCTATATCATGTTCGGCTTTTCGATTGACCAGGAGTACCCCTGTCTTGTGTGGATTCAATTTTAGTTCGTTCGCCCTCATCCAGATCATCACTGGTTCAGGACCTGGACAGCCTCCTTAACAGTAGGTGGAAAAGAGTGATAGAGTTGGACATCATCTGCCTACAGATGGCATCGAATCAGATCAATACAGATCAATACTTCAGATCAATACAATTCATCCATATTCTGGATATGGATTATAGGGTAGGCTAGATCCAGCTTAAATGGTCAGTGTAGATGGCCCTGTAGTCACAACTGACTTCAAATTAATTGATTTCAGTGGACACATTCTAGGTAGCCTAACATTTGATTGAGCCCTATAGAAGTGATGGACAGGATGTAGATCTAAATCGAATAGTAAACCTTTTATCTTCCACTACTAGGTATCTCAGATTACTAGTAGGGTAGAGTCATGGAATTCAAAGTGTTATCAAACCACTACAACAATAATGTAGCTAGCAACACTGTCAGTCATTGATTTCATACATGATTGTATCATGGCCCTAATTTGGCCCTAATAAATCATATGAATAATCAAAGGCTGGATTTACACTGTCCTATATCCCAGGACCTGATCCCAGATTATCTGGAAGTGTAGACTCATATAATCCAGTTCAAAGCAGATAATCTGGGGTCAGATCCTGGGATATAGGGCAGTGTGGATCCAGCCAAAGAAGGCCACTGTGTTAGTTGGCACAAACTGCTTTTATATCACTTACAACTACTGTACATCTTTTTTATTTGTGAAGAAATTAAGTGGAACTTTTTTCTAAGCAGTAATGTTTGAATTGCACTGTTAGTGGCATGCCGGTGTCCATTTCACTAGAAACCTTAAACAGAGTCAGTTCTACATTCTGCACACAAAATAAACAATACACAAAGGAAGAAATAAAACCTGGAGATAAAAACCGTAGTCTGATTACAACGCCAAAAACAGGAAATCTCTTTGGGTTTGAAATTCAGATTTACAGTACAATGCATTTGAAGGGAATTTTTTTAATTTTCAAACAGTAAAGCTGAAGTATTTTAATTCTGAACTCAAGTTTCACCCTTTTTCCATAGACGTATTTTTTGAATGACATTTTAATGATTGCTGCCTCCATGACCAATGATCTTATATTGCCAAAAAAAAAAACATATTGAGGGGAGGAGAAAGCCAATTCCATGTCACAGATGCTTAGCCTTCTGTCTGCAGCAATTCCACCATCACTGTTGTGATTTTTTATGGATGGTTGAATTGCAAAATCCCTGAGCTTTATAGTCATATACATCTTTGTTTTATATATAACTGAGCTACAACAGAGTCAGAATTTAAACTGAGGCAACTGAAGTAACATAAGGCTAGTTCTACTGAATCTGTGGATGGTGACCTCTGTTGGCTACTATAAACAGTTTTCTCAAGACACTAAAAACATCCCATAATACAGCTACTGCTGTTGCCACAGTGTGCTGGGGATATGGTGTATTCCTTGAAGTTATATTTGCCAATGGACATGCAGCTGTAGTACCTTTTATGGCTGATTATGTGGCCTTTATTTGTAAACCGAATGGTTTGATGAGAGCCAGCATGGTGTAATGGTTTGAGCTTTGGATTCTGGAGACCAGGGGTCAGATCCCCACTCAGCCATGGAGACCAACTGAGTACCTTAAGTCACATTCTCAGGCTGGATCTACACTGCCACATAATCCAGATGAGCAAAGCAGATAATCCACATGATCTGCTTTGAATTGGATTACATGAGTCTACATTGCCATATAATCCAGTTCAAAGCTTTGTTTTGTCCCAGAAAGTTTCAGCCATTGAGAATCCTATTACTTCATCTTTGTTAAAATACTCTTTTATTTGAAACCAGGATACATTTTTGTGGATCTCATGTATTTCTTGTTGTGTTCTTATTACCATTTCTTCTCCTTATTTTCTTAATACAGTAGAGTCTCGCTTATCCAACCTTCGCTTATCCAATGCTCTGAATTATCCAACACAGTCTGCCTCCTGCCTGGATCCACAACTGCTTCTCTAGGCAGCAGGGACTGAACTTTTTATAGATTTAACTTCCAACAATGTTGTTATTGCAAGTTCATTTTATGCAATTCTATCTTTATTTGGATTCAGTTTTTTAGTAGCCAATGTTTTTATAGTCAATGTTTTCATTACATTGTGATGTTTTGGTGCTAAATTCGTAAATACAGTAATTACTACATAATGTTACCATGTATTGAAATGCTTTTTCTGTCAATTTGTTGGAAAACTTGATGTTTTTGTGCTTAATTTGAAAAATCGTAATGTAATTTGACGTTAAATAGGTTTTTCCTTAATCCCTCCTTATTATCCAACATTTTCGCTTATCTAACATTCTGCTGGCCAGTTTATGTCCACATGGGTGAATAAAATAGTGACACCATTACGGACTACTGGTTCAGTGTACACAAACTTTGTTTCATGCACAATTACTGTTAAAATTACGGTGTATAAAGTTACTTTTCTGTTGTGTGAGTAAGGAGTACATGAAATATAAATGAATTTTGTGTTTAGGCTTGGCTCCCACCTAACAGATATCTCATATAGGCCAATAAAGGCATTCCAATTTTATTTTGCAAGATCCAAAATGGTCCCAAACATTCAGATCTACTGCAGAGAGACCACAGAGTTGGTGGAAGCAGGTTTCATCACTCTATCCTCTGACAGCTGAATGTGCTAAAGGAAACATTAGGGAATCCTGAAGAATTGGGAAAGCTATAGTGTAGAAAGGGAATACAGATTCATCCAAACCAGGTGAAGGAACCTTCCATGATTCCACCCATGAAAGGCAGATTTTGCATTCAGTTCAACGTAACAATCATTTTATCATTGCTTATATGTTTATGAGACCCACCATGGGGTAGTGGTTGGAGCATTGGACCACAACTCTGGAGACCATAGTTTGACTTGGGCATTAAATCCACTGTGTGACCTTGGTGAGTCACACCCTCTCAGCCATCCATGGTAGGTTTCCAGAAAAGTTGGAAATGACTTGAAGGTACACAACAAAAATATTTATGGTTCCTCTGACCTTAGAATCCATGTTAAATAAATTCTTGTTTGAAACCATAATCTCAGTGAGGACTGCGCCTTTTCCATGTTTGTGCAGAAATATCTCTGTCCCTCGGAATGAATGGAATTATTATTATTATTTAATCACCACCCTCATACTTATTAATCAAGTGTGTCATATAAGAAAAACTTCATTACAGTAAAAAAATAAATCATGTAGTTTAAATTTCCAATAATCAGATAAAAAATAATAAATAATAAAGTCATCAGACTAACAGAATGAGACATTGAGGCAATTTGAAACAGCAATTGATCTGGTACAATGAAGAAATTATGTGAGGACCTCCAGATTACAATAGTGTCATTCATTCTTAATGAAGCCAGTGCCGCTTGGAGTGAACTACATTCTCTGCAGCTTGACCTGAGGGGTAGGCAATGGGATTCTTAGACTAAATATCCCATTCTTTGGAATAAAAGAAGGATTGTGCAGTGGCCAGATGGTAAAAATGGTGCATTTAAAGGAGGGTTTAGGAAATATCTCCTATAAGGACACAAAAGTTTTGTTTTTCTGGTAGAAATGCATGTGGTATCCAATGTTAATGCCATATTGGAGAATAAAAAGAAACCCAGAAAATCAGCTAAAGGTGGTGAAGGGCGCAAGAAAATGAGGACTGTCATTCCAAACACAAACACACAATCAGAAACTTCTCCACTCAAAAAAAAAATCCTGTTTCTGTGATACAGATTGACAGCCCTTTTAATATGAAATAAATCAGCCAGGATAACGAATGTCTAGGAGAACATACGGATTGAGTGTTGATTGACACAGACTCTCTGAAACCCACTCTGTTTGCATTCGGTTTATAGCAGCTAACTTGAAAGGATGTCAGGTGCTTTGAAATGTTTCAAGTGTTTTGAACCTCACCAACAATCATCAAAATGTGCTTATTGGTTCTCGGACTGAAGTGACAATGCTGCAGGCAGCATTCATGCCAAGACAATGCCAAATAAGAAAAGGCAGAAGAAGCCAAGCAGCACTTTTGTTTTTATTTTACTTATATTCATTTGGCAGCTGCACAATGGTTAGAATTATTTGCTGGTGTCGAACAGCCACATCTGTTAACACTTTTCTATAAAGTGAAATCCCTTTGCATTGGAGGTGTAGCACAGCCGTGGCCCAATTGCAGGTCACTCTCTTCTCAATCAGTATTTGCAAAATCACTTTGATGATAAAGGGACATGACAACAATAGTAAGAAAAGCAAGGTGGCCAACTCATGTCATGACTGCTGTTCTGCCTCCATGCTTAATTAAATGAACTGGAAGGACTCATAGCACGAAGGACAGATTGGAGACTGTAGTTGTGAAACAAAATATTTTATTAATAGACAAAATTGATCTCTTTTCCTCTTGATGCCACTATGAAGTCTCTTGTGAGGAAAGAAATCTTTGAGTCTATGCAGTTCTGGATAGATATTGCCACAGAGTATAAAGTCTTGTTATGACTGGATTCTTTGTATCTTTGAGATGACTTCAATGCAGTGTTGTTGACATGGCTTTCTCTATTGCTGTAGTCTATGGCTTTTTAATCTAATCTGGGTACAGTTCCAACGTGACGTGAATTTCTGTGATCCTTTTACTTCCTACACTTCCTTCCAGTGCTTCACCAACTGACAAATTCTAACTGACAAAAATAACTGCCATTTCAGGCTGGCAGGGGCCAAGGCTAAGCTCCGCCCCTTTGGAACCTTAAAGAGACAGGGCAGCAGGTAATGTTTTGCCTGCTCGTGGCATGACACTCCCCACCTAAAACTTATCAATAAGTTTTACCCCCTTATTAATAACAAATAATACAAACTATCAACTAATCTAAAACAAACTATAACTGTTCTAACTCGTAGATTCATCATCCCTTGGACTTTCTCTGGTGTTTCATCCTTCAGCTCTCCTACAATCTCTGCAGATTGATCTGGATGAAATGGCGGGATGAAGTATGTGGTTGGCCTTCCAAAGTCCAACACTTTGATGACCTTGCGATCCTCCTTCATGTGGACTAAATCCTCTTCGGTCAAAGCTTACCTTTAATTCTGGAACATGGAAGGCAAACCTGTCCTCTGCGACGCTGCAACACCCGTTCAGGCCTCCCTGGACTGATACAAACTCTTGTCTCAACTCCAACACCTTTGCTCTCTGCTGAGCACTCTTTCGAAAGCTCCGCTCATCCTGGCACTGCTGCTTCACTCCATTTAGCTGTTGCTGCAGTTTGGTTACAACTGCTGCTATCTCCTTTAGCTTCTCCTCAGAATATGAAGGCTTTATTTGAAGATCAGCAACCTGCTGTTCTTTGACCAATAGCCTTTTACTAGATAACTGTTTCTGCTCTTTTAGCTGACCATGAGCTTCTTCAAGTTGATACTTTGTCTCCGAAGGTTTTTGAAGTTCTTGCTCATATACAGCAACTTCTCGGGGTTCTTTGACAAGTTCAGCTCTTAATCGATTGGTGGTAGCCTGTGAGGTCATATATTCTGCTTGCAAATGATTACACATATCTGAGACATCAGAGTGGAAGTTTGTATGACTCACTATCATTTGTGATAATGCAGGATCACTTCCAGTGTTCTTGTGGCCATCTATATTATGCTCACTGTCCTTTTGAAGTTGTACTTGGCTATAATTTAGACAATTAATACTCTCTTTGTGATCAGCCATCCATTCTTCTTTGGTAACCTTTGCTGGTAGGGCGAAAATGTCAACACCAACATTGGTGGGTGGTTGCACTATTGGAGATATCATTGCAGCATCTATAGCTTGCTGTACAGACTCTTGAGCTTCCAGATGGTCAAAAGGTATATCTGATTCTACCCTCTGAGTTGAGGAATTGGTTTGAAATGCAGTCTGCGATGTGGACATATCTTCATTTTCATCTTTTATGACAGACTTTGAAGCACTAGGCTGCTCTGAACTTCTATTATCAGTATGATTGTTTTCTTCATATTCGATAATATATGACTTGCCTGCTGGTTCTGGGGCGCTAACACTGTTTGCATGTGAGAGGAAACCTACAAGAAGTTCCTTCTGTTGATTATTTTCTTTGGACAAAACTATTAGATTATCATGAACTGTAGTCCTAAATACTGAAGATTCTGAACTCTCGGTGTTTTGGAAACGTATTTGGATGTGATTCGGACAATCTAACATCTGTATAGGATGTCCATTTGGCATGAAGCCTGTGCAAAAGGTTCGAGCATGAGAAGGCAACCTTTTGCGGTTTAAACATACTGGACCTAGGATAGTCCAGCCTATCTCTAGTTCTTGAGCTATTGGTGCTCCTGGTCGACCTTTTATTTGCTTTTTAACTGAAAACAAGTCTGGACAGTCTATGCCAATAAGCAAAAGAATCTTTGCGCCAGGGTCGAATCTTGGTAACTTATGTGCCATGGATCTTAGGTGTGCATGACTCATAGCTATTTCTCTTGTAGGGATTTGTCTTTCATCTTTAGGTATATTTTGGCATTCTATGAACGTTGGTAACCTAAATTGTTTCATGCCATCAATAGTCCGGAGGATGAATCCAGATGCTACTCTCCCCACCATGACCTGATCTCCACCACAAGTAGTCATAACGTATTCTACCTCTTTTGATTGAATTTGAAAGATGTTAAAGAATTCAGGTGTTGCTAGGGAGGTGTCACTTTGAGAATCTAAGGCAACGTACATGCGTTTAACTTGATCTGGAGAGTTTTCAGGGTAGACATCTACCAAGCAAATAGGATGACATGTTCGTTCTTTTCCTGCTTCTCCACACAAAGCTGTGCAAGTTGATGTTGCTATCTTAATCTCCTTAGGTTGTGGTGTTTCCACAAGAATACATTCTGACTTTTCAGAGTTCTTTCCTTTCTGATGAGGTGTTGTTTCGCGGTGTAGTGCAGAGCAATGTTTTTCACTAAAGCATTCTTGACATTTCACTTTTCTCCTGCACTCCTTGGCTATGTGGTTTCTGAAAGTACCACATTTAAAACAAAGTCTTTGATCTCTGGCAAAGGTTAAACGCTCTTCATAAGGTTTGCTCCTGAATTCTTTGCAGTTATTCAGATCATGTGCTATTTGGTGTACTGGACATATTACTCCTGCTGATGTCTTTGTGTGATGTTCAACTGATGTTTTCATATGTTCAAGCAAAGAGATTATATTATCTGAATATGTTATCCACTCACAGTATTGATGTTGTAATCTTTCCTTACAATCTAATATTTCTTTCTGCTGCCTAAAGCGATGGCTTGCTTGACTCATATCTAAAATTCTCTGCCATGACTTCTGATATTTAGGTTTCAAGGAATCTAGTTTATCTTGCCAGAAGGACAACATTTTTGAGGTAGGTTTAGATATTCTGCTCTTTTGTGAGGAAGAAGCAGACATCTTTAAGTCTTCTGAAGTTTGTGTCACTTTATATTAGACTGAATTGCTTTTGGACAGAAAGGACTGAATAGCCTATTCTCCGTTACTTTGGAATGTAGGTCTTTTATTCTCCTGTTGCTGTCCGTTACTAATAGTCCCTTAAATAAAGTGATCACTAACTTTTAAGATTCTCAGTCCTTTTACTGAGACTTAAAGCTTTTTAGACTTAAAAATAACTATTGTGGTCCTGAAAGCCACATTTTCCTCCGAAAGGGCTTCCCTCAGGTTCCTTCAAAATGGCGCTGCCCTCTATGACTGCACTCTCTCTACAGTCAAAATGGCTGCTTAACTCCTTCTTCTTCTGAGGTAGTTTTCACTTCTCCTCAGGAAGGTCAAAAGAAAGAAATCAACTGCTACTTGGGAAGCTTAAAGAAAATACACTTTTACTGGGGAAGCTCAAAGGAAAATAAATTCACTTTTATTCAGGAAGCTTGAAGGAAAGAAATTCACTTTTACTTGGGAAGGTCAAAGGAAAGAAATTCACTTTTACTTGGGAAGGTCAAAGGAAAGAAATTCACTTCTCCACAGAAATTCACTTTAAGAAATTCACTTTTCTGGGGAAGCTCAAAGGAAAGAAATTCACTGTTCTGCCTCCATGCTTAATTAAATGAACTGGAAGGACTCATAGCACGAAGGACAGATTGGAGACTGTAGTTGTGAAACAAAATATTTTATTAATAGACAAAATTGATCTCTTTTCCTCTTGATGCCACTATGAAGTCTCTTGTGAGGAAAGAAATCTTTGAGTCTATGCAGTTCTGGATAGATATTGCCACAGAGTATAAAGTCTTGTTATGACTGGATTCTTTGTATCTTTGAGATGACTTCAATGCAGTGTTGTTGACATGGCTTTCTCTATTGCTGTAGTCTATGGCTTTTTAATCTAATCTGGGTACAGTTCCAACGTGACGTGAATTTCTGTGATCCTTTTACTTCCTACACTTCCTTCCAGTGCTTCACCAACTGACAAATTCTAACTGACAAAAATAACTGCCATTTCAGGCTGGCAGGGGCCAAGGCTAAGCTCCGCCCCTTTGGAACCTTAAAGAGACAGGGCAGCAGGTAATGTTTTGCCTGCTCGTGGCATGACAACTGCCTTCTTCACAGATTCAGCCTGGTACTATTCTCATTCTGAAAATATCATACATCAACACTAAACTTACAAAGCAAATCTTTGTTACAATGGAACCAAGGGCCCTTCCACAAAGCCATATAACTTTCGGCCCAGTTCCTTTTGGAGCCAACCCAAGATTTTATCATTATAGTTTTGTATGTGATTTTTATGACCTGTTTTATTGTTGCTGTTTATTTATTTGTTTATTGCTTTCATTTTATATTGTTGATGTTCGGGCTTGGCCCCATGTAAGCCGCCCCGAGTCCCTTCGGGGAGAGGGGGCGGGGTATAAAAATAAAATTATTATTATAATATAACCCAGAATATCAAGGCAGATAATCCACATTATTTGCTTTGAACTGGGCTATCTGAGTCCTCATTTCCATATAATCCAGTTTAATGTGGATTTTATACAGCTGTGTGCAAAGGGGTCCAAGACAGGAGAAAAAGATGAAAACTGTGTCTAGTAGCATTTGCAGAATGCTGAGCCACCCACAAAACCATAAAGATTTAAAATCTATGCATGAATTAAAAAAACACCCTTATGTTTACAAAATTTTGTAACCCCCAAATTGCAGTTTAGGGTAGGCATGGTAACCTAATATCTTGGATCACAATTTCCACTATCCTGATGAGTTTAAGACAGTAATAACTGAAACAACTGGTTTTGTCTTCCCCAAATCCTGGCAATAATCTTCTGGAAAATGAATTATTCCTATTCTGTTGCTCTAAGCACAGTTTTTTGGATTACAGCTCCCAGAATACAGCTTTGCTTGCTGGGGATTCTAGAAGTTATAAGCCATAAAATAATTGTCACTGATTCAAGGTGCGTAATATAAGCCAGTGGCACCTAGCCATGCCAAACCCCCCAAAACAGTGGTTCTCAACCTGTGGGTCCCCAGATGTTTTGGTCTTCAACTCCCAGAAAGCTTAACAGCTTGTAAACTAACTGGGATTTCTGTGAAAGTGT
The DNA here is from genome assembly GCF_035594765.1 of Anolis carolinensis. Classification (NCBI taxonomy): domain Eukaryota; kingdom Metazoa; phylum Chordata; class Lepidosauria; order Squamata; family Anolidae; genus Anolis; species Anolis carolinensis. The sequence continues at coordinate 82,535,937 of NC_085846.1, forward strand.
AGGCCAAAACATCTGGGGATCCACAGGTTGAGAACCACCCTCGGGTAGTCCTAAGCCTATGCCACAGGACCAATAGCCCATTAGACCCAGGCTTTTCAAGAAAGCTCAGATCTAATGGGGTATCTAATTAATTTGGAATAATTGGAGCAATTGAACAAATGAAGAAAGGTGACATATCAAAGGTGTTAAACCTGGTTTATATCCACGACCAATAATAGCATGACTGTAGTATAATAGCGTGTTTGTGCAATAAAGTCTTCAGTCAAGTTAATATTTTACACCTGATTAGATGTTGCATGTCTCTGTTTATGCAGCACTAGTAATATGGCACCTCTAAGTAGTACGGCTCCTGGTCTATACCAAGATTACAGTCTTACCAATGCAAAACTGCCCTCCCTTCAGCACCATCAATTGGTTTTTTTATAGCTTTGAGGAGAGAAGCAATTGGCACTCACTCCTCTCAAATATCCTCTTAATTTCCCCATTAGGGACAAGAAACAATATTTGTAATTTCTCTACCTAGGACACATGAAACCCTGAGACTTGTCACCTAGGTTCAGAAAGCTATGTTGGGGTTCCTTATATTGCTCTCCAAAAAAGATTTCAAAAGAGAGAGCCTTGGAGTGCTGAGCCACTGTGCCACCATGCATCAAACCTAACTTGAAGTTGGAAATACAGCACAGTTGGGGAATCACTGTGATTTAATGTGCTTCCAAGTACTACAGGGCACTCTCCTTAAAGAAACTGCTGTAAATTATTTGTGGCTAATTCCATTCTGGATGGAGAGCATACTATGTTCCCCAGTACAAGAGTCTCGCTTGTATCTAATAATTGTTATATCTTCTCTGAAAATTTACTGCCGATGTCTCAATTTTAACAATTTAAATAACAAGTTTAACCAAGTGGAACCGGGCGAAAGGCAGGCTGGCTCCCTTGATGAAAGCAGGACAACTCTTACGTCTGAGCCCATTTATACTTTGACATGAGCAGTGACACACAGAGATGAAATCTGTTTAAAGCCGCTGCTTTCTCAGCACAATGACAGCTTTGGAGTGTTAAGAAAAACTGTTTCACAAGAGGGCATACCTGTTAGTTTTAGTTAGGGAGAATACATTGGTAGAGGGGAGATGAGAAGCAGCAAAAATTATGACAGGCGCGTGTGTGCGTGTTGTGCAGGCATGCAGAACAGATGCCTGATTTGCAGTCCTCAGTACACAGTAGATGTGGGTGTGGGTGCGTTGGGAAGCTTTCATGGGGAACCATCTATTTTGTGACTACTGCTTGTGTTAGGGTCTTGAAAGAGAGCTCTTGATTTCATTGGCAGATTGTAATCCAGCTAGATCCAGACTGGCAGGTTGGTGGGGAATGCTTTTCCATATGAACATGTTACCTTTTCACACAATAGCCTTCTGTGCCTTTGAATTATTTTTGACTTACAATGCCCCAAAAATGAATCTACCACAGTGTTTTCTTTGCATGATTTCTTCAGAGGTTTTGCCTTTGCCTTGCTCTGAGACTGAGGGAGCGGAACATGCCCAAGGTCACCCAATGGGTATGTATAGCCAAGTGGGGATTTGAACCTTGTTCTCCAGAGTAATCATCCAATTCTCAGACCACTGCACCACTCCGACTCACAGAATTCCACAGATAGCAAAACCACATGGAAGAAAACTTAAATAGCTTTAAGTTAAATAGCTTGCCATCTGTCCGATAGATGATTTCCACTCAGCCTTAATCCATGACTGTATAGACTATTGACCTCATCAGATGAGGTAACTTTCAGCAACATACACCAGATCCTTTATATTTTTGTGATGGAGCCTGCCAGCTCCCATCCCACAATGCAGAACTAATTCCGGTGGGGCTGCATCGCAAAACTATAAAGGATCCGGAGTATGCCGCCATGGTGGCAACACGGGAGACTTCCCGTGTTTGACTGGAATTAACGGGTGGGGGGGATGTTGGGCAGAGGATACTTCCCACAGTGGGATGAGGTAGGGGGGAAGCTGGGTGATGCAGGGCATGGGGCGATGGCTTCCCCACACCGGGCAGCACCAAATTTGCCACAATGCATGGTGATTCAGCGGCCCATATGATGAGGTTGTAGGTCCAATTTGCCTTGGTCACTAAAATCCATTGAGTGACCTTAGACAAGTCACTTACTCTCCATCCCAGAAAATCTCATGATAGGCTTGCCTTAGAGTCACTCTAAGTCAGAAACAACTTGAAGGCACACAACAACAACAACAACAACAACAACCACCACCACCAATGATGAGGTTTATCAATCATAGAATCATAGAATCATAGAATCTCTAAAGAAGCGAAAGTTATTCACTCCAAGATAACAGATTGGCTGATTTCTTCCCCTTTAATAGATATTTAATAAATATTTAATAGATATTTAATAGATATTTAATAGATATTTAATAAATACCTTTAGAGACACCTTGGCAAAATCAGTGGGACTTGAGTGTGGAAATTAAACCCATTGCTTTTAAGGTAAATTTTGCAGCTAGGAAGTTAGTTCTTGGTTAGAGTCCTTCCTAGAGCTTATGCTTCCTAATTCTTACTACAGGTCCCTTCAAAACTTGTCTAGATAAGCATGGATTTCTATGATATAGCCCCTTGAGCTTTGTCATATTTTTCAGTTGTCACTTTTGCACCCACGCATTGAAAGTTGCAGGGTGTAGCAGTCAATGCAATGAGTAGTTGATCACATCATGCAACTTACAAGAGGAGCCACATCAGAAGTATATGTCAGTGCAAGCATGAAGTTATTCATGTATAAATTAAAATGTCAAAATTCACCCTCCTCAGAAAACAATATGGCTGCCACATTACATAGAGTTATTAACAGGTGTTCCACCCCATTGAGGCAATCTTAGTCGTTGTTTTGGCTTGGTTTTTGAAAAAGTATCTGAGAAGACACAAAAAAAGCAGACTGTTTCCTTGAAAGACTATTCATTATTCTCCAAACCTTTGATGAAATGAAAGTGAATATACTGGAATTGCATTAAGCAAGCAAACATAAGCTGCTTAGTTCTTGGTGAGCAAAGAGATCTATGTGTAAGGAGGAAATTCATAATAGTATGAACTTTAAATGAAAACCCCTTTGGATCATTTCAAGTGTTTTGTATATCCCGGTCTAAAAGCTGGGAGGCAGGCTTTACTCAAGGTCAAATTGAATTTGGGAAGGAGTTATGTTTGGCACAGATGAGAGCCCGCCAGTTTTGTCAGCTGTCAAAGAAACTGTAACCATCTTGCCAGCTTCAGGGAAGCTGCCGTAAGCACCTTGCAATGCCCTAAGGCTCAGCTATTCAGAAAAAAGGAAACAGATGTAACAGATGGCTGGCTGCAGCTCCCAGGCACTCCTTTTCTGTTATGAAATAAAAGTGCCCTCCTGAACCTCAACCACAAAGGAAGATTGTTAGAGGCAAAAGGGAGCGGAGGTCTCAAAAACTCAGTGCCCATTGGATATGCTGTGAGAAGCTACCAAAAGAAAAAAAAAACTAACGCCGCATTCATGGCAGGATGTCATTTCATGACAAACTCATTGCTCCTGAGGAAATGAAACAGACAGCAGCTAGCGTGTCGCACCTGACATGCATTCATAATTCCTATATATACAGTATAATGGTTTAACATTCCTTAGTAAAATGCAAAGATTACATTTTGAGGCTATAACTTCCAGAACAATTCAATCATGGCTCTGCAGGGTTAGAGGAATCAAAGTCCACTAGTTGTTTGTTATTTACAAGTTAAATTGTAGAGATTTCAGCCCCATGTTCCCCCACTGTTACCCTTACTTGTAAACCCCTTTTTAAAAATAACTTTGTATGTCTTGTAATCACTTATTAAAAATTTAAAAAAGAGAGATTTCAGCTAGGACCACGGATAAGAAGGTATGTACCTGGCAAACCAGATCAGCCGAGATTGAGAACAAGTGCTGTGGGTTGAAGGCAAAGCTGAAGAGGTTTGGTCAAATAGATGCAAGCACAAGCACAAATTCACAGAAAAATACTGATCATTGTAAGCATGGTTGGTGAGGACACAGGAAAGCTCTTTCTCAGTGGTTGTTTCCAGGCTGTGGAACTCCCACCCATAGGAGGCTCAACTGGCCTCCTCTCTGCTTTCGTTCTCCTGGCAGATGAAAGAAGACTTTTCTGTTTAATTCCTCCATTGACCATTACTGAGGCTCTTTTAATTGAAATGTAGATTTTTTTAAATCTTTGCATATCTATTTTAACTACCTTATTAAATGGTTTTTCATTAATGTTTTAATATGATTAATTTTTTAAAAAAATCATCACCTATTTTAACTGTATTTTTATTCATAATTGGGAGAAAGGTGGGGCACAATAAATAAAGAGTAAATGTTTTTTTAAAAAACAGTTACTCTAACATCAATTACTGGGGGATTTTGAACTCTGGCTATAACTAATTATTTTTGAAAGAAAACTGCCTGATTTCTGCCCTATCTTCGTGGGTTAGTGGACTGTTCCCACCTTTCTCTGTTATCTCAGGGAATGTGCCATGCACCCTCCTCTCCCAGTTCAACAGTGCAGTCAGTGCAATTTGCACTGAGCCAACATGATAAGCAGGAGGATGTAAGATGCTGCCAGCAAAATCTAATCACATATTGCTTGCCTCCTGGTACAAGAAGCGTGCCAGAAAATACAATCTTCTTCAGCAGGAAGGCAACCAAGTAACGCTTTCCCCCTAAGCTAAATGATCTCAGCAACCTGATCCTATGATGATATTTCTGCTGTAACTGTTAAAAACAGTAGTAAATTAATTTGCAATAAATCAGCACATTGACTGGAAACTAAAAAAGTTGAGTCCTGAAAAATTAAGAAAATCAGTTTCATTCTGAGTGATTGCTATCAGCTCTAAATCAGATCTGATTGGCCCAGTTCAATTAGAGAATTGGATAGCATAATCTGAATTGCTTCAGTCCAACTTGGAGATCTGGACATGGAAAATAAGTGGTGAAAAAGTCACATAAATTTGTTCCAACATGTCCACTAAGGAAAACACTGTCTATGGTGTAATGTAAAGTAAGAGGAGAGTTACTGGGCTTTTGCAAAATCTTTTGTACAATCCGAGGCAAGAATCTCACCTGTACTTGCCAATCAGCTTGATTATGATGAAGGGGTTGTGTGAATACATTCAAGTTAAATCAAATACAAGGTGTTCCAGTTTCCTAAATTTAGCTGCGGTAGTATCAGGTTATGAAGGATGTATGGAGTGGGATTAAGAATTGCTGTCTTCTGTCTACTTCCTTTTCCAATTTCTTAATTTGTTTTGTTTACAAGACTCCAGGGAATAATTCGTTTCCCAACCACAGTTGTCCCCAGTTAGCACCACAGAAAAGTCAGAGCATTGTTTCAGACTACTTGGATTGTTGGAGATAAATTGAAGGCTGACAACATCCATCTATGAAAGCTCATACACACATTTCTTTCTCTTAGTCTCAAATGTGCTACAAGTCATCTTTGTAATTTCCCACATAGTTGTAGGCACTTACCCAGAACATCCATGTGGTATTTTGACTAAAGTATGAGTGACTAACCTCGAATCATCTAGTACTGCCGGCTGAAATACTGGAGAGCAGAACAACGGTCCTTCAAGACTACATTTGGGATTGAACTAATGACGAAAACCACAGCAATACAGAATGCATCCTATTCAAGGAGCACAAGACCCTGAGGATAACGTGAAGAAACATATCAAAACCTTCAAGAAGTACAGAACAGCTGCTCTCCTGGTCATCTCCCAATATCCATCATGCATTGATCTAGGTAATTTCCTAAAACTAGATCAGAAATTTTAATGAATGTTTGCAATTCCATGGGATGTTTATCAGTTTTATCTATGCCTATCTTTTTCTGAGAAACCTGCTTAACTCCAGTTTGCATCCTAAATTATCCCTGGATCCAGGAGAACCTTCTTCTATTTTCTATCCTTCATTAAAATCATCATAAAAAGGTAAAGGTAAAGGTTTTCCCCTGACGTTAAGTCCAGTCATGTCTGACTCTGGGGGTTAGTGCTCATCTCCATTTCTAAGCTGAAGAGCCGGTGTTGTCCGTAGACACCTCCAAGGTCATGTGGACGGCACGACTGCATGGAGCATATCAGTACAAAAACAGGTCCTTCAAAGAAACATAGTGCATCAGCAGGGCTATCCATCATATAATTGTATTTGTAACTTTTTTCTATGTTGTATTTATTAATTTCATATATTACACCATTCGTCCATTGAGTTTCATCATGGCTCTCCACCCTACATTATCCTCACAACAGGTTTGAGTCTCAACCACTTTGTGTGACTGACTAGCCCAAGAGAATCCAATAGCAGTAACAGTGATGACTTCCATCTCAATGAGGTAGTCTGTCTGAACTTCAAAAGAGCTATCCAGATTGTTGAGCCTTTCCCCCAGAATAGATTAAACCCTTTGTAAAACTTCTTAAGGTTTGGATCAAAACTCATAGTGAACATGGAAGTCACCTGCTGTTACTACCTAAAAAGTTACTTAGGTTATTGGGGACCTGCATGTGAACTGGCCATTTTAAACACTATGCTTGACTTGCTCTATCAAAACCTCCTGACCAAAGATGCAGGCAAAGATACTAAAATACTACAGTTCATGGAATCTTCAAGCCATTTGTCATCAAACCTTCTCAATCTTCTTCAGCCTGTACCAAACTGTCTATTCTTATTAGCATGGTGCTCTTTAAGATTTCTTTACCATTTAAATTCCATTAGAGTAAATTATTGCCCACTATGCTAATGCAAATGTGGCAAAGACATTTTTCACACACTCTGTGTCATCGGTCCAATCCCACTGGGACCTCAACTGGGATTACTTGAGTGAATAAGTCCTCATCAGTGCAAGAAGGCCATAATTCGTAAATGTAGGTCCTGCTGATGAAGATTTACCACCACACCAAGAGAGGAAGCATTCTGTTAAAGTCCTATGTAGTAATTTATCCCTAGAAACAAGACTCTTTTTCTCAAGCTGCCCTTCTTCTCTCTTATAAAAGCTTCAGTCCAGATGAATAGAGTGACTCTGGGGGCTTGTCCAGACTTACTGTTGAACACCAATCTGAAGGACTGTGAATACTCTAATGACCTAGACTGTCTCCACTGGCAGGCATCTACTCTGCACCATATGCAATGACAAAGTTTGAAAATTGGAGTTGCCATGTTCCAAAGTAATGTTATCACCTTGGACTTTTACTAACTTGATGTCAGAACCTGGACAAAGCTAGTTTAGGACAACAATTCCCCAAATCCCTAGACAACCTACCAAATCTAGGAGCTGCAGCCCAAAAATATTAACTGCATAAAAAGATACTATAATCACCTATCATAGTACAAATACGTGTATAAGCACACAATTTATAACTGCAGTTCCACCCCTATTGTTTTTCATTATCATCACTTTTTCAAGCAAACCTTGGAACTGTAATTTTCTGGGCCTGGAAATCCTTGGATAAGACTCCCTACCCTCTTAAAGAAGGATATATCTTTTGGGAGGAAGCCAGAGCAATTTAATTAAATTCCATTTTTAGTGCATGCAGACTTAACAGGCATATATAGATAAAAAGAGCTGTTCCATCATCAAGGCATAGCCTTAGGGTTAAACTTGTGCATTTAAAAAAAACCCATAAATTCTAGTCAGATGCTGAATGCATGAAGTTGAGCCAAGTTTGTACAATCTGTTTGTTTTCCTGGAAATACCTTTGCATGGTTTATTATTGCAGGAGATATTATCTTAGTTCAAGATGTTGGCCATAGTCCTACATAGCATAATGCTGCATAACAGTTCTACATGCAGAAGGACAGATGGTGTTTCAACACTCCCTGGACTTACCACCAAGGTGCTTCAGGCCTTCCATGGCCATTCTATAGCTGGTGGAGAGCAGGATCATATCTACACTGACCGCTCACTGTAGAACAGGCCTGGTTAGCTCCATGGTGGCCAAATGCCACACGGAGCTGATCCAAGGCAAAGTTGGGGGATAGTCCAAATTATGTCCCCAAAATTCAGAGTATCCCCCAACTTTGGGCCCATGTAAACAGTTAGGCTGGTTAACCTGAGCCTGACTGGCTTTCCCCTGACTTTAAGGCTATCAAGAGAGCTGGGCCAGTTCCTAAGCACAACCAGTCACAACTCTTTTCACTGCCTTTTTTTCAATGCCATGTTCTCCAGGCTCAGATGGTCCAAGGATATAGAATGGCACTTACCGTTCCCTCCGTGTCATGGTGGTCTCTGGCAGCAACATGGGTCCTACTGTTTGGCCATCATCTGGGGTAATGGGCATTTGGCTATGCTGGATTGGCCCTGGGATAGTGAGTCAATGTAGATTTGCCCCAGAAAGGGATCAGAGAAGCATCTATGTTCCCTCAGACAGATGCAAAATGGTTAGTTTGGTAGCTGCAGACATCTCAGTAGATGATGCAATCACTGCATGTCTATGAACACATCTCCAGTCCCTCCACACAAGGAATGGCTAGGAAAATGCAGAAGCACGGTAACTCCAGGAGGACTTTGGTCACTGTATTCTGCAACAATTCCCCCAAAATCATGATCAGAAGGTGGACCTAAAATTGTGTATACCAGTAACAAGATCCCAAACTTTATAAACTTAATTCACTAGAAATCATGAACAGTAGAACTGCAGTAAAGAAACACTAAAATGTTTTCCCCACCTTGTCTTCCTGGCCTAATAGGAAAGAGAAACTCTCGTCTGCGGGGCTCTATGGTGTGGCACCCTCTCATCTTGGGATTCAGTGCAGCTGCTTGTGGATTTTGGTATGTGGAGTCCAGTCGGTAGAGTGGATACAGTATGCATATACACACAAATTAATCACCCTTTTGCATTACATGTATTTCATGCTTTCATAAAGATTTGAGACAAGGCAAAACAAGAGACCATATTGCTTTTGGATTGTGGTGAGTGCTGGCTGGTGGCTTCTGTGTCAGTGGGCTGATGAATTTGCTCCAGATCTTAGTCCATGATTTTTGAAGAATCTATTTTTGCTAAATCTAGTTGGGACTTAAGGATCAGCAACTTGGATAGCTCATTTGAATTAGGGACTGACAGAGAAGCCATCAACCATCCATGATTATGGTTCAAGGTACTGTTCAAATTTCCATTCAACATTTATTTATTTATTTATTTATTTGCGTCATTTCTATCCCATCTTTCTCACCCGAGGGGACTCAAGGCAGCTTACAAATCTGGCAAAATTCAATGCCAACAATGTTCACTAAGCACCTTTCTAAATAATTTTCAAAATCAGGAAATGGTGATGGTGATAATTGTGGTGATTACTTACATTTCTGAATCCCTTCAGGCAGATTCAAAATGATTAGTTTGGTAGCTGCAGACATCTCAATAGATGATGCAATCACTGCATGTCTATGAAGACAACTCCAGTCACACACACACACCCCACACACACATTCTCTTTCAGCCAAAGAATGGCTAGGAAAATGCAGAGGTATGGTAACTCCAGGAGGACTTACCATACAGCCAACATTGTGGCCTTAAACACTAGCGCTTAAAGAGTAGGTAAAGAGTGTGCATCCCACTTGAAATCCTGTGGCCACTTCCTGCAGAATTCTGGGGCTTGTAGTTTAGTGAGGCTCAGCACCTCTCTGGCTGAGCATTTTAAAGGCTCTCTTTAAACTACAAATCCCAGAATTCTGCAGGAGGCAACCACAGGATTTCAAGTGGGATGCACACTCTTTGCCTACTCTTTAAGCTCGACTGTTTGAATGGCACTTGAGTGCAAAAAGCTTAAATATAACATTTTAAACTGATGGCATCCAATCCATGTAAAATAGACAGAGATGGTCATGTTCTGTGCTTTAGATACAGGGACCATTAGGAAGCTATATAAAATCAAGAGAAAAATAGTCTTTAAGAGATTTTTCCCCAATCTATTGCCCACTAGATATGTCGGACTAGAACTCCAGGATGGCTGTCCTACATTGTTTTTATGGTGGTTATGGATATGACGGTCCAAAACAAATGGAACAGGGGATCATTTAGAAAGTGCTGTGTTGGGGATTTTTGCTGTGAAACTTTCCTAGATTTTCTTTCTTTAAAGGAAGGGTTTTCCTGTGAAGGATAAACTCTTTTTGCTGAAGGAGTCCTTCCTTAGCAAGAAGCCACTTCAATTGCAGCAAATGAACTTTTGGATCTAGTGCATGCATAGTGTTTTCACTATATGTGGAGATGTCTTTAATTGTGCATAGGGACCGTGTGTGTGTGTGTGTATATATATATATATACATAATACACACACACACATTTGTAGCCTTAATATATATGGCTGATATAGGATACTGGTCCAGATCAGATCTGACAGTTCTAATACTATAACAATATGTCTTTCTTGTAAAAATGTAATAATCAAAAACATCTGTGCCATTTGTCTTGTTTCTTTTGTCTTGAAATCAGAGCAATTTGTAATGTAATATATTTAAAATATTTATATCCCATCTTTTCTCCTACAATATTAAGATAGACCCTAAATTGTTTTAATTTTCTTAACTTTGTAATATATCAACATGTTTACTTTACTGTTTATACTTGAATCTGTTTTAAAGAAGGCCAACATCATAGGCCAAGAAATAGGCCTGCGTTCGCACATACACGCATACGCATTGTTCTTCCCCTACACACTACTCATGTTATTCAGTATTTTATTCTCATTACAATCATGCTTGTCACATGTTTTTGCCAGAGACATTCATCACCAAGGTCAAAGGGTGAATATCGTGATCTATTACGCTCTGAGGAGCCTAATGAAAAGTCACGTAATTATCCAATTTTAACAGAAGAATGTAAAAGAAGAAAAGGAGGACGAGGAGGAAGAAGAAATCGCTTGCTAGAATTTAAATTGTTTTGTCTCCCTGAAGCAAAATTCAGGCTCTGATTGACAGGGCATAATGATAATTCCTATTGATATGGCGATGTTAATTGTGTGGAGATATTTAATAAGCTCCTCTATTCTAGAGGTAAAATGCCTCCTCTTAACCTGCACCTGAACCTGATTTTTGATTCAGTGTAAGGATGTGGCTAAGATACAGATAAGTGAGCACGAGTCAGATTCTCAGTCTTGTGTGGCAGAATGGAAATTGGAATCTTCAGAATCTATTAAGGGAACAATTCTGCCTTTGCTCACACTTTTATAAATTATGCTTTATAGGATGCTAAGGCACAGTGTGTGAGGGAGTTTCAACGGAGGGAAATTGCCATGACTTTCCTAGGGCTTGCCGTAGTATATTGGTATTTCCTCCACCCACCACCCAAAGGGGAGGTTAGCAGAAAGCAGTTTACATTCTAATAGAGACATTCATAAATTAGATTAAAACCATTGTGCCTTAGCTTGAAACAGCCTCACTGAGAAGTGTCCCCATAAAAAGAAAACACCAGGAGGAGGGACAGAAGAAATGACAGGCATAACCCAAAACTAAACAAGGTTAAAATCTGCAAATGATGACATTACTTACTAAATGATATGACACAGCTGAAGAGTTTTAGCCCTTAAGTAGATGTTCTAGCACAGTGGTTCTCAACCTGGGGTCCCCAGATGTTTTTGGCCTAGAAATCCCAGAGATCCCAACCAGTTTACCAGCTGTTAGGTTTTCTGGGAGTTGAAGGTCAAAAACATCTGGGGACCCCAGGTTGAGAACCACTGTTCTAGCAGGAGGGTGAATCTTTTCGGCAGTGGGGTATGACTCAATGAGATGTTGGTGCATAGATGAATATGCAACCAACATTTTTTTCTCTTCTAGAGGATGTGTCCATAGTCATCCGTGAAGTGTATAATCAGTCCTCCACATTTGTGGGTTTGATAGTTTACGATTTGATTGTCCACAGATTAGTAATTTCTTTCTATGAATCTCTAGATCCTCCAGTACAATTCTATAGTCAACATCTGTTGGAAGTTGATCATAAGCCATGCTGGAAGATCTAGAGTACTGGTTCTCAACCTGTGGGTCCCCTGATGTTTTGGCCTTCAGCTCCCAGAAATCCTAACAGCTGGTAAACTGGCTGGGATTTCTGGAAGTTGTAGGCCAAAATATCTGGGGACCCACAGGTTGAGAACCACTGATCTAGAGATTCTTTAAAAATAACCTCTTTATGAACTTCTAGGTCCTCAAGTGTGATTCTGTGGTCAACTTCCATCAGAGGTCATGCTGGAAGATCTAAAGATTCCTGAAGAGTGCACTCTCAGTTTAAGAAACAAACTTTTTTATTTTCACAGGAATCCTGTACCCCTAGCCTCAGTGAATGTGGAGGACTGACTATAATGATTAGAGTATTGACCTAGGACTCAGGAAACACCAAGCTCCCATCTGACCACATCGTTCACAGGATGGGTCTGGGCCCCCCATAGGGTTGTAATGGGAGGGTGAAAATAAAGGCACTACTCCCCGTAAGAATTCTGTTTCCGAAATCCAATTTTCTTTCATTGCAGAGAGTGAGAATGTATAGTCATAAATACTTTCAAATTTACTGTATTTGCAATCCCTTAATATTGGATATAATATTGGATATAAATGTAATCAATACATATAATAATGCCTAAATCTCTGCTACATATTTTAAAGATCACAGACCATCCTATAGAGAGGTGCACGTTCCATGTACACTTCCCAGAACCAGGGGTAATGATAATGTTTGAACTATTATTCCCAGCAACTCCCAACTAGTATAGCCACTGCTCATGTTGACGGGGGATTCTGAGGTGGAAGATCAAAAAGTAATGATTCTAAGCTCAGATATTCTCACAATGACTCCTGAGATAAAGAGACCAGATAACTGTTGTGCATATGTATGTTTATAAACATACATATCTCAGCAGCTGTTTTTATCTCATTCTCAAACATGCTTTCAAGTTAAGATGAAGATGTGTTTACATTCTTCATCCCATATTGTCAATGGAGTAGTACTGAAGCTAATTCTACAGGCAAGTTCTAAATCACATTTGCTAATTCAACCCATTAAAACTAATTGGGTAAAGAAATAGTGTGACCAAATCAGAAGGCTTTAATGGGAGAATTATCTGGCAAATGACAAAACAAAATGTTTGTGATGAACCCTATGAGAAGTACTAGGGAAAAAAGGAGTTACATTGCTAGAGCAAAACAAGGGCACTGTGGTAAGTGGAAAGATAATCAATATGTGATTGGTGTTAATGCTGATTCACTGAAACCATCTAAATTTCTATTTATTATATCCCACCTTCCACCCAAAATTGAGCCCAAGGAATCAAAGCAATTTATTAATAAGGGAAATGTATAATATTTTATTAAAAGCCAAAAATAGATGACATCGTAAAAATGGTATAGTAGAGTCTCACTTATCCAACATAAACGGGCCGGCAGAACGTTGGATAAGCGAATATGTTGGATAATAAGGAGAGATTAAGGAGAAGCCTATTAAACATCAAATTAGGTTATGATTTTACAAATTAAGCCCCAAAACATCATGTTATACAACAAATTTGACAGAAAAAGTAGTTCAATATGCAGTAATGCTACATAATAATTACTGTATTTACGAATTTAGCACCAAAATATCACGATGTATTGAAAACATTGACTACAAAAATGCGTTGGATAATCCAGAACATTGGATAAGCGAATGTTGGATAAGTTAGACTCTACTATACTAGAATTCTTTGTTGAACACTTGTTTGCTGGCGTCTATAGTATCTACTTATTATCTAATCAGTTCCCAATATCCTAGGGCAGATGTATGGGCTCCAGGAAAATTCTTCTCTATGGGATTACAGTATCTAGATCAAGGCCAGGATCAAGGCCTAGATCAAGGAACGAGCAGAAAACAAGCTCGTTCCCTCCTCAATATGACACCCTTTCAAATATTTAAATACAGTAGAGTCTCACTTATCCAACACTCACTTATCCAACATTCTGGATTATCCAATGCATTTTTAGAGTCAATGTTTTCAATATATCGTGATATTTTGGCGCTAAATTCATAAATACAGTAATTACTACATAGCATTACTGCGTATAGAACTACTTTTTCTGCCAAATTTGTTGTTTAACATGATGCTTGGGTGCTTAGTTTGTAAAATCATAACCTATTTTAATGTTTAATACCTTTTTTCTTAATCTCTCCTTATTATCCAACATATTCACTTATCCAACGTTCTGCCGGCCCGTTTATGTTGGATAAGTGAGACTCTACTGTATAACTATTATGATGCGTCTTTTTTAAGCGTCTTTTTTCCAGGCTAACATACCCATTATGTTTTTTAAACAGAGACTAGATGGCCATCTGTCCGAAGTGCATTGACCATGTATTTCTGCATGGTAGAAGGTTGGACAGGATGACCTTTGTACTTCCAACTCTACCATTCTATGATTCTATGATCTTTTTTTTTGGGGGGGGGGGGGGTTGTCTATAACTGAGATCTTCCTATCATCACCATTAGTGTTAACCAGAATTCTGATATGATGAGATCCAAGCAGCCAAATTTTTAATTTTCCCACAACTCCCCTTTAGTCTCAATTAACTTGTGCTAAAAACTGCCATGTGCTATCTAAGAGCCCTGAACCAAGATGCTTATAAATGCACATAGGTTGAATCATATCATCATATAACACTGAAATTGTTCCAATTTGTCTAGGTTACAGCTTCCACCGCAGCTCCTCCACACAGTACAAGATTAGCTTTGAAAACACAGCACCACGGTTTGTACTCCGGCTATGGTGACGAATGAACTGTGCACGTTCTCCTTATATTTCCCCAGCCATCGCTGAGATATAAAGGCAGCCAGTGACATAACTTCATATCCGATGTGGCTTATTGGTTTAGAAACTGGTCCAGATCCCAGGAAACCCATCAAGCAAAGAGCAGAAAGGCCTGACAGGGATGCCTGACATCTGCAACGGGGAGATCTGCCAATTAAGATACAAGCTCACATGGCGGTGTGAAAAGTGAGTGTAAATGATCAAAAGAGAGCCAGGCGTTTTCCCATCATTCACCGGCAGTGCTTAGGCAAGGGTTCCTTTGAATGCTGTTTTAGGAGTGGACTTACACAATACATCTTAAGGAACATTTATACTGTGCTCACTGTGCATTCAAGTGTGGCCACTTCAAAGGTTTAGCCAAGTATTTTATGGCCATGGTAAAGGGTTCTTATTGATTTAAATTACAAGTCTGGCTCCCGTCAGCTTCACTTGAGGGCAAAAATGCAATAAAATATCCCACAGCACACAGACAGGCATATCACATTGAAAAATCTTAAGAGTTTGCTTTCACTCAAGCCCTTCACAGCCATATCTATTTTTTAAGGGCACGGTTATCTCACAGAGCTGTTTATTCTCTTTAGCTTTAAGACTTGAATGTCTCTGAAATCTAACATAGGCCTTTTCAGAACAGCTCCGTGTGCCAGTCAAATCCAAGTTTTGTTTTTTTTGTGGGTTTCCCCCTCCCCTCTTTTGGACATACACAATTGTTTTGTTCTTCCTTAGGACACCAATATTTTGGCAACTGCTGCTCTGGAGACAAAGAACTCAGCCACAAAGCTATCTTCATATAAAACAAGGCAGATCCATATGAATTCAGAAAGCAGAGTGATTGACTGGTCTGTTCTGTCATGTAGAATCTCTTCTATTCCACAAGGGAATTCTCCATTATCAAGCAGAACTCCATTCGAGAGACCATAGAAAAATGTTTTATATTAGAAGGTTACGAGAAATAAGGTTGTTGCCAGTCTGAAGCACTGTTTATTGTTTTCTCAGCATGGCTGCATTATAATAATACAGTCACGAAGGAAGTTCCCGTACGGATGGAAATGTTTATGAAAAACCACAGGCAATCTATGTGTGTACTTCATAAGCAAGTTCCTCACAATAATTTACCTACCATGTACCTTGGCTGGAGATAACCTCTGGGCACATGCAGAAAACAGCAAATGACTATTATGTATCTGACATTTGAAATAACATGTTTCTGGAGGGTTGGCATTACAAGAGTCATTTCACTTCAAAATGTTATTCCTAATGTATTTTTTTTTCCAAAAAAAATTCATAAGCGGCACTCGCTTGAATTCGGCGCCGCGCTAAAGTCACTCAAAAGACGAGAGGTCAAATTCATTTCATTTCTTTTATGTTTTCTTCTCCCTGCTAGATGAAATAAATGATTAAGCCTAGAACATTTGGCAGTTCAGTGAATGTGCTCGCTAGTACCATTACAAGATCGATTTTCTCAATCCGGGAGTCTTTCTAGGGCGCACATTGCTTCGCTGACATCTGTCGTGGTTGTCATGGCAGCCCCTTCTCCCGCATAGTGAGAGGTCAGGGCTGACAGGGGAGGCCTCGCCAGTTTTACCCTAGTCACTTCAAGGTTAACAGCCAATGGACCAAAGAAATAGGCAATTATAGTACAGTCAATTCCGGTTAAGGAAATATCTGAGAAGTAAATATATCTGATAAGGGAATGAAAATGAAACAGCCAGGGCTATTTGTGTAGGCCGGCATTATCATCGGGATCCCCAGCTTCTGGCTTAATTGCTTCTCAATGCAATTTCAATATTAAACCTCCAGCATAAGTAAAAGGAAGAAAGAAAGAAAGAAAGAAAGAAAGAAAGAAAGAGAAAGAACGCTTCCACCCAAACAAAACAAGCAAACTACCACTAATCCTGCCACCCACAAAATGTACCATGACACTGAAAACCAAGACCCGTGTCATGTCCCTTGAACTCTCCCTGAATAGCTGGACCTCTCATATGGAGCAGGAGGTAGAAAGGGAACCCAACCATTTCCTGCCTTTGTACATAGAGAAAAATTTCAGAAATTTATTCTCGATATTTTTGAGGTAGAGTTTCACAAGAGAGGTCAAAATATATGTGTTTGGCGGGGACTAATCTCATACTAAAGGCACAGATACCAAAGTAATGAACCAATGGGAGGTCCCTGTGTAGGAATTTGGAAAGCTTTGTAGTTGTTAATTGCCATCAAGTCAGCTTCAATTTATGGTGATCACATGAATGAAAGACTTCCAAGTCACCCTATCCCAAGCATGGGCAAACTAAGGCCCGGGGGCCGTATACAGCCCTCTGGGTGCTTATCTCATGCCCTCCTAATTTTTCCTGTCCTCTTGGCATAAGGACATGGCTGGCTGCCCTTTGGAACACTCTCAGCCACTGCATGTCTTGCTCTCCTCCCGGCATAAGGATGGTGCAAGCAGCCCCGTCCTTATGCTTGGATGAAGGCTCGAGCATGGCTCGAGGAAAGCACAAAGTGGCTGAGAACCCTCCAGAGCATTCTCAGCAACCACCTATCTTGTCCTCCTCCCAGCATAATGCCAAGAGGACAACCTGAGGATCAGGGAGGAGGATGGGGAGGAGGATCACGGCAATCACCACATATTTTGCCTGTTATACCCCAGCCACCTTTGGGCTCTGAACCTGATTCCGAAACGAACTTTGACCAGGATGAAGCTTATTCTGACTTTTTACCTAGTTCGCAGAGCTTCTTTCAATTACAGACCCCAGCTGTGGATAGCTTCGATGCTTCCCTAATTGGGAGAGATACTGAAAACATTACTCCCGTGGTAGAACCAGATGTCCCAAGTTCTCCAGGGAATGTATCCTTTAACAGAAGGGAGTTTCTGCATCACCAGAGATCAGAAAAACAAGGGCTTCGAAGGAGTCAACGTTTGACATCTAGAGGGGATAATGGATAGGAGATTCCCTTGGGAACCTTTGGGGAGTTTGGTTTCCCTTCGCTGAGTTTAGATCTAAGTTCCATAAAAGTGTCCTACACTGTGAACAATTTGCGGTGTCAACGTAGCTATCTCCTGAGAACACTTCACTGACTCCAGTTCCCTGATTTCACCAAGCCAAGACTCCTGTTCCTGGCGGCCAAGCCGAGCCGCGACTCCCGATTTAAACCGGAGTAAATTCACGTCCTTGCCTTGTTCCTGAATCCAGATTGCTTTTAGCTTCATCTTGTTCCTGCCTTGATATCAAAGACTTCCTAGTGACTTTGGACCTTGTCATTCACTCTTGCTTTCTTGTTGTTTCCCCGCTCAAGAACTTCACACCAGTTTTGAGCGTGTTTCGGTTTCTGGACTTTGGACAATAATATTGGACATATCTCTTCAACTCATTGGACTAATTCATACCTTATCATAAAGAACTATCACTCACTCATCCTTTCCACTTTTTCATTCCTGAATTTAGAATTGTTTTAATAAAGATATTATATCTAGTTTCCAGTGCTCACGCTGCCTTGGGGTGCAACATTGCCTTTCTCCCGGCATAAGGATGGAATGAGCAGTCCTGTCCGTATGCCAGGAGGACAACCTGAGGATGACCACATGGATGGCCCCCTTCTGGCCCTCCCCCTCCCAGGGCTGCCACACCCAGCATGTGCCTGGCCATCCTTCCACCTGGCCCAGCCCTTCTGGTCGGGCCTGCAATGTGGCCCAAAGCTAAAAAGTTTGCCCATGCCTGCCCTATCCCCACTACCACCCTGCTCAAGTCTGGCAAACTCAGGGTCATGTCTTTCTTGATTGAGTCTATCCATATGTAATGCAATTTTCATCTTTTCCTATTGCCTTCTATCTTGCAAAAATATGTTTTCTTGTTAGTCAAGTCTATCCATGTAATGTCTGAAGCACATGAGAAGATAACTTGTGACAAATCAACACCATTGGCTCATCTAGAATAGCTCTACCATCAGAAAGTTCTTAATGTTTAGGTGGAATCTTTTTTCATATACATTAAATCAATTGCTCCATGTCTTAGTTTCTAGAGCAGCAGAAAGCAAGCTTACTGCATATTCCATATGACATCATTCCCAAAATTTCAACATGGTTATCATATTGGGCACAGGAGTCCAATGATATCTGAAGACTACACAGTTTGCACCCCTGTCTTTAGTTGTACATGCTGCAATGGCTACCTCTTCTTTTTCAGGCAACTCAAGAAATGCTCACAGGTGATAAAGCAAAAAAAAAAAAGGTTACTGAAAGTACAACTTTTCCCACATGAGATTGCTCAGAAACTGAGATTTTCTGGGCTAGCCCATCATCTCAAGTACTTTTAATTATTTTAATACCATTGTTTTGGTGGTTGCCTCCGAGCTCTGGAACTCCCTAGCAAGGGAAAAATGTTTGGAAATTTTGGACTACAACTCCAGAAATCTCCTGAATTGAGATCTCAAAAAGCAATTTTAAGATTTGCAGGGGAGGCTCATTTTGCTTCCTCATAGCCAAGAATCACAGAATCATAACAACTCAGAGTTAACAGGGATCTCAAAGGTCAGCTAATCCCACCATCTTCTACATGTGATGGAACTCCACTGATAAAGCCTCCCTCCCAGTCTCTTTTTAAAAGTCTGAAAACAAAATAGTGGCCACCGCCTTCTAAAGACATCTTTTTCATAATCAAAAAAATGATACTCTCCCTTGCCTGAGAAAATGACTTGCCCATCATCTAAAAGCTCCTTCTTGATTTCCTTGATTTGCCCAAGACTCAAGGTTGTGGACAAAAGCCTGGCCTATGGAGCTAATTTTTACTGCAGCATTTTCTGCACTTTAATCTGTAATTTTATCTAATTATGCTTTAAACTGTCTGCCTCCTTTTACTACTCTTATTTTAATTCTTTTAATATAGATTTCTTGTGTTGTATATTGCGTGATGTAAATTAGTGATTTTTCAAATTAGGAATTTGATTATTATTGATTGACTTTGTCTATGGAAAAGCATATATGTCAAGAATAAATAAATACAGGACTCTTGCAAATTAGATTAAAGAAATGGGTGTGCCAATCCTTTGGGTTTTGCCAGATTTGGCTGATGTTGTTTCTTTTGCACCCGCTCATTCCATTCTGAGTGATTTGTCCTAATGTCTTTCAAACATTTTGTATTGTTTTAAAACAGTTCAAACCAAGGGTATAGAAGCCCTCAGTGGTGCAGTGGTTTAAATCCTTGTGCCAGCAGGACTGCTGATTTGAAGGTTGGGTTGCTGACCTGAAGGTTGCTAGTTCAAATCCAACTTGGGGAGAGAGCAAATGAGCTCCCTCTACCAGCTCCAGCTCCATTCGGGGACATGAGAAAAGACTCTCACAAGGATGGTAAAAACATCAAAACATCCCGATGTCCCCTGGGCAACATCCTTGCAGACAGCCAATTCTCTCACACCAGAAGCGACTTGTAGTTTTTCAAGTCTCTCCTGACAAAAAAGGGTATGGTTCACTGAGGCAATCCTATATGCATGATGTATGTGGAGAATAGATGGGTCATGTTTCAGTTTGATTGGGAAAGGTCTTCAGTATACAAACTAGTCTTAAGAACCATAAGTTCTCACAACTGGCAAAACTGTACAAAAAAAACCTAAGGTATTGTGAGAATTCATGCTTCATAAGACTAGTTTGTAAGAATTCATCTTTTACATATTTAAACAGTAAGAAACACTGAGAACTTGGAAACCAACAAGGACACAAATAAAGTAACAAATACAAAGGACTAAGAATACTGAAGACCTTTCCCAATCAAACTGAAACATGACCCATTCTTCACATACATTTTGCAGTTAAATTAGTATTAAGGGCATAAAATGGCCAATGCATGCACTTTAAAAACAGTCTATTTTGTTCTCACCGTGGTTTCTTTAAAAAATACTTCAATGCTTTCTTTTTAAAAAGGTAATAGAAGCAAAGATTGTTTCTGATTCTGAACCGTAGCTGTCATGTAAGTGTGGTAGATATTATTTTAATTGATATCCTTGGGAATGGAATAGAAAAATGGCAGGTGGAATAAAGATATAAAGGTTTCCAATTACAAACAGCATATTTCAAGAATTCAGCCCTGACAATGTCTACTTGCAGTGCCTTCAAGTTCATTATGGTAGATATATTCTTATTACCCAGTCTTGATTAAATTCACTTTCAGGAAATAAACTAACCACTCATTGCCTGGGGTAAGGATAAAACTCCTTCTCTGAATAAGTTATTCCATAATTATTCATTACTGGTTTGGGTTGTAACTTATTCTGAGGCATTGATGATGGGTTCAGATTGGTTGAGATGAATCCTCATAGTGATACAGTATTTTTTATTCATACAAATTATTAAAGTAGGCACATGAATGATTAAAAAATAAGCACACATATAATGAAATATGCATCATAAACAAATTTTCACCACTGGTCATGAAAGTCCACATCGTTCAGTTTGTTAAGCAAGAAGAAACTACAACTATTTTTTTCCTTCAAGAAAAAGTCCCTTTGTGATCTGCCATATTGAATATAACTCACTAGTGGAATAACTGAATGGCAATATATCTACTGCAACTGAATCAATAGCCCAGTTAAAAGAAGACAGATATAAGGTTCTTCATGAACAACCTTATTTTATGGGTGGGAGGTGTCCATATTTTGCTTGGTGATGCTAGGAACTAACCTAACATGACTAAGGTAAAGGTAAAGGTTTTCCCCTGACATTAAGTCTATTTGTGTTCAACTCTGGGGGTTGGTGTTCATCTCCATTTCTAAGCTGAAGAGCCGGCGTTGTCCGTAGACACCTCCAAGATCATGTGGCCGGCATGACTGCATGGAGTGCCATTACCTTCCCACTCCATGCAGTCATGCCAGCCACATGACCTTGGAGGTACCTATTGATCTACTAACATTTGCATGTTTTCGAACTGCTAGATTGGCAGAAGCTGGGGCTAACAGTGGGAGCTCTACTCACTCCCTGAATTCCCACTACTGACATGGAAAAAAATCATTACAAGATTTGAAATGTAATCCAATTCAATATTGAAGCAGTTACTCATTGCATTAGGTATTGTGTTGCTCATTTCTTTTCTATAATTCTATGTTACTTTTTGAGAAAAGGTAGGCTTACTATTGATAAGACAATGGCAGAAAATCTGTAAAAATGCTGTTAAATGTATTTAAAATGCCTTCTAAAAGTAACAGGTAAGGAACTATATGCTAATTGTTCCCTCAGTAAAGTACGTTCACATCATCTTCAATCAAAACTTTACTTGTGATCCCCAAAGTCTGTAAATATAAATAACTCTAACTTGTAACTCATTACTTTCTAGCTGTCTGTTTCTTACAGATTTCAGATTCTTTCTAGTAGTTGATTAAGAAACTGAAGTTATCACTTTGGATGATAGCCTGAAAAACACAGGTCTTCACAAAATTATTACAATAGAAATCAATATGAGTTCCACCCTGGTCTGGCAGTTTAGTTACAATAGCCACAACACACTTGCCCCTGCCAATACTGTGTGCTCAGGACAGTAATACCATATAGTGATTCGTAGACATATAAAAACCCACCGCTGCTATTCAACTCCTTCACCATTTGTGACATCATACCCCGGACAATTTCCCTAAGACAAGCAGAAATCAGAATGCTTTGCTGGCAACACTTATTTCCTCTGCTGCCAAAGAAAATGTCCAGGAAGTGTTAGAAAAATTGGGATCATCAGCCTTCCTCATAAAGATTTCAACCCCTGGTGCTGTAGGTCATTTGTTTTGATTGCTCCAGACCTGTCCACACACTTGATTTATTCCACACTATTCACTACTTACATTTAAGTATTTCAAACAAAAAAGTATGGAGACGATAAGAAAAAATGAACCAATTAAATCCACAAACAGAGAAGAGACTCTGAAGATGCCCATTCATAGCAGCAACTCTGTCGCTACCAATAACAGTCGGCCAGCCAGTCGTGCTCATAACAATAAAACTTTGAATCATGAACCATTTCAAGAACAATTTTGGGTAAAGAGAAGCCTGACATGATTGAGTTAGACATCTACACTGCAGATTTAATGCAATTAGACATCACTTTAACTGCTACACTTCAATTCTATCGAGTCCTGGGACTTGTAGTTTGGTAAGGCACCAGCACTCTTTTCCAGAGTTTTTAAGCCTTTGCCAAACTGCAGTACCCTGGATTCCAAAGCATTGAGCCATGGTAGTTAAAGTGGGGACAAACTGCATTGATGCGACAGTGCAGATGGACCCCAAAAGAAGAGAAAAAAATAATCCAAACATGACACTCCTTCCTTTCTTGTATAAATCCAACACATTTCAATTCATATATGCTTTTCCTTGGGGACTGTTCATCTATATTTCAATTGTAAGTAGCGCTCTCAGATGAATGCTTTCTCCCATGGGAGAAACCAGCTGTTGAAATATGATGGAAAATTCTCTTAGGAAGAGCTTGTATGATTTTAAATGCATTGGATTTACATAATAAACATATTTGCTAGGAACTTAGAGGTTTTCACTCTGAGGCAGTTCCCTATATTGTTGCATTGCCGACATGGTTTCATTTCCTTCATAAGTCTCTGACAAATCTTTTTTGACATCTTGTTCAATCAATTGTTTCCACCATTGATGTTATTATCTAAGGTAGACACAGTGTGGTGTAGTGCTTTGAGCACTGGGCTATGGCGATGGTAACCAGGATTTGACTCACTTCTCAGGCATGGAAGCTCACCGGATGGCCTTGGGCGAGTCACACTCTCTCAGCCTCAGAAAAAAGCCAAGTAAACCCCCTTTGATTCCTATGATTCCAACGGATATGCCATTTCAGTTTAAGAGATTGCAATTTCCAATTCAATTGGGGGTTTCAATCACCATCAACAAAGCTCAGGGCCAGTCTCTAGAATCCTGCGGTTTAGATCTAGACACAGATTGCTTCTCACATGGACAATTATATGTTGCGTGTTCTACAGTCGGCAAACCAGACGATCTCTATATCAGCACAGACAATGGAACTAAAATATTGTATACCCACAAGCATTGTGAAATTAAATATGGTTTCCATCACAGATCATCTCCGATGCCAGCTTGACCGGGGCGGGTCGGTGTTGCTTGTGCTATTGGATCTCACAGCAGCATTTGACACAGTCGATCACAATCTTCTGACCCACCGCCTTGCTGTTGCTGGAGTTAGGGGGACAGCTTTAAATTGGCTGGCCTCCTTTCTTCACAACTGTGGACAGCGAGTGGAGAGGGGAGGCCTGGTCTCTGAGAGGTCCCCTCTACATTGTGGGGTTCCTCAGGGGGCCATTCTCTCCCCTCTGTTGTTTAACATCTATATGCAACCACTTGCTCAGCTGGTCCGAGATTTCGGGCTCGAGTGTTATCAATATGCTGACGACACTCAGCTTGTGTTAAAGATGGAAGGCCAACCGGAGTCTGTACCCGACAGTTTTAACCAGTGCCTCGAGGCCATTATTGGATGGTTGCGTTCCAGTAGGTTGAGGGTGAATCCAGCAAAGACGGAGATCCTATGGCTGGGCCGACCGGGCAGTGGGGATATCCAGTTGCCAACCCTGGATGGCGAAGTGCTACGCCCGTCTTCACTAGTAAAGAGTCTGGGAGTCCTCTTGGACCCTTCATTGACGATGCAGGCCCAGGTCTCCGCCGTTACCAAAACTGCCTTTTTTCATCTTCGGCAGGCTAGACGGCTAGCCCCCTATCTATCTAGGGACAACCTGGCTACAGTGATCCAGGCTACAGTCATCTCGAGACTGGATTACTGTAATGCCCTTTATATTGGCCTTCCTGTGTCGGTGATCCGGAAGCTCAAATTGGTGCAAAATGCAGCTGCCCGGCTCCTTGCGGGAGTCCCGATAAGATGCCACATAACACCAATCTTACGGCAGCTGCACTGGTTACCAATTGAGCACCGGATCACTTTCAAAGTGATGGTGCTTACCTTCAAGGCCTTACATGGTCCAGGGCCGATGTACCTGAGGGACCGCCTCACCCCCTACAAACCCCAGAGATCCCTCCGTTCTGAGGACCAAGACCTGCTGGAAGTCCCCAGTTTTAAGACCTTGCGTCTAACTGCAACTAGACTCAGAGCCTTTTCAGTAGTGGCGCCATCTCTGTGGAACACCTTGCCACCTGAAGTCCGTGCCTTGCGGGACTTGTTGGCCTTCTGCAGGGCATGTAAGACACACCTGTTTCGGCAGGCTGTTGAGTTCTGTTGTTGATATTTTAAAAGGTGCTTTTAGGATGTTTTTAAGATTTTTTTTTAAAGATGTTTTAAAATGTTTTTTAAATTGTTGATTTTAGTCGGTTCTTGTAAGCCGTTCCGAGCCCTAGGGGAGTGGCGGCATATAAGTTTGAAAAATAAATAAATAAATAAATATATTAGAAACCTGGTCTTTCTCTTTTCTATTTAACCAGACAGGACCACAGCAACACATGGCTGGGTACAGCTAGTTTAGACTAAATTAATAAAATAAACACACAGTTTGTTGGTTGCAGAAGAATCAGAGGTTTATTTCAAAGGATCAAATTTGGTTGTAGCAAGAGCCCAGTGTGCTCAAAAGATGACACAACTAGATGCAAATGAAGTTAAGAGGTAGGTGAAGTAAGCAAGGCTTAAAGATATTATCCTGAAGAGGTTATGGACAGCATTTCCCATCACTTCTCACTCTAGGTTATGCTGAACAGGGCAGGTGGGACTTGGAGAGGAAGAATATCTGAAGCATTACATATTCTTCAACCCTGCTCTAACAGGGTTAGAGTGCAGAAGGGAGAGTATCCCCAAAATTGCATTGAAAGCCCGGTAAGTTTTTTTCCCATATGGCAAGCATGAGTTACAAAAACTCCTTTGTTC
This sequence comes from Anolis carolinensis, assembly GCF_035594765.1. Lineage (NCBI taxonomy): Eukaryota > Metazoa > Chordata > Lepidosauria > Squamata > Anolidae > Anolis > Anolis carolinensis. Next base: position 82,561,609 of record NC_085846.1, read on the forward strand.
TTTTATTTTCTCTCCGAGCTATCATGGGGCATCCTCCCCCCAACTCTCTGGGAAATGTGTGTATAATTAGTTGCAACAGTTTTACCTCCCCAGTGCAAGACCAGTTGCTGTTCCAGCAGTTTGTGGACTAAAACCTACATTCTGGATTTGACTCGCCTACAGATCCTTCCTCCCTTCAGCTGCCCTCTTTGCTCCAGAAGGGCCAACTCAGCAGAACAGGGACTGATGATCTAACAGCTGCAACCCGAGAAAGCAGTCATTTACATAAATGGAAACATTCAGCACCTAATAGGTAAGGTAAAAAAAGAAAGGAAATGGAGGGAGGCTTGCAAAGAGGATGGAACAGAAAAAGGACTGGAGCACAAAAAAGCAAGAGAAAGGCTGAGGAGGAATCCAAAAAGGGTATTATATCACAATGCTCCAAAAACAGATTCTGCCATTGCAAACCCATCTTGCTTGAGACTGGAGTATGCCTGCCTAGTTCTTCTACTTATCAGATACAGCTTGAATTCAGGAAAGATTGTGATGAGGAACCGAAGGGCCTATGTCTTACTACAAGTGATGTACTTTCAGAAAGACGTACCTTTTCACAATGCTAAGGACTGTGGACAGCTCCCTGCAAGCTTTCAAGGAATTCCCCTGTCCCTTATGTCATGTGCCACTGTGGCTTAGAAAACAAGAAGGCTCAGCATGTTGGCATTCAGTACATTCAGTGCTCTACCTTGCTCAAAATAGCACAATGGGCCCAAATCAATGCACCTGATGTCTCTCTCCTCAGCCCCCCCTGTAGAATTAATACAGTTTGGCATCATTCTAACTACCATGACGAAATGTTATGGAATCATGTGACTTGTGATTTTACAACATCTTTAGCTTTCTCTGCCAAAGAGTGCTAGTGGCTCACTAAACTGCAAATCCCATTGTATTAAGCCATAACAGTTAAAGTGGCGTTAAACTGCATTCATTCAACAGTGTAAATGCAATCTTGGTAACTCTTCCCATAATAATTTAGAGATTTTGCATGGAAGGCCACATGATTGGGGCTGGTCCCATTCTCAGTGACATAGACTAAGGTGGCCATTTCAAATGACAAATACTGAAAGCGGGCAAGGTTAGTCAGGTGGGCTCTATTTTTAAGTTTAGCCTAGTGTGTTCTGATGGGACAGACAACTCTATCCTTCTATTCATGTTGAAAGAAGTGCATTAATCTGCCTGGCTAGCTTCGGTACATAAAATAAGGACCATCTTGTCTTTTGCCTCCTACAGACAACATCCATGAAGTGATAATGTCAGGCCCAGCACATTTTTTATATATCTATGAAAGATGATCTTACAGATTGTTTAACAGTCAGCATAGTTGTTGTCCATGACCTAGGTTTTGTAGTGTTTGCTGTAGAATGAACTGCCATCTGGTAGAGTGCATGCATGATATGTTTCGGAAAAGCCGAGTTCCAAAGCAGCCTGTGACTGAATGTAATGCTGAATCCACTTTCTGAAGAGAGCCCTGGGTAATTGCTCCTCAATGATCTCTCCATTTTAAGTCAGTCTTATCAACATCATTTGAGCCAGTCCTGGATTAGGCACTAACCACATCAGGAACTGACTAGGAATATTAAGAGTCACCAATCTGTCATCGTTCTAAACATTTCTTGTTCTGTTTTAACTGCCAAAGATTTTCTATCTCAGGGGCCAAATATAATCTAGTCAACCTTGGACATTACATGTTCTTGGTGAGTGTAGGAGATGATCCAAAAAGTCAGAGATACAGTATAGAGGAGGTAAACAAGGATTGTGTCTATTAAATCACAGTAATATTGTACATATATATCCAACAAAATATTAATACACAGCAGTGTAGTATTTCTAAAATAGATATTACAGGATTAAATTCTCACAAATATGTGTACATATAGCAAAACAGTTTGAGTTTAATTCACTCTACTGCTTAAAGCATATAGTGCAGGGATAAGCTTTTACTCATATATGTACAAGTAACAAAATAGTTAGAGTTCAATTCATTCTTTTGCGTCTTTCTATAACAATATTATAGTTGCGCAGTATGCTGCAAGTAGTTGTCTTCTTTTGCTTTCCTGCATATGAAGAGGAGGTTGGTAAGTAGAAATGAGAGAAGTCTCTGATATGAGAAATGTTTGTTGTGTCCTTAAAGGATGCACGACAAAGAGTCCCGGGTAGGAGATGAGTCTACTATTTCCTCTTCTTTCTTCTCTGTCAGCCAGATGTGTTGGACCAGCCCTTCACTACTGTTGGTTTCCTTGGTTTTTCTCTCCAGGACAGTTAAAAGAAATTCAGAGTGAAAGAAGAAAGAAACAAAAAAAATCATAAGCAAGTGAACAATGCTATTTCAACAGCTCAGTTGTAGCCCTGTTTTTGTATCTTTCTTCCAGTGGTTTGCCTTTTCCCTCATTGCAGTCATATTTGTGTGAAATAATGTTAGGAAGAGGGAATGTCAGGCTAAAAGAGCCTGTGTGGTATAGTGTTTTCAGCAGTGGACAACAGCTCTGGCAACCAGGGTTTGATTCCTTGCTTGGTCATGGAAATTCATTGGGTGACCTTAGGTGAGTCATATGCTGTCAGCTCCATAAAATCCTACAATAGGAGGTCACTTGAGGATTTCTATAAGTGAGAGAAACAACTTGAAGGCACACAACAATGTGACTTCCCAGTGCATTGCATGGTTCAGCTGAATCAAGTCCTAGCATTCTAACACAGATCCCATAGCTTGCTTTATTTATTTATTTATTTATTTATTTATTTATTTATGTCATTTCTATCCTGCCTTTCTTACCCGAAGGGACTCAAGGTGGCTTACAGATCTGGCAAAAAATTCAATGCCAATAAAAAATCCAATAAATCATAAAACAGTTAAAAAACAATTTACATTAGGCATTAAAACACATGAGACAATATACAAAGCTTAAAATATATAAAGTGCATAAATTCATAAGCAGAATCCTTGATCCAGACCGTGTTGAAGCCATTAAATGCTTGTGCGCATAGCCAAGTCTTTAGCTTTTTTCTAAAACGTGGAAGGGATGGAGCCTGCCAGATGTCACTGGGGAGGGAGTTCCACAGTCAAGGAACCACCACTGAGAAGGCCCTGTCTCTCATCCCCACCAGTCATGCTTGCGAGGCAGTTGGGACTGAGAGCAGGGCCTCCCCAGATGATCTTAAAGTTCTAGTAGGCTCATAGGAGGAGATACATTAAGACAGGTAAGTTGGATCATAAACATTTAGGGCTTTATAGGTCAAGACCTGCACCTAGAATTTGGTTTGGTAGTATATTGGCAGCCAGTGGAGCTGACAAAACAGATGAGTAGTATGTGTCCTCCAGTTATAAGTCTGGCTGCTGCCCGTTGTAATAGCTGGAGCTTCAGGGCCATCTTCAAAGGCAACCCCATGTAGAAAGTGTTGCAGTAATCTAAGCGGAGTGTAACAAGAGTGTGAACTACTGTGACCAAGTCTGACTTCCTAAGGTACAGACGCAACTGGTTCACAAGTTTTAGTTGTGCAAATGCTCCCCCGGTCACCGCCGAGACCTGGAGTTCCAGGCTCAGTGATGAATCCAGGAGAACACCCAAGCTGCGAACCTGTGTCTTCAGATTCAATTGTGCACTGACGTATTATCTAATCGCCAGCCAATATGGGGTCCTCAGCTAAGGTAGCTACAATCTGCAACAAATCAATCCTCTTTTGCCACAAGCACAAATATTGACCCTGTTCTCTTCAGGTATTTCAATTCCTTCACAAGGTTTAGACTTTCAGAAGAACATCTAGTGTTCTTCCAGAACAGTCGGTTTTAGGCAGTGTTTCTGTGCATTGTCATATCCCACAGCTTAATAAATGTTGAGCCAAGCCCAATTCATACAATTCTCTGTTGGAGCAAGAATTCCACCAGCATCCTGCTGCGGTGGGGTTGTGGGTACCTGGGACTTCACAGGGGAAAAGAAAAACTGGAGCAAACATTGAAGCTAATCAAGATAAATCAAGCCATGACACCCAGCATAAGCCTCATGCTGCATTCTATTCAGCCCAAGGACCCGACTTGCCCAGCACTTCAGGTTATTTTCCATTTGTAATTAGGGCAACAAAGAAACAGCCTTCTCCTGTTCTGCTCCATCAGCACAGGCACAGCAAACATCCTCATTTTCAATAACTCTTCCCCTTTATCTCACACCGCCTGATGCCTAATAAGCTGATTGCTATTTACTTTGGACCAACAGCTAATCTGTTAATGATTGATTTTAAATTTTTACAGCCATTTGTCTCTGGCAGGACTTGAGAGGGTGAGCAGCGTTCTTTTCCTACCTGATGAATTGGCTTTTCTTTTTTTAAAAAGGGAAAGGAAAAAAAAAGGAAAAAGATTTAAGTCAAAAGTCCTCACTGTTGTGTTGGGCTGACAAACAGCTGATGTACAGCTAGCAAGGAACAAATGGTTACTCTTCACACAAAACACAATGACCTTTGAAATGGTCAGCAAATAATATAAGTGGACTGTTGGTTATTAGTAGCAGTGGGGTAAAACCCTTCTTTCAATGTGTAAAGTAAAACATAATTGTGCTATAAATTTTCTGAGCTTAAAATTCTTAATTAACAAAATTGATGCTCATCACCCAGCTAGAGCAAGGGTATATGAACTAATACAAGTACTGTCCTTTTAAAATGATCTCAATTGTATACCATAAGATATATGCATTGGCATGATATACACTTTAAAGCGAATTTCATATCCCATTAAATAACTGCCAAATAGACAGTAGTTATTTTAATTGATACAACACAGCAGTGCCATGAAGTTTGATCACAGTCTATAATGGAGAACAAAAAAACTATCCCTTTCTGTATTGCTTTGAAAGGAATTGTCAAAAATTTAAGGCAGAATACGATGTCTTGTTTATAAACTCCTTGTCTACAACACATTGAGACTGGCTGTACCATAAAACAAATGCTTTCGCATTCTGAGAGCCTATCAAATTCATTTAAATAGCAAATCTAAGTATGATTCAGACTGGATATCCTGTAAGAGGTTTATGATGTGGCTCAGCACATTAAATGGTTGGTCTTTGTTCCCTTTATGTAGTTGTAAAGATGAGCAGGGTCACCCTTAAACATCTCTGTGAGATTCATGAAGACAGAGTAAGGCTTTGTCTGGGGTTGCTCCCATATTTCACAGCTGATAAGTCACTGTCCTCTAAATATATACTGCCCTGTATATATAACATGCCATCACATCACCTGCTTTGTATGTGTGTGTGCACCTTAAAGTTGCCTGACCCCATAAATTTCATAGGGTTTTCTGAAGCAAGGAATGCTCATGGTTTTGTCTACAGGGCCTGATATTCATTGGTGATTTCCAATCCAGGTACTAACCAGGGGTGATCCTGCTTAGTTTCCATGGTTAGGCCCTGGATCTTGTGCCTTTAAAAAAATTATAATTATTTTTGTATCCCTCCTTCATCTCCGTTAAGTCTAGTCGTGTCCGACTCTAGGGGATGGTGCTCATCTCCATTTCTAAGCCGAAGAGCTGACGTTGTCTGTAGACACCTCCAAGGTCATGCGGCTGGCATGACTGCATGGAGTGCTGTTACCTTATTGCCGGAGCGGTACCTATTGATCTACTCACATTTGCATGTTTTCGAACTGCTAGGTTGACAGAAGCTGGGGCTAATAGTGGGAGCTCATCCCGCTCCCCGGATTCGAACCTCCAACCTTTTGGTCAGCAATTTCAGCAGCTCAGCAAATTAATCCGCTGTGCATATTACACCTTTTTGCAGCCCGTTAACACTTAAAACATTACTTGTGCAAATGTTTCAAAATAATTAAATACCCATGCAATTAAAAAGATTTAAACAATATAAAACCATGATATTTATATATTGTTCTTGATTATGATACATACATTTTAAAAACTTCCCCTACCACAAACGCTAGGTTTTCAACCAAAGATCTGTATAAGTTAAAATGCCCTAGTCTGCTGAGGAAGGAAAAGTAGCATATTTTTCCGGAATATCCTATAATTAAAAATAACCAAGGACTTGAGATATTTGACTGCAAATTGACTATCCTTGGCTACTTATTGTCCACAAAGGCACTATCAGCATTTAACACCCGTGAGGGCAAATTATAGTGACAACTGCAGTAGGAAGTTACAGTAGTAACAGATAGTTACAGTAGGAAACTATCAAGGGCCCCTGACCTAAATCAGAAGCCTGTTCCAGATCAGGACATAAATTCCTTCAGAACACAAATGGTCAGTTTAAGCTTGTTTTGTGCTACTCCAAACACCAGGATGCAGAGCAAGGATTTCAAACTGTAGGTAAAGAGATTCCACTTAAACATTAAGATGGTCAGAATTGTTTGAGAGTAGAATATGCTGCCTCGGAGGGTGGCGAGTCTCTTTCTTTGGAGTTTTATCTGGATAGCCAATTGCTGGGAATAATTTGATTGTATGACCCTTGTGGTCTTTTCCAACACTATAATTCTATTATTCTTTTAAACAGCATGAAAATGTAATCCAGTCCTCTTTGTGGCTCTTCACTTAAAGTAGTCATAAATTACATTTCCTAATTTGAAGTTACATTAATACTAGCTACATAATTAGCTGGGAGTTTCAACATAAAATTATTGATCATTAGGAATAATAAGGATGATGGTTGTTGTGGTGGTGATTTGAATATTTTGCTTGTAACCCAGTTGGAAATCACAACGCAATCCTTGCCCTATTCAGACTTCATTTTGAACAATACAGAAGGCAAATGCAGTAGCTGCCCCTGCATAGCTAAACTGCATTATACAGATAGAGTACAAAAGGTCAATTGCATGCATACATCTAAAGTGCTTACCTCCTTGTTTCCTGTATCTCTTGGTTATATGTGACTGTTAGAACCAAATATGAGTTCATGTTTGCAAAACCTTCATGTCTAAATAGGAACTCGGAAACCTGAATCCAAAGGGATGCAATTATTCTCAGGATATAGGAACTCCATTTTCCATGAGGTCCACTGGAAACGTATCAATGTATTTGAGCTAGATTTTTCTTTGCTATACATAACAGATTTTTCAAAAATATATTACATTACACACGCACACATTTTTAGATTGATCATCTGGATGATTCCAATACATGAAAAAGCAAGTGCTAAACCATCTTATTAATATTTTACATGCTCTAAGACACAGTGACTCCATCTGCTGTCAGCAATACCATGGAAAGAATCAAAGCCAACTTGGGAGCAAAAAGCCTGGACCCCCAACAGTGGTCTATTGACCTTCTTGTGAAGCAGATATCATGTGACAGAGATTGCCTATCTCAGCAGACGCACTGGAAACAGGAGAAAGTGTTAAATATAACCAGGTAGACAGTGATGAATTGACATACTGAAAAATCGAACACTTCAGTAATCAGCCTAAGGATCTGATATCAACAACATTTTTCAGTTTTGTCCAAATTCATTGAAAGGTGTAGTTTAGCAAGTTCACTTCTCATTGGCAAGACCTTTTATCTTTATGCAGCATTTCTGATTGAATTCTGGGTCATCCACATTGGATTCTGTGTCATTGTTGTTCTTCGCATAGAGAACTGACTGGGCATTTGCATATGAGCCAAATGTCAAAAGAAACAAAAGGAATACAGATCCAATAGAAGGTTAGCAGTTATCCTCAATATAAATTGTTTATATCATACTGATCACCAGTGATCAGTTCAGTAAGAGTCTCCTAAACCTTATCTGGGATACCCATCTGATTCCAAATATTTTGAATACTTTGATGCAATTCTGAATTTCTATTCAAAAATAACCTGGGAGAAAGCATTTATATTACTCTCATAACTTTGTGTCCACTACTTGCCGCATTATACATTTAAACTGCTGCCATGTATAGCCATCTATACATCAATGCATCTGTTCTCTATAGTATTATCTATACTACCGTCACAATGAAACCACTTTTTTAACATTCTGTATAGCTTATAAAATTAATGTATTTTATGTTATTTTACTACTTATATTCTGATTTTTTCACTGAATGGGACCCAAATCAGCTCGCAGATATGAAATGTTATTCATCTCAGCACATTCATACATTTAGAGACAACAATTCAAATATTGTTCAAATGTGTGTCTAAGGACCTCATCACATAAGTATTGGGCTACGTTCCAGGATGCTTCCAGGACAGAACCCAGAATGGGGCCAGCACAGGGGGAAGCTGGGAGGAGATGCTTTCCCCCATTTGATGGGGAAAGCAGTGTCATGGGGCATGGGGTGATGGTTTCCTCTGCTGCCCCACGGATTTGCCATGTTGCCAGTGAATCCCTCCACTATCACCCAGCTTGAGTATTTCAATGTGACGAGGTCCTTAGTGGATATACAGAATAAATATGCAGTTGTGCCTGTACATTCCCACTGAACCCAAGCCTATAAGGGTGGTCATGTGCCTCTCTTTACAGGAAAAAAAATCTGTTCAAAGAGCTGTAAAAATGCAATAATCTCCTTGAAAAGCTATCCAGTCCAAGTCCAATTTAAGGATATAGAACAAGCAAAATGGAGTGCAGGTGGCCCAATAACATTAACCCCGCAAAAATAGACTGAGCACATAATCAGTTAGTCATCACCTTGCCCATTATGCTGAGATGTAGGGCGTAGTGGGTTAAAGCCTCGTGACTTGAAGGTTAGGTTGCTGACCTAAAGGCTGCCAGGTTCAAATCCAACCCGGGGAGAGCATGGATGAGCTTCCTCTATCAGCTCCAGCTCCATGCAGGGTACACGAGAGAAGCCTCTCACAAGGATGGTAAAACATCAAAACATCTGGGCGTCCCCTGGGCAACATCCTTGCAGACGGCCAATTCTCTCACATCAGAAGCGACTTGCAGTTTCTCAAGTTGCTCCTGACACACACACACACACACAAAAAAGGAGATTAGGGTTCAAATTCCCACTCAGCCATTGAATCCCTCTAGACCAGGGGTTCTCAAACTTTTTCAGCCATGAAGCACTTTGGGAAGCAAAAGTTTCTTATGGAGCCCCAATAAATGTTTATATATTATATTATATTATGTATAACATGTGTGCGTGTGTGTGTGTGTGTGTATGTGTGTGTGTGTGTGTGTGTGTGTGTGTGTGTGTGTGTGTGTATATATATATATATATATATATATATGAGTGATGGCATCACGGCGACCAACAAAACAACAAAACTACAGGCCCCCCAACCTCGAAATTTGACAACACAACCCATCATCCATGCCTCTAGGTTGATACAACAAAAATAAAAGAAAAATCAAATCCTAATTAGAGGGAGAGCAATCATTGCTTTTATCCAATTGCTGCCAGTTAGAGGACTAATCTCTGCCCACTTGGTCTCCTAGCAACCAACTCAGCCCAGGGGACAGGCAGACTTAGGCCTCGGCCTGTTCCACAGATTATCTAATTTGCACTGGATTATATGGCAGTGTAGACTCAAGGCCCTTCCACACAGCCATATAACCCATTTATAATCTTATATTATCTGCTTTGCACTGGATTATCTGGACTCCACACTGCCATATAATCCACTTCAGTGTGCATTTTATACAGCTGTGAAGAAGGGGCCTCATATAATCCAGTTCTAAGCAGATAATATAAGATTATAAATATAATATGTAATAATTACTGTGATATAGAATCATAGAATCACAGAATAGTAGAGTTGGAAGAGACCTCATGGGCCATCCAGTCCAACCCCCAGGAAATTGCATTCAAAGCGATTAATAATAATACAGAACAATATAATCTCTAAAATCAGGACAGTAAATAAAGAGCTACACTCTGAAAGCATAAGCCACAGAAACGCGTGGCCGGGCAAAGCTAGTGTGTGTGTGTGTGTGTGTGTGTGTGTGTGTGTGTGTGTGTATCAGGTATGGGCAAACATTTTGACCAAAATAAGCTTAACAGTATTTCAGTGGAATACCCCCATCCAGTCCAACCCCCTTCTGCCATGCAGGGAAAAAAATAATCACACCAACCCTGTGCGATGGGAGAGAAATCATTTTTTGGAATCAAGGAAGACAAGGGAAAAAGGATCTGGGAGCAAAGGAGATGAGGGGAAAAAAGGCTTTTGGTGGCAAGGGAGGTGGGGAAGGGGGAAGAGCAGGAAAGAGGAGGGAAAGCTTGGAGGGGGAGTGGGAGGGCGGAAGGGAGAAAGAGGAGAGAGGAGGAGGAGGGAACCATGGAGCCCCTCAGTATGCTTCACAGAGCCCTAAGGGTTCTACAGAGGACACTTTAAGAACCTCTGCTCTAAATTATCTTAAGCAAGTCCCACTCTTTCACCCTAAGAAAAGGCAATGGCAAACCTCCTTTGAATAAATTTTGTCAAAACCCTCTCTAGGATAGGATATCATGGAGTCAACTTGAAGGCATATAACAAATTTCCTGTGCTCTTCATGCTTTTGTGCAAATGTATGTATTCTTTATGCTTCTTTGTAAAAAAAAATCATTTTTGTGTTGTGCAAACAACTATATTAATCTCTGCTTCCCGCATGCATTCAGTAGCAGATATGATCAGGGGCACATCTCTATGGACATTACACTCTATACCCTGAAGTGGGTGAGAATCAGTTCCATGATGTTTACATGAAGCATGGGGCAATCTTGTCCGCAAAGCAGTGCACAGCTGGAACAGCCTCACACTTCAGGAGAGTTCACAAGCCTCAGTGCCACCATCCCGCTTTCCCTGTGCTCTTCGGTGTGGGGAAAACAGGGTGACACTTATCCATGTCATTTTGTTGTCACCGTAGTCACACTCATGGAGTTCCAAAGAGCTCCCGTCCATCCCTGGGTGCTTTTGCAAAGGAGTCTATGCAACTCAGAAAGGGGAGGGGGGTTTCCCCTCTCCTTTCCTTCTCCCTTCTCTCAGTTAGCCAGGCACCTTTGCTTATGTCAAGTTTGGCCCAAGGGATGGTCTGGACTCCATTCCTCTGCAGAAGCAAAACAGAAGCTGACTGTGTAGCCTCCCTGGGCCAGTCCAGAGTACTGCCAGTCCAGGCGAGCCCAGCAGTAAGTGACCCACGTAGGTGTGCCCTAACTTGTATCTAGACAGTATGGAGTAGGTGCACAGTTTTGACCCTGTGACTTCTATGACATTGTTTGGGATTCTCATTATATACTCCAGAGCAGGAGACAACAGGTCCTGATATTACAAACTTTCTGGGGTTTCAACCTAACCCTCTGGAATTCCCCAAATGGTCATATCTTCTTCACCATTACAACATTATTGGGTGTTTTCCAAGCTTTTCTATAGTTTTTCCTCCATTCATATAAGTTATAATGTCTCTCTTAAGACAAGTTATTACTACTCTCTCTTGAGTGTTAATTTGAAATATGCTAGAATTGTTGATGCCTTTGTCCCTATCCAGTTTGGGGGACTGTCACCTTCAAGAACTATACCAAACTGCATTTATCCCTAGGCTGATACAAAAGAATTTGTTAGAGTTTATAGGAAGGGTCACAATGTATATATGATGTTATTCTATTTTGATGTTTTGTACAATGACCAGGTGGGGCGACCTTATTTATAGAGAATGAAGGAGTAACCTATTACGGGTTTGTGGAAAAACAAATTGCATGCAGTCCTGTCCAGACTTATCCAGCCCTTTTGTGCATCCACAATGAGCAAATACAAGCCAAGAAAATCAAAGTTTACTCTTAAGCAGAGTCAAGGAGAAAATTAAACAAGCAGCTTCAAAAACACAAAACCTCCAGCTTCAAAATAATTCAATCCATCTGGAGCAACAAACTCACATAAAGTTCTTTGCATTAAATTCATGCATCTTCTTTGGAGATTTCTTCTTCAATGGTGCAAGGAGACAAGCATAGTAGGCTCTCAGCCAGGAAACTTACTCTAAGTTCTGAAGCAAGTGATTCTGTAACTTCCAAAAAGCATTACAAACATTCCCCAAGTTATACCCCATTCAGGGAGTGGTTCAAGTTTGTTATCCTTGATTGTTCGAATTACCCAACTATGAATTGTGATTGAGCAGGTGTTTTTCCCTTAACACACACACAAGTGGTGATCCCACAGAAACTTAGTTAAATACATGCATATACAGCAATATAACCTATGCAAGACTTCTTTCAACATGGAAGCCCTTCTGCAAATAGATTGAAATTCTACACATATCACCCAGGTGCTGGATCAGTGTCATGACAGTTGCCATTCAACTCATCTGAAATGTGGCAGATTAGGGGAATCTGGTAAAAGTTTCATAGGTGAGTGGTGTTGTTCATAGTTGCAGTGAGCCATAGCGTTGCAATATCCCAGGCTGACTACAATGGTGGAAAATAAATTTCTTTCTCTGCATCAATTACAGAAAATAGTGTTTACTAAAATCTTGAAACATTGAAATATTACCAGTACCATTATAACTCTGGAGTGTCTGAGCCTATAATTCTAATTACAGTAGTCTAATTAATGTCTTTATGGCTTCATTAAATCTTTAAGATATTTATATTATCCACAGAAATAATCTCTATCCATTAAGAGTGCATAAATCCTCAGGCATATCTTTTTAAATGCTATATGCTTATTTCATTACAAAATACAGAGGAAATATAAAGAAATCCATTAATGTAATAATATTCACTTTCTGTAAAATTTATTTGACCAGTAATACATGGCCACAAAGGTCTGATTGCTTGTGAAGAAATGCAGAAGACAGTGTTGGAAGATAATTAGCTCAACAGTCAAATAATCAAAAATTATATTGCCAATATACTTTCAATTCCTTTTGCAGAATCACTCTCATCTACAAATGAAATCTCAATGGAGGCAAATGACAGATGTAGGATGGGTGCAGGGGTGTTTCAAAAATATGGATGGGCACAAGGCAAAGATGTACTCAAGAGCCATATTCGATTCTAGTGAAATACTAGGAGTCACATCCCAGTGGTCCGTGTAGTTCATTTCCTAGATATGACAATCCCACCTATCATGGGATTCAGAGCGGGATTGCCTTTGCCCTCCTCTGAAGCTGAGAGAGTGAGTCTTGTCCAGTATTACCCAGTGAGTTTCCATGGCCAATCAGAAATTTGATCCCTGGGCTCCAGCATCATTGTCATCAAACACTACACCAGTGGTTCTCAACCTTACTAATGCCGCGACCCCTTAATGCAGTTCCTCATGTTGTGGTGACCCCCAATCATAAAATTATTTTCGTTGCTACTTCATAACTGTCATTTTGCTATTGTTATGAATCGTAATTTAAATATCAGATATGCAGGATGTGTTTTCATTCACTGGACTAAATTTGGCACAAATACCCGATATGCCCAAATTTGAATACTGGTGGGGTTGAGGGGGACTGATTATGTCATTTGGGAATTGTGGTTGCTGGGATTTATAGTTCACCTGCAATCAAAGAGCATTCTGAATTCCACCAACAATGGAATTAAACCAAATTCGGCACACAGAACTCCAACAGAAAATACTGGAAGGGTTTGATGGGCATTGATCTAGAGTTTTGGAGTTGTAGTTCACCTACATCCAGAGAGCATTGTGGACTCCAAACAATGATGGATCTGGACCAAACTTGGTACGAATACTCAATATACCAAATGTGAACACTGGTGGAATTTGGGGAAAATAGCCTTTGACATTTGGGTGTTGTTGCTGGGATTTATACTTCACCTACAATGAAAGATCCCCTTGAACCCCCACCAATAGAATTGGGCCAAACTTCCCACACAGAACCCACATGACCAACAGAGGGATTTGGGAGGAATTGACAGTGATTTCGGGGAGAAGTAGTTCGCCTACCTCCAGAGAGCACTGTGAATTAATATATGTATATTAAGCCCTGGTGGCACAGTGTGTTAAAGTGCTGAGCTGCTGAACTTGTGGACCAAATGGTGCCAGGTTCAAATTCCGGGAGCGGAATGAGCACCCGCTGTTAGCCCCAGCTCCTGCCAACCTAGCAGTTCGAAAACATGCAAATGTGAGTAGATCAATAGGTACCGCTCCGGCGGGAAGGTAACGGCGCTCCATGCAGTCATGCCGGCCACATGACCTTGGAGGTGTCTGCGGACAATGCCAGCTCTTCAGCTTAGAAATGGAGATGAGCACCAACCCCCAGAGTCAGTCATGACTGGACTTAACGTCAGGAGAAAACCTTTACCTTTACCTTAAGCATATATGCTTAATGGCATCACCAGCAGCTCCTTCTTATAATGTCACCAGGATCTGCCTCCTTTACATGAGACCTAAGGATAACCTGTACAAGAGGTTATCCCTCGGTCTCACATTTTGTCTCTGAAACTCTGGAGTCTGGTACAGTTTCTGGCAAGTCTTTGGGAATTGTGGAGTAGCCTCCTTACGCATACGAAGAAACTCAGGTCAGCCAGTTTCAGCCACAGGTCTACAAGTTCATTTGACTTAAAGAAATGCCATTGGACACATTCTTTTCAGTCATACCACTCTGCTGAATTTTCATTGCTGAATGTTCACTCTTTTCTGCAATGACTTTGCAATGTGCCATAAGACTGTTATACTGCTTTTGAACACTTCATCACCGACCCACACTAGAGGCCATCCAGTTGGCTTTGATTTCAGAGGTGTTATAGTCTTCTATATCTGCTTCCGGATCCTATAGTTGTTAACATTATTTAGAACTAATAATGACAGCAATCAAATTCAATTATCCAAATCAAGATACTTAATTTTTATTATGCAACTTATTCCTGACTTATGGTGACACCAAGATGAACTTATCACGGGGTCTTCAGAGGAAGTTTGTCTTCACCTTCTAGGAGGCCAAGCATCACCTAATGGATTTCTACGGCCAATCGGAGATTCAAACCCTGGTCTCCTGACCACTGTACCATATTGGTTCAATCCCCAAGTTATTTTAACACAAGGCCTAGAGGGAGACCCTGAGGCATCTCTTCCCATCCCTGCAAAAATAAATATAATCATAATGTAGCATATAATGAATAATTTGCTACTTTGTGTGCAACAATATATCAATAATAATAATAATAATACAGTAATTTACTTCGTACATGGTTGTCTCCAAGGCTTGAGGTGAGATCAAATACAGTAGATAAAAACATAAAGTCATTTAAAATACAGAAACATAAAATTTAAAACACATGTTAAAATTGATTAAAATTGACTATGTGGTCTTTAAAGTACTATCATTTATCTATTATTTGTTTGTTGTAAGAGACTTGTAATTTAATTTCACGGAATAATTAAATAGTTCAAAATCCAGATGCATAAGATACATCTTAATTTAGCCTATGTATATTTTGAGATGGAGGGGGAAAGAGAAAGTACACACAGTAGGTAGGCAACTTTCAATTGCATCAATCATTGCCAGCATTGTCTATGATGTGGATGATGGGAATTGCAACCCAATGCCTGGAACAGCACCCACTCTCCATCTCTCATACACAGTCTCAGAGATTCATACTAGTGCAGTCTTCTCCAACTTGCTTTTGTTCCATGTGTGTTTGGATACATTTGGAGCACTGGACTCCAGATACATTGAACTTGGTAAGGCTGCCTTGTGTATCAACCCACCTTAGACCAGTATAACATGAAATCTAAAATAAGGACTTCCAAATAACCACCTTACTTAGGTTCACCAGCAGTTTTCATGGTGTTCCATGTCTTACTGCCTGTGGGAACAGGGAGGGAGTGTGATTCACGCATGCAGAACTTTCCCAAGTCTTCCATTTGGAGCATAAGAGCTCCCACCTGAATGCATATTCGCATGACACTTTCATTATCCCCAGATCACTTATACAGATTCAGACTCCAGTGTGTCACTTCAATGCAATGTGTACTTGGGGAGCTCCTTAATCTATGGATCATTGCCAGTGCTGTGCTGTAAAACCTCCGTATGGGCTGTAATGTTGCAGCCACTCAATGCACACTTAGGGACACCTCTATTTTTGCGGGTCATTTACAGTGCATCATGTCAATGTATACTTGGGGAGTCTTTAAACCAGCAGTCCCAAGCATCCACTATGTAATGCAAGAAAACTTTCATGTAATAGTAATCTGTAGCACATATCCAACATTTAATATGAAAGGAACGATTCTGTAATATTTACATTACAAATCACATATGGTATTGTATTATAGGTCATATACATGCACAATTTGGGTGTGCTGCTGACACGTCCTAACTGGACAAAGATTATTTTTCCATACTTATATCATCTATGAAATCAGACTATTTTGAATTCTGTTGATGTCAAGCATTGAAAAGCTTTGAAATGTATGCCAGGATTTATACTATGGAAACAAGATTGGATCCAGATCCAGTCATAGTCTCAGTTTGGGAAACCTGCTTTTCTGGACTGCAACTCCCAGAATTCACCAGTGGTGCTTTTCTTCTCCCTACTAATGCCATTCTATTTCTTCTTAGATTATCATTTCTGGAGTAAAACACTGTGTCTGGCTCAAAATGTCTCATTCTTGCCCACTTTCGCATGCTGTCTCCAAGTATTTCAATACTTATACTTTCCATTTTTTGTTGTACTATGTTTAGCTTGTCCTCAACAATGCTTCTCACATTCTTTGTTCCTATATACATGTGTTGTGTAGCTTTAGACCAATGGTTCTCAACCTGTGGATCCCCAGATGTTTTACCCTTCAACTCCCAGAAATCCTAACAGCTGGTAAACTGGCTGGGATTTCTGGGAGTTGTAGGCCAAAACACCTGGGGACCCACAGGTTGAGAACCACTGCTTTAGACTTTCCTTTAACCTTTGAGTACATCAACAGCTGAATGTCCAGTTATTCATTAGCCACAGTGCTAGTCATAGTTGCCCTCTACTGTATCTCAGTAGTCCATTGAGTGCTTTGTGATCCAGGAGTTTCATCCTCTTGTTTCATTTAAATTGTCTTATCACTGAATTTTCATAGTAAAGAAAGTGTTCAAAGGGAGTTTAACATGCTTCATTGTGTGCAGTATTAACAACTGTTAGTGATGGCACCACTGCCATTGTCTCTGAGAGATCTTCCACCATAGCAGGTTAAAAAGGCGTACGCGAAAGGTGTCAGTGGACAAATCTAACTACATATGCATTTTACAATTTTGTAATAGAGTTTAATAGAGGGGCCGGGCTGTGGTGCAGGCTGGTTAGCAGCCAGCTGCAATAAATCACTCTGGGTTCAAGGCCAGCCCGTGTCGGGGTGAGCACCCGACAATTAAAATAAAAAAATAGCCCCTGCTCATTGTTGACCTAAGCAACCCAAAAGATAGTTGCATCTATCAAGTTGGAAATTTAGGTATCACTTATATGTGGGGAGGCTAATTTATGACACCATAAAAATCACTCAGCCGCCGTTGGAATGAGGAAGTTGCCATCGCAGTGGATGATGAAGCAGCTGCTCCCCCTGTGGCTGGAATCAAACATAATCTCAGGAAGCTGGAAGCTGGAGAAGGTTTAAATTGCTTCTGCATCTGTCTCTGTCTCTGTTCTGTGTTTATATGGCATTGAATGTTTGCCTTATATGTGTACAATGTGATCCACCCTGAGTCCCCTTCGGGTTGAGAAGGGCAGGATATAATTACTGTAAATAAATAAATAAATAAATAAATAAAAGAGTTTTTAATTGATGTGGTATTGTTGTAATGTTTATTGATTTTGTTATTGTTTTATTGAATGTGTTCTGGGCAATGTAAATTGCTGATTGTTGTAAGCCGCCCTGAATCCCTACGGGTGAGAAGGGCGGGGTAAAAGTGATGTAAATACCATAGGTCAGAAATGACTTGATGGCACACAGTGACAAATAAATAAAATAAACACTTTTCAATCCCTAAACACTTATACTGTAACACCATTCCATTTCTCACAGTAACCATAACTATGAGAACTACACAATATAGTATTTGCAACCGGAGTATTATATATCAGTGGCAATATAAGACTAGGAGTATATTAGATCAGGCACAAAATAGCTGATTAACTGTATGGGGTGGGGAGGGAGGAAAGATCCATTCTTCTGGGCCACAGTCAGTTCAGCAATAAACAAAATCGATATTTTGAACCCAATGTGAATGTTTTCAGTGTTTGACCCACTGCTTCTAAAATACTGCTTACCTTTTTTTTTACTCCCCTGAGATGTCAGGGCTAAGAGTCATTGATCATTTTCATAAGTGCACCGAAAGTATGCTTTACTGCAAATAATTAACAAATCAATGGGTTAAAATTGAGAATGAGAATATTGGCACAGATAAATACCAGGAAGATCAATGGTTTTAATGGCCCTAAATTCTAGCTCCGTGTGCTACATGTTGCAAACACAAAGCAGAAAATGTAGGTGCTTCTCTATATGTGGATACTGGATACGGGTTACATTGCAGTCCCCTCTAAAAGCTGCCATCTCTGCAGAATACAACTAAACCTCTTATGAGCTTTTCTTGGCAAGATTTCAATGGTATAGGAGTTTGTCAAGCAACATTGCCTGAAGTGATATTTTAACCTTTTTAACAGTTTTGCAGATACAGGTATATCTCAGATGTGTTGCTGGGCAATACTTCTCTAACGGAAAATGTGGAACCAGAGGCAGAAATAATAAGGAAAGGAGGCCAGGTTCCTGCAGCACAAACAGAGGGGAATAATTCAACATGTTTCAGCATTGAGCACAAGTGACATGAAACCGTCGCAAGCGCGGTTGGTGGGGACACGAGACAGGGCCTTCTCTGTGGTGGCCCCCCGACTCTGGAACACCCTCCCCAAGGATCTCAGACAGGCCCCTACACTGGCAGTCTTCAGAAAGAACTTGAAGACCTGGCTGTTCCAATGTGCCTTCCCAGATTAATAGGAAATCTCCAATACCAAGTCCTATAAGTACTTTATTAGAACTTAGATTGCATATCGCACCCTGCACTTGCCCTATAAGCCTTATATTTCACCTGTCACATCAGCACTTTTAATCTTGTACCCATTACTCTGGCCCGGCCCAGTTTTATTGTGTTTTAGCGTATTGTTTACTGCTTGTTGTTTATACTGTTTTAATTGTTTTAATTTGCCTTTTGTTTTGTATTGTTATGTTGTGTGTTGAGGCCTTGGCCTTTGTAAGCCGCATCGAGTCCTTCGGGAGATGCTAGCGGGGTACAAATAAAGTTTAATAATAATAATAATAATAATAATGAAAAAATCAGGTTAGACAATACTTGCACAAGCACACACATTTTGAACCTACTAGAAACAACATGAAAACTTTTTCTAAAGTGCACACAAGGATAGGTAAAGGTAAAGGTTTCCCCTGACATTAAGTCCAGTCATGTCTGACTCTGGGGGTTGGTGCTCATCTCCATTTCTAAGCCGAAGAGCCAGCGTTGTCCGTAGACACCTCCAAGGTCATGTGGCCGGCATGGAACACCATGTTTTCTTTAATCAGATGCTGATTAAAGAAAACACACAAGGATATGTTTTCTTTAATCAGCATCTGATTTTCTTATGATTTTCATTTTGATGGCCAGATCTATGCTTTTCATGCAAGGCATAGTTGGTGAGGCAGGATTATTTATGTTCCCATTTTTAATTTGTTTTCCTATTCAATAGACTGAGGAAAAGATTCTGGGCAGTTGCTATTTACTTTGCCTATTGTAGTCAAGCATACATGGCTCCAGTAGCTCAACTAGAGTACAATCCCACTCCTTTTCACCCCAAACTTTATTACATTGTTTACTACAGACACATTGCTGAATCCTGGCTCTGAAAGTCTATGCTTCTCCAGAACTCCTTCATCATCCTCCCCAGGCTGAATGTGCGAAAAACCTTCCATCTAGAACAGGGGGTCCCCAAACTAAGGCCCGGGGGCCGGATGCGGCCCTCCAAGGTCATTGACCTGGCCCCTGTCCTAAACTTTAGACTTTGGGTTGACCTAAGTCTGAAACGACTTGAAGGCACACAACAACAACAACAATCCTAATTTTGGACTATTTCATCCTAGTCCGGCCCCCCAACAGGCTGAGGGACTGTGAATCGGCCCTCCACTTAAAAAGTTTGAGGACCCCTGATCTAGAAAGAATACTAGCAAGAAAAGAGCAGGGCAGACAGGCATGTAAAAAGGAGCATCTTTGTCAGAGGCTTTTTAAACTGATGTATACTTGTACTTGAAATTAGAAGGTATACTTCAACAATTTAAAGAAAAAAGACATAGACAAGTGTCAGTCATTCTTGATTCCACAACTTTAGTGAACATGCTCTATGTTTGATATAAATTATCTCACAATAAGGAATTGAAAAACGTTTCTGTTCTGGGCCATTTCAGACAACAAAAGATTCGTGGAAATAATTTAATAAATGTTTGTCATTACCATTTGAGTACTCATTCATTTTCCTTGTATCTATCTATGACTATACTGTGCATGTGTAGTGGATCTTACCTGTTTAGATCTGTCTATAACAAAGTGAAGAGAACTGAACAAGCAGCCAATTCAAGCTGAAGTGCTTTTGTAACAAATTACGCTTTTTTTGTACCTCTCAGGAGTGGTTAGTTGTCTGTTTTAAAACAAATAAATCTTATTCTATTTAACTGTCAAAAAGTTTCTACAGCACATCATTCCATCATCAAGCCTTTGTGATAGTTCCATCATTAGTAACTTCCAGTTACTACAGAAAAACCTCTTAATAAACCGTTGGTCCTGGAACGTAACCCCCGCAATAAGTGAGGGAATACTATATATATATATATATATATATATATATATATATATATATATATATGTACATATATATATACACACACACACACACACACACACACACACACACACACATATACACACACACTAGCTTGGGGACCCAGCGGTGCCTGGGTTTTTGAGAAACCTGTGTGCCAAGTTTGGTCCAGATCCGAAGTCGGCTGGGTTTAGTGCTGTCTGTATAAGGGTGAACTGCAACTCCCAGAGCCAAAGGACAATCACCCCGATTACCTGCCTGTATGCTCAGGTGGGCATGATGAGGCAGTGTGCCAAGTTTGGTCCAGATCCGAAGTCGGCTGGGTTCAGAGCTGTCTGAATAAGGGTGAACTAAAACTCCCAGAGCCAAAGGGCATTCACCCCGAAACCCTGCCTGTATGCTCAGTTGGACATGATGAGGCAGTGTGCCAAGTTTGGTCCAGATCCGAAGTCGGCTGGGTTCAGAGCTGTCTGAATAAGGGTGAACTAAAACTCCCAAAGCCAAAGGGCATTCACCCCGAAACCCTGCCTGTATGCTCAGTTGGACATGATGAGGCAGTGTGCCAAGTTTGGTCCAGATCCGAAGTCGGCTGGGTTCAGTGCTGTCTGTATAAGGGAGAACTGTATAAGGGAGAACAACTCCCAGAGCAAGAAGTGAGTAATGCTACTTGGTCCATCCTCCCCCAATGTGCTTCAGGATGGAAAGGGGTTCATGGGGGTTCTGTGGGCCAAGTTTGGTCCAGTTCTGTCACTGGTGGGCTTCACAGTGGCCTGTGGGAGTTGTAGTGATTGAAAGTACTACAAATCCCATCACCCATGGTCCATGGTCCCGGAAATGGCCCCAGGGCGTAAAGTGCATCATGGGGATGAAGTGTGCCAAGTTTGGTCCAGATCCGTCATTCCTGGTGGTGTCAGTGGCCTGTGATAGTGGCTGCCAATCAGAAAGCTAGCACATACACCACCTTCTGCTGCACACATACCCGCATACATACAAACATTGACTTTTATTATATAGATAGATATAGATATATTCACACACACACACACCCTAATTGAATATGAAACACAGATATAAATATCAACGGAGGAGGACGGGGAGACTCCACCTTAACAAACACCACCTTAACCAAAAGACTCGTTCCAATCTATTCTGTGGTGTGAGCTCTGCAGCTGATCTCTCCTCTGTCATTAGCAGTCAGACCATGATATCTCATATCTACAATCAGTCAGAGCACAATGGCCACCCATACATTTGTAAACCCATGCATATGACGGCTGTCTTCTTTTTCCCTCGTGTGAAGTGGAAGCAACCCAGGACCCCCTGGTCATTCTGGGGGAACTCAAGGACTTTGTAAAAGTGTTGTCTTGGTGGCCATTTTAAACCAGCTTGTGGGGATAGAAAGAAAGAAAAGAGCAGGGAGGAGGAAGGGAGGGAGAAGTGCCAGGTCTATTTGAATATCAGCCACAGCCGCACAAGCACCCACCCCAGGCTCTGCTGACAACTTCATTACCTCCACATATAAAAATGACTGCAGGGTAATGCAAATGGCTTTTTGCGTCACACTCTTCTGCATCCAGCATGCAGACTGCAGCATAGGAGGAGGTGGAGGAAAAGGAGGCCCTGAGACACAGCCTGGAGGCAGACAAGCTTTTGTCCAATTTAATAAGATCTCTCTTCAAGGCACAATCCTCCCCTCCCACTCGCCTTGCTTTATCAAGTCTAGTGACCCAGATTTGGGGGGGGGGGGATTGGGGGGGGTGTATGTGTGCTTGCACATGACTGTAGGGATGGCTGTCTCTGCCTTGACCTCCCTGTCAATCAATGCTAAAAATAAAGGTGGAGAGAAGCAGGGGGAGTTGACGCTCTCTATATTTCTTTTATTTAAAAAAAATCTAAGCAAATTTCCTACAAAGCTGACAAGGTGATCTGATTAATATTATAGAAAATGTCAACAGAATATCATTTGGTAGATAGGACTGATCACGCTGAACTGCTACATAACTGGTAGTAAAGGAAGAAGCCCTTCAGGCATCGCCTGCCTGCCCCAGATGCTGATGAAATTAGACATGAGCACCAATATGATACTTATTGAAGATGAGAGATTTTGTGCTCTTCTGTATACATGTGCCTTCAAGTTGCATGATGACTCCATGAATTTCATAGGGTTTTCTTAGGCAAGGAATACTCTGGGGTTGCTTTGTCATTTCTTTCCTTCTAAATACAGCCCACAACATATGGTATTTGTTGGTGGTCCCCATTCAAGTACTAGTCAGAGCTGACCCTGCTTAGTTTTCATGTTCAGACAGGATCTGGTACCTTTGGGGTATTTGTGCTTTTTTTTTTTTTTTACTCTTCACTTAATCAGAGAATGGAGCTGTAAAGTACTTTTTGGATTCCACATTAGATCTGCCAAGTTAACAATAAAAATAATTCAGCTATGCAGATCTCATGGCATGGATCAAGACTTAAAGGTGCTACGTAAAATGGTTAACACATTATCATCAGTCATTAGAGTTGTTGTATGTTTTCCGGGCTGTATGGCCATGTTCCAGAAGTATTCTCTCCTGACGTTTCGCCCACATCTATGGCAGGCATCCTCAGAGGTTGTGAGGTCATTATTTTAACACATTACATTACACATTATCAGTCATTATTTTAACACATTACAAAATGTTATCATAACTCAGGGCTACTTTTAAAGCCATCACTTTTAATGTATACACATAGTTTACCACATGCTCATCACTTAATTTTTGGATTTGACTCTTTAAGAAATGGAAACGTTACTCCCGCAAAAACAGATCCCAAATGTCTGTAACAGAATAAAGCTTGAAAGGTAATCAGTTGATGCTAACATCATGCATTAACACAGGTTATTTAAAAATTAATTTTATTACACCTTTTTTTAAAAAAGTAATGGGGCCAGAAAACCAGGAAATTAACAGAATCAGGCTAAATGGTCTGTACCTGTACAAAACTTTGCACAGTGTTGTATCTGAGCAACACTTGCTCACTTTGCTCAGAGAGTGGATCTGAAAGCCCAGAAGGAGAGGTCTAAAAGGACGAGGTGAAAGTGAAATTTTTCATACGCCATGAGGATTTGAACACATGGATCCACACATTTTAATCCATGGGCACATGGGGCTCAGACCCAAAATGAACAAAAACATCAGCCCTGGCCTTGTCTTGCTCAGCTGCTGAGTATGCCTATCCTGTCTGGCATAAGCCTTTCCACTTGAAGCAGGTGAACATAGCACTGAATGAAACATGCAGAATAATCACAGGATGCCTTATACCTACACCTGTTGATAAACTGTACAAGCTAGCTTGCATTTCCCCCCTCCCTGATGTGTGATGGGAAGGTACTGCTAACTGTGAGAGAAATAAGATTGAACACTGTGAGAGCCATCCACTGCATGGCTATCAGCCTCCTCCCAGTAGACTCAAATCAAGGAAAAGCTTCATGAGAACCACCACTCCTCTGAATGTTCCCCCAGCAACAGCAAGAGTATCCTTTTGGACAGCTAAACCAGGCAATCCCAATTGGATGGCCCCTCCATGAGGGTCTGCCTCCAGGGGCAAACCACGAATGGGCAACTTGGAAGTCCCTGAACAGACTCAGAAGTTGAGTGGGCAGATCAAAAGACAACCTGGCAAGATATCACTACTTGAGGGAATCCTCCACCTTGTTTGACTGTGGAGCAGAACAAACAACTCCGCATATGTATGCTTGCCCACAATGTCCTGCCTCATTTACAGAGGAAGGGTTGTTTAAAGCTACAGACAATGCAGTCACTGTTGCCCATTTTTGGTCTAAAACTATTTAGCTGCTTGTGATCCCTTTATTTTATCAGTTTCAAACTTATTTACTATGCAAGGCTTTTGACATGAAATAAATAAAATCCATGGGCCATGAGACATCTCTCAAACTAAGGGAACCACTAGTCATAGGTTTAGTACTTCATGTATTGTACACTGTGGCCAAGATGAGCCAGATGATTTGAGAAAACAATTGAAGCCTTACTGGTGCCAACCTTGATTTCTCAGTCTGGGTACATCTTCCTTGACAAAAGCTATAGAACAGTCTTATTTAATCTTATCCCACATTTTCATCATCTGTCTGCCTGTTGTTTGCCTGAGCATTGTCTATGGTTGTGTTGTCGAAGGCTTTCATGGCCGGAATCACAAGGTTGTGTGTGTTTTCCAGGCTATATGGCCATGTTCTGGAAGTATTCTCGCCTGACGTTTTGCCCACATCTATGGCAGGCATCCTCAGAGGTTGTGAGGTATATTACCTTCTGTTTTTCTAGAGACACAGCATTGAGATGTTCTAGAAGCCAATCCAGGGCTAGGCTAAATTCTGGCTGGAGAAATCTGGAGCTGTAATCCAAAACACAGTTGCTCTTAGGCCCCTTTTCCACTGCCATTTAAAATCCAGATTAACTGTTTTGAACTGGATTGTAAAATAGTGTAGATTTATGTAATCCAGTTCAAAGCAGATAATCTGGATTTTATATGGCAATGTAGAAGGTGCCTTAGTGGCTTCCATACCAGTTTTTAAAGGAACTATCTGTGGTGCTGAACCCAAGTGGCTCAAACATATGCTTCATATTGGATTGCAGATTGGTTCTTTAAAGTCTGGACTAAAACCTAGAATAGATTAACTCACTCATTGACATCTGAATTACCAGCCATCACAGTAACACAAATAACTTTTCCAAGCTCTGGATTGGACCGATTTGAGCTTTACAGACATGTTCAAAACATTTCATTCAGGCTTTTCTACATGATATTTATATAATGTCATGAACACTTTTTCCTATTTTTCTACTGTATTTCATTTTTATGCACCTGTGATTATGCTTTATTGTACACTGCCTTGATTTGTAAAAAGTGGTATATAAATATGTCAAATAAATTAAAGCAAAGCACTTATTTACTGCTGCCTGCATTCCTAGTTGAAGATCCCTGCTGGCTTAAACAGAGTATGTGGCCATTTCTGCTCTCTTCTCTGGGGCATTTCAAGAATTTCAAAATATAGTCCCAAAACTAATACACTGTGCAAACTAGGACTAGCCTTGCTGTGAAATAAATGAATCATTCTACTTCAGACAACAAAATCCAGAACCAATTTACTGTTCTTTAAAAAAAATGAATTACGGGGTAGTGGTGAATTAGTGCTCTATTGACATTGTGCTTCTGGTATGAAAATGTAAGGCCTGCACTGTCGGTAACATGTGAAAGAAATCCCTTTGCACCCAGCAAAAGAATGTCAGTAAAATGCATTGCATTTAAAAACTCAGCTGATCACCAGAGACAACAAGAATTTCCATTAACTTCCAGCAGGATCAGGTGGTTTGAGTCAGTAGACAAGAGGGGATAATTTTCCTTGTCTCATTTCCACTACTCTAGTCATGTAGGAATGGAAACTAGCCCTATTCTTCTGTGTTGGAAGACTTATGGAGTCATTATTTAGTTTGCTAAATCCTGAATACATAAATTTGCAGAGTATTGATATGTAGAGAGCCAGCATGATCTAGTGGTATGATTGTTGGATTAACTCTGGAGATTAAGATTCAAATTCAGATATGAAAACCAAGGATCTGATCCTAGATTATATACTTTGAACTGGATTATATGAGTCTCCACTGCTACATAATCTGGGATATGAAGATAATCTGGGATCAGATCCTGGGATATAGGACAGTGTGGAAGAGGCCTCAGATGACATTCAGTCTAGTCATGTCCGACTGGGGGTTGGTGCTCATCTCCATTTCTAAGCCAATGAGCCTGCTTTGTCTGCAGACACCTCCAAGGTCATGTGGCCGGCATGACTGCATGGAGTACTGTTACCTTCCCACCGGAGCAGTACCTATTGGTCTACTTACATTTGCATATTTTCAAACTGCTAGGTTGGCAGAAGCTGGGGCTAACAGCAGGAGCTCACCCCGCTCCCCGGATTTGAACCTCCGACCTTTCGGTCAGCAAGTTCAGCAGCTCCTTAACATATAAATTCAACTTAAGAACAAACCTACAGAACTTGGAGAAGTGTGTATAGATTGATGGATAGATATCACACATAGAATAACAGCACAATGCTCACTGATCACAACTTGACATACACAAGTGAGCAAATGAAACCTGCAGGAATGTACCTGATTTATTTGCTTCGCCTATCCTTACTAAGATTTCACTGAACATTTGAACAGGCACTGAGTGAGGAGTCAGATGGCATGGATAAATTCTTCCTCCACACATTTAGAACTGAAGTGGATGGTTTATTTCTGAATACATTTTATATTAACTCCCCCCCCCAAAAGAAAGCAATTTTGTTCTTCCTATTGTCGTAATAGTTGCATATTATATATAGTCACGAATCTGCTAAAAATGCATCAACCTATGGCTCAAAACTGCTGAACAGACCATTTCTTTCTTTGTTTATATTTGTATAACCCTATCTTCTTAAATTTCCCTAGAAAGTTCCTTCAAATAACACTCCGCCTTTATCCATATTGGATGGAAAATGAAATTGTTTGGTAGTTTCTGAGTAAACTTGAACACTGAAAAAAATGAGCAAGAAGTTTCTTTTCTTTTTTGTAACTAGCATAGCCCTTACTAATGAGTAGTTGGTTAGGGAATTTCTTCACTTAGCATTTCTCATTATTAATAAATTTTACCCTGACAACTATTAAGTGAACACTTTGGATTTATGCACCTAACCTAATTACATATGCTACATGTACGCATTTCATTATTTACTTGACAGATTCATTCCTTGAAATCATGCATAATTAAAGAAGGATCAAATATTAACAATTAGATACATGTTAATTCTCCTCAGATCCGGGGAAACAAACACATTTTATTTTTTTCTGTAGAACAAGGGCACAAAAATATGTGTGGGTTCCTTCCGATTGTTGTTTTGTAAAGCACACTTTTCAATTTCTAGTTTTATTTTATTTGTAATGAAAATGATATGTACAATTAATTGTCCTCCTATCCCCCCTTTACTGGAAAATATATCAGTATTTTTAATAAGTGTAAGAGGTTAGTAATTTCTTCCTGACATTTTATAAATGAAACAATTTGTCCTGGTGTTTCTTGGCAATTTCCAATATAAGGTCCGCTCTTGGCCTCACTAAGTCAGTGACAAACTTTCCATGACCTCAAATGGAGCCTGTAGTAAATTGAAAGACTTCTATTAACTTTCTGAGACAATGGAGTACACATGCACTGCAGAAATGTGTATACGCAACCAACACAGAGGTTATAAGAGACTAGCCAGCACACCAATACCTTAAATCAAGAAATAGCTTTCTAAGATCTATAGAGATACTTGTAGGAACATCTCAGCAAGCGAGAGTCCAAAGGTGGCAGGCTAAAACCTGGAATCTCAATCAGTGGCTGATACCGGATGACAGACTCCCTTCTGGGCACACAGAAGACTGGGTGACATGGAAGGCAGTAAACAGACTACAATCTGGCACACAAGGTGCAGAGCCAATCTTCAGAAATGGGGCTACAAATTGGAGTCCATGACATGCAAGTGTGGGGAAGAGCACACCACAGACCACTTACTACAATGTAGTCTGAACCCTGCCACATGCCCAATGGATCTCGCAGTGTCACCGGAGGCAATCCAAGTGGCCAGACTCTGGTCAAAGGACATTTAGTATAATGCCAAGTTTTAAACTTGGGATTATACAAGTGTTTCTAAAAACATTACAACTGTACCCTCGTTTACGTTTTTGGTACGATAAATATAAATAATATATAATATATTTTTGCCATATTGTTATAGCCTGTTAGAACAGAGACATAGAGCAAAAAGTTCTTGTTTCACTGGGTCATAATAAATACTTATGGAAGTACAAAATATAAATGCCACAGATGGATATCTAGATCTCTGATATCTAAAACTTAATTATGAATATCAGTCAGTATGTTCAAACTTTGACCTCCAGAACATTATTTATTCATAAAACAAATATTCTTCCATCCACCGCTGTTTGCAGGAATATGCTGTATATACTCGAGTATAAAACTAGTTTTTCAGCCCTTTTTTAGGCTTATACTCGAGTGAGGGTCCTGGCCGGCTTCTATTCAAGTCAGCTTATACTTGAGTATATAGGTATTCAGAGTTAGACAGTCTTATCTTATTAAAGTCTTATTATTATCTTAAATTACAGTTTAATATTAATATTAATTAATTAATATATAAATATTACCCTAATAAGAGCCCCGGTGGCGAAGTGCATTAAAGCACTGAGCTGGAAACTGAAAGGTCCCAGGTTCAAACCCCGGGAGTGGCGGGGAGCGGCCGCTGTTAGCTCCAGCTTCTGCCAACCTAGCAGTTCGAAAACATGCCAATGTGAGTAGATCAATAGTACCGCTCCAGTGGGAAGGTAACGGCGCTCCATGCAGTCATGCCGGCCACATGACCTTGGAGGTGTCTACAGACAATGCTGGCTCTTCGGCTTAGAAATGGAGATGAGCACCAACCCCCAGAGTCAGACTTAATGTCAGGGGAAACCTTTACCTCTTTTGTAAATATTAAAAAACAATTAACCTACTGATGCCTCAAATAATGCAATTTTATTAATATCTATTTTATTTTTGAAATTGACCCATAACTGCTGCATTTCCCACCCTCATCTTATACTCGAGTCAATAACTTTTCCCAGTTTTTGTAGTAAAATTAGTTGCCTTGGCTTATATTCGGGTCGGCTTATACTCGAGTATATACGATAAGTAAAGATATGTGTGTGCTCATGCCAACTAACAATTTTAAAGTAGACCAAGCCCACTTGGCATTATCTTGGGACAATGGCCCAAATCCAATTGTCAGAATTTCGGTGAGTTCTTTTGTTCAATTGATCTTTTCTAGGTGGAACAAATAATGAAATCTGGTCCTCAGCACTTAGCATTATACTTAGGGTAACAGAAAAAAATGAATTTTAATACTCTCTCCATATGCTTTTTACAGGGTTTATTTGTAAAAAGTTTAATTTTAATAACATTGATATATATGCAGATATTAATATACTTTTCATGAAGTACAGTCCCTGAATGAGATAATAGTCTAATTGGTTCTGCACATATTTCTAGTTCTTGTTTTGTGTTTGTGGCACTTCATGCTAATCTGGATTATGATACTTTGCTAGCTGTCTCTTCATAATATTCTGTGGGGACCCACCTTTCTCTTGAATTCCACTCCTGGCATTTAGTTAAGAGGAACACTCCTGAGGGACATTAAAAACACTGTTAGGATAACATCTGTGTTGTTACACCTGTTCACTGTATGTCAAGTTGCAACTACATTCTTCAAACCAATGCTGACTTGGTGGATGAGGTCTTCTTTATGACTGAATTGGTCCCAACAGATTTACTCTACTTATTCATGTGAAAAATATGCTACTACAGCATTAAAACAACCCCAAGATGGATCTGACCAAAGGCTTATATAATTCTTTTTCCTAAAATTGTTAATTAAATGTCTATGGGAATGTTGTAAGAAGGAAATGAGTGCTATAGTGCCTTTCCATTCAAATTCCCGGCAACTAGCATTCAGAGATGTTCTGATTCTGGTGCTTGACTGAGAATATAATCTTCATGTAAATAGTGGATATTGATACATTATCTTCAAGTAATTTGTCCATTCCTCTTCTAAATCCATTCAGGTTGTTGTCTGTAACACTTGTGGTAGCACATTCAACAGACAAAATATATACTATGTGTACATTTTTCCAACATTTGCTTTCAGCGAATTCATTTTACATGAAAACCACACACTGGGTTGAACTCAAGTTCACTCTCCTATTAGACAATTGTCACCAGCTCAGATCTTACTAGTAATTGCTTTTAGGGTATATGTTGTAATGTTTTACTCATGTTTCAGTTTACTAGGACTTATTGGATTGTTTTTTATTATTATTATTTTCATCTCGATGCTTAATTTTTTGTTGTAAGTTTACTGTTGTTACTGTGCATTATCTTGCATTCTGTTGATGTGTTTGTACTCAATTGAGGCACTGAATGTTTGCCTTTTTGTTTTGTGTCTATAAACCACCTTGAGTCCCTTTGGGGAGAGAAGGCGGTCTACAAATAAAGTTATTATTATTATTTTTAGTAGTAGTAGTAGTAGTAGTAGTAGTAGTAGAAGAAGAAGAAGTATAGTAGAGTCAATGTTTTCAATACATCATGATATTTTGGTGCTAAATTCGTGAATACAGTAATTGCTACATAGCATTACTATGTATTGAACTACTTTTTCTGTCAAACTTGTTGTATAACATGATGTTTTGGTGCTTAATTTGTAAAATCACAATCTAATATGATGTTTAATAGGCTTTTCTTTAATCCCTCCTTATTATCCAACATATTCGCTTATCCAATGTTCTGCCGGCCCGTTTATGTTGGATAAGTGAGACTCTACTGTAGTAGTAATAGTAGTAGTATATTAGTATACAATATTTTTCTCTAATTACTCATGTTAATGCTTAAAACATTACATTCAGAATTCAGTATTAAGGAATAATAATGCTCTAGATCAGAACTTTCCAAACATTTCATGTGAGTGATACTTGTTCTAGACATGCATCATTTCACAATAACTCAGCTTTACTAGCAAACTAGAGATTAAACCCAGTCCTCAAAAGAGATACAAACATACAATTGTAATCACAAAATGTATGGGGATACAACATATCTCAGGAAAAGCTTTCATTTATATTTTCTAAAACTTATAATGTATTGCTTGTTTCACCTAGATGCAGAGGAGTCTCCTTAGATTAGTGTGAAATACCTACAAACTGCAGCCAACACACAAATGCGTCACGATAATGATGGTCTAATTTGTTTAAGAATTTTCTAACCATAAGGTTGTTGTGAGTTTTTCGAGCTGTATGGCCATGTTCCAGAAGCATTCTCTCCTGACATTTCGCCCACATCTATGGCAGGCATCCTCAGAGGTTGAGGGGTCTGATAGAAAATAAGTGAGATTTATATATCTGTGGAATGTCCTGGATGGGGGAAAGAACTCTTGCCTGATTGAGGTACATATGAATGTTGCTACTATTATACTCTTGTATTGTTATTAATTGGAGTTTTGGATTGTCCATGATTGAGGTTCTGATCCAAGAAGCTAGGAATCTGTCAAGTATCATCAGTTAAGATGTTACATTCCAGGCAGTGAGAACTACATTTTTTTCTCTTCCTATTGTCACAGAGAAAAGGAAGCAACTGTGGTTCTAGTAGTGATGATAGGTGCTCTGGGAGCAATCCCAAATTGGACTGACTAAACATCATCACTATAATAATTATCCTCATTATTTTATTCATTTATGTATATCCTGCCTTTCCCCAATACTGCAACTCAAGGCAGTTTACAAATGATTAAGAGTACTGATCCATTAATAGATTATTCTCATCTTGACAAACAAACAAACAATAAAATATTCACATTGACCATCTTTCAGGGTTTTCAGTACAATTCAGAGAATCCACAGTTGTGACAAGTAAAGTTTCCTCATTCATTCATTCATTGCTGGTATCTCAGAAAATTACTGCTTGCATTTTTCTTATAAGTAGACTAGAGATATCTCTCCCCAGGAACAAGCAGCAATGAATGTAGCTGTATTATCTCTTGCTATCTGTATTGCTCACTATATTATCTAAATGGATATTTAAACATTGTTGTTGCTGTTATTCAATATTTCCATTTGATGAGAAGTATTCTATTTGATCAAATTTACTTTTGCCTACAACATCCCGCAATCTCATCATTTCAAAAGGTGTTAAAAATTCATCAGTTGCCACATTATTCATCATGCAAGATTAATGCCGGCTTGACAGGTTTTGTAAAAATCTGGTCTTCTTTTCCCCTGTTGCCTCCACCACCGGCCCCAACATCCACAGTCCTTTCTTCCTAATGTATAGGCTGTGTCTCTGTAAGACGAGTCCAGGATGTTGAATATTGATTATTCCCATATGCTTTCTTATTTTTTGATGCTAAAGAGAGAATATTAGGGCGTGATTGTCAGGGTTCGTGTCTCCCTGACCTACATGTGCACTATTAATAATTCATGAATCAATTCAAAAGAGATCTCTGTGGAATGAGCTTGAAATAAGCAGGGCTGCTGTCGAAGATGACAAAGATGCTGAACCGACCGACTTGTGAACGGCCCCATCTTGGCTTCCATTTGGAAAACAAAACGAAACCACACACACACACATACCGTTTTCTGATAGAACACTGAAAAGAATTGGTGTTTAAATACAAATACAGTTACATTGTGGCCTTTTATTAAATATTATGATGGGGAAGGTTTCTGCTTTATCAGATTTTAGTTCAACTTGAATATAAGTTAGGCTGCAAAATGGACCATCTTCTGTGTAAGGAGAGTACACATAATATTGAACACACACAGTTTCAATATTGCAAAAAAGAAACATCCAGAGAATAGTGTGTGTGCACGTGTGCATTCAAACCACCTCCCATTTTTTGGCAATCCCATCCATTTCATGGGCAAAGAATACTCAGAGGTAGTATTGACTGTTACTTTCTCTGAAATACAGTCTACAGGATCAGAGAATAATAAGAGACAATATTGTGGGGGTGTTGTTGTTGTTGCTGCTGCTGCTGTGGGCCTTCAAGTCATTTCAGATTTAGGACAACCCTAAAGCAAATATATTTCAGGGTTTATTTGGCAAGATTTGTTTGCCGGAAAAGGGGGGTGCCTTTCTTTCTCTGAGGCTGAGACGATGTGACTTGGCCAGCATTGCCCAGTGGGTTTTCATAATAATAATAATAATACTGCTGGGATCTGCACGCATTATCCAAAAATACATCACACAGTCCTAGACACTTGGGAAGTGCTCGACTTGTGATTTTGTGATATGAAATCCAACATATCTATCTTGTTTGCTGTGTAATAATAATAATAATAATAATAATAATAATCAACTTTATTTTTATATCCCGCCCCATCTCCCCGAAGGGACTCAGGCGGCTCACAACAGGGACAAGCCTGAACAATGACACAACATATTTGGCAAAACTTAAAACATTTCAACGATACACAAAATTATATAATGGACAATACATTAAAATCCATGGTCGACTAAGGATTCAAATCATAATTTCCCCGAGTTCTAATTCCACATTCAAGCCACTATACAATTCTGGCTCATGTTTTGAGCATATGTGTCTGTATATCGCCTTCATCTTGCCTATTGATTCAGTGGTTCCCAACCTTTGGGCCTCCAGGTGTTTTGGACTTCAAATCCCCAGAAATCCCAGCCCATTTACCAGCTGTTAGGAACTGTGGGAGCTGAAGTCCAAAACATCTGGAGGCCCAAAGGTTGGGAACAACTGAATAGTGATCCCATGAATTTCATAGAGTTTTCTTAGGCAAGAATACTCAACCAGTAAGAAAAAAAAGGTAAAGGTTTCCCCTGACGTTAAGTCCAAAGTCCGAAGAGCCGGCGTTGTCCAAAGACACCTCCAAGTTCATGTGGTCAACATGACTGCATGGAGCGCTGTTCCCGTCCCGCCGGAGGAGTACCTATTGATCTACTCACATTTGCATGTTTTCGAACTGCTAGGTTGGCAGGAGCTGGAGCTAACAGCGGGCACTCAAGCTGCTCCCAGGATTTGAACCTGGGACCTTTTGGTCTGCAAGTAAGCCTAAATAAGTACCTATATTTAAATCAGATTTTGGGAATCTCCCTTTAAACTTACCAGAAAGCCCTAGAAAGCCTGATGTAGGGGCACTGTCTGAAATTTTAAATGGTGGCTCGGTGCCAATGCTATTCCCGTCACATGTATGATTGGTGAGGACAAGGGGGAAAACCATTTCTGTAGCTGTCCCCTGACCATAGTATTCCCTCCCCCAGAAGGCTAGGATGACCTTTTCTTCTCTGTCTTCTGACTACCAAAGACATTATGTAAAGTCTGTGGCTGTTAACTTGCCATTGCAGAAAATAACTTAATTTGGGATGCACTTTATTTTTATCATTGTTATGTTGCAATAGCCTTTTAATTGTTTTAAATCAACATTTAGTATGATTGTTTAATTGTTTTTTTAATTTTTGTATCTGCTTTTTATTATTATTAATTGCTTAGCTTTAATTTATGTTCTTATTCTCATGGGTTTCATACTTGCTAAATAAATAAAAAGACAGACAGACGAGTGTTATGCTTGGTGGCCACTGATGCAGTGGCCTTCTAAGTCATCTGAAAAGATGGCTGCGGGTGCCAGAGGAAGGTCCAGAAAAACTGTCCATCTATTCTGGAATTAATCACAGGATCTTCCTAAATGGAGTTACATATCTTAGGAAAGCCTGCTCTCTAAATTTGTGGTGGCTCATTTCCCAAGTTCACGAATAAGACACTGCTTTTCTCTGATGTATGGACTTCTATTTGAGTCCATGACAACACCCACAAGTTCTAGGCTATAAACTAGGCTCCATGGCTGGCTCATTCCAAGGAACTAATGCTAGATGGCTCTCTGTATGCCCTGAGTCCATTATAGAAAAGTTGAAAAGGTGAAAATCCACATAGCCACTGGTGTGCTTGCAAGCAATTTAAGTGTTTATTCCAGACTTCAGGGGACACAGTATATATATATTTCCCTATACAGTCATCCCTTCACATTTGCAAGTTAAGAATTAATGGATTTTATATTTATGGATTATTATATTTGCCACTGCTTCTGCGGCCACCCTCTGCAGGAATTCCTAGAACTTTCAGTGCTATTCTATGGTCAACTTCCATTATGCGGAAGGACCTAGAAATTTTATTTATTTATTATTTATTTCCATCATTTCTATCCTGCCCTTCTCACCCGAAGGGACTCAGGACGGCTTACAAAACTGGCAGAATTCGATGCCAATACACAACTATACAAAAGAATAAAACATAAGCAGTTAAATACAAATTTAAAACAATACAAAATATTTGAGCCATTCATCCACAAAACCTTGTACATAAACCTTAGTCCAGACCAAGTCGAAGCCAACAAAACTTATTCTTTAATGCCGGTGTGCTCCACAGTATATGTGTTCTCTCCAGTAAAAAAAAAATAATAGTGGGATTATATTAATGGTTTTTCTATTCAAAGGGGTCATACATTCCTAGCCCTCACAAAAGTTGAGGGAGAACTGTACAGTCAGTTTATCTCTGTGAAGAGATAACATTGGATTTCGCATTGGGGCTGAGACTATTTTTAGAAAGAAGAGCAAGAGACTATTCTTTTCATTCCAGGCTTCATCACTTGCTGCTAAATTACCAAATTTCAGCAGGGAAATGAATATGGCTAGAAAATGCTTCTTTCAAATGTTTTTTCTTAGTGTGCAATTGAACATTGGCAACCAAACAGATATAAATGCTTGCTTTAGATTGTTTAGTGGTTCGCCACCAGGTGCCATCTATGTAAGTTTTTTTTTCCGTGTCAGGAGCGACTTGAGAAACTGCAAGTCACTCCATGTGTGAGAGAATTGGCCATCTGCAAGGACGTTGCCCAGGGGACGCCTGGATGTTTTGATGTTTTTACCATCCTTCGGGAGGCTTCTCTCATGACCCCACATGGAGTTGGAGCTGATAGAGGGAGCTTATCTGCACTTTCTCCAGGTTGGATTCAAACTGGCAACCTTCAGGTCAGCAACCCAGCCTTCAAGTCAGCAGTCTTGCCAGCACAAGAGTTTAACCCACTGCGCCATCAGGGGCTCCTATCTATGTAAGTGACACTTATCAAACTGTCAGAGACATTTGCCACCAGAGTTTACTGGTATGGTTTTGGAGGGTCTTGGAGAGAGAGTCACAAAAATGGTGTGACCTATCCTTGGTTTAATTAATGTGATTGTAAACACTGAAATAGTAGGCAGTTAAAAGTTACAGCCAGCAACCCTGAACCCATAATGTATGTCAGTGTGCTATCAGGTCATCTGTTAATTCATTAATTGCATAGGGTATACTTAGACAAGTGACAGTCAGAGGCGGTTTACCAATGCCTTCCTATGAAATATTACATACAGCACTTGACCTGCAAGTAAATAACACTGAACTCAGTGGGACTTCCTACATATGTGGGATCGCAGTGTAACTGAAGTAAATGTTTATTAAATACATTTACCTGCATTTTATTGAGAGATAGCTAATGAAGACCCACTAAATTAACTGAATGCATAGAAACGTCGACTTGCCTTTCAGCAATTGATTCAATAGGTCTATTAGTTGCGACTATGAGAAAGATGGAGGTCTAGGCAATGTTACAGAAATGTTAAGGAAGGTGACATTAAGCCAACTGGATGAAAGAAAAACTATAACAGCCAGCACTCCCCAAACTGTGAACATACATGTATGGAAATGTCTTCACCTGTATGCACTTGCAGGTCAGTTTTTAAGGTTTTAAGCCTTCACACAGAATACACATAATCTAAGCAAAATTTGTTTTCTCAACTTCTTAATTGTATTCATATAAAGATGTCTGAATGAACAGGTCTGATTGACCAAAGGTTTGTATACAACTTAATATATTGCTTTAATCAGCAGGAGAGACACTATGAAACTGCCCAGCTGTCAGAGGCATAGCTTTGCTTGAAGCCTAAAGAGAAAGGTGAGCCACAGCTTTTGAAGCCAACTAACAGCCAACATATGGAACCCTACAAACTAGTTAAGGACTTGTAACAAGTCTGCAATAAAGATGTTCGACCAAGAAAATGACACTAGCTGTGGCAGAAAAGAACAGCCTGTCAGACTCCTGTGAGTGCTGTAGTGACATATAGACAATAAAAATGGGATGGCATAGGCCCTTCTCTGTGGGAGGGTTTTCTCCAGCTGTCTCCTGGGAGGCTCCGTGTGCTTCCTTTTGTAGGAAACCTTTCTGCTAAACGTGGCAGGAAGCCCCTTTGAGGTCTTATTAAAATTCTTCCTTCATGCTGTAATATATGTTGTACAAGGCAGATGACAGCACCCCAACAGTTAATTCTTTATAGTGTGGAAATGGAAGCAACCGAGGCAAAGCAACTCTGCAGCTGACATCTCCTGGTAAAACTGCACAGTTGGCATCTTGGAACAAGAAATTAATCAGGAGGGAGAATCAGCTCATAATCCCATGGCCAGCAGTCCTGGAGAGCTCATATGTATTATTTACGGTACACAGCTGTGAACTAGATTTACTGAGAATGGCTGTAAGTCCTGCACCTGGTTATGTGAGCTTAAGACAAGATGACTTTGATAGAACTTAACTGTGCTCACTTGAGTGAAGGTCTGTAGTTCTAAGGAAGACTGGGGAGAATATTTTTATGATTCAAATCCAAGCAATGCCAGCATTCACCACAGAAAGTTGTGATTTTGTCTCTTCTAATCCTGCACCACTTCAAATGTAGATTTTTGTTTAAAATCAGATCTTGCAAGATATTATGAAATCCAGTTCACTTCTTGGATTTTTCATCATTTCTCAAGATATTTGGTGAGCAAGATGGTAGTCTTCTTTCTCTGTTCAATATCCAGAAAAAAATGGTTCAGAGACGGCAAAGTCATGATGGGGGTTTATGAGTGAGCAAAAGTTTTACATCTGGGATGTGTAAAAATAAATATATTAACTGGTCAGATTGTGTTTGCATTAGTAAGCAGTGGCATCACAATGATAATGTGAGGTATATTTGTCAAAGACAAAGATGCACCCAGAGGAAAAGTGTTCTTACCATACATCAAAGGAACAACGGACTGCATAGGGAAGCTGATGAAGAAATACAACATACAAACAATCTACAGACCCATGAAGAAAATCCAACAAATGCTACGTTCAGCAAAGGACAAGAGGGATCCTCTCCTCTCTACCATATACCATGCAGCTGTGGACAAGTATACATAAGGACCACCAAACGCATTGCTCAAACCCGAATCAAGGAACATGAAAGGTACTGCAGACTAATTCAACCAAAGAAGTCAGCCATGGCAGAGCACTTGATGAACCAACCTGGACACAGCATATTATTTGAGAACACAGAAATGCTGGACCACTGCAACAACTCCCATGTCAGACTACACAGAGAAGACATTTAAATCCACAAGCATGTGGACAATTTCAACAGAAAGGAGGAAACCATGAAAATGAACAAAATCTGGCTACAAATATTTTTTAAAACTCTAAAATCAGAACAGTAAATAACGAGCAAGACTCAAAAAGCAGGGGAATTCCAGACAAGAATCAATCAGGGCCAGCTAACACCTCCCAACAAAGGATTCCCCCAGGCAGCTACTAGCCAGGCTTTGAAACTGCGGGCCATTAAAATGCTAAACAAGGTGGAGAATTGCAACATTCACATGTACCTCAAGAAGACAAGAGTTCTTTCCCTCACCCTGGACATTCCACAGATATATAAACCTCACTTACTTAGTTTCCAACAGACCCCTCAATCTCTGAGGATGCCTGCCATAGATGTGGGTGAAGGGTCAGGAGAGAATACTTCTGGAACATGGCTATACAGCCTGGAAAACTCACAACAACTCTGAGGTATTGTTTTTATCGTGTGCCTTTGAATCATTTCTGACTTTTGGTAACCCCAATGTACACATTCAGAGAATTTTCTTGAGATCAGAGGCAGTGTACTCCCACTTGATCAGGGAAACCCTTTGGCTCACCTTGAGCATTACAATCTCTTAGCCTAGAATTCATTGTATAAACTGGGACTAGAAAGACTACTAGGAAGTTTCTGGAATGGTCAACCAACATATGATGCTTTGTCACCATCAGATTCCTCAAACAAGTGTGGATCTTACAGGATCTCAAGCTGCAACCGGTCTAACTTGGTTTGTTTCAGTAATTTTTTTCTGCAAACATTGTCTCCCCCCCCCCTTCCTCTCATCACACATGCCCTGCTTGCTGATAGGTGTCACTTTCCAAAGACAGAAAAGAGAGATGACTTGGTTATTAAGGATCATTAAAACCCTTATGTCACCTCCTTGACCACCTGTCAAGTTTGTCAGGCAAAACCATAGGATAGGGCTGCCCATACTAATCAAAACAGCCCAAGTCATAGCAAGATTTCTCCTATCAAAATAATCTGGAATAACCTAGATAGTTTTCCTTATAGCTCTTCAGCTATTAACAGAGATACAGAGGCATGTGAAGTCTTGCTCTGAATAACAAATAGTGTCTTAGGAGTCGCTAGAGTGCACAGTTTGCCACTTCCTTGGATTTGTTTAAGGCTTTAAAAGTTTCTCTCTAAATGGTAAATACCCAATTCCCAGATTTCTGGAAATGTGAATTGCCATTTTGATGACAATATTTTTCAAAGTGAGGAAGGTGCCGGAAGGAAAACTGGGTTCAAACCTTGTTCATTCCCTTGGTAAGGGTTGAGTTCGTAGTTTCCCTCTATCTTTTACACCAGGACAGCTTCCCATGGTTGCCTGGTCTTCTAAAATCCTCAATATTACCAGGTGCCATCGAACTACAAGGCAACCAAAGTAGTTCATCTAAGCCAGGCAAAATGTCCCACATAGTCATGCCTCACTGCTTGTCCCACAAGTCAGAGTTTATAGAAGCTAAATTCAGCCAAATTATGTTGGTACATAAGACAGAAAACCTTGTAAGTACCCTTGTGCATAAAAATATAGTAATAAAAAAGGAAGCAGCAATATTCCGACCTTATATGATACTCAGAATCTAATGGGGAAGGCCAACCCTGTGTCTAAGATAAGTTCATTAACACTTGCTTTCTGTACCATCTAAAATAAATTTGCATTTCCCCCTTCTACTATCCCAATCCTTTCAGCTGTCTCTTCCCTTCAACATTATAATTAAGATGGCATTTTGTGATGCCACTGCTTCCTAATACAAACACAATCTGACCAGTTAAGATATTTATTTCTACACACCCCAAATGTCAACACTTTGTTGGGTCGTTATCCAAGGCAATTAGTTCTAGAATGACAGCAATAAGACACACATTTCCACATACTTTATTGGCACATATTAATCTTCTTCTCCCTCCCTCCTACAAAAAAAAAAGATGAGAATAAATTCCAGTGGCCAGTTTTGTAACGACCTTTAGAAGGCACTTTCACTATGCTTGGAAACAAGAATTTTAAATGTTGTTATACGCATTTTAATGTCAACAATTTTAGCAATCTTAGAAATTATTAACATTTTATCTTAATTAATGCCTTACATGCCGAGGGGGTAATTTTGTGCAGGGGGCATTTCTACTAATTTAAATTGATTTTTTTAAAAATTTAAAAGTAACATTACTAATGATTAATGTATCAAATTGATTTTATAATGTTAACTAAAATGATTAAGTTTTGCACATTAATTTTTGAATTAACATATTAGCTTTAACAATAATGCTTCCAGGCTCTGAGACTGCCTTCAACATGGTGGTCGTGTATTCATTGACAGTCATATCCACCATGACTTTGTCTAATATACTTGGAAAGCCACACAGCTTGGCAGCATGTACTGTACTTGGATGGGAGATCACTCACAAATATCAAATGCTTCAGAGGAAGGAACTGGCAAAACCACCTTTGAGTATTCTTAACCTAAGTACACTCTATGAAACTCATGGGGCTACTATTAGGAGACAGACAACTTGAAGGCACATATCGTGAATGTATGAAGCAAACGCCATAGTTTCCATATTGGCCTCATAAACAAATAGGTTTTTAACTGGAGTTTATGGCAGGAATCCTGTTAGTTAACCCCAACCAGAATATAGCAATCTAATCTATTGTTGAATGGTGACTCAATACATTGGTAAATCCCACTGATTCATTGTCTCGAGTTTAGTTAGGACTAACACTACAATTTAAACCTAGATAGTCAAAGATTCAATTGTGCTCTATCTTGGAATAGTTTAATTAACCGGACTGGTATCCAGTCCAATCTCTGAAGGGACTTGTAGTTCAGGATCTTTTCCAGTTTCTTGCACAAGTTTTACCCCGCCTCCAGTTGCTACTGTTTTTTCTATTACAGTCCAATTCCATGCTTTTTGTTGCTGTATATATGCATATAAGCACAGGTTGCTTTTAAAGTCAGCATCTACAGATAACCATATCTTATTCCATGCAACTGAGATTTTACCAGTTGTACATATACATATGGAATCCTAGGGAAACACAGAGACCATAACTAGAAATTCAGCAACTGTTGCAGTGACACAGAACATTACAAGGATCACTGAGATAGCAGTAAGGAAAAGAAGGATTCTAATCTTGATTGTGGTTCAGCTATTGAAGAACAGGGTTCAGTGCAGTCCATACCTTTTATCTCTGTATACATTCTCTCTCAAAAATTAAATCAGTCCTGTGTTCCCATAAACAGTAGTTCCATCACATTTGTGGGTCTTAGGGGTGCAGGGTTCCCACAAAAGTGGGAAAACCACCGATAAAAATTAAAAATTCAAATGCCTTTTTGAAAATCTGAGAGAAAATGTCTGTAGGCAATTCTAGGTCCTCCTGTGAGATTCTATGATTAATTTCCACCAGATGGTGATGATAGAATC
Organism: Anolis carolinensis; assembly: GCF_035594765.1. Lineage (NCBI taxonomy): Eukaryota > Metazoa > Chordata > Lepidosauria > Squamata > Anolidae > Anolis > Anolis carolinensis. The sequence continues at coordinate 82,603,813 of NC_085846.1, forward strand.
ACACTGGAGGACCTAGAAATGTCCAGAGAAGTGTTCTCTAGACATTTCTAAGTCATCTATGGTGAGATTCCACTTTAGGTTTATATAAAATCACACTGGAGGATCTAAAATGACTAGAGAGAATGTATTTTTTCAGTTGCGTGTAGGGGAGCAGAGAAGGAAGCAAATTCATCCACTAATAATCAAATCCACAAATACTTCATCAACAAAGGTTTTGTGTGTTTGTGTGTCAGGAGCAACTTGAGAAACTACAAGTAGCTTCTGGCGTGAGAGAATTGGCCGGCTGAATGGATGTTGCCCAGGGGACGCCTGGGTGTTTGATGTTTTACCATCCTTGTGGGAGACTTTCTCATGTCCCTGCACAGAGTTGGAACTGACAGAGGGAGCTCATCCACGCTCACCCCGGATTTGAACTGGCAACCCAACCTTCAAGTCAGCAGTCTTGCCTGCACAAGGGTTTAACCCATTGCACCACCAGGGGCTCCTATCCATAAAGGTGAAGCAATAAGTATATATCAACACACCCTGTGTATATCCATGGTTATATAAGTCCCTAGAGTTGGTCCTCCAGGGATGAAGGTCTCTTTGCTTCTCCAACATTTTCTTATAATAGAATGTTGATCCCCAAGACATCGTGCTCCCCCTAAATGTTGGCAGTGAGAACAAAGACAAAGCCCTGTAGTTTGCCTCTTCTTCTTATCTTTTGTCTCAAAAAGAGTTTCTTCTCACTTTATGATTGCAATTAATGTTTTCATTCAACTGCAAAAGCTGCCGCTCAATATAAATATTAGCAGAGTGAGCGAAACGGCCACCCTTGCCTTTCCCAGCAGGGCCACCTCGCTCCCCCTCCCCGCTCTATTTTCCCATTATCCCTTTAATGCAGAGCAAGACTGCTGATTACAAAAGAGGCAGTTTGACTCCAGCAATAGGTCTTCTTCACTAATCCTCACTGTCATAGAAATTCCAGCTGCTACATGAATAAGAAGCTCAATCCATATTTGCCAGCTCTAATATGAAATCTGTCAGAGCCCAAATTAATGAGTTCCAAATTCCTTACATCACGATAACAGGTTAAGACTGGTCAATTAATTACATAAATCCTTCCCGATTCATTGTGCATTTTCAGGCGAGATTGTGTCTTACATTACTCCATGACACAAGCCCTTTTGGCTCCGGTTGTTCCGTAGAAAAGGCCCCCATTTAAGCTCAGCCCGGCTGCCACAGCCTAGTGTTAAATGTCATGCATTGGATTTGCAATCTTCTGTAATTGCTTTTGTTAAAAAATTAAATTAAAAGCTTTAGAATCGCAGGGGGCTTGAGGAGGGAGAGGTTAGGTGGACTGGACCCTAGAAAGCTATTGCTCTTTTTACTAATCTGAGAGCAAAGCTAACTTTCTCTTTGCAAACAGAAGTAGCTGGGTTTGAAGGCTGGCTCAAGGTATCTAAACATGATTTGTATAGTTTTTCCCACCTATATCATTAAGTCAATGGCCAGTTTTGAAAAAAAATTGTAATCTGAAGAGTTTTTTAAACCCTAAATCATAGCACTAGATCTAGAAATTACTACATTTTCCAGTTGAGTAATAAGGTGACACTATGTCTTGTGAAAGTACTATGAGATTCTTCCCCTACCACTGTACAATTCCATTTTTGCTTTTAAAAACATTTATATACACCCCCTTGTGGTAAGAAGTTAAAATGTTACATTTTCTGAAACATTGGCTACAAAACGTAGCACTACAGCACCTTGTGAGAAAAATATATTGGAAAAACGTTGCCTTTGCAAAGATTAACATGGAAATTGAGCATAAACATATTTTGTGGAAGAATACTATCACCAAATGTGGGTTGTCATCCAGAATAATCACATATGGGTTTCAGGATTAACAGGAGTTTTCTTGTTTTACCTTCTGATTTTCACCTGCTCTCATTTCAATTCCCATATTGCCTCTTATTTAAAAATAGAAATAAAGATGGCCTAACAAGCAATTTAGGAACTAGTTAGTGGAAATGAGTGAAAAGGAAATTGATAGGACACTTTTGATGCCTGTACAAAGCTCTGGACCAGACTGTTAATTGCTGAGGAAAATACCACTGAGCATTTAAAAACAAACAAACAGAAATTTTACTTTAGAATAATCCCTTTCCACTAAAAATATACACTGTGTTGGAGGAAAGTGGTTGCCCAGATTTGGCACTATGAATATGTCTTGGCTGTATAAATATATACTTTCTCACCAGATCCAAAACACCTTTGTACAATACAATTTCTTTGTCAACCATAGCAGGCCTTTATATCATGGCTGGGATCACATAGAAACCTCCAGCTATTTTATCTTATCAGGGGTCTCAACAGATCACATGCAACAGCTATTGTGCAACTGGCCCTGGTGCCATTGCTTTAGAGCATGCAAAGGACGTAATTGAAGGGAGATGTTGACAAGCTGGAATGTGTCCAGAGAAGGGCAACTAAAATGATCAAGGGTCTGGAGAACAAGACCTATGAGGAGTCTTGACCTATGAGGAGTCAAGACCTATGAGGAGCTGGGTATGTTTAGCCTGCTGAAGAGAAGGCTGAGAGGAGACATGATAGCCATGTATAAAATATGTGAGGGGAAGTCATAGGGAGGAGGGAGCAAGCTTGTTTTCTGCTGCCCTGGCTTTAAACTACAGGAAAGAAGATTCCACCTGAACATCAGGAAGAACTTCCTGACTGTGAGAGCTGTTCAGCAGTGGAACTCTCTCCCCCGGACTGTGGTGGAGGCTCCTTCTTTGGAGGCTTTTAAGCAGAGGCTGGATGGCCATCTGTCGGGGGTACTTTGAATGAAATTTCCTGCTTCTTGGCAGTGGGTTGGATGGGATGGCCCATGAGGTCTCTTCCAACTCTATTATTCTATGATTCTATGAATCTATGCTCTCCTGCACTACTTTAATTATTAATACGATTTAGCCTAATGCATTTATTGGGTTGTTTGTTGTGTTTACACTTTGCCTTTCCTCCAGTGAACTCAAGACAATGTACGTGGTTCTTATCCTTACCATTGTTTCCTAACTGCAGTCTGTAGAGTAACTCAGGCTAAGATTGGCCCAAAATTATCAGTGAGTTTCACAGGTTACTGTAGGTTCGATCATGAAATTGGTAAGTCCTTTTACAAGATACTCACTCTGGCTGGATCTACGTTGCCCTATATTCCAGGATCTGATTCCAGATTATCTGCTTTGAACTGGATCATATGAGTCTACCTCCAGATAATCTAGGATCAGATCCCGAGATATAGGGCAGTGTAATAATAATAATAATAATAATAATAATAATAATAATAATAATAATAATAATAATAATAATAATAATTAAAAAAAAAACTTTATTCCCAACGGGGACTCTGAAGAAGTGTAGAAGGGGGCTCTGTGATTCTCAACCTTTGGTACTCCAGGTATTTTAGATCTCAGCTCTCAAAAGCTCAGGCCGGCTTGGCCAATGGTTAAGAATTGTGGGAGCTGAAGTCCTACATTTCTGGAAGATACCATTTCAGCACAATGGCTCTGAATCCACTATCAGCACTGCATTGGCATGCAGTAGTAAGGAACCCCTGGTGGCATGGCGGGTTAAACTGCTGAGCTGCTGAACTTGCTGACGAAAGGTTGGCAGTTCGAATCCGGGGAGCAGGGTGAGCCCCCACTGTTAGCCCCAGCTTCTGCCAACCTAGCAGTTGGAAAATATGCAAATGTGAGGAGATCAATAGGTACAGTTCCAACGGGGAGGTAACAGCACACCATGCAGTCATGCCGGCCACATGACATTGGAGGTGTCTACGGACAATGCCGGCTCTTCAGCTTAGAAATGGATATGAGCACCAGTCTCCAGAGTTGGATACGACTAGACTTAATGTCAGGGGAAAGCCTTTACCTTTACTATTGGCACACATTTCTTTCAATAGGGAATTAATTTTTTGTGTTTATAAAATTGTGGTGTTTCATAACTGGGAGTTGCAAAGAGGGATGTGTGGACTACAAGCTTTCACAATTGCATTGTATAACATAACATTACATATGGAGATTTCTTGGAGTTGTAGTCCTACTTAAGGACAACAGGCATATTTTTATATAAAGGATATAAGCAAAATGTGAGCTTTCATACTGAAACTATGGTACAGCTCCCACTGTAAAGCATGTTGATCCTTACATTTTTGACAATGTACAAAGCAATGTAACAGCACAACTTCTCATTCTTCTGCAATGTCTGTGTTCCACAAGCAGGCTGAAGACCTCTCTCTCTTGCTCTCTGTCACACACACACACACACACACAGAGCTCCTGTGTCAATTCAATAGGCAGGTCAGTCCTACCTCATGGCCTCATTTGGGCCAATGCTAGAGCTCAAAAGTAATGAGTTACTTTGCTAAGTGGTTATTTCTAAGCAATAGAAATCAGATAGAGAAGGATCATGTAGATAGCTCTTTGTGCAGCTTCTTTGCAAGATGTGAAGCAAAGAGTGAGAAGCAGAAAAGAGGAGCCAGGTACAGGGGGTGAGAGGAGGAAATACTCTGAAAACATGAGCTATGCAAGAGATTCACCTTAGTTGAAGGTGGGGAGGGGACTCGGTCTACGTTTTGTGTCCTGTTCCATTCTCATCAAATGAAAGAGACAGTTGCTGCTACTTCTAGAAAGAAAGGGGGGACTCAATGTGAGAGCATGTTGGAATGCCTCCTTCTGCAAACAGTAGTACTTGAACTCTGCTCACAGTGTAGCCAATGGTGAAGAATGGCAATGGCAGTGGTGATGACAATTATACTGTATTTACTCAATTTTAGTGCTCACCTTTTTAGACTAAATTACCATCCCAAAATTAGGGTGCACATTAGATTCATGTACGTTTTTGAGTTTCAGGGTCTGACCTCACAACCTCTGAGGATGCCTGCTATAGATATGAGCAAACTGTTAGGAGAGAATGCTTCTGGAACATGGCCATATAGCCCGGGAAACTCACAGCAACCCAGTGATTCCAACCATAAAAGCCTTCGTCAATGCAAAATTAGAGCACATTTTGCTATAATTTTTCAATAAAACTCTCAGAGAGTCTCAACCAATTCAACGTAGTTTGTGGCAGCCACAAAAACAAAGTTCTTGAAGTATAACAACTACTTTCAAGTAAGTACCACACAATTAAACAGGAAATAACACTTTCAAACCAGGAACAGAAACAAATCCTAATTTTGTTACATAGCCTAATTTGAGGTGTCATGGAAGAATAGTTCCAGTTAAAGGAGAGTCTACTGCGCAGACTGTTGGGATAGTCATTTATTAATGTAAAACCAGATGGCGTAGTGGTCTAAGTGACTTGAAGGTTGGGTTGCTGACCTGAAAGCTGCCAGGTTTGAATCCCACCCGGGGAGAGTGCAGATGAGCTCCCTCTATCAGCTCCAGCTCCATGCAGGGACATGAGAGAAGCCTCCCACAAGGATGGTAAAAATATCAAAACATCCGGGCGTCCCCTGGGCAACGTCCTTGCAGACGGCCAATTCTCTCACTGCAGAAGTGACTCAAGTTGCTCCTGACACGGAAAAAAAAATGTAAAAGCAAGCAAAAGTCAATAACTTTCTGCATATAAGGTGGATGAAAAAATGATAAAAGTGTAAAAAGGGATTCTTTAAAAAAAACCAATTTAAGTGTATATGTTTGCACATAAATAGTCACATCATTTCTTTTTAAAATGTGTGTTTCTGCATAGTAAAGGGGTGGACAGGATGGCCCTTGGGGGTCTCTATAAATTCATATATGGTCTTACAGTTTTGCTTCTCTACAGATTGTATAAATATAAATTCATAAATGGAAGCCAACATGGTGCCAATGAAGAATTGGCCCTCTTTACACTGACAATTTAATGCAATTCAAAGCTAGCTTCAAACTGAGGCAGCCAGATGACAAATTTCTATGAAAGCATGCAAAAAAAATTTCTTCCCTATCCGGACCTCAAACTCATTCCAGAATTTTTTGTGTGATCATGTGCATAATGAAATCACTTTCTTCAGTATTGGTTTGAAACTGCATTAAATGGTTAGTGCAGATGGGGCCTATGTCCCTCAGTTTGGGTTGGTTCTTGTCTCCCCCCTCCCCCACAAAGAAGGAAGAAAAGCTGAAAGTCTGGGAAAGGAGGGAAGGAGCTGGGAGATGTTTTGAAGCTTGGTGCATCTGCACTAGAGGATTAATACCCCTCGCTCTCCTTAGCTCCATTGACCCTTATTTGATTCCGAAAAAGTCAGCCAACATGCAGGGCTCCTCCACAGACAGCCGGCAGCCGGACCTTCTTTACATAACAAAACCCCAGCCATTGAGCCATTGCCTGGGAATGCCCTTTTCTTTCTCTGTTTAATTTCTGTCCTTCACTTACAAAGAGGGCAAAGGAAAGCCTGGGTGGATGAGGGAAGGAAGAACAGAAAAAAATACAGTAGACTCTCACGCCCCTTCCACACAACTGAATAAAATCCCACATTATCTGCTTTGAACTGGAATATATTGCAGTGTGGACTCAGGGCCCTTCCAGACAGGCCCTTTATCCCAGGATCTCATCCCAGGTTTTCTGTTTATCTCAGATTTTCTGGCAGTGCGGACTCATATGATTCAGTTTAAAGCAGAAAACCTAGGATCAGATCCTGGGATAAAGGGCCTGTCTGGAAGGGCCCTCAGATAACCCAGTTCAAAGAAGATATTATTGTGGGATTTTCTTCCTTGACGTTCTGGGTTATATGGCTGTGTGGAAGGGCCCTTTGTGTGAGTCCATGGGTTCTTTCTAGATCATACAAAATTAAAAATAATTCAGAAGTTTTTGAAAGGCGGGTTACTATAAATATGTAACCCAGAATATCAAGGCAGAAAATCCCACAATATCTGCTTTGAACTGGGTTATCTGAATCTACACTCCCATATATCTTACCGTAGTTCAAAGCAGATATTGTGGTATTTTCTGCCTTGATATTCTGGGATAAATGGCTGTGTGGAAAGGCCCTCAATTAACCGACACTCATGGGGAATGGTAGATGGTAGATACCGGATAAATGTAGTTTCTGGTTGCTTGAGAGTTACTGTTAACTAATACTTACAGAAGCAACCGGGACTCTCAAGCAACCAGCAGAAAATTAAAGAAATAATAGTTTAAATTAAAATAAAACCTATTTTAGCAGGACAGTGCTGCTTTGATAACACAGTAAAATTGTGGCCCCTTCCACACAGCTGAATAAAATTCACTGCCATATAACCCAGTTCAAAGCAGATAATGTGAGATTTTATTCAGCTGTGTGGAAGGGGCCTGTATTTTAATATGAATATCAAGTCAATACTGTTTGTTATGATGAGGTATATTATTAGTTCGGCCTACTTTGAAATAGTAACTCTCAAGCAGCCCAATACTCGGCCTCTAAGATAAAGGTAAAGGTTTCCCCTGGCATTAAGCCTAGTTGTGTCCGACTCTGGAGGTTGGTGCACATCCCCATTTCTAAGCCTAAGAGCCGGTGTTGTCCTTAGACACCTCCAAGGTCATGTGGCCAGCATGACTGCATGGAGCGCTGTTACCTTCCCACCGGAGCAGTACCTATTGATCTACTCACATATTTTTGAACTGCTAGGTTGGCAGAAGCTGGGGCTAACAACGGTCAGCAAGTTCAGCAGCTCAGCGGTTTAACTAATGTTTAGCTAGTGAGGAATATTATTAGTGAGGCCTATTTTGAAATAGCAACTCTGAGGCAGCCCAATACGTACAGTAGAGTCTCACTTATCCAACATAAACGGGCCAGCAGAATGTTGGATAAGTGAAAATGTTGGATAATAAGGAGGGATTAAAGAAAAGCCTATTAAACATCAAATTACATTATGATTTTACAAATGAAGCACCAAAACATCATGTTTTACAACAAAGCAACAGAAAAAGCAGGTCAATACACGCTAACCTTATGTAGTAATTACTGTATTTATGAACTTAGCACCAAAACATTGCAATGTACTGAAAACAGGTAAAGGTAAAGGTTTTCCCCTGACGTTAAGTCCAGTCGTAACTGACTGTGGGGGTTGGTGCTCATCTCCATTTCTAAGCCGAAGAGCCGGCGTTGTCTGTAGACACCTCCAAGGTCATGTGGCCGGCATGACTGCATGGAGCGTACCAATTGATCTACTCACATTTGCATGTTTTCGAACTGCTAGGTTGGCAGGAGCTGGGGCTAACAGCGAGCGCTCATTCCGCTCCCGGGATTTGAACCTGGCACCTTTTGGCCCGCAAGTTCAGCAGCTCAGCGCTTTAACACACTGCGCCACCACCAGAGACCATTGAAAACATTGACTACTAAAACATTGGCTACTAACAAATTGACTACAAATAAAGATAGAATTGCATAAAATGAACTTACAGTAACAACATTGTCGAAAATTAAATCCATAAAAAGTTCAGCTCTTGCTGCCTAGAGAAACAGCTGTGGATCCGGGCGGGAGGCAAACTGCGTTGGATAATCCAGAACGTTGGATAAGTGAGACTCTACTGAACATTTCTCTGGCCTCTACTAATCCCCAAATGTATGCTCAAGACAAATGGGATAATCTGCACCATTCATACATAATGTGTGTGACAGAGTGGGGAATTAGGCATTTTATTTATTTAAATTTATTATTTGTTTGTTTGTGCAGGAGAGAGTGAGAATTATACCTTTAGTTTATATCTAAGTTGGTTGGGAATAGTACGCCCCTTAGGGGTCGCTTTAGCTCCGTCTCCCCCCTTTTTGTAATCCTTTTAGTTTGGCCCGTTGCCATGGGCGACAGCATGAAGGTCGCCAGCCTTTTCTCCCTCCCTTTTTTTTCCCCGCCCTCCTCCTCCTCCTCCTACCCCCGCCCGCAAGGATGGACCATACCACTTGGGAGAGGGGGGCAGGAGTCAGGGCTCGACTACTGCTTTACACGCGCCTTGCAGCTTTGCAGGGAGGACCAAAACAAAAGCCCCCCAAAGGCCCTATAAAACAAAAAGGGGGCGGTGCTGGTGGATTGGGGTGGAAGGAAAGAGTGGATCAAAGCCCTGAGGTAAGGAACCAGCAACCTGCTCCTCCAGGTGGGGAGAGGGAAGGGCGGGAGAGGGGAGGCTGCCTGATGGGGTGAAGCCAGGTGGCTGTTAGCAGAAAGAGAGGTGTTTCTCAGTGTGGCTTTCTTCCCACGCTTTTAATTTGAAATCAAAAGGAAGACTGTGCACAAAGAGAGAGGACTAGAACTCTCCAAGACTTGGAGGGGAGATCTTTTGCTAAGTGAACTCTTTGCTTCCCCCCCTCCCCTCAATTCATAATGGTATCGTCTTGCAGAGAAGGAAAAGTTTGACAGAGTTTTTGAAGGAAGCAGTTGGCAGGATGCTGACTCAATGCCAATGAAACGGTGCATCTACACTGCAGAATTAATGCAGTTTGGCACCACTTTTAAGTGGCATGGCTCAATGCTATGAAACCCTGGGAGTTGTAGTTTGGTGAGGCCCCAGCACTCTTTGGCACAGAGAGCTAAACAGTTTGTAAAACTACAACTCCCGTGATTTCATAGCATTCAACTGCTGTCCATCTGGATCCTGGACGTTGTAGTTTGGTGTGGGACCAGTGCTCCTTGGCACAGAAGGCTAAGGACCTTGTAAAACTACAACTCCCGTGATTTCATAGCATTCAACTGCTGTCCATTTGGATCCTGGACGTTGTAGTTTGGTGTGGGACCAGTACTCCCTGGCGCAGAGGGCTAAAGACCTTGTAAAACTACAACTCCGGTGATTTCATAGCATTCAGATAGCAGTTCAACTGCTGTCCATCTGGATCCTGGACGTTGTAGTTTGGTGTGGGACTAGTGCTCTTTGCCACAGAGGGCTAAAGACCTTGTAAAACTACAACTCCCGCGATTTCATAGCATTCAACTGTTGTCTAACTGGATCCTGGGCGTTGTAGTTTGATGAGGGACCAGTACTCTTTGGCAGACAGAGCTAAAGACCTTGTAAAACTACAACTCCCAGTATTCCACAGTATTCAAATGGTGCCAAACTGGATTAATTTTACAGTCTAGATGCACCCAAAGTCAAGGGAAGCACAGGGTGGTTATTTTGGGAGGGGGAAAAAAGCTTGGCTTTTGAAGAATTAGAGGCATTTGAGGAATTAAAATTATAAAGCTTTTTGCTGCAATTTCCCCCCTTTTGCTGCTCGTGCTTGAAGATTGCAGTGGAGCTAGACTGTGCAATTCCAAGCAATTGTCTTTTTGACAAGAAATCCTGCTCTTCTCTCAAAAGGAAAAGGTCTGAAACATAATGCACTGTTGTCAAAGGTTGCATCTTCAAATCAAAACGGGAAACAGGCAGATTTTTGTGGGGGATCTACATAGCATAAGGAAGATGCAGTTAACACCCCTCTTCATCTCCTTGTCAGGCTGGAATTTTTAGGCCTTTGCATTAAAAAAAAGCAAAATAAAAATCAGGAAACTAATTATTAAGCTTGTTTGGATGTGCCATTGCTTTAAAAAGTTTACGTTTTAAAAGTGGTAACAACAGATTATGAAAGAAATTGTTGTTTGTTGCTTCTTGTTAGTGTTATTAAAAGCAAAGGACATTATATTATTTGTTCAGTGTCTGCTATATTTATACATAATTTTAGATAAAGTAACTGGGGATGGCAAATTAATTTGAATAATTAAAAATAAATATAACAGGGGAATTTTATTTGCTTTCAAAAGCTGTTCTAAATAGGCGATTGTTGCAGACAAGTTTATAGTGTGTGTGGTAGTTCTATGAATTATTCCTAAATACATAACATGGCTTGTATTTTTTATCCCATTACTATAAAATATTAACAATAAACATGATGTTTACGGGCGGTTAATAATTGGAAAATGCATGAAAACTGAATGAGGAAATATAAGCTCAAGGAACGTTCTCTTTTGTTATCATTGTTCAATATTCATTCCTTATGTTTTGTCTAAAGATGAACACTGAATGTATTTTTAAAAACAAAGAATGGGGTAAATGACAAAGAAATCAGAAATGAGGAATATGATGTGAAAGACTTGTGGTGTTTTACAAAACCAAAAAACCAGTCCTATCTGAAATATCTTATTGAATGTGTCCTGAACTAAATAGTCCCCAAATAATATTGGGGGGAAAATCCTATCAAAACACTACAAACATAAAATCATACAATCAGCAGCTGACATTTCAAGAATAGTAAAGACAACTTTACATACAGAATATTTTATTTTGAAATGTGATGAAGTACAAACATTTTCTAGACATATTAAATACAGTAAAACACTCAGAATAGCCAACATTTAGGCATTCAGAAATATTTTGATAGATATAAAACACATTCAAAAGAAAACATAGGTTAAAACCCTATAGGTACTTAGAAGTGAACCCTTGTAAACAAAAAGGACCTTACTTCTGAGTAGACATGCATAGAATTGCACCAACAGCGTGAAAGGCAGCTGTCCAATGTACAAAAAGAAGTGCCGTAACAATAAAAATGTAATTTGTGCAAAATGTGACACATTTCACATTGGAACAATTCGTAATTGGATTAGGCTGCCCTAAGATAAAACTTTGATTGGAAAAGTTGCTATAGTTTGTTGTCATCAAACTGAAATAGTGAAATTACTCCAGAACTGATGCCAAAGAAGTGGCATAATAGTGATTCAGGCTTTGTATAGCGAGAATTAATAATCTACAAAGTTTAAAGTGCACAGATTTCTTCAAATTAACAGTAATTAGCTTGGATACATATAAAATAAACAATATCGAACTCCAGTTTTTCTCAGTTGCTGTTTTAGACAGTTTTCTTCTAATTTCTTTTCCTCATTGTATGGTAACAATTAAAACATTGAATATACTAAACACTGTAATGATATCCTACATTCATATCTTGCTACTAGCTCCCATTCAGTGATCAGAGTAGGTATTTTTGAGTAATTCAACTCAGACATGAGTTGCAAAATATTTTATATACAAATATAAGATTGACATCATCATCCAAAACATTATTGGCTCAAAGTATCTCTTTCTCTAGTCCCCCTCCTCTGTACTCACTCCAGTTTAAAAACATATATTTTCTTGATTTGAAAAGAAAGCTTGTTCTAGTAAATGCATTTTTGAATGTAGTGCCAATTAAATTATCCTGGGACTGTCAAACATGCAGAAATAAATTTTCAGAGTTACTCAGCTGAATATTTTATTTTGAATACATTTTATTCTAAACATAGCTGCAAGAAATACTACTAAAATAACAGCTGGATGTCTGAAACGTTATGTCTGATTATGACTGGCTAAAATCTTCCCATCCTTATTATTCCCTATTGCTACATCACTGTTAAAAACAAACAGAAAAAATATACAATTTACATACACTGTAAATGGCAACCCTCATCACAACACAGTTTTTTTATCACAACAAAAGGCCAAATGTGTACAATGGCTTATGGCCATTGGTAAACATGCTAAAGCTGGTGAAATTGTGCCAGATATCATAACACTAAACTGCACTGGAAAGAGACTTGCAGTGGCTGCAACACTGTGCTCAAAGTGGGACAAAAGCTTGCTGCATTTTTCTTTAAACACACACATACAAATCTCATTTGGTCACTTAGTAATTTCTGGCTGCAGTCCTATATACACTTACTTCTAAATAAGCATATTAGGATTTATTCCTGAGGAGACATAAACAGGGTGCAAAGTGAACTGGTTACAACTTAAAAGCTGTTTGGTTTCAGCAGTATAATTATGTAACTAACACCATACTGGAAAGACAGCTGCCAAATGAAAATATGAACTTCAAGATGTTAGATTTTCAAATGTATTTTAAAATATTGAATTATAAGGATCCCCCCACCCCCAGCCTTACAGTGAGGTCCATAAAATCCTATCCCGAAATCTCATTTATATATGGTGTCTTGCTACAGGCAGTATTTGTATCGCTCGATATTACAATGCGCCCGTTGTAAAATGAATGAATGAACAAACTGTTTTGAAAGCTGAGAAAATACATGCCTTGGCAACTGGGCAGATGGTACGTCTGTCTCACAGGCAACCTTCAACCATAATAGAAGTTACATTGGTCATTACAGTGATGGCAATGTACAAATGATATTTCAGGGTTCTTCTGGAACTGTGCTTCCTTTACATCCGTGTGAATTGCTATCATCACTGCTGTGTCCAAGCCCGGAGGATGAACTGCAGAGAAAGGGGCGGAGGGAAGAGAGAGAGGAAATTGGTTTTCACAACACACTCAAAGCCTGAGTAACAGAGGAGAACTTTAATTATCCCCAGTCACAAAAGAGAGACAGGAAATTTGGACTTCTAATTAGCCATTTGGAGTGCAGTTGGATATTTTTTTAGCGAGATAATTTAAACGCGAATAATTCAAGTCTGACTAAATGAAATTCACATAATCAGAATGCAGATAATTGAATTTCTACTGCATTCATTAATTCAGTGTGGAGGTGTATGTGAAGACTTCTATGATGAGCTGTCACAGCTCAATAAAATCTCAGTCAATTAATTTTTTCATTATCTTTGTATTGCATCAACAACAACAAAAGTGAAGCGTGTTTATTATCATGTGTGGGTTTTTAGCAAAGTGTAAGGAAATAACCTTTCAGAATCTGAATCCGCAGAATTCTCTTCTTTTTTTATCTCTTCATGTTCTACAGGAAACTTTCGTTTCAAGCAGGCAAACTGGTGGATCGCTTCAGCAACAGAATATTTTGTATGTCCCGATACACAAGCCTCAATGTCTTCTGGAGTCAGCTGGGTTTGTACAAAGAGGTGAAGTCGACTGTCTGAAAGCAAGAGTGGATTCTGGAGGATCCTTTAAAAAAATTACAAAAATTTAGTTGCCTTCCAGTACCTTGTCTTACTCTTAAGATATTTTTACCTTATACTCAATGTGGTTTTGAATGCATTATAAATATTAAAGTGATTGAGCATGTGTTATCTTTATTAAATTATTTGGAATTTTAGGTGAGTAAAAACATGAAGCTAATAGTTATGAACATCTGGTATAAAAATAATTCCAAGGACATTTTTTCCATTTAACCATCTGCTGCTACCATGTGGATCAATTACTTTTTTGGCTAGGGTGAAAGGGGGGGAGAGGGAGAATAACATACTGTTAGGGAAACTGATTCATAATCAGTATCTCTATACATGTTTTTAAAATTTTGGCATCAAAGTAAGAAGCATTGTAGAATCTGTACCATGTAAAATATATATTTTGTAATGTGTATAAGTGTTCCTACAGATTTTTATAAACTGAATATATTACATATTTCAATTTTATGCATACTGACAAAATAATCTAAGAACTGGGTGAGATTGCATTTTCTTAGAATTTTAATTACAGTGTGTAATTTTGAAATAAAAACATTCAGTTAAGCATATAATTCTTAGTGCAATTAGATGTACACTTAGCATAAATTATATCAAACAATAGGATTTTCTTCTGCAAAAACAGCATAATACTGCTTAGTATTTTAACAATACTATTCAGTCTAGTCATATTGTTTATTTTTTCTAGTCTTTTTTTTCTCAAGCACTTTTTTTAAACTGTGAAAGTTTATTGTCCTAACAACAGCAAAATTAGGCCCTAAAATTCATCCTCATATACCCATTACTTAGATCCCTGACTGTTATAATTTCTATTTTATGACCTGAGTTAACTTTGAAAAAGCAAGTGTTGGTTAATTAATCTTTAAACGTCTTTTAATCACAATTCTGTAAACCTAACAGGGGTTTGGCAAAACAAAGAACTTCAGGAGTACAGCTTCTACTTGGCGAGATGTTATTGATAATTTTCTGCAAGATAAGTCATTAATTTAAGACAAACAGCTAAAGTTGTTTCCTGGTTTTACCTTCTGTTGTTCCCAAGGGGTAACTTAAACATGACTCCATTCAATATCTCAGAGTAAGTACATTTGGTTTTGGATACCATTCCATTTATTTTAACTTCTTAAAACAGTATAATATACTATTAGTCATCAAACCCCTATCGGATCAATGCATATGTTCTGACACGTCTCATATAGATCCTTTCTCCAACTGGGCACTTTCCAAATTTGATGGACTACAATTCCTATCATCCCAGCCAATATGGACAGGCTGGCTATAATGGTAGTTGTAACCAATATACTTGGAGAATAGTACCCATAGCGGGAGAAGACAGAAATTGGGTTAGTTTGATAGGAAATGGCATTTAAACCAGGCTCAATTGTTTCTGCCTGAAAATAAATGGAATGGAATCCAAAACCATTGAGTACTATCTGTGAATGATCTGAACTCACATTTTGAGTCTGAACTCAGGAAGATTCAGAAAATGTGTATCAAGTGTGGATGAAAATCAATGAAACTGAAATGAAGTGTAGAAAAGCCAACAGATTCTTTTCCCTCTCAAAATCCTATTTAGCCAATTCCATATCTTGTCTACATAATTCTGAGCTACTCTCTAAAACCAAGAGGGATGAGAAATATGTCTACATGTTTTTAAAAAATCCCCACACCTCAAATTCTGATTCTACTGCAAAAAAGATTTTCTGGGGACATTATATCTCTATGAACTCCAGTTGGCAGGTTTGAATCCTTCCACCATTAAATATGACATATATGTCAATGTATATTTCAAACTGCAGTGGAACAAACATTACTGGAATCTAGTTTGGTATTCTCTTTATCAAGAAACAACTGTTCAGGTCTTCCAACTTTCAAAACAACAACCTAAGACAGTCCAGTATGATAATTTCCTATAGAAGATAAATTGCTCATTCTTGAGTCTTTTTAAATGTAATTATATATGTAATTTGAAGGGTTACCTTTCATGACAATACTTGTAAAATAAAACTGTATGTAGGATACTGTTCATAAGCAAAAGCGTAGCTAAGCTAAAGGCAAACATGTTCAATAGGAGGCATCTACTCACTTGCTTAACTCTTCCATCAAGAGCAAACTACAGTAGAGTCTCACTTATCCAAGACTCGCTTATCCAGGGTTCTGGATTATCCAATGCATTTTTGTAGTCAATGTTTTCAATATATCATGATATTTTGGTGCTAAATTCGTAAATACAGTAATTACAACATAACATTGCTGCGTATTGAACTACTTTTTGTCAAATTTGTTGTATAACATGATGTTTTGGTGCTTAATTTGTTTAAAGCATAACCTAATTTGATGTTTAATAGGCTTTTCCTTAATCTCTCCTTATTATCCAAGATATTCGCTTATCCAAGGTTCTGCCGGCCCGTTTAGCTTGGATAAGTGAAACTTTACTGTATTTAAATCTGTATTTACTGTATTTAAATCTGACTAGAGGTTAGTCAGGTTAGTCAGTTAGTTCAGTTAATCTGAACTCAGAACCTGTTGTGGAAAACAGCAGTACGATCCATATCTTCAGACATAATTTAGACTGATTCCAAGTACATAAAAAACCCAAACAACATACAAATATTAAGTAAAACAGTCAAGAATATCAACAGTACCTATTTCTTTTAAGCTACAGTTTAACTGATAATTTTGTTGTGACAATAGTAAGAACACTTAAATTTGTATTGTATTAATAACCGTATTTTAATTCAGAATTTTTAAATTAAAATACCTCTCAAATATTGAATACAGTCCCATTCTCAGATTATGTTTTTAAGAAAGGATACTGTGCTTCTCATAGTTTCATTTTGCCATCCAAATAAAACCTAAGTAACAGTTCACAAGATTACACTAGAGTTACTGCATTGTTGCTGTTTGAATTGTATTTTATTTTCTTTATAAAATAATGGGTAATCTTTAAAATTGATTTTTGATGGTTTGAGGCATTGCACCACAAAAGTAATGAGCACTAATGTCAATGATATTGGACAGAAATTCATTTTAGCTTTATTTCATGTCCAGTGCAATTTTGCTAAGCCTTGAACTGCTGAAACAGTGTTATTAACTCACTGGTAACCTAACATATGGGAACAGCAAACAAAAGTGATAAGAGTACAGGTTGATCAGTACCTCAAGGCTACCATGCCCCCCTCCCCCTCCACACTATAATTCAGTTTCCAATCTTATTTTACATTGGCTTCATTATTTTACTGTTATTCTCTTTTCTGCTTAATAGTGCCATCTGGAGGCTAAACACACACAAAGAGACAGAACAGAAATAATAATTAGAAAGATGTTCCTCAAACAACAGGTTTGATAACCTGGAAACGCAAACATGCCCAACAAGAGCAGACGTGAACAAAAGTATGGATACGGTTCACACATGTGTCCTATAAAGTCTTTTCCCAAGAGATGAAATCTTAAACTGCCTCTCACATTAACATACTATTAATTCAAAAATACCATTGAAATACAGTTCTTTTAACACATATGTTCTCAATTAAAAGAAGCCTAGTTTGCGTTTCTGGAGTAAAGATACTGTGTTGATAAGCCATTATTTCCTCAGTCTTATTATGAGTTATAGAACTTCATGATTGTCTTTGCCTTGTTTAGTATCCTGGTTTGTAAGTAGAGTTTGAAGTAGTTTGAACATCATGAGAAACTGATTTATCAAAGCAGGACAGAAACACCAATGGGTCCACAGCCACTGTTCTTGGTCTGACAAAACATGATTTGCCAGCTTAAAGTCATTATATCTGAACTACAACTCTGTGTCCAGCTATGAAAAACATTCATTAACTAGTGGCAGGTTGCCAGGAAGACAATACAGTCCTTCAATGTCTGCAATAGCTAGCTATGTTGGTCTACTACAACCTAATTCTATAGGGAGAGCAAATTTACTGAAATCCATCCATTTGAATGTGCTTGGATGTGTCTACATGCAGATAAGCAAGTTAGTGAAGTACTTCATTTCACCTTCACTTACAATTGAGTACAGCTTGATAAAGTTCTTCTTTTTGGACCACAACTCTCAGAATCACTCAGAGAACATGATCACTGACTGTTGTTCAAACAGGAGATTCTGTGGGCTGTAATAAAAATTATTTTTTGCTTCCTGCTGTAAGATTGTGTGTGACTTGAATAGCTATTTCTTCATGCCTACTATAATGTACATTAATATACTTTTAGAGTTGCAATGCAGCCCTTGGCAACAACTGGTATGTTTGCTGTAAATGCTCTAAAATGTTTAGATACACTTAAATTGTTCAAGAAATGTCAGACACTCCACTGTAGAAAAACAACAAACAATTCATCCTTAACTAAGGATGGATGGAGGGAAGCACGTCACACAGCACCTGGAAACAAAAGAGCAGGTGGACGTTTTAACAGAACTGAAAAGATCTGCCAATTGGAACAAGTTCTGAGAGGTAAGAAAGTATAAAGGGCCCAAAACTCAGAGGCAATGTCACTGCAGAAAAGACACAGAGTAGGGAAACATGGTTGAGGAACGAGACACGCACAGAGGACCTATTGGCTTCCCTTAAAAGGACAGAGCAATCATGAAATGGATGGACCAGTGAAAACGGTGATACAGCAACAGGGCCTCCTAGAAGTACTCTGTCCTTCTCAGTGTCTTATGTAAATTCAAAGACAGCCATGTTAGTCTGGATGCAAAGGGATACTGTAGCACTTCAAGACTAACTTAGAAAGAAGTTAGTAACATAAGCTTTCTCAGCCTTGCATCTGATGAAGTAGACTTAGTCAATGAAAGCTTAAGCTGATAACTTGGTTATCTTGGTCTCAAAACTTTGCTCTGTTTGTATGCATGTGCTTGTTGAATTTGGGAACCATGGTTGACGGAGACGGTCAGATGAGTCTAATCCAACACCCAGAAATATCACTGTAGGTATAGGGAAGCTCAATAAATGACACTGACCCATGCAAACACACAAGAAACATGAAAATGGGCTCTGCATATATGTGAGAGAGACACTTTGGACAATCAGAATATCTTGTATACACACTGATGCACTACACAGATAATTTGGGCAATGGTGGGTAAGTCCTATTAGAATCACCTTTCCCAGTTTGGGGTCTTGGAGATGTTTTGGGTTGGGAGTTACAGAGCAAAACATCTTATGGGACTCAGGGTGGGGAAGGTAGTCTGAAATACATTTGGAATCACCCAACTTTTGGAAAGTTAATTAAAATCACATCCAGAGAGAGACTACGAGGAAGGGTGGGAGAAATAAGTAACTAAACAAATAAATTAAAAGTTTGAGAATAACTCATCTGAAGGAAACTATTGGTTTGTTAAAGGCACTTTTAAGGTTGTAAGGAAAATATTTGAGAGCTTGATTCATTCTCTACTAAGATACACACTTATTTAGATTACATTGCCTTTAATTAGGAAGTATGAGCATAGTATGATTAGGCCTGTACATTCCATTTAAACACCTGCCTTTCTGTAGAGATAAAAGGAAAAGCAAGTCAGCACATGCTCAAGGGAATTATATTGCTTCATATAGTTGTGGACAGAGATCTCAAGGCCTGTGCTAAGCCTACAGTTTTGGCATGCAGAAGGCTTTTCCAGATCCTAATCTCTGCTGGAGTGCAAGAGTATAAAGGCATATTTTAATTGATCAAAAGAACCAATTGAACATCAAGGCAGTCTGGCAAAATGGTTTGCTTTTAGACCATTCAAAGAGGCTCAGGCAGCTCAGAGGCTAAAGCAACATTTTTAATAAAAAGCAAAACCATGTGGTTTGTCTTGTTTGGACAAAGGCCAAAATCTGGTTCATTTCAACATGATTTTATTAGGTATATTACACACTGTTCTGTTGGAGGAGAGCATATGGCTAAGTAGCTCAACTTAATCCTAACTAAAGATTTCCTGTATCTTCTGTAACGTAATATAGTGACAGATGCATGCTTGCATGTGTGCAGAAGGTTAACACTCTGATTTTGTTTTCAACAAATTTACTCAGTCCATTTCCATCATATAATAGTCAGTGGGGGAGGGGGCAGAGCAGAAATCAAACATAAAGCAATAAGCAAACACAGCCTGTGTTTTGGTGCCCTCTATTGAATGTACACAGTGTGGATTCAATAGGAATCCTTGATAAATACAGGGCTACTGTCACAAAGATCAGTGACTTCCATTTTCTAAAAATAATAGCCAGATAGTTGTGACTCAGTCCCATAGACTTCAGTAGTTTCACTCTAAGCATGCCTAAGTTGAATCAATCCCTATTGTTAAAAATAATAGAATAATGTACTGAGCTTTTTAACAGAAATGTAGAATACAAACAGGAAAACTAGTAGAAATTAATTTAGCATGCTGCAAATATTTTCATAGCTAAGAAAAATGTTACAGTGAAGAATAATTATTAGAAGGTCCTATCTGGGGTAGAATTTGTGGCAGCACAACTTGCTTTCAGATCTTAAACTTTCTGCCAAAAAAGTCATCCCAGGAATTAAATAGTAATATTCAAAGAAGGGTTTGCTAGAAATTATTGCATTGAGAGCAAATGGCAGGATCGAGCTGGACCCTTTGACCCGCTCCATCTTTTCTGTATTGTGTTTAAGTCACAGTGAATGAATGACACTTTGAGATATAGCCAGATTCCTGGCTTCTCATTCCCACTCTTCCTTTGGACCAAGAAGAGAAAATTCTTCAGAAGGTTGCAATTATCTGAGTCCTCATCTACACTGAATGGAACTGCGGTGTAGGAGACACATTATCAGGAGGTGTCCAAACGATACACAATAATGTAGAATACTCCAGAATAAACCTGGAAATCCAGGTTTACCCTGGGTAAAAACAACACCTCCAAAGATTCTGACTTTTCAGTAAGGGCCAGTAGATGTGGAGACTGCCCATCTTTGTGGATATCTGTGGATGTGTAGATTCCCATCTCTAATCCCAAGAACAGTCCACACAACCATTCGACCTTTGTGGGCATAATCAGTTCACAAATAAAAGATAGCAGTGCCACCCTCCCCTCCCTCACCCCTTTTTTATTAAACGTGTAAAAATAGGCTTCTTACTGAGCCTGGAGGTGTCTCCTTGCTTGTGTCACCTGAAAATGGGAGCTTCTGAGAGGCGAGGGGGAATTCCTCCCCCCTCAATATGTCTGTTGCAGAACAAGAAGAAGCCTCCCAAGCTCTTTTTACACTTTTAAAGGGAAAAAAGGGGGTGAGGGAGGACAGAGGTCATGTTCTCCCCCCCATGCCGATTACAAGTTGAGGTTTTGGCCCTTGTGTGTGAACAAATATGCAGGAAACTAGAGGGTTAAACTTCAGTTCCCTGCACATTTTCTGCAATGTAGAAGAACTTTGGGTCTTACCAATATTACCTTACCAATACACATCATAAGAGGTTAACATTAGAAAATGTGTGTGAGACCTGTGTGTGCAACCACTATTGCTGCCGCCACCTTCTCTCTTTCACAGAGTAATGTCTGAACATGCATGAATGGTTAAAATACATACCTAAACTTGAAATTTTCCCCACAACCTTCAAGCAACAGTGCCATGGTGGAAGAGGATGATGCTGCAAATGAGAAACTTCTCTGTCCTTCCTCCATCTTAATTTGGGAGCCCCCAGTGGTGCAATGTGCTGGATGGACTGCTGACCAAAAGGTCAACTGTTTGAATCCGGAGAGCAGGGTGAGCTCCCATCTGTCAACTCTAACTCCCCATGCAGGGACATGAAAGAAACCTCCCACAGGGTGGTAAAACATCAAACATCTGGGCGTCCCCTGGGCAATGTCCTTGCAAACTGCCAATTCTTTTACACCAGTAGCGACTTGCAGTTTCGCAAGTTGCTCCTGAAATGAGAAAAAAACCCTTAATCTGGATGTCTACTTCATTTCAAGAGATGCCATTTCTCTTTTTCTTGATTTGTTCTAATGTACAAAAATGTTCTTGAAACAGGGACTAGGAGACTGGTTCCCTCCACAAGTTTTGGATAATAACTCCCAGGAGCCTTCACTTACAAGACCTAAGGAATAGTAATTGCAGAGTTGGAAGAGTTTCCAGCCTCCTGACAGTCCACCAATTCTTAGCTAAAGAATTTTCATTTTCATTAGCTCTATAATAAGGAGGTGTATTTTATCTGTACAATGCCTGGAGTATTTTTTTAACTGAAGTCATGATGACAATGCAATATTTGGTGACACATGTTTTACCATACAGCCTGGCAAGTTGTTTTCTTCCCCTCCCCAATAAAATTTGAAAATTAAGGATTTTTTTATAGTGTCAGAAGCGACTTGAGAACATACTGCAAGTCATTTCTGGTGTGAGAGAATTGGCTGTCTACAGAAACATTGCCCAGGGGAAGCCTGGAAGTGTTACTATCCTACTGGGAGGCTTCTCTCATGTCCCTGCAAGCTAGAGCTAACAGATGGGAGCTCACCTGTCTCTCGGATTCGAACCAGCAACCTTCAGGTCAGCAACACAACCTTCAGGTCAGCAGTCCAGCAGGCACAAGAGTTTAGTCCATTGTGCTACTGTGGCTCTTGTAGCATAAAAAGTAAGATCTTTCCCCCACTCCCACCAGAAGAAAGAGATTGCCAAAAGGCCTTCCAATACTAAATAACAAAACAAGTTTACAAAACTAAATGCACTGGGGATGAAGCACACCAAAAACACTGTGCTTAAAATAATTACATGGGAGTGTCAACTAATCCAGCCTCTAATTCACGTTAATAAAAGCAGACAAACAGTCCTTAGATTCAGTATTCATAGTAAAAGCACAAAGAAAGCAGTGTATTCAATGTAATGGGGCACATTCTTTCCCTGACTGGCCATGCTCAATACAGCAATCTAAATGTCTACTGGCTAAGAAAATTACTGGTTCTGAAATCCCTTTGCAGTTCTGAAATGTAGGAATATGTCTTATGCTGAGTCAGACCATTTCCCCACCTAGCTCAGGACTGTATACACTATTGGTGGGTAATGCTAGCCATTGTTTTGGTTCTTTGATTACTTCCACCAAAAAAATAGATCAGCAGTGATTCTCTTAATAACACCCATGCATTGTCGAAGGTTTTCATGGCCGGGATCACAGGGTTGTTGTATGTCTTTCGGTCTGTGTGGCCATGATCCAGAAGTATTCTCTCCTGACATTTCGCCCACATCTATGGCAGGCATCCTCAGAGGCTGTGAGGCATGCCTGCCATAGATGTGGGCGAAACGTCAGGAGAGAGTACTTCTGGAACATGGCCACACAGCCCGAAAGACATGCAACAACCCTGCAACACCCATGCATTTTCTCGTTGACTCTTGATCTTAGTATATCTGGGCTATAGGTGAACAAATAAATACAGCATTCATCTCTACCTCCCTTAAACGCACAATAACCCAAAGTTATGATTTTTTTATTTCTACCAAGAATGGAGTGCACAAATGGGGATTTCCCCTGCCTTTACGGTTTGCAGCATCTGAAAGTAGCAGGGAAACTCCCGTTTCCTTCCAGCAGTCAGCACTGTGAGGTTTATATGACCATGGTATAAAACTGCATGGTCGTATAAACACTGCAACAGAAGCTATAATTCAGGCAATTTCTCCCCAGATGTTATAGATCCTGCTTATGTATACAAGTCCTCTGTGCCAGTAAAAATGGGCAGCTGCAGGCTATGTAAGTGCAGCAGCACTCATTTCACTGGATCTTTCAAGGTAATCTGCCTGCAGCGAAGATAATTACAGAAAGCTGGAAGGGATGGATAGGAGCTCAAAGTTTCATATTTTCTTAAATATTCAGTTAACTCTATACAATAGCTGGGGTTGGGGGCATAGGACCCTTCTGAAAGTGAAAACACACAAATAAAACTGCTATATTTTTTACCTGAGATAACACTCCTCTAGAAATCTCTACATCCTTCAGTGTTCTTATAGTAAATGTCCACATGAAATTGTACATAGAATTGTGCTGGAAAACTTACCAATATCTAGAGAAGCATGCTGTCTAGGAAATTCTAGGTCCACTAGTGCAACTTTATGGTGATCATCCTCCAGTCATGCTCACTAATATAGTCATTTCTAGAGAGAACACCTTCCTAGGAATTCTTAGGTCCTTCAGTTAGATTTTATAGTCATCTTCCAATGGAAGTTGACTGTTAATTCAAACTAAAATAGCTAGAACTTTTGAGAGAGGTGCTCTCTCAGGTAAAAATAAATAAATAGCAATTTCCTTATTTGCATTTTTTTTACATTCATGGTGGTCCTGCACCCCATACCCAATGAATGTGGAGGGCTGGCTGTCTCAGTCTGTTTCCATAGCTAAGAATAGTCTTAGTCCCTATAGATCTGAACATACTGTTTGAAGAGTTGAATTGCCATTAATAACAGACCAGGTTTTACTGGATTAGCGAATGGTCTGGTGAATGGCTTTGCAGGCACTAAATGATTCTCACCTCATAAAACTAGCATTACAACAGCAGCAACTGTCACTGTTATATTTGAAGAACATACTTCCAATCTGTATTGTTGTGAAATCCTTATGTATGGTTCAAATGGCCTAACAGTGAAATGATGCCCTGTCCTGTGCTAACTACCCTTACCTCCATTTTTAAGCAATTTAATAATAAACAGCTATAAAAGAGGGATTTGTCTCTTGCTTTAAAAAATGTTCATTTTACACTCTATAAAGTGAAAAAAATAGTTTTACCACACTAGTATGTTTCCACAAAAATAAGGTACACTCTAATTCAGCATTTTATTCAAGAGAGAAAAGCTTATAAATCCCAGAGCAAATGAACATTTGTGGTAATAAAAACACAATAGTCTTTCAGACACTTCAGCTGAATTGCTCCTAAACACATTTGCAAGACAGTGTATGTAAATGCATAACTGTGGCCACAAGGTGGCTGTCGTGTACAAGAGAAAAGATACGCTGGAGTAATCAGAAATTAATTATCTTCATTAAAGCAATATTACCAAATGGGAGAAAAGCAACCTGCTTACTTTTGAAGGAACTCTTGTAAGCCTTGACGACGCTGATCCACGTGCTGAGGATTATTTGTGTTAAAAAAGGGAGTTTTGGGTGGAAGTTCTGGCAATTGTCTAATAAAAGAAAATAAACAGGAGCAGTTGGGACCCCTTGCCAAAGTCACTTTTTACGCTCTTAAGAAAGGTGCAATGAAGAAACAGCTGATCAGAGGGAAAAGTAGCAGAAATATATATAAAAGGCAAAGATTCTATAGTTGACAATATGAAAATGACTACTTTTCTTCAACGAAGTGTTTGCATGAGCAAAAGCTGATTTCATATGCCACTACTCTTTCTAGACTGTGAAACAAAGTTTGTGGCATGTGTAGTTCCTGGGAATGGATTCCTGTAACCAACATCTGTTTCTGTACAGTCATCTGCAGTAGACTGAAGCCACATCTACATTGACCATTTAATGCAGTTTCAAACAGTCATTGAAGAAAGTAAAATTCACTGTGCAGATGATTATATAGGACAACATTTCTCAACCTGGGGGTCTAGACCCCTGGGGGGTCACGAGGGGGTGTCTGAGGGGTCGCCAAAGGCCATAAAAAACATATTTCTGATGGTCTTAGGAACCACTTTACCAGAGAAGGCTGATGATCTCTCCGCCTGTCTTTCTCTCCCTTTTTGGAAACAGGTGGTGAATCCTCCCATGGTTGTTTGAATTCACAGTGCTCTCCAGATATAGGTGAACTACATCTCTCCTCAGTCACTGCCAGATCCTCCCAAATCCCTCTAGTATTTTCTGTTGGTCATGGGGGTTCCGTGTGGGAAGTTTGGACCAGTTCTATTGTTGGTGGAGTTTAAGGTGAACTATAAATTTCATCAACTACAACTCCCAAATGTTAAGGTCTATTTTCCCCAAACTCCACCTGTTTTCAAATTTGGTCATATTGAGTATTTGTGCAAAGTTTGGTCCAGAGCCATCAGTGTTTGAATCCACAGTGCTCTCTGGATGTAGGTGAACTACAACTCCAAAACTCAAGGTCAATGCCTACCAAACCCTTCCAGTGTTTTCTGTTGGTCATGGGAGATCTGTGTGCCAAGTTTGGTTCAATTCCATCGATGGTGGGGTTCAGAATGCTCTTTGATTGTAAGTGAACTATAAATCTCAGCAACTATAACTCCAAAATGACAAATTCATCCTCCCCCAGTATTCAAATTTGGGTGTATTGGGTATTTGTGCCAAATTTGATCAAGTGAGTGAAAATACATCAGATATTTACATTGTGATTCATAACAGTAGCAAAATCAGAGTTATGAAGTAGCAACAAAAATAATTTTAGGGTTGGGAGGTCAGCACAACATGAGGAACTGTATTAAGGGGTCACAGCATTAGGAAAATAGAGAACCACTGACATAGAAAATTCTGGAATCAGTTTGAGGCCCAATTACATGAACCACAAAACACTGATGTACATTAAGGGCTTTCCTTTGCATGCTTTCACGGGAGTTTGTGTCTGGCTGCATTAAATAGACAGTGTAGATAAGGCCCAAGACTGTATTTTGATGAATAGAGAAAGTTGGGATCTTGTGGTGGTCAGTCTGCAAGTAGCCCTTTGTACCCCTTCTTTACAACCCTTTGGATCTCCGCAAACTAGACTAAACACACAAAAACATTTTAAAACGCCTATAGGCTCACCAGTCCCACCCCCCACCCCACCCAAACAGCTAGAGATACCATGAAAACATTACGTAGTGACAAAACATCACTTGAAACAGCAGCTACAAATGTTTGATGTAACCACACAATGTAACCAACCAATTCTGACCAGCACAGTCAGAATTGGCTTTTGTAGCCTTGGAGTGAGTTAGTCTTGGGACAGAGGCTCAGAATGGACTCATCACTACTACTCTCCCCTATACAAGTCAACAAATGGTGTGCTGTTTTTTTCTCTCCTCCCTACCCAGTGCTATTCCTCCCTTATGCCATGTATAAACTGTAAGCATTCTGTCACTGACTCTATACTGTTATTGTCTGGAAATTACTTACATTAGCACTGCATTGCTCTGAAGTCTCTGCCGGAGCCACACAAATTCTCTAAACCGCCGCCGGACACAAGATGTTTTCCTTGTAAAACACATGCTATTTGTCTGTAAAGATATAGAACATACTTGATCTGTAAACAGACGTACCTTAACATGCTACATATCGGTTGCCTGCTACCATTACCCAAGATTTAAAAATGCCTGAATCACCACCCCTTCTACACTGTCATATAATCAGATAATCCACATTGTCTGCTTTGAACTGTATTATACAAGTCTACACTGCGATATAATCCAATTCAAAGCAGATAATTTGGATTTTATATGACAGTGTAGAAGGGGTCTCAGTTTCTGTAGACAGCTATCCACGATCTACATGGCTATACAATCCAGATTATCAAATAAAATAATCCACATTATATGGTTTGAACTGGATTATATGAGTCTACATTGCCATATAATCCAATTCAAAGCAGATACATCTGAATTTTATATGACAGTGTAGATGCGACATGAGAAAAGAACAGCAGTCCTGACATTTTCTGCAGTGTCTGCTCCAAGCATATTTTTCATGTATCTCATAAAAAAGCTTTAGCTTGCCATATTCTGTGATCTTGTGATATGGAGTGGGAGCCAAACATCTGAATTAATAAATAAAAAAATCAACAATTAATTCATATTTAGAAAGAACTACCACAAAAAAGCATTTTCACACTCTACCATGCATACTTACATGAATGAAGATTTCATAGTCTATATATGAATGCCAATAGTCTTCTCTTTGTAGCTGGGGATCTCGAACCAAGACTGTTACAAATTCCTGAAACAACATAATAATGATGTTGGCATGGAACTCTTCTTAAAAAGAGGGACCCAAGTAAGCTTGCCTGGCTACAGCTTACTTATGTTCTCATTATACAGATATGCATGCCTTAAAAAGAACATTGAGGTAAAGGGAGGAGGAATCAAAGAAAATACTAACCAACCAAAATGAAAACAATGACTAATATTGCCTGTAGCACGTGTCCAGGAAACCCTGTCAACTAGCCAAAGGGGAATTTCTAGATTAGATAATACTGTATATTTCAAATCAGGAAATACATGCTTATAAGAAAAGATCTCTGTTGTGCCAATTAGTAAAAGTTTCAATTAAGAAGGGTCTCGATTATTGTATTTTTGCCATCTCACACAAAAACGGCACAGAATAAATGGCTAATATTTTTAAAAAGCTTTATCACTGGGTTGTGATATCCTGGCCATGAAAGCCTTCGACAACACAGCTTTATCACTGTTGCTTATAATAACCTTCACAGGAAACAAGTGTTGTTAATGATCATGCAAAATTATATTTCGGCTTTACTTTCAGCTTTAGCTAAAAGAGACCCCACACTTGCTTAAATGGAAAAGAGACAGCCTTTTGACGGATCTCCTGTCCTTAGTACACACAAAGCATTGGATACTACTCTGAGTTAGGATGCACTGACACTATAGAATTATTGCAGTTTGACACCACTTTAACTGCACTGGCTCAAAGCTATGGCATAATGAAACGTATAGCTTAGTGAGACACTTGGCAAAGAAGGCTATAGAACTGTAGAACTGCAACTTTCATGATTCCACAGCATCTAGCCTTGCCAGTTAAAGTGGTGTCAAGCTGCATTCATTCTATAGTGTAGATGCACCCTCACTTTAAGCATGTAATTCTACTAAGATCTGGTTCTGTTTCATGTTAAAAAGCTGTAAGCCTTTTAACATGAAAAAGAACCAGATCTTAATAGAATTATGTTTTTTGGGCTATGCCTTCCACAATCTATCGGTCATATAGAAAAGCTCTGGGAAGGACCTGCAGAACAAGGAATGGATCCTACTTGCCCAGATGGCGCCCCCATGGTGCAGTGGGTTAAACCCTTGTGCAGGCAGGACTGCTGACTTGAAGGTAGAGTTGCTGACCTGAAGGTTGCCAATTCGAATCCGGGGAAAGAGCAGATGAGCTCTCTTTGTCAGCTCCAGCTTCCCATGCTGGGACACGAGAAAAGCCTCCCACAAGGATGGTAAAATCATCTAACCATCTGGGCGTCCCTTGGGCAATATCTTTGCAGACGGCCAATTCTCTCACACCAGAAGCAACTTGCAGTTTCACAAAAAAACTTGCCCAAATATTTATTTATGAATGCTGTAGAATGCACAGTAGCCTAAGATTTAGTCTAGATACAGATGAACAAAACAACCTCTATTAATTCACATACACATATACTAATCTTAAAGGTGGGAAACATCATGACAGCAAAGCAACAGTTTATTATGGACTTCTTTCTTTGAAAACTACAGTGGGATGCAGAAGTGCTTCAGTAAGGAACAGAGTGCATATTCCAAAGTCCAGTTTGTGTATTTGGAGGTCTTCTGCAAACAGGTCTTTAGTAGACTTGTGCACAAATCTGTTTTAGCCATTTTCCTTCAGCTTCTTCTGCTTGTTTGGCTTCTCCCGATGGCCATTATGGCAATGGCTCAGCCGTCATGTTTTTTTTCACCCAAAACAGCCCACATAACTGCAGAGCGTGGCTTCTTCCCTTCTATTCAGGAGCACACAGTGCATGCTTCCTTAGCTCCATTCCTCAAACCCAGGCTCCTTTGAAAGGAAGAAAGGAAAGGGTCCCAGGGACAGAAAGGGGAATCTCGTAAGTTCCCCACTGCTGCCAATGGGATGGATCTTCCTAGATTTTTTGGCTGCCTAGCTGAAAACAGATTTTTCCATTAGCCGATTTTCAGGAGACTCCCAAAAATAGATCTGGGTACCTAACAAAATTTGGATGCCAACAACGGATTGTCCTCCAGCTGAATTGGACCAGCCTAGTGTTATACATAATGTCTTGGCTAACAAGGAAAGAAAGAAGGCTTTAGCACGCTGAAACTTTAGACTACTTCTCTAAGTTCGCCACCATGCCATGGTGAGCACCACTGAGTGATAAACGGACCCCTTCAGCACATGAAAACATTATCCCACTTCTTAAATTGGAGTTTGAGTATATTATTTGTGCACAGTTCTCAAACCAACCTCCTGAGGCTGTCATTCACCCATAAATTACTTTGAGGTAGAAAGCAAAAGTAGTGAGAAAGACAGCAATCTGGCCTAGCCCTAGACATTCAGTTAATCGTTAGAGTCCCATAAGTGTAATTCGCATCATGCAGTTCCCTTTTATCTAAAAAGGAAGCACAATTGAGGTGAAGAAACCTCAGCTCATGGTTACTGAAAGTTTAACATGACTAAAACCATTTTAAAAAATCAGACCCTTAGCAGTATTTATTTATTTATTTCCATAATTTCTATCCAGCCCTTCTCACCCAAGGGGGCTCAGGGCAGCTTACAGATCTGGCAGAATTCGATGCCAATACACCATATGTACTCTTTCAACTTCACATTGAAACTCCATAATAAAACGTTTTAAAAATATTCAGTAAGCCTATCTATTACACAAGCGATCCATTTCAGGACCCTTCATATAGTAAAGCAGGAGCAAAGGATCATTTTTTTCCAGTAAGTCTCCACACCATGCTTAAGAGATGTACCACGGAACAGGAGAAACACAGCTAATCATTGCCTATACAGAATGAGACTTGTCTTCTGTGCGTTTTCCTCCAAAGGAAGTGTAGTATGGGCCAGTGGTGCCACAGGGCAAGATTCTGGAGAAGATCGGTTCCTATAACAAAGTAATCTAGCAGATTTGATAGCTGGGCTTAAGGAGATGTCAGTCAAGAGGAAGGCCTTTTCTTCAGGAAGAAGAATGAGGACAACAGAGTATCTCACTGGGTGCATACCAGCTGTTAGGAATTGTGGGAGTTGAAGCCCAAAACACCTGGAGGGCCAAAGTTTGCCCATGCCTGACCTATACCATAGAATTAATTTGATATCAATTTAACTGGAATAGCTCAATGCCATGGGATCGTGAGAGTTGAAGTTTTACAAGATCTTAAGCCTTCTTTACCAAAGAGTGCTGGCACCTACTACTTAAAATATTCCCCTCGGGACACCTTTCTGCCTGAGAAATTTTTATATGACCCCAGATATATGGGCATATAAAATAGGTATAAAATCAAACATTTGCTGATAAACCAACATTTGCAAGTCTTGCTAAACAAATTGATTTTCCTTTTTGTAGAGTATGACTGAAGCCTTTTCTGCAGAGTCTGCTGTCACCAGTGTACTGACCGTATGGACTTGTGAATTTGGGACTAAGCTCCCAAACGTTTTTTTCCAAATATTTAAATGTATGAACAGTGTATATATTTACTTGCCCAGCCAGGGT
Organism: Anolis carolinensis; assembly: GCF_035594765.1. Taxonomy (NCBI): domain Eukaryota; kingdom Metazoa; phylum Chordata; class Lepidosauria; order Squamata; family Anolidae; genus Anolis; species Anolis carolinensis. The sequence continues at coordinate 82,634,985 of NC_085846.1, forward strand.
AATGTGTCAAAAGAGGGAAGGCAGCCCTCTTTTGACCACAACAGCCTTTGGATACAATCAGTTTCCCTAAAGAAGTTTCTTTATCTTGCCACACTAAGAACTGAAGAGAAATTCAACTCACAGTTGCTTCAATCTGACTAGAAATCTGAAAATACTGATTAAGCAACATTTCCAACTTAGCAGAAGAGCTTTACTCATGTTCAGCATTTACTGCTTCAGATCTCCCTGCTCAAAATAGGAAGATCAAGAACTGAGTCAACAGGGTTTGGTACACACAGAGACACTGGGGGCAGGACAGTGTATAACCCATCTCTCTCTCTGCCCTTTTAGCTCTTGCATCTTGGTGAATAGGTCTTCTGTCATACATAAATGAAGTTGTTGTTGCTACTATTCTTGTGTGCCTTCAGGTCATTTCTGACTTGTGACAATCCTAATTTGAATTTATCACAAGGTTCTCTTGGTAGAATTTGTTGAGTGGGGCTGTTCCAAGGTCACAAGTAGATTTCAATTCCCTGCAGGGATTCAAACCCCGGACTCCCAGTATCCTAGTCCAACACTAGGAGGAGAAAACTGCTTACTGCAGCCTGAAAACAGGTCTTACCACATATGACCTGTGTTTCATAGCTCTTTCTTGTGATCCCAAGGTCAGAATTATATTGCACCATAGGGTTCATCAAATGAAAATGGAGGTTATAACTTTCTTGCATGCTTCACCTATGAAGTGAAGCATGAAAGTGTTTTGTCTTAATATTTGGATTTATAATGATAAAGGGCACTCCTAGCTCAGGCTGAAAGATTAAAAATAGAGATAGTACTACAGCAGCTTTTGGATCTGTGCTGTGTGCCTTCAAGTCACTTATTATTTATGTAAACCCTAAAGATTTCCTTTCAAGACTAATCAGAGAGAGTATGCCATTGCCAACCTCTGAGCCTGGGAGAGTGCAAGTCGCCCAAGGTCACCCAGTAGGTTTCAAATCCTAACATCCAGAGTCATAGTCTCAAACCACTACACCATACTGGGTCTTTGTTGGGTCTAGTGCCGTGATTCTCAACCTGTTGAACCCCAGATGATTTCGCCTTCAACTCTCAGAAATCCTAACAGCTGGTAAACTGACTGGGATTTCTGGGAGTTGTAGGCCAAAACACCTGGGGACCCACAGGTTGAGAACCACTGGTCTAGTAGGTTAATTACAAATGCTAGGGATATTATACTCATAAGTCATAGGGAAGTAGTATACATGACAGCCCTATGTGACAAAATGTGGAAGAGGGAACCATATCTGCTTATGCTGGCAGGGACGGAATAAATCCAAAATACATCAGAGTTTAGAAAAATTCATAGAATGACATAATACAATTTTTAAATATAGCTTTCCAGCTTCTGCAATTACCTATATGCACTGCTGTTTTGATTCCCTGTCAAATGTGAAAGGCACTTCACTCCAGTATGATATGACAATATTAGAAACACAATGTTGTCCTCATTTTTGTTCATTGCAGATGGGAAGCTATCATGTCATAGAACACAACATGTGGAAAATCCAGGGAGTTTGTTTCCCCTCTGGAATTTCCCCATTTTATTCTAAAGACTACTCACTGGGTATTTCCATTCCGAACCTGGCTGCATATTTACTAAGTTGAGCAACTCTTTCTTTCAGTTATTTACTCTCTTTCTTTCATTTTCTCTTTCTGCTTGTTCTTTTGTTCTCGTGAGCTTGTCCCTAAGTCGCTTACAGCCCATGATCCAACTTTATGTCCCACATTTGTCATTGTAGTTTACCTTCTCTCCCAATATAAAATTGCATTATAGTCCCAAGCCTGTATAAACCAGGGGCTTATTATCTAAGAACTGTGTTTAGAATAGCAACCCAAGGCTCCAATCTTATGCCTATTTGTGTGGAAATAAAGCCCAGTGAACTCAACTGAACCTGCTTCTAAGTGAACATGCAAAGAATTAGTCTGCAAGTTGAAACAGTGGAAAACATTCTTCTCCAGTGTTTATGAAATGTTATTTCTGGATGCCACCAAAGCTCTGGATGTGTTCACAGCTTTTGCAATAAATAGTAATAACTGATAAGAATAAGCTATATGTTTAAAATGAAATACAGTACAATCCCCAAATCCACGGGACTGATATCCATAGTTTCATTTATCCACATCCAACAAAAAAAAAACCTCTCTAGACGTTTTCCAGGTTCTCCAGCATGACTCTATGATATTCCTAGGTCAAATGTACTTCATTTCAGTAGGATTTGCTATTACCTGTAGCTTCACATACCCCTGTGAAGTCCAAGAATGTATCTCCTGAAGCTATGGGGATCATACTGTAGTATGTTCTGAGTAAGATCCAGATATTAGAGTTGACCCACTGAAAATAAGGTAGCTTGATTAAGGGTATGAACTGGGTACCCCTCCAAATGTTGTCTGGCTGCAATTTCCAGCTGCCCAAGGTAAGCTTAGTCAATGGTGAGGTATGTGGAGAGTTGCAGTCAGGGCCGGCCCAACACGGAGGCCACGTGAGGCGGCCGCCTTGGGCGCAGGGCCCCGGGGGCGCTGTCAGGCTTCCCCCCCCAGCGGGGAACATGAGCTCGCTCGCCGGAGAACAGGAAGGCCTGTTTGGCGACGAGCGAGCTCTCATGGCCGGCTGGGATGGCCCTGGATGGCCGGCCTGTGCGCCCTGGCCCCGCCTCTCACGTTGCGTGAGAGGCGGGGTCGGGGTGAGCTGCGTGGGAGGCGGGGCCAGGGTTGGCCCTGCCTCCCACGTAGCTCAGCCTCGCGCGTCTGGCCTTTTCCAGGCGGTCAGACTGCACCGGAGGTCCCTGCAGGCCGCGATCGCGGCTTGCAGGGACCTCCGGTGCAGTCTGCCCACCTGGAAAAGCCCAGGGCGCGCGGGGCGGGAGGAAAGGCCCCGTCTGGGCAGAGCCCTGCCTCCTGGCCTGTGCGCCCTGGCCCCGCCTGTCACGTTGCGTGAGAGGCGGGGTCGGGGTGAGCTGCGTGGAAGGCGGGGCCAGGGTTGGCCCTGCCTCCCACGCAGTTCAGCCTCGCCTGTCTGGCCTTTTTCAGGCGATCGCGGCCTGAAGGGACCTCCGGTGCAGTCTGCCCGCCTGGAAAAGCCCAGGGCGCGTGGGGCGGGAGGTAAGGTCCCGTCTGGACGGAGCCCTGCCTCCCGGCCTGCGCTGGGTGAGAGGTGGTGTCGGGGTGAGCTGCGCGGGAGGCGGGGCCAGCCCTGGCCCCGCCTCCCACGCTGCTCGCTGTGACCCCGCCTCCCACGCTGCGTGAGAGGCGGGGCCAGGGAGCAGGAGGCGGGGCCCGCCGGCACCGCGGGAGGCGTGGCCATGTGCCTCCCGCGGCACATGGCCACGCCTCCCGCGGCGCCGGGGGGGCGCAATTCCCCCCCCCCCCCCGCTTTATATATACATTTATCTCCGGCCAGCCCTGGTTGCAGTTCAATAATATCTGATGGACAGTTCAGTGCCCACACCTAATCATGACTACAGAGCTGCTAGTCTACTGTAAATATGACTTAGTCTGGATCTAAACCACTGGAAATATTACTGAAAAAGAAACTGGGAAAATAATAAAAGGAAGAATATTGGTTTTCTGATGATTAAGCATTAAAATGCCAGAACAAGTGAAACAACAGACTAATGTTCATGAGCTTCAAACAAAATCTCCCAAAGGAAGGTGAAAAAAACCTAACAACAACAGAGGAAGAGCAAGGATCCTGGCACCAGAAACCCTGGAAAACATGGTTTTCTTAATGCATCTGAACCTTTGAAATAAGTGTAAGAAACACAGAGAACCACTGCAGTGTAGAGGGATGGGTATGTAATTTTTGTGATGTGTGCTGGGAAAAGCATTTAATTTCATTATACAGTGTACAATGACAATAAAGTTATTCTATTCTATTCTATTTAGTTTCAGGATCCAGCCACCCTCCAGGGATGCCAAAACCCAAGCAAGTGCAAGTCCTAATATTTACAACAGCATTGTGAAATGCTGTCCCCTTTATAAAATGGCAAAATGACTTTTTTTGGGCTTTTAAAAAATACGTTCAAGCCATTAATGGTTGAATACATTGATATGGAAAGCTAACTGTAATTCCCAGGATCTCTAAGATGTGATGGAATACTGTCATAATAAGGCCTTTTATACCAGACCAGGGGACAGTACATGATAGTTGGTCAGAATCAGTATGGGCTTGGAGGAAATTGAGATCATATTTATTTTGCTTTTGGGGAAGCTTCATTTTCCTTTCCAAATTCTAAATCAAGTTAAAGCATGTTGCTCATTGTTAAGCTGCACAGCAGGTATGTGCAGAAACTGTAGCCTACTGGGTTATGGGACAAGGGGAGGCTCTAGGGCAGGGCTAAAAAATGGAAGAAGTCTAGGTAGCAGGTCACTCAAATATGATCATCAAGTTGCAGTGGAAATAATTGTCCTTTTTTTAGCCATGGAAAGTTTTGAAATGTAGTACTACCTATGAATTTAACATTTGTCTTCCGCAAAATACAATAACAGCAAAGGGTAATCTTCCCAACACTAATTCTAAGATAGTTATTTCTTGCAACCTTAACAACTGAAATATTCTGGAAGAAAAGAAGATCTGTCTTAAGAGTAGCTCTGGATTTAACTGCAGTTCTAATGATCCCACTTAAATTTAGAACTCTTCTGATTCTTCCCCATCCTTATTTTTTTGTACCACCCAACAACTAAAAATCTTAAAATTTTAAACTTGTCTATTGATTAGTCCTACTAAAATATAAAAGGTGTGATTTACTCACAGCTCTACTTCGTATGTATCTTCCTAATGTTAGTCCCACAAGATGCTCCAAAGCTTCAAGGTGTCTTTCCATATATAGTTACCATCATATTAATTGCCATTTATAGCATGCCATTTAAATTATGTTTTAAATTATGATTTGACTTTTGCTCATTCTAAGATAGGACTATAGATATTTTATATGTAAGTTAGCCATTTTGCAATTCATTTTAATGCCAACATGACTTGCTTCCAATGCTTTTTTACTGGCAAGACCCATCAACTGTACTTTGAACAGCAGTAGGCTCTTAAAACACATACCCAAACACTGAATTTTTAACAAGAACTCCATGTAACTTTACTTTCATAATAAATTCATGTTAAACAAGAAAAACTGCAACCTACATCTGGAAATAAAGAAGAAGGGCCAGAGCTTTGTAGCAGTGCAAAATTCAGTCCCTGGCATCTCTACTAAAGGTGATATCAAACAACCAAGCTAGGAAAAATCGCTGCCCAAGAGCCAAAGAGCTGTTTCCAATCAGAATAAACAATGTTGGATCAGAATTATTATTGGGCTGACAGAAGAAGCAGCCTTTGTTTTAAAGAAGCACAGAATATGTGCCCAATCTGACTTCCAAAGATTCTCATTCAAAATTAACACAAAACACTCAAATTAGCAATCCAACACTGAAGCTGGATGAGTACGTCAGGATATGACATGAACTTTTGCTTAGGCCAGAAATTCTTATTTTGTCATTACCTTCCTCTGAAATGTACAGCTTTCATCATGAATGTCGATCCAAATAAGAACCAAGCCTGATCCTGTTTAGCTTCTGAGATCTGACAGGGTCTATTGCTCTTGGGACCTCATCGCACTAGAGCTTGGATCCTACTTAAATCCACTTTAGGGAGGGGGTTTTAAACAGCTCAGCCGGACAGGCCCTGGGCCTCACCAAACTACAAATCCCAGAATTCTGCAGGAGGCAGAAACCAGATTTAAAATGGTTTCATGCTTTAATCTAGTGTGATGAGGCAGTTGGGCTATTTAAGCAAGTAGTCATGCACAAATACATGCAACCAGATGCACTAGCCTGTGGATGAGAATGTAGGCCAAAATTAAGTTATTACTTCCAAACAGAGATGACCCATTTCATAAATGGGAACTTGATAAGTTAACAACTGTTTCATTGGGCCTGCTTGGAATCAATCACCCATTATCTTCTGTACCTCCCACTGAAAATATTCTCTCTTGGGTAAAGAATATTTGAATTCAGATTGTTTTTCAGGCACAATGCAGAAAATGTCCTTTTTTTAGCTGGCAGTACAAAGTTGTAGACAAAGGGTGGAGATGTGAAACCCCAATAACTTTTGTAGCCTCCTCCTAAAATACAAATGAAAAAGATTGGAAAAAGTCCCCCCAACTGTCCCTCCTGAACAGCAAATTTATTGGACCCTCCCTGAAAAGATTATTTTGCCAACAGCCTGGAAGTCGCAATCAAAATTTACTTGGGATTGCAATCCTCCATTCCACTTTTAGGGAGAGAAAGAAAAGCAATAGGGACTCTGAAGTGAAAATATGCCCTTCAAATATTGAAAGAGTTTTTGTTTTAAACAAAGTATATTTCATCTGGTAGAAACATGAGCATGACTAGTATATATTGAAATGTCTTCCCAACTTCATATTTTTACAGTTGGAAAAAAAATGTTAAAAGAGGATTATTCACTAATAATATTTAGGATTTACGGTTCAACTGTTCAAAAAATCCTTGTGCATTTGAGCACTCATGTCAAATTGTCTAGTGTTATCTTCATAAAGCAGGGCTGAAAAGGCAGAAATAGAGTTGGCAACATGCATACTATATTTATGCCGGTTGTTGTTTTTTTTCCTTTTTATCAGTCCTTTTAGAGAACAAGTTTGTTTTTTTTCCACCTTATTTTATTTTTTAGTTAGAGTACATAATTTTCCTCAGGAATGAAACAAAGCTTAGAATATTTTTTAGACATGAATGCGGTTCATTCACTCTACAAATACTGTGGATTATTTCTCTGAATTACAAAAGTTTAATAAGGAACAATATGTTCCTATGATGAGAAGACTGATCCAGTACAACTGTGCAGAGGTAAATGAGTTTGTTATGATTGTGTGCCTTCAAGCCATTTCTGACCTACAGCAACCCAAAAGTTAACCTAACACGGGGTTTTCTTAGCAAGATTTGTTCAGAAGATGTTTGTTGTACAAAGATCAGATAGTGAATCAAAGGTAGTCCTGTTGTAAGGCCGCCTTGAGTCCCCTCCGGGGTTGAGGAAGGAGGGATATAAGTATGGTAAATAAAGAAATAAAGAAATAATAGTGCATTCTCAATCAGAAATATCTGGAATATCTCTAAACAATATGGAGAACCAAATAATCCCGAAAGTGTGGTCTACAAAGTTCATATCTTCCATGGAGGAGTCAATGGTCTCCAACCTAATCCTTTCAATTTTCAGTTTCTAATACCCCTGCTGCTCTCCAGTCCTCTTCTTCCTCTTGAGATCGCCCTCTGCAATGAATAATGAAGCAAAAAAGCTAGACCAGTTGTCGCAATTTAAGACACAAGTGAAGACCTATTTCTTCCGGCAGGCCTACCCCAGACAGTTTTAATGATGAATTTCAAACTTCCAAGTTACGTCTAATTTATGTTTATGTATTTTAATGTATATTTTGTGGAAATATGTTTTAATATTATCTGTGTGTTCTACGGAGTATTTTTAAATGATTATGTGTTTTAGCAATTTTGTAACCTGCCTAGAGCTGTAAGGAGACAAAGGAAAAAATATAATAATAATAATAATAATAATAATAATAATAATAATAATTAAATGGGGTTGTCAAAGATGTCAAGCATCACATTGAGAGGTATTTATCACTCAAAGCAGATCATGAAAAAGTTACTCTGAAGGATTAGAAACTTTAGGATTTCACAATTAATATGGCAGCATAAAAAAGGGTGGTTGAAGGAAAAGAATCATAGGACCAACAGAGCCAACAAGCACTCGCTGTCTCTCTCAGAATGGCACTTTCATGCTCAATATTTAAGCTGAAAACTTAACATAATGCTACTGCTCTTCTCAACATCCAGAACTGTAGTGTGTCTACCAGCACAATGCTAAGATTACTGTTGATACCCAAAATGTAAATCACCCTTGCACTCCAAATTGTACTATACGTCAGGTCTAGAAGCCACCTTAATTTCCTGTAAAGCCTGATGCTATTCCAAGGGCACTACAGGAAATTAAAATGGTCAGGCCAAGCTATCAGGTACTACCACATTTCAGTGGCAGCTGGTAGCTTCCATGTAACTGAAGTGGAAGGTTTTTAATCCAGGTTTTAAAAGAGATTTCCAGTGTGTTGGACCCTATTCTTCCATTCCTTCACTTGTGATTGCTCCTTTAAAGCTAAGTAAAGCATGGAATGGATTCACTAAACCACCGACACAACAGCCAAAGATCGTCATAGCTTTGTTCTTTGCCATCAAAGCTCACAAAGGAAAAAAAAAAAGGTGACCACCATAATGTATTTTGGCCCTGTCTACACAGCCATATAATGCAGTATGGAGCTGCATTCTATGGTCAGTACAGACTCATATAATGCAGTTTAACTGAATTGAATGGCATTATATGAGGCTACATGAGTTCCAAACTGCATTATATGGCAGTGTAGATGGGGCCTTTGCCTAGAAAGCTTGAGTTAACCCTATATGGAACCATGCAAACAATTTTAGAAGAAGACTTCATTTTAAGAATATGCTTGTTTTCAACTACTAAAGCAGAAACGGCCTTTCATATGTTGCTGAACTGCAATTTTCAACTACCCCAGCTAACGTAGGTAATGTTAAGAGTTATAGTCCACCAGGATCTAGACTGGAAGACTGCACTTTGCCCATTTTGCACTGAAATGAATAGAACATGTCAGTGGAATTTCCGTGCGTGATGACCCCAATTGCAAAAGCTGCCTAGCTCTTCATTTTCCACCTTTTACACACAGAGACACATATCATTACAACATAACTGTTGGAGGAAATCTATATTTGTCATCTCATCTTTGCAACAGTTACACAATCCCTTTTTAAGTTCTAAAATACTGCCAAGTGTATCCACACAAATCCCTTAAACTACATAGTTCACTCAGCCAGTTGGTGATATATAGTTCTATGCAATATGATTGACAGAATACCTGACTCAGTACAGAAGTATGTTCATTTTAATAATTTCTCCTTTCAATAATGTGAAACCAGCTTCCTGGTTGGTTACACAAACAGAAGTTTCACACATTTTTAAGAGTCATTTTATAATCTTACCTGTTCTTCATACTTTGGTGCCATCTTTCAAGCTGCATGTGGAGCCAATCTAAAAACACAAACGTAATGAAAACCAAATAAATAAAATTGAAAGGACATCAATTTTAGCTAAAGGTGAGACAGAGTTCCAGTTCAACAACAACATAATCTCAACCCCTATTAGATGAGTAACTTTGTGTGAGTCCATGGGCTCTTTCGAGATCATACAAAATTAAAAATAATTCAGAAGTTTTTGAAAGGTGGTTACTATAAATACGCATATGAAAACTGATATGCATATGATCTTTAGAAATAAGATTATTAAAAGTGTTGAGAAAGGAATTTCTAACAGTTAAAAAACATAGTACACATTAATATGCATTGCAAAAGAACAAAGTGTGGGAATTTCCCATAAACGCTTGAATAGTCTTGGATTGAGGGAAATCAAGTGGAACCTAGATATAGACAAAGACAATTCTCCAAACCTATTGTGTGTCTATTTGTTTCTCTGGCATACAGTTCTGAAATGAGTCATTCCATGAAAATGAGTTGTTCCTGAACTACACATAGCATGAACTATTCACTGTGGAACTCACATGTAACATTAAGCAAGACGGACATATTTATTGGAGCAGTAGCTGGGCAGGAGGAAGACCTGTACCATGCCATATTGTCTTTGCAAAGGACATCACATAATAACAGGTATCTGTCAAACAACATGAAAATAACAGCAAAATACTGTTTTTTAATTATTATTTTATGACTAAAACCCAGACTAGTTTTCATTATGTTAATGTGCTGTTAAGGAACCTCTTTGCTGCTTCTACGCCATATGTTGAAATGTGAGGTAGAACCATTTCCTAACCATTTCTTGAATTCTGTAATAAAAAAACTGAATTTACCCCACAAATGCCAAAAGAATCTCAACTCAGACTATCATTCCGTTACCTTGCCTGTTCAGGCTTATTCTGACCCCTTCCAAATATCTGTTTTTGCTTATTCTAAGAAATAAGAAAGTAAAGACCTAACTTTAAATATATATATAATCAAAATAGTAAGTATTGCTGAACTTCAGAGCTATCAGTCCCTTTTTTTAAAGAAGGGCTAACACTCCCTTTTAAAGTACCTGTCCAAGCTTTGAGCATAAATAATCAGATAATCAGTGGTCTACAAAGCTCATTCCCAAAGGGACACCTGGAACTGATGAGGGCAATTTCTTACAACTTATATGGTATATTATCTATGAGTGAACACTAGAAAGAACTTTGCCCTCTTCTCTCAGGCAAGTAAGAGTAGGGGGGTGGACCACGTGGGGCTGGAATTATAGAATTACATTGGAGAACTTAGAGTTTAAGGGAGAGTATATATCCGGCATTGGTAGATCCTCCAGCATGGGTCTATGGTGAACATCCAGTAAATGTTGACTATAGAATCACACTGGAGGACATCGAGATTCCTAGAAAAGGTGTTCATTCAGGTATAATAAAAATAAGGTGTTTTTTTATTTGTGGCTTTTCCATTTTTTGTGGGGTCTTGCACCCCTAATGCCAGCAAATGTGGAAGGTTGCCTGTAATTTGCCAGCTCACCATGTAGAAAATGCCTTCTTCCCTAAAGAAATATAAAGAACGGACTAGAAATATAAAGGAAAGCTAGAAAATTGTACCCCAAGCCATTGCCACATTGACTAATACCTAAAAACGCTGCATTTCCAAAAAAAAAAAAAAAAAGATAATATCTGAATGTGTTTCACTTTTGCATTTCAGCTCTGTGAAAGACAGTATGGCACAACTCTGGAAGGCCAGGATTCAAATGCCTGCTCAGCCATGAAAACTCACTGAATGTCCTTGGGTAAGTCACACTATCTCAGGCCCCATCTACACTGCCATACAATCCAGTTTCTGAATCTAGATTATCTGCTTTGGACTAAGTTATATGGCATTGTAGATTCATATAATCCAATTCAAAGCAGATAATCTGGATTCAGAAAATGGATTATATGGCAGTGCAGATCCAGATCCAGACTTAGTCCCAGAGGAAGGGAGAGGCAAATGTCAAATACATCTTGCCAAGTCACAATAAATCTGAGATGGTTCTAGAAACAGAAAGTTGGTCTCTAGAGTGATCACAATTAATCACAGATACCACAAAACAAAATTACTACTTCCACAGTTCACATAGATTCATTTCAATGCCAACACATGACCTACATTGTACAACGTACATCCATTACAGAAACTGAAAGAACAATACTTGTAAGACTTCAGATCAAAATCAAGTAAATTGATTTCTAGAGGGACAGTCAATCCATTGAGGTTCTCGTGTTTATTCCAGATTACACTCCCATTTTTTGAAAAACCAGGATATTCCACATCTAACACTAAACCTTTAGATATTTCTCTAGCCCCTGGTTATGCAGCAGGTTAAACCGCTGAACTGCTGAACTTGTTGACCAAAACGTCGGTGGTTTGAATCCAGGGAGTGGGGTGAGCTCCCACTGTTAGCCCCAGCTTCTGCCAATCTAGCAGTTCAAAAGCATGCAAATGTTGAGTAGATCAATAGGTACCACTCTGATGTGAAGGTAACGGCACTCCATGTAGCCATTCCGGCCACATGACCTTGGAGGTGTCTACGGACAATGCCGGCTCTTCGGCTTAGAAATGGAGATCACCAACCCCCAGAGTTGGACACTACTAGACCAAATGTCAGGGGGGAACCTTTATCTTACCTACTAAATCTACTTCAAACATTTAACAAGTTCCATATTTCCAAATCCAATAAGATAAAAGCATTCCCTTCCAGAGCCTGAAAAGTTACTTGTGAGAAGAAATCAAATTGACTTACATTTTTTAGAGTTTGAAAAGCAAACTTTCTCATTACAATATTGTCTCATTACTCTTCTTTTAATTTTCCCATTACATTTGAAGTAAGCTAAGGGATTCATGTGGCCTAAACACACTAAAGGTACCAGATCCCATCTGTTCTTGGAAGCTATGCAGGGTCATCTGTGGTTAATACTTTGATAGGAGACCACCAATTAATATAAGTTGCTATAACTATATTTCAGAGGAAGGAACAGGCAAAACCACTTCATTCTTTACCTTTAAAAACACTATGAAATTAATGGGGTAGTCCTAAATTAACAAGAAATTTGAAGGCAGGCAGACACAGATTTGTAACTTAATGGCATAAAACCGGAAATATTCCCACGAAGATGACTCTGAAACTCCTTAAAAAACTTTACTTGACACACCAAAAATACCTTCTATACCACTCATGGCATTAGTTTTGAAATTTCAATTCATTATGCCCTGGTCATCCTACAAAACAACTTGTTGGTTCTCAACTCTGCCTCTTCAGATCACATGCCAAGTTGGGATCATTACTGGCACATGCAACTTGGGGATGGAGCTAGTCCTACACATTGCTGAAGAATCTTCATGTGGTGAGAAGTAAATGCCAGTAAATGGCCACATGAATTTCACTCTGAACAGAACAAATTGTGAAGGACCTCTAGGAAGAACATACAGATATATAGTTGTTTGGCCACATAGCTCTCATTTTCAAGAAAACATGGAAGATTGTGTATATTTCTTCCTTTAGGACTCATTTTGACCCAAGTTTAAAATCAGGAAGTGTAAATGTTAAAATGTTGCCCTGGCAAAGTCTGACAACATTTTCAAAGGATGTAACTTTGAACAGTGTTGCAATTGTCTTATTGATGAGCACATAAGTAACCAGGGAGTTCCTTTCCATGAGAAATTTGCTTTGTTCTGAACGTGCAGTTTAAACACTGAAGTGCTGTTTCTAAAGTTACACAGCAATCTGAGCATACAATGCTATCTTACCATTACATCAGAGAAGCAGCCCATTTAGCTCAACATTATTGACACAGACCACAGGCCATTTCTCCAGATAGGAGTCTTTCCCTGGAAATGCTGACATTTTAGAAAAACCGAGTTACAATCATTGGTAAAAAGCACAAGCTCTTGGCTAAAGACTTCTGACGTGTTCCTTGCTGTAGCAGGCTTAATTTATTTACTCGGTAACTAGCTTCTAGGGGATTAAGCACATCGAGCAGCTCAGAAATTGAAGTAAGTAATGTAAGCAGAATGGTTAGGCTTTTCAGGGCCATCCATATTTAATATTTCATGTTTTGGACCATTTAGTTATGAATTTTGGGGGATGTGTCTATCAATGCCTTCAAGTTGGCTGAATAATAATAATAATAATAATAATAATAATAATAATAATAATAATAATAATAATAATAATACCTGTCTCTCCTTATGGCAGGGCACATGATGCCCCATTAATTTTACAGAGGTTTCTTAGGCAAGGAACACTCAGGTGGTTTTGCCAGGTCCTTTCTCTGAAATACAGTCAATCTTCACCATTAGCTGGACCTAGCTGCACAGGAACCCAGAAAAGTAGGAAAACTGCAAATAAAAAATTATGCTTTTATCTGAGAGAACATCTCTCTAAGAATTTCTATGTCCTCCAGAATCTCTATGTATTGTAAACCTCAGAGATTTACCATACAATCACACTGGACGACCTACAAATGCCTAGAGAAGAGCTCGCTCCAAGAATCTCTAGGTCCTCCAGCATGACTTTATAATGGAAGTTGAACATAAAGTCATGCTGGATGACCTAGAGAGTCCTACAAAGAATATATTACATAATCAAATCCACAAATAATCAAATCTACTAAAATGAAATCCACAGGTTTGGAAGCTTGACTGTATAGCATTACAGCACCAAATATTCATTGGCAGCCTGCCATCCAGGGCTGACCTTGCTTAGTCTTCCAGGATAAGACAGGTTCTGGACCTTTTACATATGCTTCTTGTTGTTCTGTCTTGCCAAGCTTTCAATGACAGAATATCTGCATATATTAATGATATACTAATATCCAAAATAACTAATAGCTAATACCTCAACAAAAAAAATCTCAGGGAAGATAGCTTTTCAACATGTTTTGATAATGTTTTAGAACCTCCGTCATAATAAAATCATGGTTGATGAATTATCCATTTCTCAATATATGACACTCATCTCATGGCAGAAGAACAAAAGGATGACCTAATTCAATATCATAAATTCATGTGACAAAGTACAATTAGCATTTATACATTCCTACAGTAATTACCCATGCAAAACATAATCGTTGTCACTGGGCATACACAAAATAATTGGCTTAAGGAGTGAGAACCCTGAGGTGAAAGGAATTAGAAAAGGGAGACAGGATATCACCACACAGAAGACAGTCATGTTACTGGGGTTTTTTTTAAAAAGTTACTTAGCCTTCTAGTAAATGGGATGGTTACTTAATGTAGTTTCTTGTTTTTCTGCTTCTTAATGTGAAAATATAGAAGAAAGAAAATGTATTTCATGAGCATGAAATAGTAGGGAAAATACAATTAACTTTTGTGGTTTTGATTATACATAGATTTGATTAAAATATTATCTCTGGCAATCTCTAGGTAGACTTTGGCCATAGAGTCAACTCTCTAAGGAGAATACCTCTCTAAAAATTTCTAGGTCTTCCAGTGAGATGATATGGTCCATTTCTGGTGGAAGTTGACTATAAATATGTGCTAGAGGAAAGATTCCCAAGAAGATGTTCTCTCAGGTTAAAAAAGGGGGAGGGGGTTAATTCACCTTTTCCCCTTTTCATAGGGTCCTGCACACCTAACCTCAGCAAATGTAAAGGGCCAACTGTATTTCCTTTGATTTTCAAAAGATCCATTAATTGTGCATTCCTGTACAGGAGCGGGTTGGACTAGATGGCCCTTACAGTATTTTCTAACTATATGATGCCATAAGGAAAATCATGGTGTTGGGTACCAAGGTGCACAGACACACACATACACACATTTTCATTTTAACACCAGAACACAGCAGATGACAACACCTAGGAACACATCACCCTCAGCCAGCAAGGTTATTTATTTTGGTGTCTTGTTTTTCTGGGCTATGATTTGTCTTGATCCATGTTAGTCACAAAAACAGTTGGGCCAATGAAGATCAAAAACTTGATTTGCTATTGAATGGAAATTAGATTCCTACTGATTTCTGAATACTTTCCTGGCTGTAAAAGAGCTAAAGAAATTTCACATAAAGTGTATTGCTATCTTGTGATTCCCATGTTTCACTGCACACACAAGTGTAATGCTTCAATGAGCAATGCCTTTTGTAGCACAGATCAGCCCAACTGGACTGTCAGAAATGCCTTACTTCAAGTAAAGCAGTCACAGTACAGTCCTGACTATCTCATATCGTGAGACATGCTGTTTGGAGAAGATGGAATCAGTAGCCCAGGACATTTGGGGGGCCTGGGTTAACAAGGGTTGATTTTAAAGGAGAAACATTCCCAAAGCAATGATTACACACCCACCTTAAACAACAGATATTGGCAATCTGTAATTCCCAGTTGCACAAATTGGAAGTAGAATTGAAGACAGCCTTACAATTGGGAATGTATAACCCATTTTACAACTTCCATATACCTTCACTACTGGTTGTACTGGCTAGGAATGATGGAAGCTGAGGTTCAACAATATCCCCTGCCCCTGGTAAATAATGATAATTACCGTATATACTCGAGAATAAGCCAACCCGAATATAAGCCGAGGCACCTAATTTTACCACAAAAAAACTAGGAAAACATTGACTCCAGTATAAGCCGAGGGTGGTAAATTTCAGAAATAAAAATAGATACCAATAAAATTACATTAATTGAGGCATCAGTAGGTTAAACGTTTTTGAATATTTACATAAAGCTCAAATTTAAGATAAGACTGCCCAACTCTGATCAAATCATTATTCTCATCTTCTTCAATGTAAATGTGCTTATGTATCCTTTTAATAATAATAGAGTAAAATAATACATGTAATAATAATAATAATAATAATAATAAGTACAGGAAAATAATACAAGTAATAATAAATAGAGTAAAATAATACATGTATTATTATTAATAATAGAGTAAAATAAATGTAATAGTAGCAACAGTAATAGAGAAAAATAATAAATGTAATAATACCAATATAAGCCAACCAGGACCCTCACCCGAGTATAAGCCGAGGGGGGCTTTTTCAGTCTTAAAAAAGGGGCTGAAAAACTAGGCTTATACTTGAGTATATACAGTATATGAGATGCACCAAGGCTTCAGCTGACATACTTGGAACTTTGAATTGTTTCCTGTGGTCAGTGAGTAAATAATTTGTCTTGTTGACTGTGTTTCTTTGATGTGCCCCGCCCGTCACACAGAGCCTTGTATAATCCAAGAAGTCCAGCATGGCCTCTGAACCGTGAATACCATGGCTCTATTCATTAATGTATTGTTATGCACTTTCAAATTCACTCCAACATATCATTGGATTGTCTTGACAAGATCTATTCAGAGAATATCTGCATTGCCTTCCACTTCAGGTGAGAGAGTGTGACATGCCCAAGTTATCCCAATGGACTTACATAGCTGAGCCATAAACCCCGTGTCCTACTCCAGCACTGAAACCACTACACTACACTGGCTCTTCTACTCAAGTATATTGTTCTACAAAAAGAAATGCAAGTTTTAATATTAAACAAAAAGCTCTCAGGAAATCTGAGAGTAGGAGATTGACTGAATTCTGTACTATGCAGCCTAAAAGGCATAATTTATATTCAGCAATAATTAAGGAATTCATCTGGAGTAATCATTTTCTAAGCAAAAAACACACCCAATAATACAGCATGTTAATACTGTGCTGAAAGCAAGAGTTTATTCTAAGCTTTTTTTTCCCCCTCCCTGCTGTCCAAGAAAACAAAGGTCTAGTACTGAGAAGATGTTTAACCTTAATCTACCAAACACCATGAGTTATTTTTCTGTGGTGGATCTCATGTGGTCTTAGAAAGTAAGCAGGCTCAACTCTAGTTATTACTTAGAGGGGGGTTAGTTAATCAATACCAGGTGATATAGACTATATTTCAGAAGAAGGATCTGGTAAAACTACCTCTGAGTATTCACTTTTTATGAAATTCATGGTGTTGCCATAAGTCAACAAGCAACTTGAAGGCACACACACACACACACACACACACACATTATTCTAATGGGCCATGCTAACTGTGATCATGCTGAAACATCACCACAATAACATACCTTTCAGATAATCTAATAATAATAATAATAATAATAATAATAATAATAATAATAATAATAATAATAATATCAATTTCTTTCCTTTTTCTCATCTACTTGTTTTCAAATATACCCTTATTTCCTATTAAGGTCCCTACTGTCAACTGTCAAAAATCTTGTTTTCTACTGCATCTAGTGCGTACTGCTGCACATTAGAATAATGCCTGCAAGAACCAAAGATCATAAGCTAGCAGGATCAATAGGACTACAACTCCACGATGGCTTGGAATGATAGGAAATGTGTTCTTACTTATCTGGAGGGCATCAGGCTTGAAAAAGCTGGTATGAACTTTAAAAGAAAGAGAACACTAAGCTATTTTAAAGCACTAAAGAGCCATGGGAACAAGACATCTCTCTACCACTAATAACTGTTCCACTATGCTCAGAGATCTTCAGATTTTTCATGTATCTTATTAATTCTAACCAATTATTCAGATAGGAATTGGCCTGGCAGAAGCAGTATGGGGGGAAAGTTATATGACTCTGTGATACGGGCCGCAAAAAAGGAAGCATGACTTGCTGGAACAACAGGCAAGCTAAATTAGAATATTTAAGAGAAAAAAATGTACAACATAACAAACAATGGAAAATTAAGTTCTACTTTTCGGAGACCGTATAGTCATGAAGAAAGAGAAGAATGGGGAAGCAGCATACAATTTACAAACTAGTCAATGTCTTAAAACTCAGGCACACTTCATTCCCATGATGCATTTGTATTTGTTTTTTTAAAAATATTGCCAATCAATATAGATATGACATTTTGAGATTTAGGAATGTAACATTGAATCAGACAGCCCTATTTTGCCCAACCAATGCATTACAGCATACTTCTCTTTACGGATAAGATCTTTCCTTTTGGGGAAAGGTTATCAGGCAAATTTGTTGTGTGTTGCAGCAACCTTTGAATTTTTCTGACTCATATATGCTCTCAAACTATTTGCACACACACTAGACATTAAGCTCTTAGTCAACAGAAATAAGTTCTCCATGCCCTTTCAGAAACTGAAAAAGGCATGTGGCAGCATTGGAAGGACAAGTATCCATCCACCTTCTGTTAAAACCAGTGAATATAAAGAACCTTTGAACTCTTTCAGCATTAGAACATAAGGCATATAAAGCCAACTTTGCTTGGATGCATTTTTAAATTTGCGTAGATGGGTTTGTAATGCATATTTCATTATTTTTTGGCTTATTTTAATGAATTCATTTTACACTTTCTATTTTTTTCTTTCTCCTTTTCTTTTTTCAATATGATTTTTGCACGATAAAATAAACATGTTCAAAACAAGCTTGTACACTCAGACACAACTACCCTGTTGCACAAGACATTAACACTGCTTTGCTTAATGCTTTACCTTTGGACAATCCCTTACATCCGCACACAGAACTTTAGCATCACTTATTGCTAGTTTCTAAACTCTGTCCAACCAGTAGTACAATTCAGACTGTCTACAATGAATATGTGTATAAATGCATCTCTGCTCTAAAATTAATGCAGTTTGATACCACTGTGATAGCTCAATGCTATAGAATCATGGTAGTTGTGATTTGAGGCACCAGAGCTCTTTGCCAGAGAAGGCTAAAGACCTTGTAAAACTACAACTGCCAGATCCCATAACATTGAGCCATGGCAGTTAAAGTGGAGTCAAATTCCATTAATTCAAAAGTAGAGATGCACCCTAGGACAGAGAAAGAGAATGTGTGGCCCTCCATATGTTTTCTACCTGAAAGAGGAGATACAAGTACTATCTTTAAGATATCTAAAGGATGTAATGTTGAGGATAGAGGAAGCTTGCTTTCGACTGCGCCAAAGACTAGGCCTGAACCAATGGATTCAATTTACAGGAACAGAAAATTTGCCAAACTTTAGGTGAACTTCCTGATAAGAGTGAATCAGCAGTGGAATGGACAAGTTTGGGGGTAATTTTTTTATTGTGTCAGAAGCGAATTGAGAGAAGTCGTTTCTGGTGTGAGAGAATCGGCCGTCTTCAAAGATGCTGCCCGTGGGACGCCTCGGATATATTACCATCCTGCGGAGGGCTTCTCTCATGTCCCCGCATGGGAAGCTAGGGGTGACAGACAGGAGCTTATCCCGTCTCGCGGATTTGAACTGCCAACCTTCAAGTCAGCAGTTCAGCTGGCACAAGGGTTTAACCTATTGCACCACTGCGGCTCCTTTGGGTAGCGATGGATGTCCTCCATTAAAAATCACTAACCAGAGATTGAATTGTCATCTTTATGAACATTATTTGCATTGGGGGGGGGGGGGGGCTGGAATAGAATACCCTCAGAATCCTTTCTATCTTCATGATTCTACAACTCTGATCATTCCTTCCTACCAGCTTATACTAAAATGGAATTCTTACTTATTGATTTTAATGCTTGGATGTGCTATCGCTATTGCTGTAGTGTTACAAACTCTTTAGCTTTCTCTGCGCAAAAGTGCTGGTGCTTCACCAAACTACAAGACCCATGATTCCATCACACGGAGTCATGACAGTTAAAGTGGTGTCAATGCATTACTTGTATATACTTCTATCTCTTCCCAGGCATATTTGGCTGAAAGAAAAAATACAGTTGTTCCTCATTGACTGCTCCCAGGCTGTGGAAATCTCTCACTACAAAGGCAAGGATGGCTAATGCCTTGCTGTCATTCTCCAGGCAAGTGGAGATTTTCCTAGTCCATCAGGTTTTTAGGAATGGAGCCCCTGGTGGTGCAGCAGATTGAACTTGCTGACCAAAAAGGTGGGCTGTTTGTATCAAGGGAGCAAGGTGAGCTCCCACTGTTAGCCCCAGCTTCTACCAACCTAGCAGTTCAAAAGCATGCAAATGTGAGTAGATCAATAGGTACTGCTCCAGCAGGAATGTAATGGCGCTCCATGTAGTCATGCTGGCCACATGATGCATGGCTATGTTCCAGAAGCATTCTCTCCTGACGTTTCACCCACATCTATGCCAGCCATCCTCAGAGGTTGTGAGGTATATACCTCACAACCTCTGAGGATGCCTGCCATAGATGTGGGCGAAACGTCAGGAGATAATGCTTCTCGAACCCTTCTC
Source organism: Anolis carolinensis (assembly GCF_035594765.1). Taxonomy (NCBI): domain Eukaryota; kingdom Metazoa; phylum Chordata; class Lepidosauria; order Squamata; family Anolidae; genus Anolis; species Anolis carolinensis. Next base: position 82,655,310 of record NC_085846.1, read on the forward strand.
TGCCAAAGTGTGCCGTTTCCTCACCGAACTACAACACCCAGGATTTCATCACTTTGGGCCATGGCAGTGAAAGAGATATCAAACCATTCATTCCGAGATGTAGATACACTGCATGACACACCAGCCAAGTGCCTTGTTTTGTTCTGCTTTTAAAGAGCCTCAATCTCCTTCCCTGAAGAGGAGTGATAATAGTCTCATATTCTCTTGTAGTACCCTTTCCAACTGTTTTAGGCAAACGGTTGTAAACAAGATCCTTTCCAAAGCAATGACAGCATCTACGTCAGGCATGGGCGAACTTGGGGCCTTCCCTTCAGGTGTTTTGGACTTCAACTCCCAGCATTCCTCACAGCCTCAGGCCCCTTCCTTTTCCCCCTCAGCCGCGGCTGAGGGGGAAAAGGAAGGGGCCTGAGGCTGTGAGGAATGCTGGGAGTTGAAGTCCAAAACACCTGAAGAGAAAGAAGGCCCCAAGTTTGCCCATGCCTCATCTACACTGTAAAGACTACCGGTAGTGCTTACCTTCTTGTTGATGTTGCTGCCACTCTTCTCCCGCGATCTGGGCTCCGATGCCGCGGGAAATGAAGCCAAGCCGGCTGAGCGGCGGCGGGCATATGGACCAAGGCTCCGCAGCCTCGTGACTCCCGGCGAGGCGGAGGAAAAAGGGGAGGAGCCTCCGCCGCCGAGGAAGCGCCGTCATTCGGCACGTTGGCGGCTGAAAGGAGGCGCTGGAAGATTAAAGAAGGTGCAGAGAGGAGCCGGTGGCTTCTCCAAAGGGCAAGGAAAGTGTGTGTGTATATTTATTCCAATGCAAGGTAAAATATCCATACACACACATATTTATACATACATACACCTATATCTATATCTATGTGGCTATTGGAAATAACTAATGAATCAACCCAGTTGGGGGATATACTGGAAGTAACAGTTTGTGCTCCTATTTGCGTGGGTTATTATGCCTCCAGTCTTTAGCCCAAACCTTAAGGGAGCTGGGTTGCTGTGAATTTTCCCAGCGATGTGGTTGTTATAATCCAGAAACTTCATTTTTGTGGCTGCCACAAACTATGTTGAATTGGTTGAGACTCTGTGAGGGATTAACTGAAAAACTATATTAAAATATGTTGTCAAAAGCTTTCATAGCCAGAATCACTGGGCTGCTGTGAGTTTTCCGGCCTACATGGCCGTGTTCCAGAAGCATTCTCTCCTGACGTTTCGCCCACACCTATGGCAGGCACCCGCAGAGTTTGTGAGGTCTGTTGGAAACTAGGCAAGAGGGGTTTATATATCTGTGGAAGGTCCAGGGTGGGAGAAAGAACTCTTGCCAGTGTGGAGGCCAGTGTGAATGTTGCAATTAATCACCTTGATTAGCACTGAAAAGCCTTGCAGCTTCAAAGCCTGGCTGATTCCTGCCTGGGGGAATCCTTTGTTAGGAGGTGTTAGCTGGCCCTGATTGTTTCATGCCTGAAATTCTCAATTTCAGAATGTTATTCTTTATTTATTGTCCTGATTTTAGAGTTTTTAAATACTGGTAGTCAGATTTTGTTCATTTTCATAGTTTCCTTCTTTCTGCTGAAATTGTCCACATGCTTGTGGATTTCAACAGCTTCTCTGTGCCATCCGACATGGTGGTTGTTAGAATGGTCCAGCATTTCTGTGTTCTCAAATAATATGCTGTATCCAGGTTGGTTCATCAACTGCTCTGCTATGGCTGACTCCTCTGGTTGAATTAGTCTGCTGTGTCTTTCATATTCCTTGATTCGTGTCAGGAGAGAATGCTTCTGGACATGGTCGTACAGCCCGGAAAACTTACAGCAACTCAGTGATTCAGCCATGAAAGTCTGTGACAACACTCAAGGGAGCTGTCCAAGCTGCTGAACTTACTTGGAAGTCAGCATTCAGCACCATGGATAGCTAACGTAATGCTCAGACACTGTGCTACTGAGGCCTCTTCTACATAAAAAATCCAGATTGTCAGTTTTGAACTGGATTATATAGCAGTGCTGATAATGTGGAAGGGGTCAGTTATCAGGGTGCTCTGGTTCAAAACTAAAAAAATTTTATTTACCGCATTTCTAGCCCACCTTCCTCCACCCTGAAGGGCACTCAAGGCAGCTTACACAGGCACTTGTTCAATGCCTACAGAACACATATCAGACATACATTTAAAATATAAGAAACTTAAAATTCATACAATAATATTAAAAACCTGACGATCAATTAAAATCATGCTGTCCAAAAATCATAGTGTAAAGCCATTCCATGGTCACTGCATGAATTGTACATCTATTATTGCACTACATTCTTATCCAAAAGCTTGATCCCAGAGCCAGGACTTCACTTTCCTTCTGAAGGCTAGGAGGGAGAGGGACGATAAAAGTTTGGTTTATTTCTATTTAGGCTTAGAGCCTAAATACACCTAAGTTAACCAATCCTGTCTTAGCTTGGTAAGCTAAGCAGGGCTGGCTCTAGTGACTACCTAGGTGGGAAACCACCAACAAGTGCCAGGTTCTGTAGAGTATATTTCAGAGGAAGGAACTGGCAAAACCACCTCTGAGTATTCCTTGACTAATAAATGCTATGTAATTCATGGGTTACCATAAGTTGACAGGCAATGTGAAGACGGGTGCCCACACAGTGCTAAACCTAGACCTGAGCTGGGGAGTAGAGAATAAAAGTAACAGAGGGGACCCATTCTCCTGTAGTTTGGAGTATAGCAGGCTGACATTTCCACCAATACTCTCTAATTGGACCTCTGTTGCAACAACCAGAAGCAAGATCCTTGTTACAATTCTGCTTTCTACCATAAATTACTTACATGGGTGGTGGAAACGCCAGCTTGCTGCAGCCAGATCAACAGGAGAACTGATCTTCATCACTTGCAGTTGCTGCTGCTGTCTGGTTAAGGCAAGGCTGAGGAAAATTTACAATCCCTATGTTGGAGATAGCAACCTTCTCAAGTCTCCTCTATTTAATGTTTTGTCTGTTTTATAATGTGTTGGTTTATTTCCTGAAGTATATGTCTTATTTGGTGTGCAGTTTTCTTAGCTCTATGTACTTAAGGCAGTAGGAAGGGCTGCAGACCATGTGACTGTTTAGAATGCAGTTTTAAAAGGATGACAGTTGAGGAATGACAATCGAGGTTTGAGTCTGTTTGAGTACAGAAGCCATTGTTAGGAGTTAGAAGACAGTTGAGGCTTGGGTCCCTTGGAAGTAGACTGTTATGAAAGAGAGCTGTACAGAGCTATATCGTTTTGAAGAACCTGTTAAAGACTATTAGTTAAAGATACAAACTGAAATGTTTAAAGTTTAACCTGACAAGAAATGTCGGGGAGCTCCTGCGGCCTCCCAAGACCGGGGGGCTCCCCGATGACTTGGCGACTTGGTGCAATGATTTCGCTCACCATTTTGCAGGCAAAGTTGCTCAGATATGTTGTGAGTTGGACTCCAGCTTGACTGTAGTGTCAGCGGAGGTAACCGAGGTTCCTGTCTGTCCGACTTTATGGGATTCTTTCTGGCTTGTTCTTCCTGATGATGTGGAGGGGATTCTTGGGTCTGTGAGGGCGACCACTTGCGCTCTGGATCCTTGTCCCTCTTGGCTGGTTAAGCCGGCCAAAGATGGGTTGTTGGATTGGTTTGTGACCATAATAAATGCTTCTCTGATTCAGGGGTCAGTTCCAGCCTGCTTTAAGCAGGCGGTAGTAAAACCGCTACTAAAAAAGACCCTGTTAGATCCATCTGTTTGTAACAACTACAGACCAATTTCCAATCTCCCGTTTTTGGGCAAGGTGCTGGAGCGGGTGGTCGCCACGCAGCTCCAGGAGTTCCTCGATGACACTGATTTTCTGGACTGCTCGCAGTCTGGCTTCAGGCCTGGGTACAGTACCGAGACGGTTTTGGTCGCCTTGGTGGATGACCTCCGCAGGCAGCTGGACAGGGGGAGTGTGACCCTGCTGGTTCTCTTGGACATCTCAGCAGCTTTCGATACCATCGACCATGGTATCCTTCTGGGGAAGCTCTCCGGGATGGGGCTCGGTGGCACAGTTCTTCAGTGGCTCCAGTCCTTCCTGGAGGGCCATTCCCAGATGGTGAAGCTGGGGGATACCTGCTCGGACCCCTGGCCTTTGACCTGTGGGGTCCCGCAAGGGTCTATCCTATCCCCCATGCTATTCAACATCTACATGAAACCGTTGGGAGAGGTCATCTGGAGTTTTGGAGGGTGTTGCCATCTCTACGCAGATGACACGCAAATCCACTACTTGTTTCCATCTAATTCCAAGGAAGCCCCTCGGATACTGAACCAGTGCCTGGCCGCTGTGGCGGACTGGATGAGGAGGAACAAGCTGAGGATCAATCCTGACAAGACAGAGGCCCTCCTGGTCAGTCGCTCGTCTGATCGGGGTATTGGGTGGCAGACTGTGCTGGATGGGGTTGCACTCCCCCTGAAATCACAGGTCCGCAGTTTGGGAGTCTTCCTGGATTCAGCGTTGACGCTTGAGGCTCAGGTGTCGGCGGTGGCCGGGAGGGCTTTCGCACAACTCAGACTTGTGCGCCAACTGCGACCATACCTCGTGAAGTCTGACGACCACAGTGGTGCATGCCTTAGTTACCTCTAGGCTGGACTACTGTAATACGCTCTACGTGGGGCTTCCCTTGAAGACGGCCCGGAAATTACAATCGGTCCAGCGCTTGGCGGCCAGATTAATAACGGGGGCAAACTACAGGGAAAGATCTACTCCCTTGTTCAAGGAGCTCCACTGGCTGCCGTTCATTTTCCGGTCCCAATTCAAGGTGCAGATTATCACCTATAAAGCCCTAAACGGTTTGGGACCCACCTACCTTAGTGACCGTATCTCCTATCATAAACCCGCCCGATCTCTTCGATCGTCAGGGGAGGCTCTCATGTCGCCTCTGCCTATATCTCAGGCCCGTCTTGTGGGAACAAGGGAGAGGGCCTTTTCTGCTGTGGCCCCCCGACTGTGGAATTCACTGCCCATTGAGATTAGGCAGGCCCCCACTTTGCTAGCCTTTAAGAAAGACTTAAAAACATGGCTCTTCCGGTGTGCCTTTGGAGAGTCACTGTCATATTTTCCTCCGGTTATTCCCTTGGGATATCTATCCTCTAGACTGTTCCACTATTTTATGTCCCTGCTCCCCGTGGTTTTATTCATATGTCTTTCTCACCAAGTTTTAATTTAGTGTTCATGTGGCCTGCCCTGGTTTTTATTGCTTTTTCTGAATTTTGAATTGTAATGTATGTTATTATTTATTGTATTGTTAAATTGTGTTATGATATGTTGTTTTATATTTTGTCATATTGTATGGTTTTGGGCATGGCCCCATGTAAGCCGCCCCGAGTCCCCGTTGGGGAGATGGTGGCGGGGTATAAATAAAGTATTATTATTATTATTATTATTATTGATATAGTTATGAGTAAAACAAACATGCTATTTTAAAGAATCTTTGTCTGCTGAGAGCATTGAATAGAAACAAGTTATTTATGTGCCTCGTGATCTTCCATTACCCAACAAACTAAAGGAACACCTCTGAAATTCTGCTACCTAAGGTTATGATCCTAACAGGTCATAATCCCCATTAGGTTGTGATCCTAGCAGGTCATAATCCAATAATCCAATACCCTATGTATTCCCTATACTACTGAATAAATAGGAATCATGAATATTAATCCATTATGAATATGTAACTCTAGTTTATACGTTTGCAATTGCAACAGTGAATTCCACCTGTGACACTTTGGAAAACATCTGTATTTATACTTCAGTTGCATGCTGAAATAATTATAACCAACATGATTTTTATATAATTTTGATCAATGTTAAACAGGAAAATCTAGAATTAGTTCACATGTGGAAGTTGTGTTTATGCATGAATGGTCATAGGCAGGCAGAGTAAATCTGTATTCCTATTACATCAGGCTTAGTAATATACAACCACTACACTGGCAGATCAGGAATCGTATCCAACATACATTCAGTCCAAGAAAGGAGTGGGAGAGACAAAGAATGAAATATCACAACAACAGAGTACAAATGATAAATGCCCCTTCTCCTGCATCTGAGGAAACTAAGGTGACAGATCTTCCCGATCCCTGCTCACACATCACACTGAAACAACACTACTGGTTAGCCAGCAAAGAAATGATCCATACATTATTTATAATTGACTGGTGTTGTAAAATAAGAAGATATGCCCCGTATCAGTGTCTTTCTTTCCTCCAAAGATAATATTCCACTTTTGTTTTGAATAGATGTCAGGTGAAGGCAACATAGATTTCTTCTACGCTTTGGCTGGAGGTCAGTTTCCGTTCTGCAGCAATCCTTTCCTTGAAGATTGAGTATATGTTCTCATGTAACAATCCAGCCAGCAATGACAGATTGGGATTGAGAATGAAATAACAACAAAATCACGGTTATCCTTTTCGGTGTTGTCTATCTCCTTTCAGTGATTTTTTATGAAAGGAATAGATGTTAATGACACTCTCTTTAAAAATTAGATTTTAAAGAATTTGGCCACAAAGACTTCTAACAATTTTGTTGTTATTAATACTGTCCTTCAAATAGCCTGAAATCACATTGTATAGAGCTTCATAAGTCATCACCAGTACTTTGAATTGTACGCAAAAACTGCTTATCAATCTAGTTACAGATCTTTGAACCAAATGAAATTTCTGGGTACTATTTCAAAGTTATCTCCATGGAAAACACATTACAGTAACTCTAAGATGATATAACCAAGCCATGTGTTACTATAGTCAGAGCAGACTTCTCCAGGAATGGCTGCAGCTGACACATTAGCTTTGGCTATGTAAATGCCATCAAATCCTCAGGCTCCATGCTCAGGAATGAATCCAGAAGTAAGCCCAAAGTGAAAACCTCTATTGGCAGGGGGAGTATAACTCCACCTAGCACATCTTATTTCTGTTTCTACTCACCAGGAGCACATCTGTCTTGTCTGTATTAAGGTTCAATTTCTTTGCCCTGATCCAGACCATTACAGATGCTAGGTACTGGTTTAGTTTTATTTGAACTACGATAGGTAGAAAGGAACAGTAGATGCAGTGATACCCCAAAACTACAGTCAAACTCTCCCACAATGTTCCATGTAGAACGTTATTGAAATGCTATACTGTGAATCCACATCATAGTACTGTATCTGTACATAATACAACTTTGTCTAAAACCTTTTTGCCATACTCTAGGACAGTGGTTCTCAACCTGTGGGTCCCCAGATATTTTTGGCCTTCAACTTCCAGAAATCCTAACAGCTGGTAAGCTGGTAGGCCAAAAACATCTGGGGACCCCAGGTTGAGAACCACTGCTCTAGGATCTATTCATATAAGTTTAACCTAGATCCTAACCTGGAGCAAAAATTCAGTTAGCATTTTCCCCTATATTAGTGGCTGCTTGTTCTATCATATTTTCTCCTGGCTTACTTATTTTTTTCACATTCAATTGCCCAGTAATGTCATTTTTACCCATGGAATCATTGTGGGAAGAAATAGCTGGAAATTCCTATATGGTTTTCCACACTGTGAACTATGCTATGGACAATGGGGAAAAATTATTCATATCTGAGTCTTTTAATAGCGCACGGCCCTCAAGGAGTAGAACAAGTTTGTTGATTGCTTTTTTAATGATATTTCTGGCATTAAGGCTTCTAGGTCCCATAATTAGAAGCTCTAACAGTTGGACTTCATGACAAACTTCTGTCTACTGGAATAAACTGAAGTCTCTGTGTTTGCAGAATGCCTTGCTACAAAGTCTTTATTGCAAAAAAAATTCACGGAGAGTTTATTTATATAAAGTTTTCCCTTCAGAAAGTTGTACACAGAACAACAATCATATTTTGAGAGGCAATTGATATGGCCCACTGGATCCTTGGGATTTGGTTCCATGATTTCCAGTGTCTGCAAATCATCATACTCCATATTAGTAAATGGCAGTGATGTGAATGTGGACACACTGAAGCACTGATGTTCATGTCACCATCATTTCATAATACGGAGTATGAGCGTCTCATTTTTTGTATCTGTGGTGGATCCCGGAACCAAACCTCTGTGGAAACAGCGGCCCCACTGTGCTAAGGTTTCTAAAAACCAGACCTACAGATGGTTTGTTGTTGTTATCCACCATGAGATCAACACTGACTCATGGCAACTCCATGAATGAGAAAGCTCTAGGTCACCCCATAATCCACAGCCCTGCTCATATTTTGCAGACTTCCTTGGCTGAGTCTATCTGTCTGCAATGTGCTTCTCTTTTTTCCTATTGCCTTCTATTTTACCAAACACTATTGTCTTTCCTAGTGAGTCATATCATCTTATGATATGGCCAGTCTTTCTTTCCACATCTTTTGTTCTATGAAGAGTTCAGGCTTGATTTGCTTTAGGACCCACTCATTTGTCTTTTTATTAGTCAATTACAAATGGAGAACTCTTCTCCAGCACCACATTTCAAATGAGTTGAATCTCCTCCTATTAGTTTTCCTCACTGTCCAGCTTGCACAACCATGGGTAGAAATATAATGGTGTAGACAATCCTAATTCAATAAGGTATTATTACGTTGTTAATATGCTTATTGCTAATACAAACACACACACACACACACACACACACACACACAATCATACCAGGGATTGAACAATATCTCATTGAATACTAAAGTTAGGATTGCCCATGCAATAGTATTTCTAACTTGATAGTGACGAAAGCTGATAGGAAGAAAATCAAAACATACATACATATATATCTATATCCTTAAACAGTTTCCAGAAGAAAAACCAACTCATATATATATATATTATACTAGCTGTGCCCGGCCACGCGTTGCTGTGGCGAAGTATGGTGGTATGGGAAATAAAGTATTGAGGAATTGGTGGTAGTTAAGGTCAAGGGTAAAGGTTTTCCCCAGACATTAAGTCCAGTCGTGTCTTACTCTGGAGGTTGGTGCTCATCTCCATTTCTAAGCCGAAGAGCCGGCGTTGTCCGTAGACTCCTCCAAGGTCATGTGGGATGACTACATGGAGCGGCGTTACCTTCCCGCCGGAGCAGTACCTATTGATGCACTCACATTTGCATGTTTTCGAACTTCTGGGTTGGCAGAAGCTGGAGCTAACAGTGGGGGCTCTCTCCGCTCCCCCAATTCAAACCTATGGCCTTTCAGTCCAGAAGTTCAGCAGCTCAGCGCTTTAACACGCTGCGCCATCAGGGGATATTATTTCCTAAAGGTTGTGAATATACAATATTTCTGATTGGTTTTTTTTGTTTGTTGGAGGCAAGTATGAATGTTGCAATTAGGAAAAATGATTAGGATGTAATGGCCTTGCAGCTTTAAAGCCTGGCTGTTTCCTCCCTGAGTGAATTTTTTGTTGGGAGGTGTTAGCTGGCCCTGATTATTTCCTGTCTGGAATTCCCTTGTTTTCAGAGTGGTGTTGTTTGCGATATTTTATGTGCTTCTACTGTCTGTGGCCCTGAGAAAACAGAGGATTTGCCAGACTTTGATGATGGGAATACTTTGTTGGGAGGTGTTAGCTGGCCCTGATTGTTTCCTGTGTGGAATTCCCCTGTTTATTTACTGTCCTGGTTTTAGAGATTATATTGTTCTGCATTATTCTATCCCAGTAATTATTTCATATTAAAGAAGAATCTCACTTATCCAACATTCGCTTATACAATGTTCTGGATTATCCAATGCAGTCTGCCTTTTCATAATCAATGTTTTTGTAGTCAGTGTTTTAAATTCATTGTGATATTTTAGTGGTAAATTTGTAAATACAGTACAGTAGAGTCTCACTTATCCAACATAAACGGGCCGGCAGAACGTTGGATAAGCGAATATGTTGGATAATGAGGAATTAAGGATAACCCTATTAAACATCAAATTAAGTTATGATTTTACAATTTAAGCACCAAAACATCATGTTAGACAACAAATTTGTCAGAAAAAGTAGTTCAGTACACAGTAATGCTATATAGTAATTACTGTATTTATGAATTTAGCACCAAAATATCACGATATATTGAAAGCATTGACTACAAAAATGTGTTGGATAATCCAGAACGTTGGATAAGCCAGTGTTGGATAAATGAGACTCTACTGTAATTACAACATAGCATTACTGCGCATGGAACTACTTTTTCTGTCAAATTTGTTGTATAATATGATGTTTTGGTGCTTAATTTGTATAACGATTACCTAATTTGATGTTTAATTGGCTTTTCCTGAATCCCTTCTTATTATCCAACATATTCACTTATCCTGCTGGCCTGTTTACATTGGATAAGTGAGACTCTACTGTATATTTCTAATCTTATATTATCTGCTCAGAACTGGATTATATGAGGCCCCTTCTTCACAGCTGTATAAAATGCACACTGAAGTGGATTATATGGCAGTGTGGAGTCAAGATAATCCAGTGCAAAGCAGATAATATAAGATTATAAATGGGTGATATAGCTGTGTTGAAGGGCCTTGAGTCTACACTGCCATATAATCCAGTGCAAATTAGATAATCTGTGGAAGAAGTCTAAGTGAGGCCTAAATCTGCCTGTCCCCTAACTGAAACCTGGCTGTCCCTTGGTTGCTAGGCAACCAAGTGGGCAGAGATTAGCCCTCTAAACTGGCAGCAATTGGATAAAAAAAATTATTGCTCTCCCTCTAATTAGGACTTTATTTTTCTTTTCTTTTTGTTGTATCAACCTTGAGGCGTGGATGATGGGTTGTGTTGTCAAATTTTGAGGTTGGGGGGCCTGTACTTTTGTTGTTTTGTGAATTGCCGTGATGCCATCACTCTTTTATATATATAGATGTTATATGTAATATGGAAAGGGAGAGGGAGAGAGAGGGAGTTAACCAGAACTCAAACAGCCAGCAAAAAATAAAAATAAAAAGACATTTTAATAATACAGTAAAACAGTAAACCAATAAAACTGTCACGTTTAGTTTGTTTCTCTTAATTTGCTTTTAATTACTGTATTTCAATATGAATATCAATTCAATACAGAGTTTATGGCATAGTATAGAATGGGATATAATATTAGGCCTATTTTACTAGTAATTCTCAAGCAACCAAGAACTACATTTATCTGGCATCTATCAATCCCTGTGGGGTGTTGGTTAACTGAGACTCTACTCTGTATATGTTTATATATCTCTATAAACAGTTTCCAAACTGTCAAAAATAAATAAATGAAGAAAGCTGATAAGAAGAAAATAAAATAATATAGATGCAGAGATAGATATAGATAGGGATTAAAATAAATTTTGGAAAGATATATATATATATATATATATATATATATATATATATATGTATGTGTGTGTGTGTGTGTGTGTGTGTGTGTGTGTGTGTGTGTGTGTGTGTATGTTTATGTATGTATGTATGTATGTATATATATTCTCCATAAACAGTTTCCAGACCTTTTATAGGAACTCCATGCTCCAAGTCATCAACAGCATTGCTCAGGTCTTGCAGGCATAGGGCTGTGGTTTTCCCTGACTGTGATGGATATATATGTGGATCTTGTTTCCAAAAGTTACTAAATCCACCTGAACAAATTTTACAGGAATCGGGGGGGGGGGGGGGGGGCATGCTGATGATACTCATTCATTTGCTCTAAAAGGCGTTTCCCGAAGCCTTGAACCTAAGTGATTTGATACATTTTGATTGTTGGATCTGTACATAATCTATTACTCATTATTCATTTGTTTTTGGATTTTGTTTTGGAAGATCATTTAGAAAGTTTTGCAAGTAAACTCTATACATACACACACACACACGTGTGTGTATTTGTATTTCAGTATATCTACATACATATATGGCTCTATCAAAGAAAAATGACACAAAATGGTAGCAAAATTCTGTCTCTGAAGATAAACATGCCCTTTTTTGTACTTGCCACTTTAAAACAGAAGTTAGAAAGGTTATTACCAAGGTGGAGATTAACAATTTGAGAGTGTATGTACTCACTGAATTGTCATCGTCATTATAATCATCATCCCTTTTAAAACCTTCTTCTTAATTATAGCTCCCAGAATCTCCCAAGTCCACATTGCATGTCATTATGTATGTTTATAAAATCTGGGAGTTAGAAATAAAAAATAATTTTTCATTCTATCACACTATAGTATTATAAAACTTTAGCTGTCACTGCAACATCTTTTGGAATTTGGGTGTTTGTAGTTTAGCGAGATCCAAGAGTTCTCTGACTGAGTTCTTCTAAATGATCTTCCATAAACTGCAAATCTTGGGGTTTTGTAAGATGTTATCATGGCAATTCAAGTGGAATAATATCACTTTAATGGTGTAATATGGAAAGAGAAGGAGGGTGAGGTAAAAGAGGAGGATATTATGAGCTAAATTGAATCCCATTCTGGAAAAAGTTGACCTATAGATCAAACAAACAAACAAACAAATAATCCAGTATCTATTACTATTACTTTGTAAATCCACAAAATGGTGTGGACATACATGGTAGCAGAGTCACTTATTAATCATGTCACAAATGATTTCCAGGAAGAGCCCCTGACACTTGTGTAACCACATTCCAGACAACTTTGCGATTACACATAGCAATGACAGTGTACACTCAAAAGAAATATATTGTGGTTTTGAAGCCAGGAAAATGTGGTTCTCCTTGCAAACAGAACTGACATATGGAAAAAGTGTTTTTAGGGAAGACATGCAGAAAGCATAAAAATGGGAAGCAAATACACATTTGTTGTGCAGATAACTGGTTGTACAGATACGTTTTAATTCAAAGAGCTTGTGGTTAGGCAGATTCACCTTTTATGACCTGTACAATACTCAATCCTCCATCACAACAGTGCTCTGGTTCCATTGACAACTCTGCTCATTCATATCTCACCTTACTACATTGATCTGCTATATAAATTTTAAAAATCAGAATATTATTGACCAAATGATGGTTACCTGTTTCTGTTTCTATTTCTCTATGTTTTGGTGCAATTAAGGAAAGTTTCTGTGGAGATATAATTCAGAAAATTAGATAGCAGTTGTTTGTAACTGACACATATATATTGCATGTATTTCAATTTACTTTGATATTAGTTTGTCACTAGTAGGCATGCAAGAATAGGATCCAAGACCCTGTTTTCGGAGTTGATGATGGCTGTGATGAGAGACATATGTCTCCAAATCTTGTTCACATTTGTTTATAATTTTACTTTCTGTATAACACTTAAACAAAGAAATAATAATAACATGTTACTTACCTAGAAGCAATCCCCATGGTTTAATGAAACATCTGCCTATAAAATGAACAGGACTATGCATTCTTATTACACAAGTTCAGTGGTAGTTCCCTTCCAGCTGTATGTATTACAGCGTTATAATTTTGTATTCGCAGATCATTTGTGTTTATTTAAGTTCTTTAAAGTACTTTTAAAATTTAACCCCATTATTAAGATCCGCTGATAGCCCACGTGTTAAAATGTTATGTGCTGTTATTTGAAGTGGGATGGAGTGTTATAGATTACTATACTGTCAGTAATAATAATAATCTTCTCCACTGCCTTAAACCATTGCATGGTTATCACATTACTACCTCTCTATTAAATTCATTTGTACTTTCCTATGTATGCAAATATGATTTCAAACCATTGGCCCATTTATTTCAGTATTTTCTGTATTGATTTATGTTGATTCTCTAGTATCTCTGGTGGAGAGCTTTCTATTTAACTGGTGTTGTCTAGGACCGAAAACAGACCTCATGCATGTAAACTGGATATACCACTATACCACAGTGTCTCTTCCCATTGCAAAAACACAGGTAAAGGTAGTGTTTTTGTAGTTCAAGGGCTAATTGAAATAATGACCAGTCTGGTGAAATAATTATCAGTCTTGCAGTTTGAAACAAGTCCAGGGAGAAAGTCCTAACAGGCACCCTGCAGGTGTGGACAGAAGGTAGCTCTGGATCTGCTGATAAAATCTACACGATTTACAGTACATCAACAAGGACTTGCCTTTCGGTTTTGTTGTAACTACATTACTCAGTCAGTTCCTTCAATAGTATCGGTGAAATGAAGGAAGTTTTAAGATTTTTAAACTAGAAGGAAGCCATCTGGAACACCCTAGAGATCGCTGGAAAGCATCTCTAAGGCAAAAACATTCAAGAATACCAGTGAGCTATCAAAACAAGTCAGGAGAAGGTTATCCAGCAGAACTATGTTTTTGAGATGAAAGTTTTCCAAAAACACCTCAGTGCTGATTTCTTTCTTTTTTTAGCAGTGATTCCCAGCCTTTGATGCTCCAGGTGTTTTGGACTTCAATCCCCAGAAATCCCAGCTGGTTTACCAGCTGTTAGTAACTGTGGGAGCTGAAGTCCAAAACACCTGGAGGTCCAAAGGTTGAGAACCACTGTTTTAAAGGCTGGGATACTGTACCAGGCACTGTATGCCTTTTGCATTAGTTGGTGGTTATCAAGAGTTCTAACAAAAAACAAAACAAAACAAAAAAACAGGTAAGTTTTTCTGCCTCTGTTATGGAGGATATCCTACCCATCATGAAATAACAGTTGTATACAGTGAGTAGGTATTTGTATCATTTTATTCAGCCATTATAATAAAACCACATTTGAATGCAGTTAAAAGTGGCATAAACTTTGCACTGAATAGATTGCAATGCTGGAAAAACCATAAAAGAATGAAGACATGGCAAATAAGAACATCAGAAATGAAAAAGATCTTATCTTTAAGGGATTAAGAGTGATGTAGTTTTCCCCTTGGATCTTCTGATGATTCAGGCCCCATCTACATTGCTATATAAAGCAGTTTCAGAATGAAAATTAACTGCATTGAACTGGATTATATGGCAGAGTCATATAATTCAGCTCAATGCACTTAAGTCTGCATTATATGAGTCTGCACTATCTATTATAATGCAGTTCAAACTGCATTATATGACAGAGTAGATGGGGAAGGCTTTATCTAGATCCCTTCTACACCCCCACATAATCCAGATTATCAAATCAGATAATCTGTATTATCTGCTTTGAACTGGATTACATGAGTCTATACTGCCACATAATCCAGTTCAAAGCAGATAATACGGATTTTATATGGCATTGTAGAAGGGGTCTTACATTGCCATATAATCCAGTTTCGGAATGCAGATTAACTGCCATATAATCCAGTTTAACTCAGGTCCCTTCCACACAGCTGAATAAAATCCTGCATTCTCTGCTTTGAATTGGGATATATGGCAGTGTGGACTCGGATAACCCAGTTCAGATAAGATATTGTGGGATTTTCTGCCTTGATATTCTGGGTTATATGGCTGTGTGGAAGGGCCCCCAGTTAATCTGCATTCAGAAACTGGATCATATGGCAGTGTAGATGGGGCCTCAACCTTGAGACCTGGAGGAGATTATGGGATGAAAATGGTGTGAGCAAAGAGATCAGACATTGCTTAAGTGGTTGAGAGCTAAAAGACCGGGTTTGTTTTAAAATCCTTCTAAACAACTATAAAGCCAATTCATCCTTTGAAAGAACAAGGAAAACAATATTATTGGGGGAATATTTTATTTAAAATTTTTATTTTATTTGCTTAGAGCAGGTTTAAAAAAGGATCACAAGATCTCTAGTGAGTATTTGCCTCCGGTACACAATGTACTGGTTGAATGTTTCCTTTCAGGTTTGAAAAAATTGCAGTGGCTAACATGACCTAGTTATTCTTCTTAACTCTAATGAAGAGTGCCACCTACTGTATACAGAAATCATGTAGCAAATTTATTGAGCAATAAAAAAACCCATGGGTATAAGTAGTATGCAAATGCTGTGACCCTGCATTTATAAGGAGAAAAAGCACTTATAGCATGTGCAGAAAATGCTCAGTAGTGGCTGGTTCCAGATTTTGGGTGGGTGGTACAGGCAAAACATCCTATTAATGGCTTGTCCAAAACAAAAGACAGAGCATTAAAATGGCAAGTGAGACTCAATGTAAGCAAAAGGAAGTAAAATGGTGAGATTCATTGTAAGCAACTGTAAAATGAAACAAATTAGGACCAAAAAAAAGAAGAAAAAGAACTTTACATGTATATTGATGGATTTTGAGCTATGGCGAATGTATTATTGGCAATGAATTAAAATATCAACTCAGTGTGAATCTATTGCAACAAAAAGTACATTGGGTTGTGAGTTTTCCAGGTTGTATGGCCATGCTCCATAAGCATTCTCTCCCGACATTTAGCCCACATCTATGGCAAGCATCCTCAGAGGTTGTGAGGTATTCTGGAATCTAAGCAAAGGAGGTTTATGTATCTGTGGAAGATCCAAGGTAGGAAAAAGAACTCTTCTTCGTTGGAGGCTAGTGTAAATGTTGTAATTAATCACCTTGATTAGCATTAATGGCCTTGCCAGCTTCAAGACCTGGCTTCTTCCTGTCTGGGGAATCCTTTGTTCAGAGGTGTTAGCTGGCCCTGATTGATTCATGTCTGGAATTCCTGTTTTCAGAGTGTTGTTCTTTATTTACTGTCCTGATTTTAAAGAATTGTGCAAGTTAAAAGTCCAAAACACCTGGAGGGCCAAAGTTTGACCATGCCTGAGCTACACTGTAGAATTAATGCAGCTTGACACCACTTTAACTACTATACCTCAATCTTATAGTATCATGGGAGTTGTAGTTTTGGTAAGGTGCCAGCACTCTTTGGCAAAAAAGCCTAAGGACTCCCAGGATCCCATAGCATTGAGCCATGACAATTAAAGTGGTGTCAAACTGCATTAATTGTACAATGTAGATGCACTGCAGCACCCTGAACAAACTCCTCTGATAAAGATTCGTAAGTACTGTTCCATTATCCAGGCGGAGGCCCTATATCCAGACAGGTGCTATATCCCAGGACCTGATCTCAGGTTTTCTGTTTAACCCAGATTATCTGCCAGTGCAGACTCATGTAGTCCAGTTTAAAGCAGAAAATCTGGGATCAAATCCTTGGATATAGGGCCTATCTGGAAGGGCCTAAGTCCTCCGACTCAAAGCTGCCTCAAGATCACCTGGGAAACGATTAAAACAAAGGCCATTATTCCCAGTCTAATGTGCGTTCAGACCGCAGGCCCTTTAACCCTATTCTGCCTTTGTTTCGGTCCTCCAGGGATTTTGAACTTCCAGGGATTTTGAATTTGAAATTGAAGTCCCAACTCTCAGAATGCATATGGTACATGCTCCCATTCTAACGTGTATGGAACTAAGCGTCATAGACCTCCGTGGAGTTTACAGTGGACAAAGGCTGGATATGACCTTTAAAAAAAAGAAAATGAACTTGGGATGGTCCCCCTAATAAGAGAAAGGGAAGATAGTCACCAGAGAAACATCAAGAGGAGTGGTGGTCCTCATGAAGTTTTTCTTGATTTGAGTCTACTAGGAGGCTGATAGCCATGCAGTGGATGGCTTTCAGTGTTCAATCTTATTTCTCTCCCAGTTAGCAGCAACTCTGTCGCACATCGGGGGGGGGGGGGGGGGTCAATGCCAGCTAGCTTGTAGTTTATAAACAGGTATAGGTTTAAGATATCCTGTGATTATTCTGTATGTTTCATTCAATGCTGTTCACCTGCTTCACATGGGCAAACTTGTGCCAAATGTGGCAGACATACTCAGCACCTGAGAAAGACAAGGCCAAGGCTGATGTTCTTAATAATTTTGGGTCTGCACCCCATGGGCTGCCGGTAAGTTTCAGCAGGATGTTATTGTGTGCAGCTACTTTTGCTTGGTGTTCATGCAGTGTTTTCTATGTTAGTGTTCGATCTAAGGTGGCACCAAGATATTTAGGATGGAAACAATGTTCAAGCTCTTGGCCTTCCCAGGTAACTTTCAATTTTCTATTGGCTTTACGGTTCAGTAGGTGGAAAGCACACACTTGAATCTTGGCAGGGTTTCCGGTGGTTAGCTTTGTAGTAGCTGGAGAGATCTTTTAAGGCATCAGTAAGTTGGATTTCGACTGTTTCAAAGTCTTTTGCTTGTGTTGTTAGGCCAAAGACATCAGAAAATATAAAGATCTTTGTGAGTAGTGGTTGTGGCTGATCGTTAGTAAAGATGTTAAACAAGGTTGGTGCAAGAACGCTGCCTTGGGGTAAACCATTCTTTTGCCTCCTCCATCTACTTTCCCTGCCTTGAAACTCCACATAGAAGCTGCAGTTTTCTAAAGGGTCTGGACAGTTTTTGTAAAATCATAGTCCCGGGTGATATGGTATATTTTATGAAGCATTTTTCTATGTTGCACCATGTCATAGGCTTCCCTAAGGCCCACAAAAATTGTTCCCGTGATGCAACCTTTCTCATATCCTTCCTCAATGGGGGACACGGAAAGAGTAAGTACAGTTGAGCATCCCCTGGGCAATATTTCTTGTAAATGGCTAATCTTTCCAAACCCAAAAGCATTGCTTTTAAACTACTCTCAAGTAATTGAAATGATTAATTGCACATTCCTTAGCCTTGTAATGGAGCATCGTAGTCTCATTCGTTCAGTCGTTTTCGACTCTTCGTGACCTCATGGACCAGTCCACACCAGAGCTCCCCGTCGGCCGTCACTGCACCCAGTTCCTTCAAGGTCGAGCCAGTCACTTCAAGGATACCGTCCATCCATCTCGCCCTTGGTCGGCCTCTCTTCCTTTTTCCTTTCATTTTCCCCAGCATCATGATCTTCTCCAAGCTTTCCTGTCTTCTCATGATGTGGCCAAAATACTTCAACTTTGCCTCTAATATCCTTCCCTCCAGTGAGCAGTCGGGCATTATTTCCTGGAGGATGGACTGGTTGGATCTTCTTGCGGTCCAAGGCACTCTCAGGATTTTCCTCCAGCACCAAAGTTCAAAAGCGTCTATCTTCTTTCGCTCAGCCTTCCTTATGGTCCAGCTCTCGCATCCATAGGTTACTATGGGGAATACCATTGCTTTCACTATGCGGACCTTTGTTGCCAGTGTGATGTCTCTGCTTTTCAGTATTTTATCGAGATTGGCCATTGCTCTCCTCCCAAGAAGTAGACGTCTTCTGATTTCCTGGCTGCAGTCTGCATCTGCAGTGATCTTTGCACCTAGAAATATAAAGTCTGTCACTGCCTCCACGTTTTCTCCTTCTATTTGCCAGTTGTCAATCGGTCTGGTTGCCATGATTTTGGTTTTCTTGATGTTTAACTGCAGCCCGGCTTTTGCACATTCTTCTTTCACCTTGGTGATAAGGCTCCTAAGCTCTTCCTCATTTTCAGCCATCAGAGTGGTATCATCTGCATACCTAAGGTTGTTAATGTTTCTTCCAGAAATTTTAACTCCAGCCTTGGATTCGTCAAGACCCGCACGTCGCATGATGTGTTCTGCGTACAAGTTGAATAGGTAGGGCGATAGTATACAGCCCTGCCGCACTCCTTTCCCAATCTTGAACCAGTCTGTTGTTCCGTGGTCTGTTCTTACTGTGGCTACTTGGTCTTTGTAGATTTCTCAGAAGACAGACAAGGTGACTTGGTATCCCCATACCACCAAGCACATGCCACAGTTTGTTATGGTCCACACAGTCGAAGGCTTTAGAATAGTCGATAAAGCAGAAGTAGATGTTTTTCTGAAACTCCCTGGCTTCCTCCATTATCCAGTGGATATTGGCAATTTGGTCTCTTGTTCCTCTGCCTTTTCTAAACCCAGCTTGGACATCTGGCAGCTCTCGCTCCATGTATTGCTGAAGTCTGCCTTGCAGGATCTTGAACATTACCTTACTGGCATGGGAAATAAGTGCCACTGTACAGAAATTTGAACATTCTTTAGCATTTCCCTTTTTTTGGTATGGGGATGTAAATTGATTTTTTCCAATCTGATGGCCATTCTTGTGTTTTCCATATTTGCTGGCATATGGCATGCATCAACTTGACAGCATCATCTTTCAAGATTTTTAACAGTTCAGCTGGGATCCCATCGTCTCCTGCTGCCTTGTTGTTAGCAGTGCTTCTTAAGGCCCATTCAACCTCACTCCTCAGGATGTCTGGTTCTAATTCATTCACCACACCATCAAAGCTATCTTCTATATTTTTATCCCTCCTATACAGATCTTCTGTATATTCTCGCCACCTTTTCTTGATTTCTTCAGCTTCTGTTAGGTCTTTGCCATCTTTGTTTTTGATCATGCCCATTTTTGCCTGAAATTTGCCTCCGATGTTTCTGATTTTCTGAAAGAGGTATCTTGTCCTTCCTATTCTATTGTCTTCTTCCACTTCCATGCATTGCTTGTTTAAAAATAGTTCCTTGTCTCTCCTTGCTAGCCTCTGGAATTGTGCATTTAGCTGGGCATATCTCCCTTTATCGCCGTTTCCTTTCGCCTTCCTTCTTTCTTGGGCTACTTCCAGTGTCTCAGCAGACAACCATTTTGCCTTCTTGGTTTTCTTTTTCTTTGGGACGTACTTTGTTGCTGCCTCCTGAACAATGTTGTGGACTTCTTTCCATAGTTCTGGGACTCTATTTATCAAGTCTAGTCCCTGAAATCTATTCTTCACTTCCACTGCATATTAATTAGGAATATTTGTGAGGTCATATCTAATTGGTCTGTGTATTTTCCCCATTCTCTTTAGTCTGATTCTAAATTCTGCAATAAGAAGTTCGTGGTCTGAACTACAGTCAACTCCAGGTCTTGTTTTCACTGACTAGATGGATGTCCGCCACCTTTGGCTGCAGAGGATGTAGTCAATCTGATTTCGGTGTTGACCATCTGGTGAAGTCCACATGTAAAGCCATCTTTTAGGTTGTTGTCTACCAGCCTACATCCTGCTTCATTTGGTTGTCCCAGACCATGCTTGCCTGTGATCCCGTTATCATTTGACTGCCCACCTTAGCATTCCAATCTCCTGTAATGAGAATAATGTCTCTTTTTGGTGTTATCCAGTAGGTGCTTCAGATCCTCATAGAACTGATCTAATTCTGCTTCTTCAGCAGCTGTGGTTGGGGCGTATATTTGGATCACTGTGCTGTTAAACGGCTTGCCTTGAACTCGAATTGAGATCATTCTATCATTTTTGGGTTGTATCCAATCACTGCTTTCGCAACTTTATTATTAACTATGAAGGCTACTCCATTTCTTTGCTGTTCCTCTTTTAAAAATACCACAGCTTGAAGACTTTGCACTTCACATTGCTTGGCAAAAAAGGAACAAAAATATAAAACTATTTTATTGATAACTCACCAGTATTTACAATAAAGTAAACAATATACATTGCACTTTCAACTTACTACAAAGTTTTAACCTGGTCCCCTTAGAACCAAGAAACCACAAATACTAGAAAGAATATTACAGATTTCAGAGAACTAAATAGGGAGAAAGATGCATGCAAATTTGCTGTATACTGGGTTACAAAAAAGCTTTTGCATTTGAATAAATTGCCATTAAGAATTACTATTAACTAGCAAGGTTTTTTTTATAAAACACTTTACCTAAGATGCAGGAAGCAGTATCAAATGCTCTCCTGTAATAAAGAAAACAAATAGCACAGATCGCTTATCGCTTCTCTTTATGCAAAACACATTACTTCAAAAATAAGCAAACTCGTTTGATTAGAATAGCTTCCCACATTTCTGGTAAGTCAAAACCATATATATTTATATATAAAAAGGAATGGGGGACTCAAATAATTATTGTGCTTCATCTTCTGGGCAAGAGTGCCAAGTTAGCCGTTCTTCATAAAAAGCAATGACGATTTGAGGACATTTTACATTTGCCTCTTTGGCCAGCACGAGGTCTGCTTCATCAGAGTCTTTCCTGTTTAAAAAGAGAATTCTAATTAAATATATTCCTTAAAAACGTATCATAGTTCCCCATATTTAAACTTTAAAGCATTGCTACTAATACTCTCTAGAAGCATAGTGCACTTACTATGATTTTTTATTCAGGCCAACTATATTTACTGTATGTGACCTTATTATAGCTCTCAATAATTACATTTATTAGAGTTGAAAGAATTCCTCACCAAGTAATTCAAAACAGTAATATTTGAGAAGCATTAGGAGATGCATTTCTTCAGCATCCCATTGCAAGAATGAGATTCTAGATAGCACTTATACCGGTAGTAATTTCTAAGTGGCTACCCATAGGATGCAATATACCACTTGTAAATTAGAGTACTTCATAGCAGCTGGGAAGTGGGGTTATAGATTATAGTTATGAAGTAGCACTATGTTAGCATTAGAAGTATCATTATGACTGTTTCTGTGGGACAGCTTCAAATACACACACACAAAATTGGTCTGTTACTTCCAAGATTTATGGAGAAATAAATATGGCCAAGCAAAGAAATACACTTTCTTCTCAGCAACATATAATTCATTTTATAGGATGAATATATTTTTATTTCCAAAGCTTTATCTTATAAAATGAAAAGTATAACAATTCTACCATTACAATTTCAGACAACAACCCTGTTGAGCTGACTCTGGCCAACAGAAAAACATTTAACTTGAGATAGAACAAATCACTATTGTATAATGATAAAATAAATCTCAAAACAAAGAGAGTTAAAATTATTTTTGCAGAGAATTTGAATAAGGGAACTGATATAAGGATGGTTTAGGATGCCAGTAAAGCTTTTATGAGGCCTTATCATACAACAAAATGCTGAGACAAAGAGTAAACGGGAACCAGATTTCAAGATGTAATGAAGAGGAGAAAGAAAGATCTCCAAAAGAACCCATCGAACCACCAACTAATTTATCAGATCAAAAGGCTACAAAAACATGATTATAATTGCAGAGTCTGAAAAAATAGATATGCAAAAAAAACAAAAACAAAAAACCAACAGCATCAGGTTCAAAAGAAGACTTGGAAAAATACTTAGAAAAGCAAAAAAAAAAAAAGATACTTGACAAAGAGCAAAAAAAGAGATTGGATGAACCAACAACAGAAGAACTGACTGAGGTATTTCAGGAGACAAAAAATGGGAAAGCCGCCAAGTCCAGATAGATAGACGGCACAATACTACTATATCTTGTACAGAATTAACATTTAAAAATCCCAGCCATTGCTATGGTAAAATAAGCCATAATATCCAATTGTGGATTATTGGGTATTCTTAAATTTCATCATTGTCGAAAGCCTGTTTAAAAAGCCAAGTTTCCAATTCCTTCCTAAAAATCATGAGCGGAAGCACTCACACTAATCTCCCTGGGGAGGGCTTTCTAAAGCTGGAGGACAACTACCAAAAAGGCTCTTTCACTTGTTCCCACCAACCGCGCTTGCGAAAGTGATGGGACAGTTAGGAGAGCCTCTCCAGCAGATCTCAAGGCTCAGACAGGTTAATACGAGAATACTGATAGCCATAACATTAAATATAAGACTGTTATAAAATAGCAGTACAATTCTGTCAAGATGAGCCTCAGATTAGTTTCAAACTCCTACTGACATTATCATTCCACTACTTACCATTTCATGAGAAACATAAGTTCTCCACTGCTATCTGTGGCTCCAATTATTCGCTCGGGATCTAGTCCTCTTGCAAAACCCCTGGGCTTATCAACCTGTTTGATACAATATTTAGAGCGTAATATGAATGTATTTTTCAACTATATTAATGTATTCATCAAAACAAGCTCAGGCGACTATCTATTGTGTCATGCAATCTCAGACCCTGGGCTCCACCAACCCCAGGGTACTTCCATCACTTGAGTGCGTAATACAAGATTTATGTTGAAATATGTGTGAAAGAGAAGAATGTGTCTTCGCTCTTAAAGCCAACACAGGATATACATGATACTTCACCAAACCTTGCTGTATCATTATAACTCCTTAAAGCAGGTCAGGTGGGTGGGTGAATGGCCCAGTAACATGAAAAGAACTAAATGAGTGAACAGGGATTTGAATTCTGGTCTGATAATGATATGCCTGACTAATGCACTCAAGAATCAATCACATGCAAAATAAAATTTAAATCAACTTACAGATTCCCTTTTTTTCTTTGCTTTGCTGTCATCAGTTTCACTATCTGAAAGAGATTTTCTTTTGCCACCCTCTGTTTTCTCTTTACCAGCTTTCTGAGAGTTCAAGAAAGCTTCTATTAGCTCTGGACAATCTAAATTTTCTTCAGGTTCCCAAGTATTATCAGCACTGAAGTAACATGTATGAAAAAAAAATAAAAAAAGATAAATCATTAAGGGATAAACCTGAACTCAACTCACCATCAAACATAGTTCAGTTGTACTCCATTAACAGGATTCTACTGTCTTCACCAAAACCCTATTCCCTTCACCCAATTTTATGCAAACTAATTGCTGTAACATTGCTTTCCTACTTCAGACATTTCTGTACAATTACTTGGTACTAATTATTACAATGTACTAAGTTGAATTGGATACAGTACAGTTTGTTAAATGTTGTAACATATTACCAAGTCCACATATAGCAATTCCATAAGCACTACTATAAATTATGCTAGAAATGTTTAGTGCACGTAAATCTGACAAATGATAGGAAAGACACAGAACATTTCTAAATTTAGTTTCCAGGCTATATATGTATGCACACATGTGCAAATGGGAGACTGGGTGTTTACTTATAACTGTGGTTCTTCAAGTATTATTATTTACCATATTTATATCCCACACCTTTCTCACCCGGGAGGGTACTCAAGGTGGCCTTACAACAGGCAGCAACTTGATGCCATATAAACAATAAACAATTACAGTTAAAACCAAACAATTAAAACATCAATTATTAAAAATAACCATTAAAATCACACCAACCAAAAACATTTTTTTTTGTGTCACGAGCAACCGGAGTTGCTTTTGGAGTGAGAGAATTGGCCGTCTGCAAGGGGATGTTGCCCAGGGGACGCCCGGATGTTTTTGATGTTTTTACCATCCTTGTGGGAAGCTTCTCTCATGTCCCCGCATTGAGCTGGAGCTGATAGAGGGAGCTCATCTGCGCTATCCCCAGGTGGGATTCAAACCTGGCAGCCTTCAGGTCAGCAACCCAACCTTCAAGTCACAAGGCTTTTATCCCCTAGGCCACCAGAGGCTCCTACCAAAACATAATCCAGGGCCGTTCCATTTATCAATCACATTGTTTCATAGTCATTTATTGCCCTGTCCAATTACTTGTCAAAAGCATGGTCCCAAAGTCATGTCATACATTTTTTTCTGACAGTCAGGAGAGATGGGGCTGATCTGATCTCACTGGGGTGGGATGCGTACAATCTGCCCTCTTCTCTTCTTCTGGGTCTTGCTTCCCTAACTTCAATTGATACACTTTGCATTAAGAGTAAACACTATGGAGGCAGTGGGACTCTTACACAAAAGATCACTGATTTGTGGAAGTTTCCAAATATATGCTGCACAGAGTAATCCATATGAGGAAACTATAGACTACACAGAAAAATAAATATTTATGTTATCAAAAAGGGCATTTTTGTCTTCAAATACCTCGCAATAATTGCATTTTCTAAGTACTGTCACACTGTATAACAACCAAGTAAGGTATATAGATGTATTTTCTTGAAAAATTACTACCGGTAAGTGCTATTACTAAATTAGTCAATATGCACCATAACAATAGCAATTCATTTTTAATTTACAACTCATTCTGTATTAGTTAGGCTTGCCTCTGATCAGACAGACAAATGGTAAAAGACCTTCCTCTAATTCAGTGGTTCTCAACCTGGGGTCCCTAGATGTTTTTGGCATTCAACTCCCAGAAATCCTAACAGCTGGTTAACTGGTTGGGATTTCTGGGAGTTGTAGGCCAAAAACATCTGGGGATCCCAGGTTGAAAACTACTGCTTTGTAAGCGTAAGATGCTATCTATGGCTGTGTATAACATGGTCTGGAGAAGATGTGCATGCTACCACTGGCATTTTTTTAAAAAAATGTTTACTACATGCTATCACAGGTATGCTACAGTTATAAAGCAAAATGATTTTCAGAGCTGGTTATAGTAACTCTTTCAAAATATTTTGTCTCTTTTGAAACTTTACCCATGTGTTACCTGTGTGCAGTTGTAGTCAAAAACCCCATAGCCTTCCCCCAATACAGCCCCATCTTAGAAAAAGTAGTTCTTAAGTTTCTTACTCAGTAAATCCTTTCCACTTCAAGAAGTACTCAACCTTGCCATTAACTACACGCCGGTCCAGGACTTTTTCCACAACAAATTCTTCAGGTTCTGCTTCTTCAACCTTTTTACCTTTGCCGTTCTGTTTCTTCCCCATTTTATGCTGCAAAATAAAACCATTTGAAAAGTAACACTTTCCAATAGTAACACTATTTCATATTTTGTTCAGTGAAATACCACAGAATTAGTTTCATATAGGAGGTTTTTGGAGCCCAGGCAATCAGTAAATACCTCGTTCAGAATATTGCTACAATATTTCATTCACACAGATCAGTGAGAGCAACTTGTGGACATCCAGAAGTCACTGGATTGCCTCTTCACTAGTGGCTAAGCTGGATCATGAGAATTACTGTCCAACAATATCCACAGAGCTCTGGGTTGCTTTCTGTCAGGACAAAAAGCAAGCCAAATTAACTGTAAAAAGGATAAATTAACTGTGAAAAAGAAAAGATAGAAGGGGAGCTTTTCAAGATACACAAATACTAATCGGAAACACTGAATAGCAGGATGGGCATTTCTCAGGTGCTATCTTTGAAACATTTCTCACAATTGTATCCATGCATCATTCCAGTGTTCATTATGGACACTAAAACATACTTGTATAAAAGCTTCAGAGTTGCTCTCATCATGTTAAGTAGAATCTTTTACATAGACACTGTGAAGTGAGGATGGATGCAGCTTTCATAATCAGGCTCCACAGTTTTAACACAAGACTGAAAATGGATTTAAATGAAATTCCATAGAAAACACTAAGTGGACAAACATTACTTGGATAACAAGCTTTTACATCCACATCATCCTCAAAGCATTTCAGCTTCAATACAGCACAATTACGCTGATAAGGTCTCTATTTTTTTTTACAATGTTGCTATGTATTGCTTTGTAACCAGTGTATTAGTGTCATGTAAGTGCGCAATTCTATTAGTAACAAATGCAGACTTGCAAACACAATTTTGATGCATATTTAAGTGGTCAAAATAGCAAAGATAAGTAAATCATGTTATTTAGTGATCTTTGCAAAAGCACAATCCTGTGATAAAAACAGTGAGAGAAACAATCTAGGATCCTCAAACTCCAAATCCCCAAACTCCAAATTCTGTGAATCCAGAGGATTTGACTTTATTTTAAAAAACACAACCCCACCCCTGTACTACACAGAGACCCTATCCAAAATTATTGTAGTTCCCAAAGCTGTTTCAATTGAATCATATATAGGCTGTCCCCAAGTTACAAACAAGATAGGTTCTGTAGATTGGTTCTTAAGTTGAATTTGTATGTAAGTCAGAACAGGTATATTTTTAAGTGTAACTCCAGTCATATATATATTTATTTCACTTTCTGTTGTCCCACACCTGTTCCTAACTATGAGTCATTTGTAAGTTGGATGTTTGTAACTCGGGGGACTGACTGTATACTTCTTAAAATGGGTAGAAGGAAAGATCACAAAAGCCTAAACAGTTCTTTAGATCATAAATGTTACTGAAATGTAATGCTGAATGCATCGTGTCTCTTGGCCTCAAAAGGGTAGCAAATCAGAGATGCTATATTTCTGGAAGTTTTGAAGCCACTATGCATATTGTAAGCATACACATAATTACAGCCTGAAAAATATAAATGCTTAATTGTATTAACATATATCATGGGTATTTGAGCTGAGAAATAAACAAGCTGATAATGACTGAGGGACTAGGCCAAAAAGACAATGGATTCAGGAGCCTTGGTTCTCTAAACCAGATCAAAGAATACCAAAAGGCATTTACTACTATGATTTGTTTCATGAAAAGTCAATGATTTAGGAATGGAGATATAACTTAAGATTTGGATATTATATTTTTCTCATCTACATAAGTATTTTCGCTCTCTAGTGAAGACTGTTTTACTCAAAAATCTTTCCATCATTAAAAAAGACAGAGAACTATTTCACTGCAGTTCCAGCAATATTTAGACCAAGACTGGTTCTCCTGCCCTTAAATGTACCACGACCTTTGTGTTTCAATCAAAAGGAAAATACCCAATTTTCTCATAAGTAGAGAGTGTTCTATAAGCTAAAAGGGAAGAAGTCTGCTGTACAATTTTTCTCCAGTAATGGAGAACTAAGGAAAGCATCTCATGCTGTTGGCCTGCTTTCTCAATTACATGGATAACAGAAGTGTGCTGGGTGTGTGTGTATTCCTATGCCTGATTGATAACAGCATTTACAAGCCATGGAAGAATGTATGAGATTCAATGCTCATTGTGTTTTCCTTAAAAACTATGCTTCAATAAAAGGAGCTCTCAATTTCTACACTAGCTTTGTAAAAAAAGGTATTTCATATTTTCACTCATTTGATGTAATAACTGGTACATATGCATACCAAAAAAGCTACTTTGCTATGCATTGTATGTGAAAACTACAATCATATGGGAATTTGCATCTACAATTTCCTCATCCTTAATCACTTGATAAAACATTTCTCACGTCCAGATTGCAGGCCAGGGCACTTTGTTGTTCCAAAACAGGGACTGAAGGTTCTCTAAAAAAACTAAACTGCTATGTTTAGTACAAGGCTTCTATTATTATTACAGCCTCTCTATTCCACAGTAACATCATCCTGAAGGAAGTAATATGGGTGCACTGGATTCTATAAACCCACACATTTTGACAGGATGCAATAACCAAGCCAAAATGGATGCGAGGGTCCTGTTCTCCCATTTCATACCCTCCTGGGGAGAGGGGTATTTTCTAATTTTCCTCCTTTGGAACAGTTAGGTCTTTATATCCCAAGAATTCTATATCCAGTTGATTGTAAGATTAGCTATAGCTGCTCAACATTTGTTACATTCCTCCATCAGGTCAGGAACAACCTCCTGCTTCTTTCTAAAGCTAATAAGTTTAAAGATGGGAAATGAAGCAAACAAGGCCTCTGAAGCTATCATTTTGAACACTGGTGCAACTCTCCTAGGAATGGGAGGAGAGTAAGACTTCATTTGGGTATCAGGCAGAAGAGCTACTTCTAAGAACCTCTAATGCCCACTCTTCAAACAAGCCCATTTTTTTTCCTGCTCAAGCTCTAGGTGAAAAAAAAGGTTGGAGCTTATTTGTGTATAAGCACATCTTGACCAAATGATGTTTCAGTTGGAGATGGGAAAATTTCTTCCTGATAGCTATGTCTAACTTTTGAAGCTTAATAATCCAAAAATGTTTTTCTTTCACGATCCAACTGCACAGGATGGACCTTTTAATTGTTAGACAATAGGGGGCAAGCAGAACTATGGCTGTCCCTCATGACACCAGTGTACAGCCCCAAAATGTACAGGTGTTTTAGAAACATTATAACTGTCCAAAAAACACTTCCATCTCTTCTAAACTGATGTAAGTGACAAGGACAGTTTACAGCAAACGCCACCATGCAGGATCATATGAATGGCCTATCTTGTCTAATATTCTGTTTTGCAGTGGTCAAATAACTGCATGTGGGAAGCCCAATAATAAGACATGAGTGCAGCTGCACCCCCTATGTTGCACTGGACAGAGTCCTGTTTTTGGTACTGAACACAAAACACTTTACTAGTAGCTATGGATGGTCCTAACTTCAATGTATGTATCCCATTCTCTTTTAAAGCTACACAGACTGTTGCTACATTTTGTAGAGAAGAATTCCAATTTATATAGTGTGGGAAGAAACACCTCCTTTTAGCTGCCTGTCTTTATTATCCTGTTACATACACCGTGGTTTCTAATATTAACTATATAGAAAAATTATCCACTTTGTCCTCACCACACACAATATTATAGATCTCTTTCTTACTCAGTTTATAAGAGATTCCACCTTAACATTAAGAACATCTTTACTGCACAAGAAGAATAGAATCAGAGAATGAGGGGCTCTGCATCCTCATGCAGGGCAATATTGAATTAGATGATCCTTGTGATTCCTTCCTGATACAAGATTCTGTGTTTCTACACTAAGCTTTTTTTCTAAACTAAGCAGTTCCAATATGCTGCAGTTCTGCCTCACAGGGGAGATGTTTTAGTGCCTTCACTGTTCTAGATGTCCTTTTCAGTATTTTGTCTAGCCTCCCAACATCCTTTATAAGATGCAAGGACCCAAATTGTACATACTGTCCCAGAGGAAACAGTACTATCTATTTGCATTAGAGTAACATGATGCTGGCATTAAAAAAATAACTATATGCAACATAAAAGTCTGCTTTTCTTTTCTGGTATGTAAAATATATCAACTGCTTCCGGGGCTGATAAATAAAAGTGCATTCTTTTTCAAGTGGGTTTCTGCTTTTAATCCATAAGGAAAATATACCAACTTTGTTAGGAAAAATGCAATAAGAAAAATCCACTTTGAGCTTATTTCACTTAACTGGATTCATGGACAGTTGTTACATCATAATCTGCAAGCAAATCAACATTTATGTATCTCATACTTATCAATATAACGTTTGTAGAAACTAAGTGGTCATTATAGATGGCATCAGCAGTGGTTTCTTTACTGCTACAAAAAGTTCAGTTTCTGCAAAATGTTATCTTAAATAAATGTATTTTACATTTAAGATTATTCTCTGAAACTTGGGTCATTCCTTCGGCTACACAAAAATGAATAATTGAATCATGTATAGAGCAGGCATGAAGTATTAAAACTTTTACCTGAACCTGGCAAATTCACTGAACCTGCCAGAATTTCCAGTTGCCTTACTCTCACCATCTTGTATTTGGTACAATAATGCTGGGAGATGTGGATGTATCTTTTTATACACCAGTGGTTCCCTACCTTAGGTCCTCCAAAGTTTTCAGACCTCCAGCTCCCAGAAATCCCAGCCATCTTATCAGCTGTAAGGAATTGTAGGAGCTGAAGTCCAAAACACCTGGAGGACCAAAGATTCAGAACCACTGTTTCACACAGAAATGCCAACAATAAATCTGAACAAATATTGTGATAAAATCCTTACATATTTTATGTGGTTGTGAACTTACCAATGTAGATTTATTGGTGGCCATTTTTATTGCAGACTTGCTGAGCTTTTACTAGAAAAATGCATGACAAAAGGAATGTGTATTACTCAGAGAAAGGCATCTGAATACAACTGTGGTCCCTTCTCTATCAATGTGGTTTTAAAATTCCAGTACATCTACAAAATTTGAAGTTATATTACTTATGACACTAGGCATTTGGAGTTAAACATTACCTACAAGACATTCCATGCCTTTTCACTAAATCACATCATACATTCTGATCTCACACCGAACAAACATTTGCAAGGAAAGCTTATACTGCAAAACTTCAAAGTGGGGTGGTATCATGGTGCTGGAGTGCAACCCCCAGGCTTTCCCAAAATCAGCTACACCAGGGCTAGGGATGCTGGGAACTGAAGTCCAGAAACGTTTCACAGGCCACAAAATCAGCTATAACATCTATATTCAAAACGTTTATGTATGCACCTCAAAGGGTCCTACATGGCTTGTTGGAAGGTCTCCTAGAGCAGTGGTTCTAAACCTGTGGATCCCCAGATGTTTTGGTCTTCAATTCCCATAAATCCTAACAGCTGGTAAACTGGCTGGAATTTCTGGGAGTTGTAGGCCAAAACACACGGGGACCCACAGGTTGAAAACCACTGTCCTAGACTGTCTCCTTGTTGACACTCCAGCCCCCTCCATTTGTCATCTTCCTCCCTGAGATAGCTATCTGAGAGCTGCAGCATAAGACTCATGGGCAATCAATATAGGTCATTTTAAAAAGAAGGCAAAAAAGTGTGTGTGTGTGTGGGGGGGGGGCAATTTTTAGATTAAGCCCTGGCAGGATTTTAATTTGGATAATGAAGTTTGGTCCAGATCCATCAAGCCATCTTGGAGCCTTTGAAAAACAATCATACATATACATTTTGCTTTTATATATACAGTACAGATAATTCTAACAATTCAGGAAGATACAAGATTACAGTTGAGTTAATAAATATGTGGGTAAGCGACAGTTACAGAATATGTATAAAAGGTAAAGGTTTCCCCTTGACATTAAGTTTAGTCGAGTCCTACTCTGGGGGATGGTGAAATCATGAAATCATGCTGGCCACATGACCTAGGAGGTGTCTATGGACAACGCTGGCTCTTCGGCTTAGAAATGGAGATAAGCATCAACCCTCGAGTCAGACATGACTTGACTTAATGTCAAGGGGAAGCCTTTACCTTTACTATATATATATGCATACAGAGAGAGAAAGAGAGAATAATTCATATTACAGGCCCAATGCCCCCTAGGAGTTTCTTTGCAAACGGATGAGGTGCATCAACCATGAGATTCAGCTACCACCCTCTGCCCGCTTCCCTTCCACTTTCAGCCAGCCGATTTTGAGCGAGTGCATCCTTCCATTCAGAAAAAAAATGGAACGGGAGAGGAAAGGCCTGCAGCAAAGCATGGATGCTACAGAGATGCTAAGCAGGGAAAGGAGGAGCGCGGGAAGGAAAGAAAGCCAAAGGGGAGTCTCACAACTCAGGAGAACAAGACTGGGTGAAAACGCCAGGCCATGTATCCCAAAGGGACACACACCATCCCTCGTATGCCGCCTCCCCATTTCCAAGCACAAAGCCACCCAAGCCCCGAGGGATTCCACTCCTTTTCACCGCCTCCAGTTTCCATTTCATCGGGCCTCTTCCTCCTCCACTTCTTTATAAAAGGAAGGGAGAACTTGATCTTAGCCACCATTTAGACATTGAAAGTTGAAAAGGGGAGGGGGGAAATGCAAAGGATTGGATAGACGGCCTCACATTTTCCTTAAGCTATCAATATGATTAAAAAAAAGAGGCCTACTGCAAAACGCCACATTTTGTTGTAAAGAGGCCTACTGTAAAAGGCCTCATCCCAATTTATCATGGGTCAAAAGCAATAGGGGAGGAGAAAGGCAGGGAAGGAGGCAACGCCTGAAGCGTTCTCGAGTTACATAAAATGTCAGCCGTCGCCTCAGAAAATAGGCCACAACCACCCGCGCGCAGGCTCTCTCTCCCTCAGCGCCTCATGCTGTTATGGCGGTTACGGTTTGGATTATTATAAAAGCGAGTGGAGACGGAAGGGGTATAAGAAGGAATAAAATAAGAGAAAGATACGGACTTCAATAGCGGCCCAGCGTCTGCTCGCCTCCTCCGAAGTCTGTTGGCTCCCGGCGCGCTCTGGTAAGAAGGAGACGCCGCCGCCGCGAGGGAAAGGAGGCGTGGCCGGTGGAGAAGCCCCGCCCATTTTCCTTCCCGCTCGCCACTGCGCAGGCGCTGCCGCCATTATCTGCACCGCCGGTCGTTGACCGCTTCACGCACTTCGTCTCCTGTCGCCGAAGGAGCCGCCGCGAAAGCGCACCTCCCACTACTCTGCCCTCGCTCTATCGCCTCGCTTCGCCGTTTCGTCCGCCGAAATGCCTCGCGGAGACCGGGAGAGCGACTGGGTGAGTGAGGTAACGGACGGAGTGGCTCAGCTAATGGCAGACTTTTACTTTGAAGTGGGAAAAAAGAAGCCCCGCCGCCATTGTGTTCCTTTCGAGTTCGAGCGAGTGGATAAAATGGCGGCGGCGCAGGAAGGGAAAAGCGCGCGCGGGGGGCAAGAATGGATTGCGTTTAGGCCTCAACTTCATAAATTCTTTAATGGCCGATACCTCACCGCCTCATCCTATTTTCTCCTCACAGAATAACGATAGAAAACATCGATAGTTTTTTTAAAAAAACGAAACATCATTAAAGAAGGGATTTTAAAAAATCGTATTTTACTATCGAGCCGGCATTACTACAAAGGGTGGGGGCTTTATCGTTTATCCATCGCCCCCCCCCCCTTTCCTTTTTGGCGCGATTACACTTCGGGCTTCTTCGGCTTTTTCCGAAAAGCGCCAGGACTGCGAATTTATTCGTTCGGCTTTTTCCGGAAAACACCGAAGGTGCTGCGAGGGCGAATCGGTATCCTTCGGCAGTCTTCCGGAGAAGTCCGGAAATTGCCGAAGGGCCCGCCCTGCGGTGACGAAGTTCCATGTCGCTCTGCGAGGCCTTCCTTGCGTTTTAAATTCTGATCACTTGTAATTTCAAAAATTGCTTGTAATACCAACAAAAAACCCAAAAGTGACAGCAAACTTGAATCTGAAGTAAAGGGCCGAAATGGGGAATGAACAATTCGATAGGGTTTGTTTATATGAAGGAAGTAATTTGTTTAAAAATGCGCCGTTTGCGCAGCAAAGGGGAACGATGAGGTAATTTTCAAAGACGTAACAGTAAAGGCCGCCGTAACTCGTATTCTCGAAGCGCGTTACTCCAAGCGTGGTGCGTAGCATAGGAAGCCATAGCGTCCGTGTCTGGGTTAGAGATTGCGGTGCGCCTGCGCGAACTGCGGCAGAGTACGCCATTAGCGTGGGTCTTGAAGAAGTGACGCAGAAACGCTGGGTGGCGCAGTTGGCGGGACTGGGATCCTTCTAATGAGGCCATGGGGAGGGGAGGAAGGTTCTGGAAGGGCCCGCGGCAATTGGGAGGGGGAGAGGCGGCCGGGCCATAATGGGCGCCAGAGGGCTTCCCTCTTTGTTCCAGGCGGGGAGAAGTGGGTGATTACAAGAGTGCGCGCGCAGATGAGCAGAACAGCCTTTCACGGCCTCTGGGGAACGACCCCCTCTCCCCCCCCCCCCCCGCCTCGACTTGCTCGGCGCCATTTTCTCTTCTCGCTGAGGACTTCGGATTCACGGGGCCATCGCATGGCGGAATCTTTTTCAGCGGGAGTTCAGGAACGGGGAGGATAATGCGCTATGGATTTTTCCTCCCATCAGATTACGTGATGCGTTGTGTAGTACAATTGGATCACGAAGAGTGGCCCTTTCTGCATTGCACTACAGCAGCGGTTCTCAACCTGTGGGTCCCCGAGTGTTTTGGCCCACGACTCCTGGAAATCCCAGCCAGTTTACCAGCTGTTAGGATTTCTGGGAGTTGAAGGCCAAAACATCTGGGGACCCACAAGCTGAGAACCACTGCACTAAAGCTTCAAAGTCCCTTTTATATCACACCATTTTACTGTAGCAATTTGGGTAATCTGCCATCAGGTCTTCCAATTTACTACAATCAATAAAAATGCAAATTGTTCATCTGAAAGTTGTCTCGCTGGTAGAATAAATGAAAATTTGTTGACATAGGGCCCCTTTTACATTGCCATATAATCCAGATTGTTAAATCAGAAAATCCATGCCTGCTTTGAACTGGTATATATAATAGTAATAATAATACTTTTATTTGTATTCTGCCCTGTCGCCCCAAGGGGACTCAGAGTGGATTCCAGCATACACAATGGCAAAGGCAAACATTCAATTGCTAGAAACAATAAAACATAGGTAAAGGTGAATGGCAGCCATCAAAGGTGAATGGCAGCCATCATCTTTATAAGGGGACATTGCGAAAGTGCTAATCGAATATTGGTTCCAATTATAAGCGTTAACGGTGGTAAAGTGCTAGTGTGATGAGTGGTATGACATTATAATACACACTGTTAACCATCAGTTCAAACCTAGTTTAATCAAACACCCCCCCCCCCCCCCCCAAAAAAAAAAACCACACACACACACTCCGGAGGTGTAGATATATGTGAACGGCTTAGAACAAAACACCCCCCTTCCACCACGGCAAGGGCATAGATGGTATCTGCTGGCAGATTAGACAGCCAAACAAAAAACCCTTTCTCCATTTATATGAGTCTACACTGCCATATAATCAAGTTCAAAGTAGATAATCTGGATTTTATATGGCAATATAGAAGGGATAGTTTGGGATTCTGAATCTTGTTACATTTGTGAAGAAATAATATGCTTTTTTGGTTAAGAGCAGAATATGAAGTTAAACTATATGGGCTCCTGATGTTAAATGATTGTCAGATAGTGTCAAGTCCAAAATGTAGCAAAATGAAACAGAGGGTTTTTTTTTTAAAAAAGCAAAGGTATTCTTGGTCAATTCCAAAACTGAGAAACATTCAGTTACGAAGTGGATGATAACTGCTGATTGATAACCTCCCCCTCCCCCCCTTCACTGTTAAAGTAGTTGCCTATCAAAGTAAGGGCAGTAAGACACCAGTTTTGACTATTGCTATTTTTTTTTTCAGATTTTTTATAGCGCTGTATTTTTGGAGATGCATTGAGCTGTGGGGCCATGTGTTTGGTGCTATTCAGCCTACTTAATACCTCATCACATAGCATATGTGCATGCATGCAGATTGCGAAAGTACAAGCTTTTCCTACTTGCTACTCGCATCTGAGTTCAGTAATTATTTAGCATGCCTTACACTCTGTATTAACATTTTCAGACACAGGAGCCTAAATCCAATTACTAATCCCAGTCAGAATAGATTTAATGAGCCTGCATATTTAGGAGTAGCAGTTGGATTTATAGCATGGAATTGCAACTTTAAAAAAAAAAACCCACGCTGGGTGGCACAATCTGAAA
Organism: Anolis carolinensis; assembly: GCF_035594765.1. Lineage (NCBI taxonomy): Eukaryota > Metazoa > Chordata > Lepidosauria > Squamata > Anolidae > Anolis > Anolis carolinensis. Next base: position 82,691,823 of record NC_085846.1, read on the forward strand.
TATTTTTCAATTGCTTGTTTTTTTTAAGGTGAATATTGTATCATTGTAACTAATTTGTGTTCAGGCACTGTTTTTCTCTCTTCCTTATTTTAAATAGACTCAATTGACACATCCAAGAAGTCACTACAGTTCATTTCATTCTTGGTGCAGGGAAAGAAAAGAAATTTTAATAAATAAGGGAGCTTAAAAACAGTCAGATAAGAAATGCAGGGGCCCAATCTTTTTTTCTTTTCTTTTTTCTTTGCAGGTTAAGCATAAGGCAAGCCTCTTTGAGATTACTTCTGTGCGTTAGGAACGTGAAGCTTGCTGTTTGAGCTGTGAAGGAAGCTTGCAGTGCAACACTCAGGCTGATTTTTTTTATTTATATATAGCAGAGTTTCTTATTGATGTGGAGATTGACCACTTGAAAATTAAACATACAATGTAGCAATGGCTTATATAGAAACATAATGTGGATATATAGAAACACTGGTGTGCCTGTTATTAATTTTTAGATAGCCAGTGTTTCATGTTGAGAATATAAAAAGATTCGTAGTTTCATGGTCATTATAACCCAAAAGAGTTTCTTCTGTAAAACTCTGAGACATATCTGTTTATAAGACATATCTTGTGCCTGTAGACATGTTTGTAACATCTCAAGATACTGCTGTAATCAGTTGCAATAAATGATAAATATGTATTAGTATGTGACACTTAAGTATCTTCAAGAGGCATTAATACTTTAACATTTCAGGTTACAGTACCTCTGTTAACCTTTCCCTGTTATTTCTTTGCCTGCCTGCTAAGGAGAGACAGATGAGACAGCCAACTAGAAAGTTAGGTGAAGTTTAAAAGGCTTTGGCAAGGAAAGAGAATAACATAATTATCTGGGTGCTTGGATAGCACGCCTCCAAATGAATTTTGTATACTGTTAGACTCAAATAAGGACTGCTACTCGAGACAGTCTAAATTTTTCTACTTTTAGATGTTTTATCTTTAAACTAAAACTGCTCAAACAATTAGAAATATATTTTACACCTTATCTGGTGAATCTTGTAGGGTTTTCATTTCTATTTTTTATGTAGGTATAACTAACAGAACAGATTGTCCATATTTAGTTTCCAGTTAGATTAATACCTTATTTCTTGAATCCAGTTCTAAAGGAGGTTTTTCCTGGTGGCCATCAGAACTTAAGATTCTGTATTTTTTAATGTATTATCCCAAAAATGTGTTTGGCCAAAAAGATAATATAATATTCCCTAATTATGCTGGGGAGAGTTAAAACCTGGCATTGTGAAATTATTTAGTTTGTGCTATGTTATCTTTTTTCTTTGTATTAGAGGGAAAAAGAGCAGTTCCGTAAACTGTTCATTGGTGGCTTAAGCTTTGAGACAACAGAAGAAAGTCTGAGAAACTACTATGAACAATGGGGCAAGCTAACAGATTGTGTGGTAAGTTGTGTGTATTCATCTTTCGTTGCTGTTTTGAATTGGTTTAAGACAGAGGTTCTCAAACTTTTAAAGCCACAGAGCCCTTTTTGAAGGAAAATTTTATCGTGGATCCCCAAGAAACTTTGGGACACATTGTATTTTAAAATTTGATAGATGGGCCAGGCCAGTTAGAGAATGTTATGTGAACTAATTGGAAAAAATGAACAAATTTCTATGCACACTGCAGATATCTTGTTTGTAGTATGAAAGAAAAAAAGAATGCCATATTTAAAATTGATAGCAATTTTAACCAACATAAACCTAACAGTATTTTAGTGGAAGACCTCCAGGGGCCACCCAGTTTAACCTATTTCTGCCATGCAGTAAAAAAGCACAAATGCACCCTCAACAGATGACCAGCCTTTTAAATAATAATACTAATAAGAGCAACTCCAGGGGCTAACCAGTCCAGCCTGTTTCTGCCATGCAGGAAAAGCACAGTCAAAGCTGCAGAGGGGGAGGCTTTGCAGGTCATGGTGGCAGCGGCTTAGAGGCCCCGCAGGCCGTTACATTTTAGGTTAGTCACAGCTAAGCATGTTGCCCATACCATGAAGTTGGTCATAATTATGCTTAGTGGAAATGAATAATGCTCCTAGTTTTATATGAATATTGCCATATTTACTCAAATCTATTGCTCATATTTTTGTTTGATTACCTTGCTAAATTAGGGTTTGCATTAGAGTCATGTAATACAGTAATCTTAGGACTGAGCCAAAGCAAAAAGGGAAGCTGCTTAAGGAGCACCCATTTGAAGGAAGTCATCTCAAATTTCATTACCACAGCTCAGTGTTACGCTATCCTGGGATTTGTAGTTTGGTGAGGCATCAGTATCCTTTGGCAGAGAAGATTGAAGACCTTGTAAAACTACATTATTTCATAACATTGAAATACATGCACCCCAAACTTCCATTGCTGGGGGCCAAATTACAAAGTGCACTTTTCAGCAGCATATATATATATTGTTACAGGGTTTTGAAAATTAGATTTCAATGGCAATTCAATTAGTAAATAATAAATGGGAGTGTTTGATTTTTTGGGGGGGAGCAGATGTGTGCAGAAACCCATGAAGAAAGGTATAGCATATTGAAGAATCTAAGATAAATTTATATTAAATTTTTGCTACAAATACAGTATGAAGGTATGTGTGCCTAAACAATACATGAAAGCAAAATAAACGGGCATAAAAGCCTGCGTAGTGACACACAAAGGAAATGTGGGGCGTTGAATGGTACAAACATAGAACATGATGATTATTTACTACAAAGAAAGCTAGGTCTAAAAGAAATTTTACTCTGAAATTTTGCTTTTTAATAAATATAGAAATAACTTTTTCTACTGTGGAGTAGGGTTGTGTCACATGGTGAGCTCCAAAAGGAAGGGCTCTGGTCAAATTTGATGTCTTTCATATGAATAGGGTTAACTTTCTGTAGGGCCTTTTTGGGTTTTTGAATTCTGCTGTGAGACAAATACTTTATTCTCTGAGGATGACCCTATTCTTATCTTTGTATACTTTGGAGGAGCTCTCTATTATTAATCACCCTGCTGACAAGTCTCGAGTGAAAAGAAAATCTTCAGTTGAATTAGGAAATAACAGGAAATAATTTATATCCCTGAAAATACAACTGAATTATCTATGATGGGGAATTAAGAAAATACCAAAAGAATAAGTACAGAGATGGTTTCTTTGTAATTCAGAAAACATAATTGAAATTCATATTTCCTCTTTTTGTAGGTAATGAGAGACCCTGCAAGCAAACGTTCACGAGGATTTGGGTTTGTGACATTCTCTTCCATGGCTGAAGTTGATGCAGCCATGGCTGCCAGGCCTCATTCAATTGATGGAAGAGTTGTTGAGCCTAAAAGAGCTGTAGCCCGAGAGGTAACCTTGTTCTGAGACTTGAAGATTTCATTGTATGCTCTCCTTTCATTGCTTACTGAGCCTTTAAAAATAGTTCAGGTGTAATTGAGCTTATAGTTCAGGCTTGGCCCCATGTAAGCTGCCCCGAGTCCCTTCGGGGAGATGGGACGGGGTATAAGAATAAAATTATTATTATTATTATAGTCGCATTTGAAGACTATGTGTAGAATACAGCTATTTGTGAAGAAAGAATTTTGGCCAGCAAACACTTGTTTAGGAGTTGTAAATGTGATATACAGTAGAAAAATCAGTGTCATACTATCACCAATCCACAAGATATGGTTAATATAAATAGCTGTTTTGTGTTGATATGGATAAAACATACTGACCCATTTAATGCTTTTATACAATTGCTGTCATAACTGTAGGTACTAATAAAATCTTAAAAGTTAATTAAATTTCTGAAGATGAGGTAGGCAGTTGGGGAAGGGAGCCACAATAGCACCCAGCAGGCTTTTTAGAGCATTTTAACACATAACCTTTGAGCCCCCAAATGCCCTCTAGGGAACAAAAGGGACATTTCCCTCATATTTATGAACCTTGGGCCATTTCAGACCCAGTTGTGCCTAAATTGATCCATAGTGTCACAAAACATGTCAGTAATGCTCCGAATTGCCTAAGGCCTTAAGCAGAACAGCATTTTGAAAACTCTTGCTTGATTCTTGAGGTTCCAAGGGCCTCCGTACGTGATGGAAATGCCTTCCACAACCTGTAGAGAGCTTTGGTGAACATTTTGAAACAAAATGGGGAATAAATTGATTCCCTGGGGACTGCATTCCTTTGTTAACCTCATTGTATTGACAAAATATCTAACATTCAGTAAAGCTTTAATAAAGATAACAGCACATAAACTCAATCTTCCTTTAGGCTATTTCACAGTTTTAATCTTTTTTAAAGGAATCTGGAAAACCTGGAGCTCATGTGACTGTCAAAAAGTTATTTGTTGGTGGAATTAAAGAAGATACTGAGGAACATCACCTCAGAGACTACTTCTCGGAATATGGAAAGATAGACACAATTGAAATAATTACAGACAGGCAATCTGGCAAGAAGAGAGGCTTTGGATTTGTAACTTTTGATGACCATGATCCTGTTGACAAGATTGTGTGTAAGTAAACAAACAGTAAATAGCTTCAGAGTTACTGAATTTGGTTCATTTGAATTTTCTGATACTGTTTGGCATATTTAATGTGTTGTAATAGGTACCAGATGTGTGGCTTTTTATTCTTAAATATAATTATTTTATAATTTAATATTTATAAATACAAATCTTGAGGTCATTAGGTTGCTGTACTTTATTTCTCTCATGGCCTGTGTTGAGAACATGTCAGCTTAGCTCATATTGAAATAGTTTCAATTTGCTTTTAAGGAATGGTCTCATTTTTGTTTTAGTGCAAAAATACCACACAATCAATGGTCACAACGCAGAAGTAAGGAAAGCTTTATCTAGACAAGAAATGCAGGAAGTCCAGAGTTCAAGGAGTGGACGAGGAGGTATGTTGTGGGTTGTGTTGTACTTTTATGTTAAGCATTTTTAATTATTGAAAATTGAGCATGTAAAATACTTGCAGGGAATTTTGGTTTTGGAGACTCACGTGGAGGTGGTGGAAACTTTGGACCAGGACCAGGAAGTAACTTCCGTGGTGGATCTGGTGAGTCAGATTACTGCTGTCTTTACAATAACCTTGATAGAGTCTCGCTTATCCAACATAAATGGGCCGGCAGAATGTTGGATAAGTGAAAATGTTGGATAATAAGGAGGGATTAAGGAAAAGCCTATTAAATGTCAAATTACGTTATGATTTTACAAATCAATTGCCAAAACATATTTTGCAACAAATTGACAGAAAAAGCAGTTCAGTGCACAGTAACATTATGTAGTAATTACTGTATATATGAATTTAGCACCAAAACACTGCCATGTATTGATAACATTACAAAAACATTGACTACTAAAAGGCAGACTGCGTTGAATTATGCAGAATGTTGGATAAGCGAAACTCTATTGTAAGAGCACCTTTCACTTATCTGTGATGCTTTTCTTACCTGAGGTTACTCTGTAAGCAACATGTCGGGGAAGCACTGGGTTGACCCTAGATAGTTAATACAAATTTCCTATTTTTGACAGATGGCTATGGAGGTGGCCGCGGTTTTGGTGATGGATACAATGGATATGGTGGAGGACCAGGAGGTTGGTATAGTTAGGTTCCTTCATTTGAGAAGCTATAGCATAACTGCAGAGTGAAGTTACAATGAATTGAGGGGTATTTGTGTTGCAGAATTGTTAAAGGCAAAGGTTCCTGTCTGCAAAATTGTATATGTATCTTATTTGAAATTTGTGTTTACCATACAATTTGGGTTTTTCCTAACTGCATTGTTCTTCAAACTCTTTGCAGTTTACCAAAAAGTTTAGGAGATCTGCAATAAACATTCAGAATATTTTGGGATTGAGGGTTTAGCATTTAAATCCATACTTTTTGTCAGTTGCAGGAGAATATTTTTCTCACTACTTTAACCACCCATGCTACTTTTGTGAAGAGCTTTCTAGCTCTTCAGTGCGAGTTGCAGAAGTCATTTGACTGAACTCTGCTGTAACATACTACTTTGTATCGTATTTACCGTCTTAAGACTAACTCAGTATATCGAACCTAACATTTATCATGCCTTAACTTCTGATAGGTGGCAATTTTGGAGGCAGTCCTGGATATGGAGGAGGAAGAGGAGGCTATGGTGGTGGAGGGCCTGGATATGGCAATCAGGGCGGGGGCTATGGAGGCGGCTATGACAACTATGGAGGAGGTAAGATAGGACAATAGTCTTGAGGATTTATACATGTTTGTTGTGGAAAAATAACACTTTCAGAGCTATTGATAATCTCAAATTGTATTTTTAAAACTGCAAGTTTTGGCAGGCTAACAAAAATGTTGCATTCTTGGAAGATTCATCCCACCTATATAAAATGTTTCCTTTTGAGCTGCTTGATGTGAAGTGTTTTTCCTACACAGAAATATATAAATAACAGAAAACAATACATTACTTTGAAAATGCATGGACTGTTTGGTTTAAATTGGAGTATGAAATGTATAACCTTGCACAGCTTACTTTCTGAGGCTCATTTGAGGCAGGAAAGGAATGACAATTTTTTTGCATGCCACATCCATCTCTCCATTGTAGATTTAACGGAGGGGAAGAAGAGATGGGTGATACAGGCAGAGAAGCAGGGTGGAGTGTGTTGATCTGCCTTCAATGGGCAGCCCCCACTTGAGTATCTGTCATCAGCATATAGATAATGATATAGATTGATTTAACATTGTAGCATCTTTATCTGCTGGTGGCATTCTGTTGTAAAAAACTTTTTTTTTAAATTTCAGGCAATTATGGAGGAGGAAATTACAATGACTTTGGAAACTACAACCAGCAGCCCTCAAACTATGGTCCAATGAAGAGTGGAAATTTTGGTGGAAGTAGGAACATGGGAGGGCCATATGGTGGAGGTATGTTGCAGCGAGACAGCTATATATTTCCCTACAACCTTTTGATCCAGCTTGAGTGTATAGTAGAAGGTTATTAAACTGCCCTGCAAGAAAAGGGTGTGATTTTTTTCCCTTCTATACTTTGAGTGCAGTCCATGCTTGTGACTTTTCTATCTTTCTAAATGTGATTACTGCTTCCAAAGATTTCTTCTTGGATTAAAAGTAGATTTCCCTCTTCTGTAGGAGGGTCTGTCTTTAGAAGGGATAGGCAGACATTGTCTTTCTGCGGCAATAAAATTCTTGACAGTTGTGACAGGGTTTACCAAAGGGAGTGATAACTTCCCATTGCAACTTGGTACCTGAAGATTTTCTGTTACAGCATTAATTATTACACAGGAAAATATTTCACACTTAGCAGAAAGTTGGAAAAAAAGGATTTTTTGGTGACCCCAGTTAATAAAGACTCAAACATTTTTTCTTCTTATGCTTTCTGGAGTTCGCTAAGCAGTCAAATTAGCACTGATTGTTGGGAGTCTCTGTATTGCATAGATGTATGTAAGCATTTCGAATACGCAATTGCATTTTGTATTATAATGTTAAAAATAGGTAATTTTGTTCTAAATTTCAAATTTAATTCATTAGATTCGGCGGCCGCTGCCTCTTTTATTATTCTATATGCCCATGAAAGATACTGAAAGCATAAACTTGGGTTCTGTTTTTAAATCTACCTTGATATATGAGCTGTTGGTCAATATTGATTTTACCTTGTCCAATGTCTCAAATGCAGGAAACTATGGTCCTGGAGGAAGTGGAGGAAGTGGGGGATATGGAGGGAGGAGTCGTTACTGAACATCTGAAAGCTTTTCATGGGTGAGTGTACCACTTTAAATGCTAAAATTACAGTATTTCTTGGTTTAGTTGCAGGGGTTAAAAAAGCTTTTAGGATCATATTATCTTTCCTTTAAAAATAAAACTGGGTAGATGGACAATTTCATAACCTATTTTTTTACTCTTTACTTCTGTTGAAACAGGCTTCACTGTATAAATAGGAGAGGATGAGCCCAGAGGTAACAGAACAGCTTCAGGTTTTCGAAATAACAATGTTAAGGAAACACTTATCTCAGTCATGCATAAATATGCAGTGATATGGCAGAAGACACCAGAGCAGATGCAGAGAGCCATTTTGTGAATGGATTGGATTATTTAATAACATACCTTACCGTGGAGGAAGGATTGTAAAAATGCCTTTGAGACAGTTTCTTAGCTTTTTAATTGTTGTTTCTTTTTAGTGGTCTTTGTAAGAGTGTAGAAGCATTCCTTTGATAATGTTAAATTTGTAAGTTTCAGGTGACATGTGAAACCTTTTTTAAAAAAAATTCTCAAAGTTTTGAAAAGCTATTAGCCAGGATCATGGTGTAATAAGACATAACGTTTTCCTTTTAAAATTTTAAGTGCGTGTGTAGAGTTAAGAAGCTGTTGTACATTTATGATTTAATAAAATAATTCTAAAGGAAATGGTGTGTAATTAGAGATTTATTTTAATAACTACATTGTAAATTAAGGCAAGGAGTGGGTAGTAGAAGGTCCCACGAATATACAAAGTTACTGTTGTACATGTACAATGTTGGTCAGATAATGTGTTCTGTAAATCACCAGGTTTAAAATACCTAGATAACTTAAGGGATATCTCTGCAAGGAGAAACACCTTTTTAGATCTTTTAGATGCTGCTTCTTCAATGGCAAGGGAAGGAAATATCCCCAGCGAGGTACTCTTCCAGGGACACAGGTCTAGTGCAAGAGAACTCTTGAGAACGGCACTAAGTTCAGCCAGTCTTAAAAAGCTGTGCTGTACTTCGGCAAAGCTTTAACTACCGTAGTTTTAAGGATGCCAACGAGAGCTGAGGGTGTAGAGCAAAATAGTTCTAAGCTTCAGTTAAACTTCTTTAGGTAAGATCTTATTTACTTTTTCTTTCTTAATATTCGAAAAAAACAAGAAACTAATACTATATGACAGTGTACTGTTTCAGTATAGTGGTTATGTTATCTAGTTTAACATAGCAATGATCCAAGTTAACAATTGTATATTGAAAAATTAAGAATTCTATATTTATTTTGGGGGGTGTGGGGCTGTTCTGTTTTTTGTCCATTTGTTTTGCTATTACATTTTCATTTATTTTAATTTCAGCTGCTTAACCTATCTTTTCCCTTATGGAATCTAGCTCCATGCATCATGGACAAGCAATAGACCTGCTGAGCAAATGAACCAGCCAAGGGTCCATTAATACTTTGCAAGGGTTCCATCCCTGCAATGGTCAGTTAAAATGGTATGTTGTAGCTCGCTTACATGATACACGTTTTCATATTTCTGACTTCCATTTTCTTAAAAGCCTATCTACTGAAATTCTGGATGTAAAATAAGATGTACATATTCAGAACAGCAGAGTCTTTTGCTTGTGGGTATTACTGTGTTTTACAACTTAAGTTTAAATATAAAGTTAATACAGAACTTCTGATGTGGGAATACATTTTGTTCTTAAAGCTGTGTAAAAAGCATCAGGTAGTTGTCAATAACAAATATGAAATATTTACTTAATAGCTTATATTTACAAATATTTCTCTGAAACATAACATTAAGCATTTTGCTTTGATTAGCATCCTGTTTGGTTGAAGTAGTCTAAAATTGCAGAATCTGTCACAGATTTCTGTTCTGCTTTTTAAAAAACATGCTCATTATAATCTGCATATTTGAAGAAAAAAAAAACCAGATTTGCCTCATTTGCCAACATTTTCCAGCCAGTAATACAAAGAGGCATACTTGATAAACATCTTCAGATACTTTCTTTTTCTTTGGCAGGAAGGTGCCAGGCTGCAGGTAACTAATGAAGAAGTGGTCAACCACAGAAACCTCAAGAAATAAGAAATTTCTATTGTCATCACAAAATACTCGGTTTTACTGTGTTTTTAATAATGTTTGGGATTTAAATTAGTACTGCAGCCTGCTGTGTAATGCATTTTAAAATACATAAAAGTGCAGTTGTAACTGTTTTTAAATTGCATTTGGCTAGGACATCAAGACTAATGTGGACAGTAAATATTGTCATATTTTTATAAATGATATAATAAAATTTTTATATAAAAATACTCCTAGTCTGATAACCTTTTGGCACGTCATGTGATTAAACTACAATTCTCCCACAACACTTTGAAGTGTAGGTATTTTCTGAACTAAGTCTTCAATAATGCAAATACTTGATTGTGTGATAACATTCCTGCCAATAGTGAATTCTCATTCTGGCTGTACAGCAAAATAGAACTGCAAAGCAAAAACATGCCGGGGGGCAGGGGGATATTTGGGAAGAGAACTTAAAATATCATTAACTGAATATTGGAGACTGATGAACAGAGATTGAGTATCCTGAAAAAAGATAAGAGGATGGCGTGCTTCAGCAAAGTACCCTAAACAACATTTGGTAGGTCTCGAGTAATCTACACTCATCTGTTAACATTCACTAGTAGTACAAGGAAAGGAGGTACTGTTGTAGGAAGAGCATTTGTTAAAGAATCAGTCGTGCCAATAATTAATGAAATTAGAAGACGTTTCAAATGTGCCTCTGCATTGAACATACATTGCATTTTTCTGGAAATAAATTAGCTGTAAATTAAGGTCACTGCTGGGAAGGGACAATCTTTGTAGTCTATCTGAGCTGGAAATTGCTTTATGTCAGCAAATAAAAGCTACCAACTCTTGGGTACTTAGCCCCCTTATTATAAGGCTATGTCATTTTTCTGTATTTAGGATCCAGCAGGTTGAGAGCAAAATTAGAGTATGAACCTGATTTTGGAGAAGCAAATAAATATACAACCTGTCTTGAGCATGCACTCATTTGTACACCTGAAAAAGATTCCGCTAAAAGTATATGATCGATATTACATACAGAAGCTTTGGAAATACTGTAGTATGCCCCAAAGTTTTTATAGCACTGGAAGATATATGTGTCAGTACTTGACCTGAAGAGTAACAAAAAATGGAAAGTAATGAGATCTCGTTTAGACTTTTAAGAAAATGGGTTTGTCTTGTGCTTCCCTATTTATACATTGCACCTAGATTGCCTATCAGTTTTGAAGAATTTGGGTCCTAAATTACTGAATGCTCATCAGAAGATGTGAACAGCACAGAACCATGGCTAGTGACTGAATAATTCTCAGGCCAGAAATAGAATTTTTTCTAAAATACAGTGTGTTTCAAAAAGAACCCAATTTGAAATTACTGTTTGCAACCATGAATGAGACCACTTGAAAGGTTGAGGCATAGAGTTTTAAAGGATTACCACTAGGTGCCTCTCCCAGCACACTTATTCTCAGTAATTTGCAAGATGACTACCCAGCAACATAAGGTCAAAAGGTATTTTCAATTTTTAGAATGATTTTTTAGATTTGTTTCTGGCTCAAAATGGTTAGTAAAACTTAATAGCTCATGAAACCTTTTGTAACCTGCGTAATTATAACATGTTGCCATTGTGAAATACACCACTTTGAAATTGGGTCCATCATTTTGAAGCACCCTTTATTGTAAATTGGTTGCTTTGTACATGTGCTTTCAAACACCCCTGGTATTTGTAGCCAACAATCCAAAAGATAATTGTATCTAACTACTTTGTGTGCAAGAAAAGACAGGCTCTGGTAACCTTGGTGTATTAAGGCTACAATGAGCTGCTTAGGCTGTTGCAATGAAATAAACTGCAAATTAACAACATAAGTAGCTACAACTGAACAGACCAAAGGTTTTGTTTCTGTGTTTGTTTGGGTTTTTTTTACAGAAAATACATTCAAATTCTGTAAGCTTATTTTAAGAAAATCTTTATTAACAGCCCGACTAAGTAACAAGTGCCAAATTCTTCTGTTCTTTGGGTGGTTGTGAAACTAGTATTATATTTCATAAGTGAATATTCACTTTCATATATCTATGCTGAATATTGGGCACAAATAAGATCCTAATTAGAAGCCTTTGAAATAACACTTACTTGCTGAAATATGCTAGTGAGGGTCACGGAGATCATTAGAAGTCACACATTCAGGCTCAAAGGAAGGCAATGGTAAAATCTCTTAGAATAAATCTTGCCAAGAAGACACTATTAAGAAACAACATGAAGGCATAGAGCAGCAGCAGAGGAATCTTCATCTTAGGAATGTGACTATATAGTTGTGCTGTCAATATACTAAGATGCTCCATGTTTAAACTAGATATGAGGTAGCTGCAATAAAATGCCAGGTGTGTAGGTATTTATGCTATACAATAACGTGTTTTTGAGGTTAAAATTCCAGAAACCCATTTGCCCCAAACTGGCAACAGAATACATCTTGAGTATCCCAAAGGCAGTTGTCTTGTCCCAAGCTTTGAAGCAAAACATGTTAAGAAACAAAGAAAGAATTATTTCTAAATAGGGCTTAAATATTCAGAATTTAACAAGATAACACATGATACAAAAGAATGTTATAATATATTATGCAATAGAAATATAAGTAATTTATTCCAACTAAGGAAGACCTGCCCTTTTGCAGAAGAAATTGAACTGTTTTGGAACCAAATGTTCACGCCATAAGGATTCATTTCTATGTGTATAATATTTGAGAATATTCTACACTATATTAAAATTTAGAATAGCTATCAAAGTAGCAGGCATTTGTTAGTGGCTGATTAAACTTCTTTTTAAATGATGTAGTATAGAAATGTTCTTTGGTAATATAGTAGAGCATGGTAGGTATTGTCCTGTGAAGTTTGACCTATAACAACAAAAACAAAACACCCCAACCTAAAACAATCCACCTCTGATTTCTATCACTGTCTCTAAAGTCATTTTGAAAAATGTTCATTTTGTAGTATGACCCCAAGCAAACAGTCATTGCTATAGCAGTATAGAGTATATTGATCTAGTTAATAGATATTCCTTTATCACCTCTTAGTCTATTGAAAATGTCCCAACAAAGAAAATTTATTTTTTGTTTTATATTGCTAATTGATCTATTGCGCTTTGTCTTTTGTCTTTTAAGCTTTTCTTTTTCTGTTTGAAGGTGACATACATCATCTTTCAGGTTCATAATTACATCCAGTTTACGCTTGCGGCAGTTTTGAGCAGCAACTTTGTTTTTTCCTCGCCGTCTTATGTCACGAATGAGTGAAAGTTGATTATCTGTCAGACAATATTTTGACAACATGCTATTAAAGGAATCAACAGGCAAAGTCACAATATCATTTATGGCAAATGGGATCCTCAAGGCTTTTGCACAGTATTCATCATGGCTTGGGTTTCTATTTATGTTACTTAGTTTTCTCATTGTGCCTTTACTCAGTTTCTCCAGCCATATATCATTCTCGGACATAGAGGATGCCTTCTGATGTGTGCTCTGACTATATGTGTGATCATGAAACACACTTACAAGCAATTCTTCACCCTGTCCATAATGGCTTTGATAATCTGTGCAACAATACTGGTTATGTTTTAGGGAGTAACCTCCTACCATTCCTAAATCATATATCAAAGATTCCGTATCACTATCGCAGGTAAAATCAAAGGATGAACTGTGAGTCAAGTCTGAGGAAAGGCTTGACTCAGAATCCGAGTCTTTCAAAAGGCAGCAAGCTTCCAGTGAATCAATTTTTTCCTCCCAGGCTAAAGATGTCAGGTTTATTTCATCCAATCCATTTGCATCCATGCCCAAGAACAAATCCTGGCTTGTTAGGTTCCAGTCATTAATATCTGATGAAAATATCCCTAATAAACTCGAACTAGGAAATTGTGTTGTGTTCAAGCTGCAACTTAAGGATGAAGCCTCCATCGTCTCCAAATTCTGTTTCTCTGCATTTACTGTAGTAGGGCAATATGATCTCAATGTTGTAGCATCATGAAGGTTTACATCATGATTAATAGTCTGGGCTGAATCTTCGGTGTTATCCAAGTCTGACAAACTCATACTCCTGTTATTGCTGCTATTTTCTACTTCTTCCTGAAATTAAAGAAAAATGCAAATATGTTTTCTATGCACATACTGTGTTTATAAGAAGGCCTGCACCTTTCCTTGTCCCTTGAAAATATTAATGCATCTCCAACATTGCTAGAAGAACAACCCCTTTTTTAGAATATCTAGATTTAGCTAGATGGTGCAGCAGGTTAAATCGCTAAGCTAAAGAACTGCTGCACCACCGTAAGGTCAGCGGTTTGAATCCGCGGGACGGGATGAACTTTCATTGTTAGCCCCAGCTTCTGCCAACCTAGCAGTTCAAAAACATGCAAATGTGTGGAGGTCAATAGATACAGCTTCAGTGAGAAGGTAACAGCTCTCCATGCAGCCATCCCAGCCACATAACCCAAGAGGCATCTACAGACAGCACTGGCTCTTCGGCTTAAAAATGGAGATGAGCACCACCCCTTGAAGTAGGACATAACCAGACTTAATGTCAAGAGGAAACCTTTACCTTAGATTTAGCTGTTTTCACAGAATGTCAAAAGGACACCTTGTTCCCATCAAACTGTGCAACGCAACTAAAAGTGAGAACACAACCCGAATAGTATTTTTCCTGTACTGTCTTTCAAAACTGGTTTTTGCAGCTAGACATGAAGCCAGACTGGAACAGGTCAAGAGAGCATGTCATCCAGAAAAGCTTGGTGTTCACCATCAAAAACATGGTAGAGCTAGAGGGAAGCGGGACATTGATTATAACTGGCTGCTTTATGACAGCACAACTGCTAGTTGTGCAAGACAGCACCAGAATTTCCAGTTTCCAAAGGAATCATCTTGCTACTCTGTGCAGGCAAAAACAAGTCCAGTGACACATTAAAGACTACCTGTCAAGTCCTGCTTTCCGGACTCAGACGACAATGGGGAAGAAGAGATGGAAATTTCAGCTCGTCTTAAGGTTCCATCTGCTAGGTCGGACTTGTATTGCTCCTGCAGGGCTGCATCATTCTATGCCAGATCTTGAACCAGCAGTCTGAAGGCTATGGTGTGGCTTACCGCAGATCCTTTTCTCTGTTGCAGCTGCCTTTTTTCTGTTTAGTCTGCCTTAACACAATCACCCCCAAGTCCTCATTTCCTTCACAGGGGCCCCTTCTATAGTGCCATATAATCCATATTATCAAAGCAAATAATCCACATTTTCTGCTTTGAAGTAGATTATCTGTGTCTACACTGCCATATAATCTAATTCAAAGCAGATAATCTGGATTTATACAGCCGTATACAAGGGGCCAGAGTTATTCAGGAGGGAGCTAGCTTGAAGAAATTTGACCAGGCACGGGCAAACTAGTAGGCTAGTAGGAATTGTGGGAGTTGAAGTCTAAAACACCTGGAGGGCCAAAGTTTGCCCATGCCTGAAGTAGACCATTTGACTGCTGGCTCAGATAACAGGCTAATGACCCTGGTTTGGCCATTCACAAAGTCAACTGGTCAAATGTTGTATAAAGTTGGCACTGAGCTAAAAAAAGTTTCAAATTAGTCTCTGCCTTTCCAGCAAAACTTTCTGGTAAAGCAGCTGACTCTAGAAGCAGGGAAAGGAATAGCCTGAACCTGATTTAACTGAGTTTGCAAATCAGCCACAGCTGCTGACAGATGTGAAACTTGAGCCATTCATGTCTGATTCTTCTGCTATAACTCTTCCATGATTTTAAGACTGGAAACCAGCTTACTGAGGGACTTTGCCTGGATTTCTGACAAGTCCTATTCTGTAAGGCAGAACAAGGTTTTTCTTAGTACGTATAAGCCAAAGGCTAGCAAAAGAGCAAACAAAGAGAGCTTTAATGAAGCTCGGCAGTCTGAGGTCCACATGAGGATGATAAGCAAGAAGTCTATCGGAGGAATCCAAAAGAATAACCTATCACGAAGTTAAGGTTAGGTCCTCCTTTTCTTGCCTGTGTTCCAGGAAGGTTGGTATCCTTATGCTTTTCTCATGAGGCTGCTGAGTGGCTACTCTCCGGGTTCAGCCACTTGGGAGTTGCAACTCTAAGACTCAGAAGCTAGCATTTCCTGCCTGCTCTTCCCTTTTGCTGTCTGAAAACAGGGCATAGCACTACCAAATGTATTACAGTAATAGCTTTTGTGTACTGCAGCCCATTGTTCACAGCATTTCGGGTAAGTATACTGACACCACTGCCATTTGAAAAAAGAGGGTATTTTCTTTGGGGTGGGGGAGGGAGCTTTATAGGAATTACAATAGGTTTGTACTGAACAGGATAAATTTATAAACACATTATAATACTTACTTCCAATGCATTTGCAGTCAGTAGCAGTGGAAAGTAACCTTCCTGGGCTGGAAAAGAGTCAGCCATGTTTCTGTAACTGCAGAAATAAATGAATAAATTAATCTCACACTGAAACAGTCATGTCTAAAGTGTCTAGTTTCTCCTTTATAGGAGACTAGCTGTGCCCGGCCACGTGTTGCTGTGGAGAAGAATGGTGGTATGGGAAATAAAGTATTGAGGAATTGGTGGTAGTTAAGGTAAAGGGTAAAGGTTTTCCCCTGACATTAAGTCCATTATAAATGGGTTATCTAGCTGTGTGGAAGGGCCTTGAGTCTACACTGCCATATAATCCAGTTAAAATCAGATAATCTGTATTTTATAGGCAGTGTGGAAGAGGCCTAAGTGAGGCCTAACTCTGCCTGTCCCGTGGGCTGAGTGGGTTGCTAGGAGACTAAGTGGGTGGAGCTTAGCCTTCTAACTGGCAGCAATTGTATAAAAACAATTATTCCTCTCCCTCTAATTAGGACTTTATTTTTCTTTTCTTTTTGTTGTATGAATGTAGAGGCATGGATGAGGGGTTGTGCTGCCAAGTTTAGTGTTTCTGGGATGTGTAGTTTTGTTGTTTTGTCCTAGGCCGAAATTTCACTACCCTTTTATATATATAGATTAAGATCTGCTTTATGTCTGTCTATTGGTGTAGCAGTATGAGCATTGAAGGTTATGGTTCAAATCCCTGCTCCGCCCTGAGTGACCTTGAGCAAGTCACACCCTCTCAGCCTCAGAGGAAGGCAAAGGCAAACCCTATCTGAACAAATCTTACTAGGAAAACCCCATGACAGATTGGTTTTAGGGTTACAATTTGAAGACACACAAGAAATACAACTCTGACAAATGGGGCTACAAATGAGGACTTTGTGTTGTCGAAGGCTTTCATGGCCAGAATCTCAGGGTTGTTGTGTGTTTTCGGGGCTGTATGGCCATGTTCCAGAAGCATTCTCTCCTGATGTTTCGCCCAAATCTATGGCAGGCATCCTCAAAGGTTGTGAGGGTTGTGAGCATCAATTTCATTCAGAAGGCTTTCAGATTGGAGACAATTCCTGTATTTTATTGCTCTACTAGTTTTAATATTTAATTTGGGATTTTAATGTGGGATTTGTTATTCTGACATGTTTTTAATTATGTCATGCTTTAAAAAAAATAAAGGTAAAGGTTTCCCCTGATGTTAAGTGCATGACTGCATGGAGCGCTGTTACCTTCCCGCCAGAGTTACCTATTGATGTACTCACATTTCCATGTTTTCCAACTGCTAGGTTGGCAGGAGCTGGAGCTAACAGCGGGCGCTCAAGCCGCTCCCGGGATTTGAACCTGGGACCTTTCGGTCTGCAAGTTCAGCAGCTCAGCACTTTAACGCACTTTGCCACTGGGGCACCTTTTAAAAAATACAGTGGTGTAAAACATTAAGAGAAACGTATTTATAATAAATTAATTGACTACTTAGCAGTAATTTTTAAAATTGCTTATAATTGGAAAATGTTAGAAATCATGCTGAAGGAACCACTTATGTATTTCTTCAGTTAAGTGTCATGCATATTACAGTGCATGATCTTGTAATATCTTACAATGCATTTCTTTTAGGCAGTCCTATTCAAGTTCTCGGGAAGTGCTCAGCATTAATCAGAAGTGAAAATTAGTCAGCTCTTGCTTCCCTGTACTCATCCCTCCAGGTCAGGGTGGGGAAACTTGTTATACTGCTACCTAAAGAACTAACAGAAATGGAATAATAGCCAAGTAAATACTTGTTCCAATTTCCATTACAATGGGTAAAAACCATTCCAATTTAGAAAGAGCAGCTTCATGTGTAAAACAAATGAATTGATTAGAACTTTTCATATGTTTGATCATTTGCTTTCAAACACATAGCTATCTGCATATATTTCTCTTAGGGAAGATATATTGAAAAGCCAAGAAAATTAAAAGTATTATCCTCAAGAATATGCATCAAGAACAAATGGAGTTAAATACCATAACACAACATAACATACTTCATTTATATATGGGTTTCTTCCCATACAAAAGGATCCTTTTCTTTGCCCAATACTGCGGGAAGAAAAGAAAGAACATTTTTGTGCCTCAAGGCTGAATTCAGGACAGAATGTGGAATGGAAATCAAATTTACATTATAGAATTAAGAATCATTGAGCTGGAAGGATACCCCAAAAGACATCCATTCCAACCCACCTGCTATTGTATCATAGAATAATAGAGTTGGTAGAGACCACATGGGTCATCTAGTCCAACCCCCTGCCATGAAGAAAAAGCACAATCAAAGTACGCCTGACAGATGGTCATCCAGCCTCTGCTTAAAATCCTCCAGAGAAAGAGGCTCCATCACACTCCCAGGTGGCATATTTTACTGTCAAACAACACTTATTGTCAGGAAGTTCTTAATATTTAGGTGGAATCTCTTTTCCTAGTATTTGAATCCATTGCTACATGTTCTGGTCTCTAGAGCAGCAGAAAACTAGCTTGCCCCCTCCTCAATATGATATCCTTTCAATTATTTAAACATGGCTATCATGTCCCATTTCAACCTTCTTTTCTCCAAGCTAAATGTACCAGATCCCAAATCTGTTCTTCATAGGACTTAGCTTTCAAAATGTTTGATCATTTTGGCCTCCCTTCTCTGAACCTTTCCAGCTTGTCAATATCTTTCCTGAATTGTGGTGCCCAGAACTGGACACACTATTCCAGGTGAGGTCTGACCAAAGCAGAATAGACTGGGACTATTACTTCATGATGCTGAACATTTTATTTTTGTAGTACACATCATATAAGGTAACAAAGATTTTAATTTTCCCACACGCTAAAATGTTATTTATATTACTATATATTTGGATAGAACACACACAGCACATTAATATGTGTATACGAAAAATGGTTTCAGTACCAATTGATTGCTCAAATTCAGCTCTGTCAGCATAACAACAATGACTGATTTTCATCTTTGAGATGCCATCAACCAAAATCTCATCTTTGCAGACTAGCAGCACCCCAACCAAAGTGTTTAGAAGGTGTTGCAAACTGTAATACTAGGGTAGTGGTTCTCAACCTGTGGGCCATCTGGTCCACGAACCTCCTTCCTCTTTATTATTATTTTTATTTTATTTCCACCCCTTTCCACAAAGCTGATCATTGCATTGGAAAGACCACATCAGCTCAAGATTATCAAATATGGTTTTCAGAGAGCGAGCAGAAGGCAACTGCTCTTCTGTGGGTGAGCAGCTCGAAAATAGAGCTGATGTGGTCTATCCAATGTAATTTTCTAAATCAACATCCCAAATAACTAAACCGTATCTAAAGTTGACCAAAAACTGATTCATAACCCTTTTGGTACTAATGTTGGAGAGTGGTCCCTGGTCAAAGTGGTCCCTGGACAAGTGGTCACTGGTCAAAAAAAATTGGGAACCACTGTACTAGGGGAATGCCATCAACAGTACTCTCTCAGTTGAAAGGCAGTTGTAGAACATGGAATTGGAGAGACACCTCAAAGCTCTGCCACAATTGATTGTCTCAACGCACCCCACAACTTGGAGAGCACAGACATCAATCTGTGCAGCATCTCAGAAACATTTCGTTGGTGGCAGACATGCAGAAGTGGACTTTTGGTGCCATGTTAAGTTGTTCATGACTTCAAATGTGAATCCTTTGAATCCAAATGTGATTGTAAATCCAGTTTACAATTTCATAACTGCTGAACGAGATGCTGGCCCAGATCTATACACTGCAATCATATTGTTAATGTAACTGATTAGAATGTATTAAACTCAGAGCCTAGATACTAGAATCAAAACATGTATTAAGTGTGTGCAAAGTGATATCATACACATTATGGCCACAGCCCACAAGCAAGTATGACCTTATTAGTTTCGTGGTGCCAAAGCAGGAGTGGAGGACATGGGTCCTGTAGATGAATTTGGGCTTAAAGTCTTATCCACTATAAACTAGGTTAAACATGGGCAAAGTTGCAATCCAGTAATATCTTTCACAATTTGAAATGTGCCTCTTACTGTTGCATGTTCACATATTTGATATACAGTAGAGTCTCACTTATCCAACATTCGTTTATTCAACGTTCTGGATTATCCAACACATTTTTGTAGTCAATGTTTTCAATATATCATGATATTTTGGTGCTAAATTCGTAAATACAGTAATTACTACATAGCATTACTGCGTATTTAACTACTTTTTCTGTCAAATTTGTTGTATAACATGATGTTTTGGTGCTTAATTTGTAAAATCATAACCTAATTTGATGTTTAATAGGCTTTTCCTTAATCCCTCCTTATTATCCAACATATTCGCTTATCCAACGTTCTGCTGGCCCGTTTATTTTGGATAAGTGAGACTCTACTGTATATTGTAATTCTTATGGGTTTTTAAAATAAGATCTAAACTCTTTTGTGAATTGAACCTAAAGACAAAGGAGATGCCTTTTTAGACTTAAAGGCAATGCATGCAATATATGCTCAGTTGTTTGGAGGATTAGGAATCAGGATGTAAAACTGACATTGCCTTCCATTTTGGCTAATTACGCAACACACTGATCTGCAAGTATTATCTTCTTTTTAATCAAGAGGTTATTAAAAAGTATACTCTATTTCATATTATTGCCAAGACAGCTACTCCCCTGGGTTTATCAAGAGCTGTCAGGAAATGAATATAAAGATGAAAGAGATATTGGTACTTGAAAAACCAAATAAGCCTGGAACTAAACGTACTAAGAAAATACCACTTCTGGAGGAAAATCAGGTGCAACCACAGAAACCACCATCTTTTTTTTAATCCCAGCTGTTCTGATAAGCATTGATGTGAACTACCAACCTGAAAAGGCTGTTTCCTGGGAGTTGATTTATAGGCAAAATCAATGTGTATCTCTACTTTTGCTTTAAAATAATGACAATGTGGAGGAGTTGAGAAAAGGCTCTTCTCTTCTATGCAAAGAAGGTGGGAAAAATTATTCCTGATCTCTTCTGAGTCAAAACCTGAACACTCAAGGCCACGCCAACAGATCTGGCACTACTGTGATATATGGAAAAGAAACCAAACTCAGCCTTTTCCTCAGCCTCGGGTAAAACAAGAAGGTCGTGTTTTTGAATTTAATAGATTACCTGTTTTGCCAAACTCAGTGCATAATGTTCTAGGGAAAGGGATGCCAGCATTTCAGAAGGCATTTTGAAAGCAAGCTAAAAACTCCTATACATATTTTAGAAAGCAAATGTTATATATCCAAAACCTCCCTCTGTCAGCCTTTTATACAAGGCCATAAGAAGCTGCTAGACTACACCATGTTAATTTTTTTTTAAATATGTTCCTGGTTTGCAAGTGTTATTTCTGTTTAATTGTATAGTATGATACTTACTTTGAAAGTGGTTGTTATAATCCAGAAACTTCATTTTTGTGGCTGCCACAAACTATGTTGAATTGGTTGAGACTCTTTGAGGGATTAACTGAAAAACTATATTAAAATATGTTGTCAAAAGCTTCCATAGCCAGAATCACCGGGTTGCTGTGAGTTTTCTGGCCTGTATGTCCGTGTTCCAGAAGCATTCTCTCCTGACATTTTGCCCACATCTATGGCAGGCATCCTCAGATGTTTTGAGGTTTGTTGGAAACTAGGCAAGTGGGGTTTAGATATCTGTGGAATGTCCTGGGTGGGAGAAAGAACTCTTGTCTGTTTGAGGCAAGTGTGAATGTTGCAATTGATTACCTTGATTAGCATTGAATAGTCTGGCAGCTTCAAAGCTTGGCTGTTTTCTGCCTGGGGGAATCCTTTGTTGGGAGGTGATTAGCTGGCCCTGATGGTTTCTTGTCTAGAATTCCCATTTTTGAGTGTTGTTCTTTATTTACTGTCCTGATTTTAGATTTTTTAAAAATACTGGTAGCCAAATTTTGTTCATTTTTATGGTTTCCTCCTTTCTGCTGAAATTGTCCACATGCTTGTGGATTTTAATGGCTTCTCTGTCTAGTCTGACATGGTGGTTGTTAGAGTGGTGCAGCATTTTATGTTCTCAAATAATAATAAAAAAATCTGCTGTCATTCCCATGACCTCTCTTTGGCATGGCTATGCTGTGGAGAAATTCTGGCAGCTGCAGATTTTTGAAAAAACTTTCCCAAGCTTTTGACCATCGTCCAGAACACTTTTAATGGGACAGGCAATGGCTCTCCAGGGTGCTGAAAGTCTTTCTTAGCTTTCTTCTCCCTTCCTAAATAGCCATGAAGGGGCCCTAGGTCAGTTCCACAGCATCTTTCTATTCAAGATGGGGGTATTTAAGATCTAGTCAGGGGGTGCTATGGTTTTTAATTTTGAATATGTTTTGATGGATTTTAACTATGCATTTTTAGTGCTTTTTGTATTTAATTCTGGTTTAATTTGTATATTTTAAATTGTATACTAATGATTTTATGTCAAGCAGAGTATAAATAAATATTATAATGTGTTGTCAAAAGCTTTCATGGCCAGAATCACTGGGTTGCTGTGAGTTACACATGCTGTAAGGTCATGTGGACAATTTCAACAGAAAGGGGGAAACCATGAAAATGAACAAAATCTGGCTACCAGTATTAAAAACACTCTAAAACCAGGACAGAAAATAAAGAACAACACTCTGAAAACAGGGGAATTCCAGACACGAATCAATCAGGGCTAGATAACACACCCCAACAAAGGATTCCCCCAGGCAGGAGGCAGCCAGGCTTTGAAGCTGCAAGGCTGCTGTATTTTGTGGTGTATTTTGGGCTTGGTCCCCAGTTCAGCCACCCTGAGTCTCCCTGCTGGGAGATGGGGCGGGATACAAGAATAAATTTATTATTATTATAATAAGGCTATTGAATGCTAATCAAGTTAGCCAATTGCAACATTCACACTTGCCTCCAACAGACAAGAGTACTTTCTTCCACCCTGGACATTCAACAGATATATAAACCCCACTTGCCTAATTAACAACAAACCTCACAACTCTGAGGATGCCTGCCATAGATGTGGGTGAAACGTCAGGACAGAGTGCTTCTGGAACATGGCCATACCACCCAAATATTATAATAATAATCTCGATCCAAAGAGCCCCCGATGAGCTGCTGAACTTGCTGACCAAAAGATCGGTGGTTCGAATCCAGGGAGCGGGGTGAGCTCCCGCTGTTAGTCCCAGCTTCTGCCAACCTAGCAGTTCGAAAACATGCAAATGTGAGTAGACCAATAGGTATCGCTGGGGCGAGAAGGTAAGGGCGCTCCATGCAGTCCACATGACCTTGGAGGTGTCTATGGACAACGCCGGCTCTTCGGCTTAGAAATGGAGATGAGCACCAACCCCCAGAGTCGGACACGATTAGACTTAATACCAGGGGAAAACCTTTACCTTTACTAATCTCGATCCAAGCAAAGAAAAGTCAAGATCAATACTTTTTTTTTCAACTTACTGTTTTGATCCGGTAGGGATTTATATCCTTCCTGCTGCGTATTGTTGTCTGAACCGATTCTGGAAATCCTTCTCTTTGACTCAATAGCAATAAACCCACGGAATCAATAACGTGCTGGATGACTATTCCACACCTGATTCAAGAGATGTGCTCTGTTCCACGTAGATTTCAGCCCTTATCGGTCAGAAAGGGCTGGAAATGATAGTTCCACCAAACATAAGGTGCTCCTGGGTACTTTCAAGCCTTGCTCCGTCTATGCGCAAACATTAACCAAGGATCCCATTCGCTCCTCTGCCCAAACTCTGGGGAAAAGCGAGAAGGCGGTTTCGGATCAGATTGGCGGCAGAACCCAGCAGGGATGGGAATCCACCCATTCGGAAGTTTAGCAATCCGCACGGCCAGGCAAAAGGCGGCGAGGCGGGGATCCTTCCTCCTCCTCAGCCGCCGAGAGACTCCTTTTCGCCGAAGTCGAACTCGGGACCCGTGATGATGAACCCCGAGGGAGAAGCCGAGGCAGACAGGTGTCTTGGTTCAGCGCCCACGGGGTTTTCTGGCGCCTTGCCTCCCTCTCGCCTGAGCCAGTGGCTGTCTTCCTTCTCCGGAGAGAGAGGCAGGGAGGCTGGGGCTCAAATGCCTCGTTGCTTGGCCTTGGAAGCCCGCCTTCCAGCACCTCCTCCTCCTCCCCACTCCTTCTTTTTCTCCTTCCTCCTCCTCCCTACCTTCCCCCATTCTTGCACAACCAACTACACAATATTTCTCACCAACATACAGCTCTAATTAGATGTAACTAAGCCACAAACTGATACATCAATCAGTTTTTAGAGAGGATTTTCTGCTTCCCTTTTGTCCTCTAGAGTTTAACTGTTTTTCCTCTTTCCTCCTCTTCCTCCTCCCTTTTCCTCCCCCTCCCTCTTCTTCTTCCTCCTCTTTCCTTCATTCAGAAGATCTACAAGCCACTCTAAACATTTCTGCTGAGCTGCTGAACTTGCTGACCAAAAGGTCAGTGGTTCGAATCCAGTGGAGCGGAGTGAGCTCTCACTATTAGCCCCAGCTTCTGCCAACCTAGCAGTTCGAAAACATGCAAATGTGAGTAGATCAATAGGTACCGCTCTGGTGGGAAGGTAACAGTGCTCCCTGCAGTCATGCTGGCCACATGACCTTGGAGGTGTCTATGGACAACCCGGCTCTTTGGCTTAGAAATGGAGGTGAGCACCAACCCCCAGAGTCAGACATAACACAAGGGGAACATCCTTACCTTTACCTTAAGAGAAGTTCAGCCTCTCATTGGACACCGAAAAAACCAAAGTGCTCTTCCAGCAGGCACCAGCCAACCCCTCTGCAATTCCAGAAATACAGCTTAATGGTGTAACGTTTATTTATTTATTTATTTATTTATTTATTTATTTCAATTATTTTTATACCCCACCCTTCTCACCCGCAGGGACTCAGGGTGGCTTACAAGTGGCAATTGATGCCATTACACTGTTATACAATGAACTAAAACATTTAAACAGTTAAAACAGTCATAAAATACAATATACAAAGTTTAAATCAATGTAAAGTGCTAATGCCACTTTGGAGCAATAACACATTATCCCTGATTGACACTTAAATTCACCTTAAATGGGTCACTTTGGGAGCCACTACTATCCAAGATTGTTTATATACGGCGGGCCCAGTTCTAACACATCACCCAAATTTTGTATTTCTTTTTATTCTCACCATGTTTCCCGTGGCAAAAGCAAACAAAGGCTGCCTTCCAAAAAATAACAGAGTCGGAAAAGAGTGGACTATATTGAAGAAAAGCACCGAATCTTTTTGTCATTCCTAGAACAAAACAAAACGTTAGAAAATGTTGACCATTTCCATTACCTTGGCAGCCACCTCTCCACAAAAGTCAACATTGACACTGAAATACACTGCCTGAGCTCTGCGAGTGCAGCATTCTTCCAAATGAAGCAGAAAGTGCTTGAGGATTGGGACATCTGTAGGGACACCAAGGTGCTTGTTTATAAAGCTATTGTCCTCCCAATCCTGTTATATGCCTGCGAAATGTGGACGTCACACTCAACTCCTGGAATGATTCCAATAGAGATACCTTCGAAAAATCCTGCAAATCTCTTGGGAAGACAGGCGGACAAATGTCAGCATGCTGGAAGAAGCAAAGACCACCAGCATTGAAGCAATGCTCCTACGCCATCAACTCCATACGACTGGCCACATTGTCCGAATACCTGATCACCATCTCTCAAAGCAGTTACTCTACTCCCAACTCAATAACAGAAAATGGAATGTTGGTGAACAGATAAAGAGATGTAAAGATGGTCTTAAAACTAACCAGACACCGAGAACTGGGAAGCCCTGGACTTTGAGCACTCTAGCTGGAGGTCAGCTATGACTAGCAGGGCAGTGGAATTTGAAGAGGCACGAATGGAGGGTGAAAGGGAGAAACGTGCCAAGAGGAAGGCGCGTCAAGCCAACCTTGACCGGGACCACCTTGCATCTAGAATCTGATGCCCTCACTGTGGAAGAACATGCAGGTCAAGCATAGGACTCCACAGTCACCTACGTAGCCAAGACACTATACTTGGAGGACCATCATACTCGGACAACGAGGGATCACCTAAGTAAGTAGGCGCAGTAGTCCCACCACATTTGCAATTTTGACAGATTTGAGTATTCACCAATATGACTAAAAGTTTTCTCTCTAGGATTCTCTAGGTTTTCCAGTATGACTATCTGGTCAACTTCCTCTGGTTGTGCTGGAGGACCTAAAGACTTCTACAGAGAACACTTCTCTAGGACCCTCTTCCAATACAATTCTTCTGTCAGCTTCTAGTGGACATTGACTATCATCATGCTGGAAGATCTAGAAAATCCTTTAGAGGTATTATCTCAGGTAAAAAACAATATAACAATTTCTTTATTTGCGATTTTTCACTTTCATGGGGGTCCTTCCTATCCTTCAAACCCCTGGAAATATGGAAAGCTGACTTTCCTACATTCTTAGCAGCTGACAGTCAGGAGCATTCAGCTTGAAACTGGTCCCTGCTTTCTTCTGCCAGGTTCCACCTATTTACATGATGAAGCAAGCTTGTAGGGGAAAAAAAAGAAATGGGAGTGATCGTGTCAAAATGACTGTTCTTTTCCTTTGGCACCAATGAGTTTTGGTAACAAGTGTTATCATGTCCCATGCACAGAAAAAGAAGATAATGGAGGAAAATTCATTCCAGATCTTTGAAAACTAGGTTGCTTCCAATTAAGGATGCCATTTGTTAAGGAAGCAGCAGTTTTCTCAGGTCTTCCTTCTTTTTATCAGACTTACTACACTGTGATGGGGACAGTGGACAATGCCAAAATACAAACTGTCTGCTGTTGTGTTTCCCTAATTTCATAAAAACAGGTTTAGTAGTATTTCTTGTTTTAAATCCTGGAGGAGACTGCCTACGGCACCACTTAAGAAACCTGGCTCTGGAAACAGCAGCTAATTAAAATTCTTAATGTGGCAGGGAGACAGGCAAGATATTTTCTGCCACTGGAAACCTAGCCTCACAAAAAGTATATTTTTCAAACTCTGAAGAGGACTGGCAGAATACTGAAAGATTTAAATATTTTAGTAGTTTAGCCAACTGAAACATTTCAGCTTCTGAATCACATATGGATCATGCTGGGTGGAATTTATGTAGAAGTCTCCAACAATATAGAGAGCCTGAGTGTTATACTGGTATTTTATTTCAGAGCCAGAGTGGTATATTTCATTTCAGAGACAGAATGGGATAGTCACAGTCTCCCACTAGGACTGTGGGAGACCAGGGTTCAAATCTCTGCTTGGCCTTGGAAACCCACTAGGTGACTATAGGAAAGTTACATACTTTCTCTGCCTCAGAAGTAGGCCATGGCAAATCCCCTGCAAACAAATGTTTTTTGGAAAATTGAAATCTCCAGAACCTGTTGGAGATTTTATGATCTTTGGAAAGGCAAGACATGGTAAGAAGTCATAACCTTTTGAAAATTTGTGTCATAGCCTATTGGTAAAAAGCATGACCTGTTAGAGTCATAACCTTTTGGGAAAATGACATTCATGCAAAGCAACTAGGTTTCTCAGTTGTTAAACTGAGATATCTAGATAAGTCTTTGAACGGTTAGGGGCAAAGATATGCCAATACACAAAACACACATATATAGCAGAGTTTCAGAAGTGTTCTTTTCGTTGCCCAAAAACATCTACTCTCCCTTAAAATATCTTTGCCTTTAAATCATGCTGTCAAGAGACAAAATAAGCAGATTTCTTTAAAAGTAACATAGTTGGTTTGCTCACAACCTTTATGTATTCAGCATACAGGTACTTTGCTTATCAATCCAGTTACAAATAGGATTTGAAATAGTTTCTCTGTGTAGGTAACATCTTTCTCATAATCAACAGTCAAAGCATCTCTCTGTTCTGAGAGTCTACAGCTAGTCTGAAAGTTCAATGGAGTCTATACAGACTAAGAGTCTGAAAGCATACATCTGTGCCTACTAAAATCTTTAAGTACAGTAGAGTCTCACTTATCCAACATAAACGGGCCGGCAAAACGTTGGATAAGCGAATATGTTGGATAATAAGGAGGCATTAAGGAAAAGCCTATTAAACATCAAATTAGTTTATTATTTTACAAATTAAGCACCAAAACATAATGTTATACAACAAATTTGACAGAAAAAGTAGTTCAATACGCAGTAATACTATGTAGTAATTACTGCATTTACGAATTTAGCACCAAAATATCATGATATATTGAAAACATTGACTACAAAAATGTGTTGGATAATCCAGAACGTTGGATAAGCGAGTGTTGGATAAGTGAGACTCTACTGTATAAAATTCCTACTGAAGTCTAAGGCATCCTGTTCTAAAATGGAGTCTGAGCCCTGAACAAGCCCAGTTCTGGTCACATGGTCTGCAGCCCCTCCCACAACAAAGAGTTAAAGAAAAACTTCAAACTAGTACACACACATACATACAGTAAGCAATTTGAATTATATACATAACAAATAACTAACAGAGGCTTGAAGATGGTGGCTAGTTCCAACAATATTGCTAAGAAAATTCCATGATGGGTTTGTTTTTTTGGGTCACCAAACATCAGAAATGATTTCAAGACACACAGAAAAATCCAATGTCACCTATTTTAGGTGAATCACAGTCCAGTGATATGAACAAAGACAATGGCTTCATGACACTGCCTTTACTGTTATGAGCTGCTTTGAGTCTTATGTTTAAGAGAAGAAAGTGGGATATGAATAAATGTATATAGTAATAATACATATATAAAACAAAAAATCCTCACTACTGTAACAAAAAGAATCTTCTCAGAAAGACTTTTGAGAACTTCAGCTTTGGTAAACAGATTTATTACTTTCACACATTAACATTAACCAACCACTGTGAAGGTCTGAAAGATCTATGTCACTTGCAGCCCTTTTGGGCATTAGTCTTGATTTGCATCTTTCTGGATTCTATTATATGCCACAGCATTCCCAGAACTGTGTAAACATGCTTTAAACCTGAGCATTTATTATCATTTTGTACTGCATTTGAATGCTCATGCAAAAAACCCCAAACAAACGCAAACAAGTTAGTTTTCAAGGTGCTGCTATATTCATTTTCCCCTTCCTTCCTTCTTTTTGTCATCACAAATAGTGTCTAATCTATAACATTTACCATATTGTGAGGGTTTCTTGGCAAGATTTGTTCAGAAGAGGTTTGCCATTGGTTTCCTCTGAGGCTGAGAGAGTGTAACTTGCCCAAGGTTATCCAGTGGGTTTCATGGTTGAGCAGGGATTCAAACTCAAATGATTACACCATGTTTGTTCATCTGACAGCTCTACTATTTACAAACTCTTCCATCCTTTAAAAAGGTGCATGTGATGAATCTTCTCCTAGCTTTTCAACAGCCCCTTATGTCCACAAAATGAAATGCCACTGGGGAGTTGTTAACAGAATCACTCTATCCAAGAAGGAATGATAACGCCATAAAACAAGTTTGTTTTGATGCTTTGATGGCTTTGGCTTTCTGTCAAAATCCTATAGTCATTTTCAGCCACCATATTATGGTAAGCAAAGATTAACTGGAGAGGAGTAAATGCTATCGTCAGACTACAGAGCATGTGATAAAGGTTAATAGAATCTGTTAATGGGGTTATGTTTCAAAATATTTAAATGGTGTCACAAAAAGGTTGTGATGAAGTGCTCTAAATTTCTATTACAGTCAATAGATGAAACAGAGGTTCATGCTGGGCACCACAATTTGATCTAAATCTAAGTAGGTTTCCCCAACTTGGTGCCCTCCAGATGAACTGGATTATAACTCTTACATCTTCAGCCAGGATGGTTATATTGAATGGGGATGATAGCAGTATAGTCTAATATACTTGAAGGCATCCAGGTTGTTGTTGTTTATTCGTTCAGTCGCTTCCGACTCTTCGTGACCTCATGGACCAGCCCATGTCAGAGTTCCTTGTTGGCTGTCGCCACCCCCAGCTCCTTCAAGGTCAAGCCAGTCACTTCAAGGATATCATCCACCCATCTTGCCTTTGGTCGGCCCCTCTTCTTTTTTCCTTCCTTTTTCCCCAGCATCATTTTCTTCCCAAAGCTTTCTTGTCTTCTCATTAGGTGGCCAAAGTACTTCATCTTTGCCTCTAAAATCCTTCCCTCCAGTGAGCCGTCTGGCATTATTTCCTGGAATATGGAATGGTTGGATCTTCCAAGGCACTCTCAGAATTTTCCTCCAAAATCCAGGTTGTTGAATGATTATTTAGCTGCCTACTTTGTCCCTTTTTCTATGTGTGGTCTGTTGCCACAACATGTATTCTATTTTCCTGGTTTCTTCCTCAATCTCTCTTGCCATCATTGCTTTGCTATCACGATGTGACAGTAAAACCCCATTATATGTTCTTAGCCTTTATTTTTATCTACTGACTTTCTCCTATGAAAGTTAATCCTCCCACATTTCCCAGTTCATGCCACTCAATAATGTCATTTATATAAAAAGCAGTGCTGTTACCAGAATTGTCTATTTACCTCAGTGGTTCCCAACCTTTTTTTGACCAGGGACCACTTTAACCAGGGACCACTCTCCAACATTAGTACCAAAAGGGTTACAAATATTTTTTTGGTCAATTTTAGATTTGATTTGGTTATTTGGGGTGCTGATTCAAAAAATTGCAGTGTATAGATCTGGGCCAGCATTTTGTTCAGCAGTTATGAAATTGTAAACTGGATTTACAAATACATTCAACGAATTCACATTTGAAGTCATGAACAACTTAACATGGCACCAAAAGTCTACTTCTGCAAGTCTGCCACCAACGGAAATGTTTCTGAGATGCTGCACAGACTGATATCTGCAGTGCGCTCCAAGTTGTGGGGCACGTTGAGACAATCAATTGTGGCAGAGCCTTGAAGTGTCTCTCCAATTCCATGTTCTACAACTGCCTTTCAACTGAGAGAGTACTGCTGATGGCATTCTCCTAGTACAGTGGTTCCCAATTTTTTTTTGACCAGGGACCATTTTGACCTGGGACCACTCTTCAACATTAGTACCAAAAGGGTTACGAATCAGTTTTTGGCCAACTTTAGATTTGGTTTAGTTATTTGGGGTGCTGATTCAGAAAATTGCATTGGATAGACCACATGAGCTCTAGTTTCTGAGCTCATGCCATCCAGTAGTCGCTAGTTGCCTTCTGCATGCCCACAGAAAACCATATTTAATCATCTAGAGCTGATGTGGTCAATCCAATGCAATTTTCTGGATCAGCACTCCAAATAACCCCAGGAACAGGCCTAAAAATGAAGACACCAAGGCGCCCCTGCTTCCAGGTGCCACATAGAACTGCTCTGCTCAGGAGGAGGGAGGAGGAGGAGGAGAAGCAGCAGTCAGGAGGCTTGTTGTTATGCCTTTCGTGGGTAGTCAGCCTCTCCCCTCTTGACATCCCCGTTGCCTCGGCACTATAAGAGGGTTTCGCGAGACCAGTTGCTCTCGTTGCAACAGTGTAGTAACAGTGAGGCCACGGACTATATTTTAGTTCTTGCAGACCACTGCTGGTCCATGGACCAAAGGTTGGGAACCACTGATTTATCTAGTCCCCCTACAACAATCTTCTCCGGGCTTTTTGCTTGAATCATGAGATTTGGAGACTAGAAAGGGAACCTTTGAGACTGTACTTGATCGGATTTTTTGAGAACATTTAAAACTTGGGGCTTGTGGGGGGATCAACAGTCAGGTTTCTTGGGAATAGACTGGCCAGGGTCAAGCTATATTGACAAGCTTTTCTCATGGGTCAGAGGTGCCATGCCCTGATCATGATGGAGAGGTGGTGAGATCGCACCTGCTTCAGCATACGTCACATTAAGAAGCTCTGCTGCAGATCAACATTACATAATTAATAAAGAGGTCCTTAGCTTCTGTGCACATTTTATGTGTCTCCTTATTCTGAATGGGAGAGACGAGAATATAGCATGGTATAATCTGATATTTTTTTTTATTATTTAGAAGTATATCCCATTGTGTTCTAGGAGGATTATGGTTGAGAAAAATCATATCAGATCTTAGCATTACCATAATTGCAATTATCTATTTCCTGCCCATTCTTTTCCCCAGAGCATAAGTAGATTAAGCACAATTTTTAGCTTTATGTGATTATGTCCTGAATTTGTATGCAAAGTGTCGTTGTCCAATGGGGATATTAAATTACAAAAACAATGATGTTATCAATACAAAAACCTCAAAAAGTGAACTAAATCAGTATTTGTAAATTAAGAAAACCATTTTACTATGTCATTGTATATAATGGGTCTTGATCAAGTACAGATTTTACTATCAATGGGGAGTCTTGGAACTGAACCTGAGCAAATGTCAAGGGCCCACTGTATATTGTGCTTCAAATTCGACATGATCTCCAGAGTTTTTGAGAACAATTCCGAATGATATATATGCATCAGAAACCATTACCATTTTGTATCTTCGCTTTGGATATATTATTAAGCAAATTGTTCTTGTTGTTTTCTAATACACTATTAAAAACAAATTATATGCAATATAAAAGAAACAGAGCCCTCTACAGTCTGACACTGCTCATCACATCTATTTGAGTTTGCAATCTGATGCATAGCATAGGCACATGGGAGTAATCTTGCTGAGTACAGTGAACTTTATTTTTGAATGGACAAGCATAGGATTATGCCTGTCTTCCCCAGTATCCAAAGATGGGCTGGACTATAAATTCCACCATCCTTAGAAAACAAGCAATGCATTGGGATATCACTCATCCAGGCTTTTTTTTAAAAAGCATTTTCAGAGCTACAGAAATATGTTGTTATTTTTGGATTATGAAAATTGTGTTTTGGTGACCCGATGGGCAAGAGACATAGGACCAGGCTGTGGCGCAGGCTGGAAAGCAAGCCAGCTGCAACAAATCAACAAATCACTCTGACCAAGAGGTCATGAGTTCGAGGCCAGCCCGGTGCCTGCGCCTTGTCTCTGTCTCTGTTCTATGTCATGGCATTGAATGTTTGCCTTTATGTGTGCAATGTGATGCGCCCTGAGTCCCCTTCGGGGTGAGAAGGGCGGAATATAAATGCTGTAAATAAATAAATAAATAAATAAATAAATAAATAAAAATAACTCCCTACTTTGGTCTTGTTGTTTTCTTTATTGAGCCAATCTACCTGCAGTTGGGTCATCCTCCTTTCCTATTCTAGCAAAAGCTAGAATTAAACGGGCTTGATTTGCTATGGGACTTAATTATTTGTCATCGGTGGTTCATGATCCAGCGGCATATTTCAAATAAATTGATTTTCTCCCCTCTGTCAGCATAAAACAACAAATTACATAAACAGTAAAGTCTATTGGGTTACCAAACAGGGATAATATTTACAACATGATTGGAACCATGTTGTTCATTGGCATTAGACATTCAGTTGGGGGGGGGGGGGGGGGGACCAAAAATTATTTTGCCTACTAAGGCAAAATACCTGTGGACGCCTCTGCTCGGGAGGTCTCTTCCAACTCTATGATTCTATGATTCTATCTGTCGGAGGTACTTTGAACGTGATTTCCTGTTTCTTAGCAGGGGGTTGGACTGGATGGCCCGGGAGGTCTCTCCCAACTTTATGATTCTATGACTATGGGCTGTTGATTCTAAGAAAGATGCCCTGTGTTATCTACACAGAGAAACTACTTCAAATTCTATCTGTAACTGGACTGATAAGCAATGTACCTGTATGCTGAATACATGAAGTTTGTGAGTAAACCAACTATGTTACTTTTAAAGAAGTCTGCTTATTTTTGTCTCTTGAGAGCATGATTTAAACCAAGATTTTTAAAGGGAGATGTTTTTTGGGCAACTGAAAGAACATTTCTGAAACTCTGCTAAACACACACACACCCGTATATATGTATGTATGTATGTATGTATGTATGTATGTATGTATTTGTGTAGTAGCATATCTTTGTCCCTAACAGTTCAAACAGATATCTAAATGTATCAGTTTAACAGCTGAGAAACCTAATTGCCTTGCATGAATACTAATTGATGTTTACCACTAAGGAGAGGGTTGACTCAAGCAAGTTTTTAACTCTTCTCAATGAGTTTCTCGATTTTCCCAAAATTGTGGTGAATGCCATTTTCCAAAAGGTTATGGCATCATTTTTTCAAAAGGTTATTATTCCTAACAAGGTCATGCCTTTCTAAAGATCATAATTCCCCAAAAGTTCTGACTTTATGAAAGCATTGCATGCAGCAGCCCGCTATGAGCTTCATAACTATAAAATGTTAATGTGCTCCAAACACTTCAAAGCATTGCAAATTGAATGTTCTTTCTTATCACATTTTAATGTTGCTATTAAAAGCTAATGCAAAAGCTACAGTAGGGGAGCATCTTTTATGAGGACCATAAAAGTGTGATGAAGTAGTGAGCAAGCTTTTGAAGTCTTTGGATTTTTCTTCACAAGGCAAGGGTCGGGGTGCTTTAAAAGGCTAGTTGTGTTGAGGAACACCCCAAAGACTGTGGTTTTTAACAGCATCAATATGGAGCACAGAGGTTATGTATAGATTTATAGTGTGAGTCTGGGGCCGTGGTGGCACAATAAGTTAAATCCTTGTGCCACTGAAGTGCTGACATGAAAGTTGTCAGTTCAAATCCGCGAGATGGGGTGGGCTCCCATCTGTCAAGCCCTAGCTCCTGTCAACCTAGCCATTCGAAAACATGCAAATGTGAGTAGATAAATAGGTACTGCTTCTGCAGGAAAAAGAAAGCAATTCTGCAGGAAAAAGAAAGCAATCCAAGCAATTCTACTTGCCACATCCTGGCTTGAAAATGGAGAATAGCACCTCACCGAAAGCCAGAAATGAAAGCGGAAGCCTTGCCTTTGTTTGTATGTCTCATTGTATTTGACTGTAAAAGCATTGAATGTTTACCTATGTAAAATGTTATAATCTGCTCTGAATCCCCTAGAGGAGAAGGGCGGAATATAAATAAAGTGTATTATTATTATTATTATTATTATTATTATTATTATTATTATTATTAATTACATGTCTATGCAGAAGTTTGTTTCATATTCAGACGGAATTATTCATGGCTACATCAATAAAGGATTACCTGAGATACTGTGTCCAGTTCTGGGCACCACAACTGAACAAGGTTATTGACAAGCTAGAATGTGTCCAGAGAACGGCGATCAAATGATCAAAGGTTTAGAAGCCAAACCCTACGAAGAGGTAGAAATCCTTAATCAGGCAAATAATAGCACAAGTAAAGTGAAATAATGGTAGCCTTTAAATGAGCAAAGCTGGAGATTACATTAAGTTCACTTATTTTTAGGATGAGTCAATAGAAGAATAATTAGATAATAATGTCTAGTGATTGGCAGATTTGTAATCTCCAAATATTATGTCTTGTATTCGGGTGGAAGAATAACCGTCTGCCCTCCAGATGGGCTAATGCGTTTAGAGAGCAGGTGGCTAGAGGAAGCTGTGGTAGAAAATAATCTTTCTCCAGATTTAAGACTCCTCTTCTGAATTGCTATTAATTAAAGGATATATAGTGTGGATAAGGCACCTTTCAACCTTTTGGACTAGAATTTCCACTGTCCCTTACTATTGTCTATGCAGCCTGAGGCTTCCAGGGACTGAAATCTGATAATTTTTCTGTCCCTGATTGCTACAATATCAGATAGTTGCATATTTAAACTAATAGTGCTGGAAAACACTAACATTATAGAAAACAAAACGAAATTGAGACTTAAAAAACTAAAGACATTCATTCAGCTTCATTTTAAGAAGCCTTTTTAAAACAACAATTTTGATTTATCATACGCATAAAGGTATCAAAATCTGAAACTAAACAGGCAGAGTCAGTTGATGCCATCGGAACAGTATATCACAGAACGTGTCTCGAAAATGACCGGCCAATAAATCTGTTGGACAATTTAATTGGTGTAATTGATAAAATGCATGTTGTTTACCAGAGAGGAAATGAAATTACCTATACAAATCTGATTGAGATTTAGATTAGAATTTTCTGGGGCAACTTTGTTTCATGCAAATTGTGTTACTGCCAAGACCCCCTTGGTTGAGAATACATTACGGAAGTATCCTCGTCAGAAGTATGTCTGTTTCACTTACCATGCCATGAACTTCTGTACTGGATTATGAGCATGTATGATGCATGTACACATACACAGTTTTGACTCAACTTCAAGGCTGAAGCAGCAAATTATTTTACAACAAACTACATAATCATTGGCTGCATTTGTTCCATGTACACAGATCACTGTTATTTCCACAATTCAGGTAGAAAAATAAAGTTGATACAAGCCAGAATATAACCACACTGCAGAATAAAATCCAGATTATCTGCTTTGAATTGGATTATATTCTATGATTCTATATGGCAGTATAGATCCAGTCTTACTGAGTCTAAGGGTGCATCTACACTGTGGAATTAATGCAGTTTAACGCCACTTCAGTTGCCATAGCTCAGTGCTATGGAATCATGGTAGTTGTAATTTTACAAAGGTTTTAACCTTCTCTGCCGAAGTGTGCTGGTGTCCTACTCTTTTACTGAGATTAGCTGCAACTCTTTACAGTATGAGACAGAAATATGTCCATCAATGTTTACTTGGAGTTGCCAGGAACTGAAGCTGGGATCTTAGCATGCAAAACATGTGCTTGTTAGCATGTAAAGCATATGAATGATTATTGTTTACATCTGTTGGAACTAACTAGGATATATGTTTGATACATGGTTGTTTTAAAGTTAGTGCTTGCATGTTTTTATGTTGGCTATATTCTTTGGCATATGTTATACCTATTGCAATGGCCATTGGCTTAGTGCAAATGTGATTTGAGTTGATTAGATATATAATTTATTAAGTAAATACATCTGCCCCAGCCATTTCTCTTCCAAGTGGAAATTATTCTACATATGCTCAGAGGCATTGATTGTAAGAAAACAGGGGTCAATCACAAGGATCTTTGCTGTGTGCATCAGACTGCCTCCAGAATTTTTACTGAGTTCATAGAAAGTCAGTTCAGGCACATTAAAAAAAATTACAGCATGACACATTTTTTTCAAGACATTTATTTTCAAGAAGTTGCTACTAGAATCATAGAACCATAATATCATAGACCGTGTGGATGAGAGCAAACAAATTGAAATTGAATCCAGACAAGACAGAATCCAGTTGCGTCCATACCTTGAGAAGTCAGACTTGGCCACAAATAGATTACCACAATGCATTCTACTTGGGGTTGCCATTGAAGACTGTTTGGAAGTTTCAAGTAGTCTAACAGGTGGCAGCCAGATTTCTCACCAGAGCGGGGTACAGAGAGCATACAACTCCCTTGTTAGATCAGCTCCACTAGCTGCCAGTCTGCTACCAAGCACAATTCAAAGTGCTGGCTTTAGCCTATACAGCCCTAAACAGTTCCAGCCCAGCTTACCTGTCCGGACGTATCTCTCTCTATGAGCCAGCTAGGAGGTTAAGATTGTCTGGGGAGGCCCTGCTCTCGATCCCACCCCCTTCGCAGGCGTGACTGGAGGGGATGAGAGACAGGGCCTTCTCAGTATTGGCCCCTTGGCTGTGGAACTCCCTCCCTTATTTTTTAAGTTTGTTTTAAATTAGATCAAGCCCCTAGAAACGTGGTTGTGGGACCAAGTTTTTGGCTAGAAATTTACTAGTGCAATAAGTAAACATGGATTAGTGCAATGACAACTGGAACAGCCTCAGACTATGATATTGGATTATGTGATTTTAAATAAATGGTTTTAATTGTTTGATATGTTTTAATGGGTGCTTTTAATGTATATGTTTATTTTGTTGGATGTTTGTTCATGTGACATTGAATTGTTAGTCGCTGTGAGTCCCCTGTGGGGTGAGAAGGGCAGGGTATAAATGGGGTAAATAAATACAGTAGAGTCCCACTTATCCAAAACTCGCTTATCCAACGTTCTGGATTATCCAATGCATTTTTGTAGTTAATGTTTTCAATACATCATGATATTTTGGTGCTAAATTCGTAAATACAGTAATTACTACATAGCATTACTGCGTATTGAACTACTTTTTCTGTCAAATTTGTTGTATAACATGTTTTGTGCTTAATTTGTAAAACCATAAACTAATTTGATGTTTAATAGGCTTTTACTTAATCCCTCCTTATTATCCAACACATTCACTTATCCAACATTCTCCCGGCCCATTTATGTTGGTTAAGTGAGACTCTACTGTAAATAAAATCATAGAGTTGGAAGATACCACATGGGCCATCCAGTCCAACCCCCTGCCATGTAGCAAAAGCACAATCAAAACACCCCTGACAGATGGCCATCATCCAACCTATGTTTAAAACCTCCAAGGAAGTAGCTTCTATCACACTCCGAGGCAGTGAGTTCTACGTTCCTGTAATTTGAGCCCAATTATCTGGGTCCTAGTCTCCAGGGCAGCAGAAAACAAGTTGACTCCCTCTTCCTTATGACATTCTTTCAAATAGTAATACATGGCTATCATGTCTCCTCTTAACCTTCTCTTCTGTAGACTAAATGGTTCATATCTCAAATAAAAGCTACGACATGTAACAAAATGGGTCCATTAAAACATCTGGAGAGTGGAAAGCTAAAAAAAACTAAATGCCAACAAACTGATCTAAAAGGCAACAATAGGAAAAATTTGGGTGATTTCTTTGTTTATATACTTGAGGAGAACCACTGTATTACATTTTTTAAAATTTGATCTAAAGCATGTGGCCTTGTGCTGCACTGGCATGTATTTATGCTAATAAAACAATAAAACAAACTTAAAAAATAAATTATTCTGGCTCCAAGAGAGAGATTGAGCAGACAAACAAAATGAACAAAATGAATACAGATTTCATTGTGTGAAGCCGACATCCCCCCTTCATATGAACATATTATTCTGCCTTTGTTAGAAAAGGGGAATAAAATTGATCAGAAGCTCATACACTCCGCACTCATATGACTTCGTATTCCAGCTGTAATATTGTAATAAAAATGTTTGGCCAGTTATTGTTATGCTGGTGCTGTTTAGTAGGTTGTTTCCAATATTGCATTACAGAAATTACGTATTTCATATAATCAGGTCTGTCTCTTACTTAATCATCCTACACTCCGTATACATCTTTAAAAGAGACAGGTCCATAAATCACATGAATTTTTTCATTTTGGGTCGTATACTAAGCCAGGCAGATTCTTATTTAAATTGCCCCATGAATAAATCTAATAAACCTTATTCACTTACATCATCTCAAACTTTAAATCTTGCTCTGACTGAGGTCATAAGTGAAATCAGTATTGAGGGCAAAACTAGCAGCTGTAACAACTGTAATAGCCTGCCAAATTATATTAAAGGTCTCAAATAACATTAAAAACGAAGGAGAATCAAATTACTTTATTCCAGCATGTTATGCTGAATCAAGCAAATATAGGGCTTAAACACAATGTGACTGTACTAAATCCAGCATATGCCTCCTTTTAATTGGGGATTCAAACCACTTGCTATCTATACAATGAGATGTACATTGCACAAAGTCTAAATTTGGTGAATGTTGAGATTCACATGGAAATACCAATGTGAATGCATATATATATATATATATATATATATATATATATATATATATATATACAGTAGAGTCTCACTTATCCAACATAAACGGGCCGGCAGAATGTTGGATAAGCGAATATGTTGGATAATAAGGAGGCATTAAGGAAAAGCCTATTAAACATCAAATTAGGTTATGATTTTACAAATGAAACACCAAAACATGTTAGACAACAAACTTGGCAGAAAAAGTAGTTCAATACGCAGTAATGCTATGTAGCAATTACTGTATTTATGAATTTAGCACCAAAATATCACAATATATTGAAAACATTGACTACAAAATGTGTTGGATAATCCAGAACGTTGGATAAGCGAGTGTTGGATAAGTGAGACTCTACTGCATATAGTATATACTTGAGTATAAGCCAACCTGAATATAAGCCGAGGTACCTAATTTTACCACAAAAAACTGGGATAACTTATTGACTCGAGTATAAGCCAAGGGTGGGAAATGCAGCAACTATGGGTAAATTTCAAAATAAAAGTAGATACCAATAAAATTTCATTAATTGAGGCATTAGGAGATTAAATGTTTTTGAATATTTACCGTATTTCAAAGAAAAACAATAAACTATAAGCGGAAAAGTAGGGGCACAAAAACAATATGGTATCAACAATAATCTAATAATAATAATAATAATAATAATAATAATAATAATAATAATAACTTCATTTGGATCCTACCCTATCTCCCCATGGGGACTCAGGCCAGCTTCCAACATAGTAACAGGCAAACATTCAATGCCTACATAAGTAATGCAGAGCTAGATATAGATCTATAATTATAGATACTAATTTCACATATGCATTTCCCCCTGAAACGTTTGCAAATCCCCTCTCTATATGTGTGCGTGTGTGTGCATTTCCCCAGCAATATTGGTAAGCCCATCTAGACATGTCTATATATATTTGTGTGTTCATTTTCCCCCTGTAATATTTGCAAGCCCTATATATAGGTAGATAAGAATATATTCATATCTATCCAGACATCTCTCTTTATATAGATAATTATATCTATATAGGATTTTCAGAGACTTGCAAACATATGAGGGTAAATTCATATATAAAAGTAATGTATATGTATGGCTACAGATACAGAGGTACATGGATCTATATGTATAAAGGATTTGCAAAGACCTGCAAACATATAAGGGGAAAATTGATATATAAAATTAATGTATATAGATAGATACAAATATAAAGGTACATAGAGATTGCAAAGGCTTGCAAGGGGTTAATGCCTATATATCTGTAGGAGAGTTTAACAAATATTTCAAGGGAAAATGTTTTTATAAGATTAATAAATATATATATTTTTCCTCTTCCTGACTTGCAAGGGCATTTTTCTCTTTTCAAAACATTCCCTTGATTAAGAGCGAGGGAGGCTTTGCAAAAGAAAATACACTGATAAGGGAGGAGAAGAGAGAAATAGATCACATATTGCAAGCAACAGCCTGCAGGCTCCATTGCCAGCCTTGACCTTGACCTGATTATAAGCTGGGGGAGGCTTTTTCAGCTCATAAATAAGGACTGAAAAACTCAGCTTATCTTCGAGTATATACGGTACTTTGAATGTTTGTTGTGATGTGCTTTCACATTGTTTCTGACCTATGGCAATCATATTGGTGTTTTTCTAAGGATGACCGCGTGTGACTTGCCCAAGGTCACCACTGGGTTTTTAAAACTTTATTGAGTTTTCCTTTATACATAAAATAAAATTGAAATAGCTCTAAAGGGTATGGGAAGAATGGGTGGGTAGAAAAAGGAAAAGAAAGGGGTAGAATAAAGTTGGAAACAAACAAAAAAAGAGAGGGGGGGAGTAGTAGGAAAAAGGGGTGGGAGGGGGTCTACTCTGAGTCTCACATTGTGACTTCTGATCTTCTTCCTCCTGTCTATATTCCTTCCTTTCAGTCTTTATCCTATCTATTCCAAATTTGTTTCTCCTTTTCTTCTTCTAAT
This sequence comes from Anolis carolinensis, assembly GCF_035594765.1. Taxonomy (NCBI): domain Eukaryota; kingdom Metazoa; phylum Chordata; class Lepidosauria; order Squamata; family Anolidae; genus Anolis; species Anolis carolinensis. The sequence goes on from NC_085846.1 coordinate 82,733,521, forward strand.
CTTCAGATGGTATTTCTTATCTTAAATGCTTCCTCTAAGTCATCATTTTTTCCTCTTCTGTATCAGATAATCTCTCACTGGGGTCCAATCTGTTTCCCATCTTGTCGATCCTTGATGTCTTGTCAACAATAGAATTGGCTTATCCATATTTCTTATCTCCAATATCTGAACTTCCTATTGTTGTATTGTTGGTATTTCTTTTATTTTCCAATTTGCGTACACAATTCTCGCTGCTGTTGTTAGGTAACTTAGTAATATTTCTTGATTTTTCTCTAAGTTTTTATTTATTATTCCTAGTAGATAAATTTCTGGTAAGATTTCATAATTTAAATTTAGAATTTTTTTGAGTTGCTTCATGTATTCCTTTCCAGTACTTTTTTGCTTTTTTGGACAACCACCACACATGATAGAATGTGCCTTCTTGAGTTTCACATTTCCAGCATTTTGTCTGCATTTCTTCACCACTGGATTTTCATTGCTGAACAGAGATTCAAACCTTAAGGCCCTTCCACACAACCATATAACCCAGAATATCAAGGCAGAAAATCCCATGATATCTGCTTTCAACTGGGACATCTGAGTCCACAATACCATATATCCCAGTTCAAAGCTGATAATGTGGGGTTTTATTCAGTTGTGTGGAAGGGGCCTTAATTTCCAGAATCACAGTCCAATATATATATAAATACACATCACCATATGCACACAAATCAGCAGTTGTATTTTTTTGGAAGTCTTTCTTTCTCTGTCTACTTTTTGGGAGATACACTTCTTTCTTTCTTATATATGAGATGAGGGGCCATGTCACCCTCTGGACAACAACTGGGTGCGTAACTACACTACACAATTACAGCAATTAAAGCAGTGGCATCCAACCTTTGGTCCTCTGGGCATTTTGGACTTCAGCTCCCAGAATTCCTGATCATTGGACAAGTTAGCTAGGGCTTCTGGGAGTTGGAGTTCAAACACCTGGAGGGCCACAGGTTGAAAACCACTGACTTAAAGTGTCATAGTCCATTCTATGGAGACATGAGATAGTTCATTTCATAGAATACTTGAGTTATCTCCACTGATATATTCAGTTGACCCCAAGTTTTATATTCTGGTAGTCGTGTTCTGGGAATATCCAGAGTTAGTCAATAGTTAGAATTTAATTGGAGCCAAGAATTGGCAAGGAAACCATCCATATTTCCAATATCCATTTTCTTCTCATTGTGAAGAAACAGTTTCCAACAATATAAATGTGTTACTCCTTAAGACAGATCAGTCCTCTCCTGATTAGTGACCAGGCCCGGTCCAACGTGGAGGCCATTGAAGCAGCCGCTTCGGGCACGAGGAGGGAGGTCCATTTAATAGGCAGTGGGACTGGAAGAGGTGTTCTTTTCCTGTTGTAAAATACTCGAAAGGTTCCAAATTTCACCTAATCTTGGAAGAAATACATCTCTGATTAGTACTTGGATGGGAGACTGCCAATGAATAACTGGTGCTGTGTGTTCAGAGGAAGGAACTGACAAAAACATTCCCAGGAGATTTTAAAGCAGAGGCTGGATGGCCATCTGTCAGGGATACTTTGATTATGTGTTCTTGCATGGTAAGGGGTTGGACTAGATGGCCTTTCTGATCTCTTCCAATCCTATGATTTAGAAATGTTATCTACTTTTTAAATAATATCTGTTAGCTATGATTTAGTTAAATTCACTTATTTCAGCAGGAATCATGTACTTTAAAAACGCACTATGTATAGATCCAGTTTTATGTTAGGATCCCACAGGAATTGAAAGTACAATTTCAACATCTCCTCTTGACTTTGGATTTTTTGAACTTGGCTAAGGACTCCTCTTTATCCCTTGGACTTAGAAAATTTGGACTTTTCTTCCTGTTAAGGTCAGTATGGCTGCTACTGCAGCCCTTAGGTGCATGGGGTGTGGGGGGAAAGCTGCCCCAGGGAGACCCCCATCCCCTCTGTGTTTTGTGTTGCTGAGGTGACCATTTGGCTCCCTCGTGCACTTCTGCTGTGTCTGTATAATAATAATAATAATAATAATAATAATAATAATAATAATAATAATAATAATAAATAATTAATAACAATAATAATAATTTATTTGTTTGACCAGTCATATGATCATTTCAAAGTGCAACATAAATAAAAACAAGACAAAAAGGATGGGAGGACAACAGCTGATCTTCTGTTTGCCATCAAAATCTTATTTTCCTGATTCTTCTTTCAGGAAAAGTGCTCTTTTCTTGATAGCTTTCAGGATAAAAAGGCTTTTTATCCTGAAAAAAATGCACTTGGGCACTTGGGCACTTAAACAGTCTCCAATTAATTTTATGCACATATGTAATTGTAGGATTTTTCAGAATGATTTGGCACAATCAGAAATATTTGATGTATGTTTAAATGTTGTTAGACCTTATGTGGATTTAAATACTTCATTTCTGTGAATAATTGTAAAGCTTTTTAATACTATGTTTTGAAAACATTGTAATATAACAAGACATACCATATGCAGACTGCACAAAATAAAAAAGCAATGTTTGTGTTCATGTTTGGGTTGGGAAAGACAAGGCATGATAAATTAACTGGACTTCAATAATGGAAATTGGTTTTTAATTTTTAATTGCCCTTTAAGGCCACAAGGCCACAAGGCCACAAGGGCACTTGGGCACTTGGGCACAAGGGCACTTGGCCACTTGGGCAGAAGAGCACTTGGGCACTTGGGCACTTGGGCACAAGGCCACTTGGGCACAAGGCCACAAGGCCACTTGGGCACTTGGGCACTTGGGCACTTACTCTGATTATGGTGGATCTTTCTTGTCCTTGCAAGAGGACTGTCAGAAGATCATTTCTGTTGGGGGACCTAAAATTAGATAGTTATCGATGAAAATATCTGTGTCGAAGTTCAGCATATGCTGGGCATTTAATCAAATTGTTGATATCTTCCACTATTTGTTCTCCCCAGACACAAAATCTCTCATTTCTTGGGATGTTACAGTAGCGACCAGTTTGCATCATAATACCGAGTTGTTCAAACCTGGCCCTGGTATATATTCTTCTTAAGGGTAACGGAACTGGAATAGTCAAATAGTGTTCTAAATTAATATTCATTTTGTGGGAGGCTAAAAACTTTGTGGCAGAAGACCTACCTGTACTATGCTTATTATGCTTAAGAGAGGGAGGCTAGGCTTAATGTCAGATACCCATGTGGTAGTGTCATTTTGGCCTAGTTCATCAGATTCAAGATATAAGAAGTTCAGGTATGCTTGCCTGGACCAGTTTTTTGTTTTTAATTCCCTTCCTGTTGATTTTTTCCCCTTCATTGTGGAATTGCATGCAAGGCTCATTTGGTTTATTGGTCGTTTTTACCACCATTCTTTGAGACGGTGTTTGTGCGCTTGGAATTATTGTGTTTGGACTGCTGGAGCCAAGCTGCTTTCCTACATTGAGGAAAGTATCTATCTTCCTCTGCTGCTTCTTTTGAAATGTATTGCAGTTTTCCCTAGGATCATTGGCAGATTTGGTTGCTCTTGAATTTCCCTGGGTGTGTGTTGGGACTTGTAGTGCAGGAACCGAGGGCCACAAGGCCACTTGGGCACTTGGGCACTTGGCCACTTGGGCACAAGGCCACAAGGCCACTTGGGCACTTGAGCACTTACTCTGATTATGGTGGATCTTTCTTGTCCTTGCAAGAGGACTGTCAGAAGATCATTTCTGTTGGGGGACCTAAAATTAGATAGTTATCGATGAAAATATCTGTGTCGAAGTTCAGCATATGCTGGGCATTTAATCAAATTGTTGATATCTTCCAAGGCCACAAGGCCACATGGGCACTAGGGCACTAGGGCACAAGGCCACAAGGGCACTAGGTCACTAGGGCACAAGGGCACAAAGGCACAAGGGCACAAGGCCACATGGGCACAAGGGCACAAGGGCACTTGGCCACAAGGCCACAAGGCCACAAGGCCACTTGGCCACTTGGCCACAAGGCCACAAGGCCACTTGGCCACAAGGCCACAAGGCCACTTGTTTAAGACATTGCCTTGAAATTTCACAGATCAAGTTGTGCAAATGCAGAATGGGAACACCGATACAACACTTTAACCCCTCACTGTAAATTCCCACATGCACACTTCCACGGGAGAAAAGATAAAGATGTATTGCAAAATGCACAGCTGGAGATAATTGTTCAGTAATGTATTGTGTGAGTCAAACATTGGTAGGTGTCACATTCTTTACCAAATGCCACACTGTAAGATTTTAATAATCCTGTGTGATTAAACAAGTTCTTATTGTTGTTTTAAAATTATAACCTGTGAATAATTATCAATTAAGAAAATATCACTTTACCTTGAAGAATAGCATGTGTTTGACCTCAAGTCATCTGTCAATTTAAGACGACCACATGGATTTAATAGGGTTTTCTCAGGCAAGAAATACTCAGAGGTGGTTTTGAGAGGTCTTTTCTCTGAAATACATATAGTACCTGGTATTCACTGGTGGTCTTCCATTCAAGTACTAGTTTTCAATATCAGATGAGATCCAATGCCTTTTCAGGATTTAATACACCTATTTAATTCCCTGATTGGTTCCATGCTCATTGTGTACTGCAGCATAAAATAAGGATAAAACACCATCTGGCTACAGTTATTATTGTTAGCAAAGAAAATGGCTTGTTATGGTCTCTGGACTCATTTGGAACAAAATGCTGGTCATAGATATGACACATGAGGCATCCATTATGCATCACACATCATTGTGTATCAGCAGAGGTTATCAAAGCAAAGGGACATCTATAATAATAAATGACATTGCTTTTCTGTTTTCCAGTCTGTGACAGCCAGAACTCATTGGGGACATTGTGCCCGGTATTGTATTTTTGATCATTGGTCGAGCTGCAGTAGCCAGCTTTCATCTGAAAATTCATCCTTGATGGTGAGGATATGCTTGAAGCAAAGAGTAAGGCCTGCTCTTTTCATGGTTATTCTCACAAAAAGTTCCCCTCCTCTTAACTCTCAAAGTTTATCAGTTTAGTCATTCAAACAGTCCATACCTCTCTCTTATTTCACCCCTAGTCTTACTTGCCATCATGGTAGATACTTCAAAAAAAAGTAGACCGGGAAAGCTGAAGGCCCTATGGACCTTACATGGGGCATTTGATACAAATCACTCTGGGACAATTCATATAGGACAGTGGTTCTAAACCGGTGGGTCCCCAGATGTTTGGCCCTTCTACTGCTAGAAATCCAAACAGCTGGTAAACTGGCTGGGATTTCTGGGAGTTGTAGGCCAAAAGACCTGCGGACCCACAGATCAAGAACCACTGATATAGGAAGAAAGATCCAGCCTTTGCTAAGATTCCTGAAGCAGGAAAACATGACTATAGAAGACAAGAGACTCTCCTGGTAAGACTCCTGTGGTTAAAAAATAGAGAGCAGGAAAACATGAGACCTCATATGTTCATTTGGGTTGGGGGGGGGGGGGCGGTCATATTTAGAAAGTATGCATAAAACTGTTTCAGAATTTGTTGTTTATTCATTCAGTGGCTTCCGACTTCATGAACTCATGGACTAGCCCACACTAGAGCTCCCTGTTGGCAGTCGCCATCCCCAGCTGCTTCAAGGTCAAGCCAGTCACTTCAAGGATACCATCCATCCATCTTGCCCTTGGTCGGCCCCTCTTCCCTTTTCCTTCCATTTTCCCCAAGCTTTCCTGTCTTCTCGTTATGTGGCCAGAGGACAGGGTGTTTGAACATGAACTCCCTATTCACCATTTAATTTAAATGGTAATAGGGAGTTCTTTTTCAAACACCCTGTATTTCATCTTTGCCTCTATTATCCTTCCCTTCAGTGAGCAGCCGGGCTTTATTTCCTGGAGTATGGACTGGTTTGATCTTCTTGCAGTCTAAGGCACTTTCAGAATTTTCCTCCAACACCACAGTTCAAAAGCATCTATCTTCCTTCGCTCAGCCTTCTTTATGGTCCAGCTCTGGCATACATTGGTTACTACAGGGAATACAATTTTAACTATATGGATCTTCGTTGCCTGTGTCATGTCTCTACTCTTCACTATTCTATCGAGATTGGTTATTGCTCTCCTCCCAAGAAGTAAACATCTTCTGATTTCCTGGCTGCCAGTCTGCATCTGTAGTAATTTTCATGCCTAGAAATGCAAAGTCTGTCACTGCCTTCATGTTTTCTCCCTTTATTTGCCAGTTATCAATCAATCTGGTTGCCATAATCTTTGTTTTTTTATGTTTAATTGCAACCCAGGTTTTGCACTTTCTTCTTTCACCTTGGTTATAAGGCTCCCGAGCTCCTCCTCAGTTTTAGCCATCAAAGTGGTATTATCTGCATATCTAAGGTTGTTAATGTTTCTTCCAGCAATTTTAACTCCAACCTTGGATTCATCAAGCCCCGCATGTCACATGATGTGTTTTGCATGCAAGTTGAATAGGTAGTGTTAGATCCCAGTCAGCCAGGGCACCAAGGCCTGCAGTGTTTCAGGACTTGCACTTTGACACAGATAATGCTGAGGATTTTACTGACATTTCACCCTACACGGAGGGGCCTTTACAGCTGCAGGTGCCCAAAGATATTGGCTCTGGAGACTTGCTAATTGAAGAAGATTCTTCTATTCCTCCCTCGCAGATAGAGCCAGATGTTGATGAGACGCCTGGGAACGGGGTTTTTAATTGTAGAGATTTTGTAACTAGAGAAAGAAGTGCAAAACAAGAAATCCGACGGAGCCAAAGACTAGCAAATAGATGGGATAATGGTTAGCGTTCCCTTGGGAAAGTTTTGGAAGTTTGTACTCCCTAAATTCTGAACAGTCCACAATCTGTTAAAAGTGTTTGCTTAGTAGATTTCCTTGCAGTGTCAATGTTGCTTTCTTGGAGAGAGGTTTCTCCGTCTCCAGCTCCTGTTTCCAAGCCAAGTATTCCAGTTCCAGTCGGGCCGTGCCATGCTGCAACTCTTGAGTAGACCTTGACTTTACTTCAGTTGTTATTCTTGTTCCTGTTTCAAGTTTGCCTCAGCTTTGACAACTTTGCTGCCTTGATCGTTACAAAGTATTTCCAGTGGATTGAACTCTGTTTCCTGACAGCCTTGTTTCCCTGTTTCAACTCATGGACTTTGATTTCTTGGGAGAGCTATCGAGCTCTCATTGTGGATTATAATATCGGACCTTTCCCTTCACCCATTTGGAATCATCATTGACTTTCTAAAAAGAACTATTCCTTACTCAGACTCTATACCTAATTTCCTTTTGATTTATAATTGTTTTAATAAAGATGTAGTGTGTTATATTGGCTCTTATCTGGTTTTCGAATGCTCACGCTGCCTTGGGGTGCAACAGGTAGGGTGAGAGTATACAGCCCCGCCATACTCCTTTCCCAATCTTGAACCAGTCTGTTGTTCCGTTGTCTGTTCTGACTGTTGCTACTTGCTCATTATACAGATTCCTCAGGAGACAGACAAGGTGGCTTGGTATCCCCATACCACCAAGAACTTGCCACAATTTAGTATGAACTAAGCCAGTTACAAATGGCCAGTGATTAGTCATTAAAATGAATTGTTGAACAAACCTGTTTGATATGAAGGACCAACACTTGTTACCATTTTCTTAAAACCCAGTTGTGATGTACAATGGCAATAGACATGGCCTCATCTAAATTGAAGTGGAAATTCATTTTCAGACACTGTGTGCCCAATATTTTATATCATTCCTATTCCTGCTCTTATTAACCAGGGCTTGCCAAGTCAATTCTACTTCAGCTAGCCAAAAGAATTAAAGAGGGCAAAGTTTAAAGGGAAAATAATGAAGCTTTTCTTCTATAAATTATTTTTACAAACCGAAGATTCTGCAATCTTATAATGGTTTTGTAATCTACCAGCCCAGCTTACATTACTTTATCTTTATGGAGGTGATAAAGAAAACATTACATCGTGCACTTGATTATAAATTCTAATTTTATGAGAATCAAAAATTGCAGACTTGCAAAGCTTATATTCTTGTTTATATGCATACACATTTAAATGCCAGCAGATGTTCTCTGATCAATAAACCTCTCTTTAGATATATTATGCTGAAGTGTCCTTGGTCATAAAAGCAGGCTGGGAATATTTAACTACAGTTTGGCTATGAATGATGATGATCAACTATAAAGTTACAATGCACGTTGCCACTGTGGCGAGTTTTATTTTGGCTCAGGAAATAAAAGTTATTGATTTTAACCATGCCACTGAGACAAACTCTGATTTAGCTTCTGCACTACAGATTTATGGAGATAGGAAGAGGCTAAAATTAAGTGTATCGGGCACGCTTGAGTTGCAGGAAGGCTTTCTACGTAGTCCAGCTGCTCCGTGTGGAAATTGGTTCCCTCAATGAAGTGTTGTTGAATCATCCAGTCTGTGTTCTCTCTGACAATTGTAATCACACAAAGATTTTATTTATATTATGTTATATTATATTTCTTTGGACATTGTTGCATACAAGCCGCTATTCTGTGGCATTACTGTGATGCGGGATAGCAGCTACTTACTGGCATTAAGCTGACTCTCATCACACATCTGATGGCATCATGCTACTTAAAGCCACACTTTCAGATGGGCACTATAACTTTGCTCTCCCACTATGACACTTTCCCTCTTTGTTTTTTCTTTTTGTTCCTTTTTTAACACGCTGCAATTGCTTTAAAATTGCATAATGCTGGGGAACAAAAATAAAAAAAAATATATTTTCAGCGAGTGGAGGCGAGAAAATTCCGACAGGTTGGCAGTTCGAATCCAGGGAGATTGGGTGAGCTCCCTCTGTCAGCTCCTCATGTGGGGACATGAGAGAACCCTCCCACAGGATGGTAAAACATGAAACATCTGGGCGTCCCCTGGGCAACGTCCTTGCAGATGGCCAATTCTCTCACACCAGAAGTGACTTGCAGTTTCTCAAGTCATCCCTGATACGGAAAAAAAAAACCCAGGTATTGCAAAGCATTGTGTGATAGAAACTGTCATCAAAGATGATGGTCCTGCTATTGTACCAGTTTATTACTTTTATGTAATAAAGTCCTATGTTGTCTTCCAAGGGCACTTCCAGACAGTACCTATAATTCGAGAGAGCACGGGTTAAAAGGGGGGCGGCCAGATGATGCTTGTGCTAAATGCGCACTCAATCTCAGCAATAGAGGGAAACCCCAATTCAAAAAGGTCCACTTTTATTCCAATTCCAGGTGAAAAAAGCAAATTTTCCCATGACTGTGTGGCCCTGCAGTCATGTAAAGTTCAGGAATTCCCCCCTTACCCCCAGTGGCGTAAGGCTGTTGAGCAGCTGCAATAAATCACTCTGACCATGAGGTCATGAGTTCGAGGCCAGCCCGTGGTGGGGTGAGCACCTGTCAATTAAAAATAAAAAATAGCCCCTGCTCGTTGCTGACCTAGCAACCCGAAAGATAGTTGCATCTATCAAGTAGGAAATAAGGTACCACTTATAAAAGTGGGGAGGCAAGGTTAACTAATTTACTACCTGGAATGAGGAAGTGCCGTCAGAGTGGATGATGAAGCAGCTGCTCCCCCTTGTGACCAGAATTGAACATCCCCTCAAAAAGAAGATTAAATTGCCTCTGCGTCTGTCTGTCTCGGTCTCTGTTTGATGTGTTTATGGGCATTGAATGTTTGCCCTATGTGTGTATAATGTGATCCGCCCTGAGTCCCCTTCGGGGTGAGAAGGGCGGAATATAAATACTGTAAATAAATAAATAAATAAATAATACTTCCGACCTATGCCGGTTTTAAAAAGCCTGATCAGCTGTTCAGGCTCCCACGAAGACACAGTTGATTTTCAGCTGGTTTCAAAAGAGAAGTGGAGAGTCTCTGAAGGTGTTTATTTTAAACTTTATAATATTAAATGGATCATGAATAAACAATTGGGGAAAGAGGGGACATCCGGCGGTATTTTCAAAAAGTCCTGCCGTTATGTGCTGATGCATATATGTGCACATAGGAATCTCTCCATATTTGTATTGTGATATTTGCATGTGCGCATATAAGCATCAGCACATAATTGAGTGCTTTTTTTAAAAAAAAAAAAGCAAAAAACCTTCTGTTGGATGTCCCCCGTCTGCCCTCTATTTTATCCTGAGACACAGAAGGGCTGTCCCCTGAGGACCTCAAATTTCAAGCAGGTCCATGTGGGGGGAGCCAGTCTTTCAGATATCGTGGCCCCAAGCTGTTTAGGGCTTGGTAAGTCAGCACCTGCACCTTAAATTGAGATCAGAAGCAAATTAGTTCTTCTAAGACCAATGTTATGTGCTCTCTAAAATGCACACTGGACACTGATCACTGCATTTTGCACTAGCTTCAGTTTCCAAACAGTTTTCTAGGACTGTCCTACACAGAGTGCGTTGCAGTGGCCTAGGCAACTAGAGTTTTCTTGAGACAAGTAATCACTGTAATATCATACTAATAGTGTAAATATGTTTGGAACTAACAGAGCAAAGATCCTCACAAGGAACCAATGTGTTCCCTGACTTCTAGCTGTTGCCCACCCCTGAATTAGGGGACGCTTTGAAATGCAGGATTGTCTTTTCTGTAACATGCATGCACAAGCATTATTTTATCATTCATATCCAAATGTTTTCCTCATCTATTTCATCTTCACAACACTCTATGAGGTATGCCAATTTTAGTCAATTTTAACTTGTGAATGTTAGCCTGCATTTTATCAGTATCAGTACATTTTAACTTGCATTTCACCTGTGTGTATGTTATATGTATTTTAATAATGTTTTGCTTTACTTCACTGTTCTAACTCCAGAAGCAACTTGCAGTTTCTCAAGTCGCTCCTGACACGGAAAAAAAAACCCCAAAACTATGTTGTACTCCACCTCAAGCTGCAAGAAGAGGCAGGTAATAAATAGATGACGACGACGACGACGACGATGATGATGATGACCAAAGAAAAACTGCTGTCTCCTAGGACAATGATTCCCAAATGGTGGCCCTTCCAGAAGCTCTAGCCGAGTTAGCGAACAGTCAGGAATTCTGTGAGTTGAAGTTTAAAGCACCTGGAAAACCAATGTTTGGGAATCACTGATCTAGAGAATTTCACTGGAAAGAGTACTACTTGTACCTCCCAAGTCCCAGTCCAACACTTAACTAGTGCTCCCCAGTGACTCCATTATAGAAGGACCCATGACTACCCTGGGAGGGTTATATACAGCAAACCTGAATGATGAATAATAATACTGCAAATATGAATAAGAGTGATCCTTTACCCAACCATATTTAGGTAATTATTTTTAATTGGTCCAGTTTCAAATGTGTAAATAAAGCCAAAGAAAGTCAAACTGCATATACAGCATCCTCTAGTACTGAGCACATTAACTCTACATGGCACCAATTTTGCCTTGAACCTTATTGAATGAATGTCATGAGCCTGATATAATGTTAGCAATGCTGCCATCTAATGGAAACAGAACCTGCGCAGCAGCTAAAACAAGACTACAGATTACAGTAGAGTCTCACTTATCCAACACTCGCTTATCCAACGTTCTGGATTATCCAACGCATTTTTGTAGTCAATGTTTTCAATATATCGTGATATTTTGGTGCTAAATTCATAAATACAGTAATTACTACATAGCATTATTGCATATTGAACTACTTTTTCTGCCAAATTTGTTGTCTAACATGATGTTTTGGTGCTTAATTTGTAAAATCATAACCTAATTTGATGTTTAATAGGCTTCTCCTTAATGCCTCCTTACTATCCAACATATTCGCTTATCCAACATTCTGCTGGCCCGTTTATGTTGGATAAGTGAGACTCTACTGTAGCAGGAAAATATGTGTGTGGTTTTTCACATTGCAGTAGATGATGGTAATCCAAATTAGTTTTCAGTTATATTGATAACAACAATGCTAAAAGGAAATAGAATGTGTTGTCGAAGGCTTTCATGGCTGGGATCACAGGGTTGTTGTATATTTTCCCAGCTGGATGGCCATGTTCTAGAAGCATTCTCTCCTGATGTTTCGCCCACATCTATGGCAGGCATCCTTAGAGGTTGTGAGGCATGGAGAAACTAAGCAAGGGAGGTTTATATATATCTGTGGAAAGTCCAGGGTGAGAGAACTCTTTGTCAGTTGGAGGCCAGTACAACATTCACACTATTTTAAAGTATTGTGACATTTGTTGTTGTTAACTACCATCAAGTCATGCCTGTTCAGGTTTTGGTAGTAGTTTTATGGGAATAAGGGTTTTAGAGGGTTGTTGTATGTCTTTCGGGCTGTGTGGCCATGTTCCAGAAGTATTCTCTCCTGACGTTTCGCCCACATCTATGGCAGGCATAAGGGTTTAAATAAGGGTTTAAACAAGGGTTTTATTTTTAAATAAAAATAAGGGTTTTATTTTTGTTTTCTGGGGGATTAATAAAAAGATTAAACTGTGATGCCAAAAAGCAGAGAAGGAGCCGAGATCGGCTCCTGCTTGCTTTCGTTGTGGGCGGGTTTTCGTACCGGGAGAGCCCTTACCGTTACGGGCTCCTGAAGTACCGAAGATACTGAAGGAAGTGGAGGAAACAGAAGAAACAAATTCCATGCATGTCTAATGGATAAGGCATCTCTTTTAATTCCACATATGAAGGATGATTGGACTGTTATTAGAATCTTACTTCAGCTCTAGTAAATGAAGTTGGATTCGTCATCATGAAGCAGCAGGATAATTTGGGAGGCAGGAGATGTTAGTTCTGTCTTCCAAGAAAGGGGAGCAACCAGAAAGTCCAGAAGGCAAGCAGACAGTGCTTGATAGATAATACTATTCCCTAACATTTGCCTGTTGTATGTAAGGATAGGTCCAGCCCTGGTAATACTCCTACTTGTCCAAACATCACCTGCACAGGAGCACACTGTTGTTGTTAATACATATTTAGGGAATACATTCCAAAACCATCCATCAGAAAAGTCCAAATAATATAGCATTTCACAAATCAATGAAATGACCTTGTATTGTGCTAAAAATCACATGGAAGGCAGTACAGTTTCAAGAGCAACCTGCTTGCCAAGAACATGACTAACTGTGGGCTAGTGCATTATAATTTGTACTTTACGGGAAAGGGGTGAATGTGCCTTTTTCACAGAAAGCATGGCTGTCATCAGCTCTGATTATAAGCAGAGTGCATCTAATGATCAACTACCAAAAATACCCTCCTCGCCAAAAACCCTTCTGAGATGGTATATACCATGCATGATTTCTAGAACCTGAGACAACATTTATTTAGTCTTGATGAAAAGTTATGCAGCTAGCTACTAGACTTGATGTCTACGTATATTCTTTTCAAATTTAACAAGTATAGAAGACTGCAAAGGCACAAATCATGCAACTATTGTAGCTTAAGCTCTCTGTGGCAAAAACTTGTACTCTATTCTGTTGTTTAACTGTATAGCACACTTAATGATATACTTATACATATACTCATACATAATGAAAGCAGCTTTGTAATGACAGGCTAAAGCATTTTTGTGGTATTTCACATTTAACCCACCTATCAATTTGCTCTCAGCAAACACATGGTGACCATCTGTGGGGGAATGGGCCATTCAGAACACTCTGAGAACAAGGAGATATTTCATGTTCATCAGATCCCAGGAATGCTACTGTTTTAACTATCGCTCCCAGATTCCCCCAGCAAGCACAACATTAAACCCAGAATAGTCAGGCAAATGCCAGGGCTTATCTCATGATGTTGATTGCTTTCATCTCTATTTCTTTACCGTCATCCCATTTTTTCTCCCCTTTTCTCTCTTTTATATCAGGCTATATACCAGACATGGGCAAACTTTGGCCCTTCAACTCCCAGAAATCCAAACTTCAACTCCCAGAAATCCAAGTCATCTTACCAGCTGATAGGAATTGTGGGAGTATAAGTCGACCTCATGTATAAGTCAAAGGCAGGTTTTGGGGCCAAAATTATGGATTTTGATATGACCCATGGATAAGTTGATGGTCATTCCAAAGAGGAGAAAGCACCTCTGCCACCTCAGGGTGGGTAGCCACCACTGACCATCACCACAATTTCAACAGTGCCACGGTAGAGAGTTTACAAGGGTTGCTTCTTCTTTTAGGTTCTCTTGGGATAGGTTAAATTCTTCTCTTTTGCTGCTCTAGTCAGATATAAGAATTGTTCTTTTTTTTTTTTTTTGATAAGCATTACAGTAGATTTCTCATACTGATATGTGGATAAATGCCATATGGGGAATTTTAAACTGATTTTAACTTTATTGTTTACTAGCTTGGGTACCCGGCTATGCCTGGGTTATTTGAAAAGGGCATTGTTTGTTTTTGATGTTAAGTAATATCATTTTTAATATCAAAGTTGAAGTATTTTGGCCACATCATGAGAAGACAGGAAAGCTTGGAGAAGATCATGATGCTGGGGAAAATGGAAGGAAAAAGGAAGAGAGGCCGACCAAGGGTGAGATGGATGGACGGTATCCTTGAAGTGACTGGCTCGACCTTGAAGGAACTGGGGACAGTGAGAGCCAACAGGGAGCTCTGGCGTGGACTGGTCCATGAGGTCACGAAGAGTCAAAAACGACTGAACGAGTGAGACGACGACAACAACAAATATCATTTTGGTCATATCTTACGTTATGTCTTAGAAAAAAACCTCAATCTTTCCTGTTGTTTTGTATGAATGCTCCCATTAGAAAATGCACAAGGATGTGGGTGAACTACAATTCCCAAAAAAATTGGGTCAATTTCCCCCAAACTCCGCCAGTATTCACAGTTGGCTATCTTGGGTCTGTGTGCCAAATGTGGTCCAGATTCATCATCTGTTGGGTTCAGTATTCTCTGAATACGGATGAAGTATAAGTCTCTGATGCCAAGGTCAAGGCTCACAGAATACAGAGGGTTCAGAGTGCTCACGGAATACAGTTGAACTCTAATTCCCAGAGTTAAAGGTCAATCACCCCCAAAGTCCACCAGTATTCCCAGTTAGCCATGTTGAATTTGCTATGTTGCCAAGTTTGGTCCAGATCCATCATCAGATGGGTTTAATGTTCTCTGAATACTGATGAACTATAACTCCTGGATGTCAAGGTCAATCACCCCCAAACCCCACCAGTATGTAAAGTTGACTGTGTTGGGTTTATGTACCAAGTTAGTTCCAGGTCCATTGTTGGTGGGGTTCAGGGTGCTCTTAGATTGCAGGTGAACTATACAACCCATTCCCTATGAATCCTATAAATCATGGTGAATTCTCCCCTAACCTCTCTTTATGTTCAGTTGCTGTGTTCCGTACAAAAGAATAGGAAAGAGTTAAGGGAGAGGCAATGGGCGGGATCAGGCAAATTCCACTCCAATGGAGAGAGAAAGGAACACTGGGATGTGACGCTTGCTGTAACCTGCAATGTCAGTGAAGGAAGGGCTTTGGTGGTTCCTCAGCACTGTGGGTTAAAGTGGTTTGTGGATGCTGGAGGCTGTCTGTGTAAACGGAAACCCCTGCCACATACACACATACACATGTTCACTTTTATTATGTTAACCATAAGCCAAATGCAATGTCATAAATTACTCAAATGTTGTATTCCATCATTGTACTGTAACTTGATCCTAGCCAATGGTTTGTTGACCGAAATAAAGGCTACTGACTGACTGACTGACTTTTATTATGTGTATAGATAATGTGGATGATGCTATGGAGCATTCTTGGAACTTTTATCATTTGTTTTTAACTTTGGTTTTATGTTATGATGTATATTTCAAGATGATGTGAGTTGCCTTGAGACCACCTGGAGAAAGGCGGCATAGAAATCTCCTAAATAAAATAAATAAATAAAATAACTTTTGGGGGCTATTTATTTATTAAAAATTCTCGAATTATTCATGAGTATATAATTTAGGCCAACCCAACTATATGATTAGGTATGGTGACGCAGTTTTCTGAGGCTATAGATATTGGAAATATAACAAAACATGTTATTATTGCACATTGACATTCAGGCATGGTAACAGATGTTTGATTGATTTTTCTGCCTATTGTGCAAAATGTAAGCATTTTGGATATTGATGTGGGTGAACGGGAGAGGGCACTACCTGCTGTTCTGCCATAAACAAAAGTAAGTAAATATTGTACAAGATTATTTCCCAGAAATTGCACAAGTGTGAGGACAAACATTCTAGAAACACACCCACAGACTTTCCTTTCACTTTTGACTTGGTGGATGGCAGACCTATTTCATAACTTCACAAAGGGTGAGCTCAAGGTCTTGGTACCTACCTATTGAAGAACTTTTCACAACTATGGCATCCAGTTGTTACTATAGTTTATTTTTTCATTACACTAGAAGTCTATAGGTTCTTGACCTATGTCCCCTTCAGCAAAATTTTCCAGCAGACCACAGATGATGAGTATCAGTACTAGAAAAAAAAATTAAATATATTCTCACACACCCAACCAACTCAGTTTACCCCATCTTGTTTAGTTTCAGTTGTTTGTTGTTTATTCATTTACTCGCTTCCAACTCTTCGTGACTTCCTCATGGACCATAATTTCATGAAATCATAATTTCAGAACAGGGGTTAATATTTATCGGTAAATGAAGTTGGGTATCTTCCAGTTCTTACTATGCCAGATCATAGAAAAGTTACTTTTTTGGGTCTACAATACCGAAACTACCCCCGCCCCCCCCCAACCAGATGTCAGTATTCTGTCCTCACCACTCTGCCAACAGATTATGCTGTCCCCCTTACACTTTGAGTATTTTTTTCATATTACTATATGTTTGTATTAGCATATGTTTATGTATCTGCAAGTCAACATGATGACCTCATTCATTTTTCACAGTTTTTTCTTAGGCAAGGAATACTCAGGGGTAGTTTTGCCATTTCCTTCCACTGAAATATAATCTATAGGTAAAAGGTAAAGGTTTTCCCCTGACGTTAAGTCCAGTTATGTCTGACTCTGGGGGTTGGTGCTCATCTCCATTTCTAAGCCGAAGAGACGGCGTTGTCCATAGACACCTCCAAGGTCATGTGGCCAGCATGACTGCATGGAGCGCCGTTACCTTCCCGCTGGAGCGGTACCTATTGATCTACTCACATTTGCATGTTTTCGAACTGCTAGGTTGGCAGGAACTGGGGCTAACAGCGGGTGTTCATTCTGCTCCCGGGATTTGAACCTGGGACCTTTTGGTCCGCAAGTTCAGCAGCTCAGTGCTTTAACACACTGTGCCACCACAGTGTGTTAAAGCGCTTCAAGCCACTGTGCTTTTTAAACTGTGGGTCACCTTAGCTCAATGTTACGATCTTGAAAAAGTTGGCAATAGTCAAAGTTTTCTTAATGTCACTTAGTGTCTGATTTAGACATTTACACAAATCTGTTGTGCAGTGTTTACAGTGAACTCTGCAGAGGATGCTTCAGCTGTATCCTTACAAAGGAAAACCAGTCTGTTTAGCAAGCCTTGCAAATGCTGATTTATCACTAAATCCTTGAATTTTAAATATATATTTTATATACTTATATATAAAATTTGTTGAAATGAGAGGAGCCATGAGTGGAAAAGTTTAAGAAGTCCTTACCTATATCACCTCATATTTATTGGCAGGCTCCCATTCAAGTACTAATCAGGGCTGACCCTGCATAGTTTCCAAGCTCATGTGGGATCAGGTGCCTTTGGAGTATTTAGACCCTTAACATAATAGAGAAAGAAACATTTGTGTTCCTATTTCATGCTGTTCCCTCTCCCAATAATTACATTCACAGCAACTGAAGGTCTTCTTCCTTTTCAAGATTTTTTTCCTTTGCTCCCTCCGGCTCCCTCCAGGGCTATCTGTTGCTCTCCTGCTGTCCCAGAGACATGTCATCTTCACGCCTCAGGCATCTCTGGTTTCCATAGCAAATGAGGTTGGAAGGATGCTGTTCTTTATCCCAAAGGACTGATTTTGGGGTTTCACTTGGCTCTAGCCATCACCAAATACCTGGTTGAGAGAACATCTCTAACTATGTATTCTCCAAGGCTTTAATGACCTGAATCACAGGGTTACTGTGAGTTTTTTGGAATGTATGGCCATGTTCCAGTACCATTCTCTCCTAATGTTTAGAGCCGGGCTGTGGCGCAGCTGGCTAGTAACCAGGTGCAATAAATCACTACAGACCGAGAGGTCATGAATTCAAAGCCCGGGTCGGGTTAAGTCCCCGACCATTAAATAGCCCGGCTTCCTGTTGACCTATGCAGCCCCGAAAGACAGTTGCATCTGTCAATTAGGGAAATTTAGGTACGCTTTATGGAGGAGGCTAATTTAACTAATTTACAACATCATAAAACTGCCAGCAAAACACAAGGAATGGAATGAGGAAGTACAGCCACTACTGGACAGTGAAGCAACAGCTCCCCCTATGGCCGGAATCGTGAAGCTGAAAAAAATGTTAAAAATGCCTCTGTGTCTGTCTATATATGTTGTTTGTCTGTTGGCATTGAATGTTTGCCATATATGTGTTCATTGTAATCTGCCCTGAGTCCCCTTCGGGGTGAGAAAGAAGGGCGGAATATAAATACTGTAAATAAATAAATAAATAAATTTCATCTGCATCTGTGTCTGGCATCTTGAGAGGTTCCTCTGACACAATTTTGATCTTGATGATATACAGTATTCTGCATATATTGAGAAACATTGTGATACTGTATGGGAATTTTAATGTTTACGCTATACTTCAACAGATCTTGTAGCATCCTAGAGACTTATTGAGAGTATGAAGTTGGTAGCATAAGCTTTCATAGACTGAGGATGCATTTACACTAGAATCATCATCATCATCATCATCATCATCATCATCATCATCATCATCATCATCATCATCATCATTTAATTACTTATTAATCGCCCTCCATCCTCTAGGTGATTTACAAGATAAAATTGTAAAGGATAAAAATAAATCCAGTTTGAAACCAAGTTAACTGCCATGGCTCAATGCTATAAAAATATGGGAGTCTGGTGAGGCTCCAGCACTCTTTGGCAGAGAAAGCTAAAGACAGTGTAAAATTATAATGTGATTCCATAGCATTGAGCCATAGCAATTAAAATGGTGTCAAACTGCATTAATACTATAAATGCAGCCTAAACCTACTTCCTCAGATTCAACTTATGCTACCATCTCCATTCTCTCTGTTAGTCTCTAAGGTGCTACAATATCCCTTTGCATAGTGTTGAAGAGGTATGGGGTAAACATAGGACAGCTATGTCTTTGCATTTCAGACTAACATGACTGTGTCTTTGAATTGTACTTTTTAAGCAATTTATTGTACCAGGACGATGAAGCTACCAGCTAGATCAAGTTGGCCTTACAGCTACAATTATGCTCATTTATGCCAGTGTATGTCCCATTGATTCCAATCAGCTACAAGAACATGTGTGAGCAGTCTCAGGGCTGCAGTTTTGGCACTGGAGGAAACAAGGAGAGAAGGTAATCTCCGGAAAATCGAGTTCCAGAGTTTATTTACTTGATTGTACATTAATCCTGGAGACATTATGGTAGGTTTTACTGATGTCTCCTGAGTGACCTCCTCGTCCTGCCGAAACACAAGACACAGAAACCTGATTGAATTTCCATGGCAACCAAAGTCCCTCCCAATTTCCAATTCAGAGAAATTGATGACAGGAGGAAACCATGTGCCCAGGATATTCTGAATCATTATGCACATCACCGTCTCTGTTCACTGGGGTTAGGGCCACAGAATCCCTATAGAAGTGAAAAAGTGCAAATAAAAAAATTGCTACTCTTTTTTTTTAACCCAAGAGAACACTAATAATAATTATCACTATAAGTACCAAGATACATTTGTTGGCATCCTTTTTGTGATGTAGGTTGTGATGTTAGATGTGGGTAGAGCCAATCTTTAGATACGTCCCTTGTTTATTACAGTCCTTAAAAGAGTCTCCTTCTGTTTTTGTTCCAATGCCTTCATAATTTAGCTATTTTTTAAAAAAAAATTCTAGAGCTATAATGCAAACTTTCCCAAGGTCTGACTATGAAACAATACGATATACTAAACTACTGTTATTGTAAACTTTATTTGTATTACGCCCTATCTCCCCAAGGGGACTCAGGGCGGATTCAAACATACAACAGCAAACATTCAATGCCTCTATTAAACAAATATTGACATAAAATCCCAGAAAAACCCCACATATGAAAACAGCAATTAAAACTTAATATCAAATTAAAGCTAAGATCAATGAATTAAACCTAACATCAATAAATTAAATCAACATAGACAAAAATTATACAATGACATAAAAACTGAACAAAGGTCCGTATTAATTTACAGAAGCCAACTGGAGTTCACAAAGTTGTGTGGCTCATGATGGTCAATTGGGCTGACATAGACTAGCAGAGCTCAGATACAAAATAGTACTCAGTAATAACAACAGTATGTGACAAAATTTGAAAAAGTTTCTGTTCCTGGTTTAAAAGTGTTATTTTTGTTTAATTGTGCAGTACGTACTTTGAAAGTAGTTGTTATACTCCAGAAACTTCATTTTTGTGGCTGACACAAATGATGTTGGATTGATTGAGACTGGATGAGATATTAATTGAAAAACTATAAAAAATGTGCCCCAGAATGTCCCTCAAAAACAAAGTTTTTGCAGTTTAATAAACCTTTTCCATGTCTTTAAGAAATGACATTTACAAACCAGGACCAAAAATCATGTTGCATAGAGTAATAATTGTAACCCACCTCTCCTCATGGTTTGAGGTGGGTCACAACACGGTTAAAATACATCACCACAAAATATATACATTAAAACACACAATCACAAAATACATATATTAAAATATATAGTGCAAGGATTAAAATACAATACAAATACATATATTAAATACAAACAGAATGTACATTTAAAATTCACAATTTAAATTTGACTGAATAAGGGCACTAATGTCAGATGAGAAATATATTACACTGGAATCCACCTAACCTGGGATACATTATTTATTTGAATCTGCAATTGTATTTGCTTAGTGAGTGCTAACAATCAGGAATGTGAAATCAGTCAGTAAATAATAAATATAGAATAAAGGCTTCTAACCAACAAAACCAACATATCCAACCTGCTTTTCCACTGCATAATCTAGCCACATTGTTTTGTTTTGCTTTCTTACATAGTCTGTCTAATCTCTTCCCATTTGCCACCCTTTTCAACTGATACACCTTCACGGATGGCCTTTGCCTCTGAGTCTATCTCAGATCAGAAGACTGGGACTGGATCTTCAGGCCCTTCCACACAGCCCTATATCCCAGAATATCAAGGCAGAAAATCCCACAATATCTGCTTTGAACTGGGCTGAGTCCACACTCAGATAATGTAGGATTTTCTGCCTTGATATTCTGGGATATAGGGCTGTGTGGAAGGGCCCTATACTGTCATATAATCCAGGCTATCAAAGGGGATAATCTACATTATTATTTGCTCTGAACTGTATTATATGATCCTTCATTGCTATATAATCCATCTTAAAGCAGATAATCTGGATTCTAAAAGGCAGTGTAAAATGGATGCATTGGTAGTATAAGTTATGTATTGGAAATTACTGACTTTACAAAACTTATAAAGGTAAAGGTTTTCCCCTGACATTAAGTCTAGTCATGTCCAACTCTGGGGATTGGTGCTCATTTCCATTTCTAAGCTAAAGAACCAGTGTTGTCCATAGACACCTCCAAGGTCATGTGGCTGGCATGATTGCATGGAGCTCTGCTACCGTCCCACTTATTGATCTACTCACATTTGCATGTTTTCGAACTGCTAGGTTGGCAGAAGCTGGAGCTAACAGCGGGAGCTCACCCTGCTCCGCGGATTCAAACTGCCAACATTTTGGTCAGCAAGTTCAGCAGCTCAGCGGTATAACTCACTGTGCCACCGGAGGCTCCGTATACAAAATGTAGAATGATACTTATATTACTGGGATGGATGGATAGAAAGATAAAAATGAAATTGTGGTGCCAAAATTATTTGCAATAGGTAAAACAAGCCAAACATATGGTAAGTAGATATATCAAATGTCAATGGAAAATAAGAACTTCTATGTTACGTATTTTTTCTCAGAGGAAAATCTCAGGGCCCTTCCACACAGCTGAATAAAATTCCACATTATCTACTTTGAACTAGAATAAATGACAGCGTGGACTCAGATAACCCAGTTCAAAACAGATATTGTGGGATTTTCTGCCTTGATATTTTGGAATATAGGGCTGTGTGGAAGGGCCTTCAGTGAATGCATTATACTTACTTTCAGGTGAATGTGACAGTTAATCATGTGTTGCTGCCTGCAATCCTACACTTTTATGTTAAGCTGCTTTGAATCCCGTTTGGGGGAGATAAAGCAGGGTATAAATAAATATGATGATTATGATAATATACTTATTCACCTTTAGTACCATTTAAGACGGTGGAAATGACTTCCAAACAGACATGGATAATATTGCACTGGTAAGTGCATCTCATTGGAACTGAATTAATGCAGCTTAATTTTCTCTGTAGTTTTATACATACTTATGTGAATGTATTCTTATTTGTTTACTGTGTGAATTTGGGCTTGGTCCCATGTTAGCCACCCCTGCGGGGAGATAGAGATACAAAAGTAAAGTTATTATTATTATTATTATTATTATTATTATTATTAACTCAGAATAAATTCCATTGAATTTAATAGATTATGTAGAATAGAACTCAATTGTAAGCAGTTGTCTACCGGATTGCATCGTCGACTGGAATTTTGTAACATCTTTCAGCCATTCCTCTTGGTGGTCATTAAGTAAACATATTAAACACAGAGAAATAGTTAATTAAGCACAATTAAACTCTTGTTTAAAATCTGTGTGTTGTTAAAAGATACATAGGCTAAGCTTCTCCGTGTTTGGCTGGGTGTTACTTTAATGCAGCCTGGGATGTTAAGTACACTGGCTCCAACTCTGAAATAGACAAAATAAGAAAACACATTTCCATTTAGTGACTGACCTCAATCTCTGAATGAGGACCCCTGCATGTTACATTAGCAAGCTGGGCTCCATTACACCACCGCACACTCTGCTCAGTCTACTGAAGTATTGATTTTTTTTGGACTGCGCGCACACTGTGTAAAATCAATATCCAGTACACATAGCAGAGTGGTTACAGTATAAAGGCCAACTCACTAGCATTGCATATGGGTCCATGCCCAAATGTTGTACTAGTCAAGGAAAGATCAAAAAGGTAAAAATATGCAAAGGAAAGATCAAACCTGAAAGGCAAAGCAGTAAAAAAAAAAAAGAGAAAGCGAGAAAATACAGATGAAAAGAAGTATATGGAGAAAGAAAAACAAGCCGAAGGGAGTCCATATGAAGACAAAGGGATGGAAGAACAGGGGGGAAAGAGGTGAGAAATGCTTTGTCCAAAGATATTCTCAAATATGTATGAACATTTAATGACAGAGATACAACTATGCACGTCTGTAATTTAGAACCAGTGTAAATGATTTCAGTCCCCAAATTATTGTGGTGTGTTTGTGTGAAGCAGGTAGCAATTAGTAAAGGAAATACTTTGAAAACTCAGCATACAAAGATTTCTCTGCAAAGTGAAAGTATTTCTTTTTTTTTCAGATAAGAGAGATATTCCTACCTATGCTTTTGATTACAAACAGAAACTGTCGGCGCTCTACAGAGCACGCAATGAATGTATTACACAGAGATATTCTTTTATTTGTTATTAATGAGCTACTTCTTAATGTATGTAAATACAGTATGTGAGTTTAGTTTTGGGTCAAGTTCACTGTTTAATCTATGCGCATTGATATTGCCCTTCTTTGGGGATCTAACAGTTGCTGCGATAAAGATCACTTTATTTAAACTCCAAGTTTCTGCACCTGTAAACTTATAATACATCATGAGGGAAATACATCTCCTTGGAGGAAGGATGGGATAAAATTGTAATAAACACAGAAACTGAATATAACAAATTTTTAAGTAACACAACATAGGGATGGTGTTAAAAATGATTTAGTGGCATATGATGATTGCAAGTAACCTATATAACTTTTTAAAAAATTATATATATATATATATATATATATATATATATATATATATATGAATGATGAGGGATCAGCATCATCCCTCATGACCAAGTATGATTGCCTTCCAGGTGTATGTATACTATGTATGTGTGTGTGTGTGTGTGTGTGTGTGTGTGTGTGTATGTGTGTGTATGTATGTATATGTGTGTATGTATATATATACATGGAGCCCCGGTGGCGAAGTGCGTTAAAGCACTGAGCTGGAGACCGAAAGGTCCCAGGTTCAAACCCCGGGAGTGGTGTTAGCGGCCGCTGTTAGCTCCAGCCAACCTAACAGTTCGAAAACATGCCAATGTAAGTAGATCAATAGGTAGGAAGGTAACGGCGCTCCATGCAGTCATGCCGGCCACATGACCTTGGAGGTGTCTACGGACAACGCCGGCTCTTTGGCTTAGAAATGGAGATGAGCACCAACCCCCAGAGTCAGACATGACTGGACTTAACGTCAGGGGAAACCTTTACCTTATACTACCATATAACCCAGTTCAAATCAGATCATCTGGATTTAACATGGCAGTGTAGATGGGGCATTAGATCTGATGAACCAATAGTGTGGTTAGGGCATTTTGTGGTTTTCCCCCTTCCCTGGTTACATGCTAATATGTATTACTTACATTAAAATGTGGTAAGACAGTCTTGTTACATTTGGGGAGCTTCCCTGCTCATTTTGCTAACTATGGCTCTACTAAAATTCGTCCAATTAATATTTTAAATGAAGTAATCAGTTAGTGGTCCTGCTGCTATATTTACGGCCTTAGGATGCTTGGGTTCAATCAACTGTGGATTTGAATTACAGTAAAAGGTAAAGGTTTTCCCCTGACATTAAGTCTAGTCGTGTCTGACTCTGGGGTTGGTGCTCATCTCCATTTTTAAGCTGAAGAGCCTCCAAGGGCATATGGCCAGCATGACTACATGGAGCGCCATTACCTTCTCGCTGTAGCAGTACCTATTGATCTACTCACATTTGCATGTTTTCGAACTGCTAGGTTGGCAGAAGCTGGGGCTAATAGCGGGAACTCACACCACTCCTCAAATTCAAACCGCCGACCTTTTGGTTAGGAAGTTCAGCAGTTCAGCGGTTTAACCCACTGCGTCTGGGGATTCCCTTCGAATTACAGTACACAAGACAATATACAATACTAGTAGCCCCTGGGGAGCTTGCCAGCAACCCATTACTGCCTTTGCAGCCACTGCCTTGGAGCAGAAGTAGGTGGTTGGCATTCTACCCAGTACAGGAGCCAAAAAAAATACATGCCTGGCAGTGGTGCTTGCCACTGTCATTGCTTTTGCCCTATATTATTTTATCAATAGAGACATCTGTATTGATTTTTTTTTGGTATTTGCACAGGGTCTTGGAACCAAATTGCACAGATAACCAAGTGTCCACTGTATTTGAATTTGGAGAATTACCGTGACAAGAGAAAAACTTGATTTAAATTCCATCACTGACTTGAAATTATTTTGGTGATGGAGAACATGGCCAGTAACATCACTGATAAAGAAGGAGAAGGCTAAATAGATGAATCCCCTTATGATAAGATCATTTTATGCATCAGCATATACATACTCCTGATCTATATTGAAAATGAGAATTCAGCTGATCGTTTCACCATGGGATAAAAGCAGATTATAAATAAAGATGATGATGATGATTAATGATGATGTAGATTGTAATTATCTTATCATGCACCTTCTGCTTTGGCTAATTGCGGATCAGTTGGCCAACTCTTTTGTAAAGTTGGAGAAACTTCCTAGAAATTTCTATCACAGCTTTTCAGAGGACCCCATAATAATATGGCAGAAAGTGCAGAATAGGGCCAGCATGTACTATACAAAGCAGAACCTTTTTCATTCAGCAACTTGTCAGGAGTGATAGCTGATAAATATGTCAGCCTTCTTGTCAAGTTTGCAGTGGTAGCTGGAACTGCAGTGCACGCTGCAACTTCTAAGAAATTGGGATGCAAGCAGTCTGTGTGATCACATGCTTCCTCTCACACAGAATGCTTGAGTGAATGAAAATCAATCTTCTGCACAGGGCAGAACTTTCCATGGTTTATCTTAATTCCTGAAACAGAATATTGCTGAATGTCTAATACCAGACAGAAAGTTAAAAACGGATGTTACTAAAGAGCCCCGCTACCTAGATTATACCTGGAGGACAAAACTATTTCTGGGAATACAGTTCAGTACTGCCAATAGACAAACACTTGTTTAATTTTTATATGAAAAATTGAATCTTTTCACAGAAGTAACATAGCTTTAAAAGGTTGCTGCTTTTTTTGCAATAGTAACAGTGTAACTAAAGGCCCTTCCACAGTCCAATAACCCAGAATATCAAGGCAGAAAATCCCACAATATCTGCTTTGAATTGGGTTATTTGAGTCCACACTGCCATATATTCCAGTTCAAAACAGATGTGGGATTCTCTGCCTTGATATTCTAGGTTATATGACCGTGGAAGGGCCCTTAGTTATGCTGTTACAATTGCAAAAAAAAGCAGCAACTACCTTATAAAGCTATGTAACTTCTGTGAAAAGATTCATTTTTTTTTTAACAGACCCTACTTTAACTGCCATGGCACAGTGCTATGAAGTCACAGGAGTTGTAGTTTTACAATGTCTTTGGCCTTCTCTGTCAGAGGGCTGGTACCTTACCAACTATAAATCTCAGGATTCCATATCATTGAGTCAAGATAGTTAAAACAGCATCAGACTGCATAATTCTACAGTTTAGATGGAGCCTAAGTTATGTTAGGATTGTGACACTACAAGGAAGAATTATATCCTTTTGCAGCATAACTATAACCTCACACTTAAATTTATGACTTTGCTAAAGGTGTTGAAGGATTATTACATGACTGAAGTTTATTATCGTGTCAGAAACGAACCAAGAGTACAGTTGCAATGTATTTAAAAACACAAAGTTAAAAGTTGACATTATACTAAATGTCCTTTGACCAGCAGCTGGCCACTTGGAGTGCCTCTGGTTTTGCTATAAGAAGATCCTCCATTGTACATATGGCAGGGCTCAGACTGCATTGTAATAGGTGATCTGCAGATGCACCTTGTGGCCCAAATTCTAAGATTGGCTCTGCATCTCATGGTGCCAGAGCGCAGTCTGTTCAGTACCTTCCAAGTCACCCAGTCTTCTGTGTACCCAGGAGAGGGTCTCTCATTTGGTATCATCCATGGATTGAGGTTAACCTGCCACTTTTGGACTCTTGCTTGCTGAGGTGTTCCCATGAGTATCTCTGTAGATCAGAGAAAACAATTTATTGATTTAAGGTTTTGGCGTGCTGGTTGATATCCAAACAGGGGATGGGCTGGAGATGTCACTGCCTTGGTCCTTTCATTTTTGGCTGCTACTTCCCGCTGGATATTAGGCGGTGCAATACCGGCTAAACAGTATAATTTATCCAGTGGTGTGGGTCGTAGACATCCTGTGACAATTAAGAGCCACATCCATTGTTTTAACATGGTGAGATGTGTTCCACACTGGGCATGCGTATTCAGCAGAGTAGCAAAGCACAAGGGCAGATGTCTTCACTGTGTCTGGTTGTGCTCCTCACGTTGTGCTATGAGAGAAGGCTCCCTGCAGGATTGTAACACATCCGGGCACCCCCTGAGCAATGTCTTTGTAGGCGGCTGATTCTCTCACAACCAGAAGCGACTTTTAGAATGATTGAAATGCATGATGTGCCTGGTTCAGCTTCATCTTGCACTTGTTGTGGCTCTTGAGGCAATGTAAAGGCAGAAGAAATTTAAAAATGGTTATTGTCCTATAGGATTATAGGTTATAGAATTTGCACGTGTATTTAATTAGAAAGAAATTGCTAACAAAATAGCTACCTAGATACCCTAAAGGCACCATATGCTATCAGCCCCATGTAAGCCGCTCCGCGTCCCTCCGGGGAGATGGGGCGGGGTATAAAAATAAAGTTATTATTATATTATTATATTATTATTATCTGATCTTGGAAGCCAAGCAGGGTCAGCCCTGGTTAATACTTGGATGGGAAACTGCAAATGAATATCAGGAGCTGTAGGTTATCTTTCAAATGAAGAAACTGGCCAAACTACCTTTGAATATTCATTGCCTAAGAAAACTCTAGGAAATCCATACAGTTCTATGTACAATATGTCTGTATAAATTGACCAACAAGAGTTAGAATATGAAAGCAAATCTATATGAAAGCAAATTTATATTTTTTAAATTATTAAACCATTTAAAAAGATACAAAAGTAATCTACATGCAAATAAACCTATCACTGAAAATGCAAACCACACTTTTCAAGAAAGTCAACTTCAATTGTGTTTTAGTCTTCTCCAGGGACACACAGCATATGGCTTGGGGACCAGCCTTGGTTGGTAAGCTACCATTTTGAGCAGCATTGTTCTAAATCAGGGGTTCTTCTTAAACTTTTCCCAGGGAGACCCCTTTCTGTCCAAGAAATGACCCCAAACAGTTATATAAAATAGTGATACTGTACGTTCTTGCTAACAGATTCCTGTAAATGTCTAAAACAGCCATTCGGTTTACTGTTACAAATTTTTCACGACCCCAACATTGAGCTAAGGGGACCGCATCTGGGGCTGGGACCCACAGAAGTAGTCTAAAACACTGTTTCTTAAACTGTAGGTCCTGATCCCAAATGGGGTCTGGGATCACAAAGATTAAGCAAAAATAAAAAGATTTCTGAATGCCAACTAGACATTTACACGAATGTTCGTAACAACATTCATTGTTTACAGTGGACTCTGCAGAAGATGCTTCAGCTGTACTTCATAAAAAGAAAAATCAGCCTGTTTAGCAAGCCTTGTGAATGCTAGTTTATTATCAGTAAATGTTTCATTTTAATACATATTTTATATACTTATATACTTGGGGTCATGCAAAAATTTCTCAGGTGGAAAGAGGTTGTGAAAAATGTCTTGGGCCAAAAGGGATCATAAGTGGAAAAGGTTTAAGAATCCCTGATCAAAACCACTATAATGGTAATTTTAAGAAGCTTTAATGAAAAACAATCTGATTGATTCCTTTCTTACATTGGTGGCAACCCATTTATGTCTACCAGATTTGTCTTTTGGGGGGAGGGGAAGCCTAGGACTACAAAGAAGGAAAAAAAATAAAGATTATATGCGCAAGGAACTGAAGTCTTAGCTGTAGCTTTGACGATTCTAAACCTGGTTCTGTAATGCCATACCAGCACTTAAAGCAGCTCGGAAAGAGTGCAGAGGCAAATTTCAGGGTGCGGTTACAAATCGACTTTGTTTTACTACTTCATCGAAGCCCTTTGCTTTGAAGGTGGGGCAATACATATTTATGAGCTATACAATCCTCACAAATAATTCCTTCTCTGTAATAAGCTATTCTTATCAACAGTTGCATAGGCATGCCTCACAAGTTGGCAGAAAAGTGTGTGTTTATGCCAGCCAACTTAACATTGTGCCAGAGGTTTATGTCTTACCATGTATTAATTACATTGTTACTGGCATATGCACTAGTCAGTGCAAGAACTGGGTGTAGACCAGTGGTTCTTAACCTGTGAGTCCCCAGGTGTTTTTGGCCTACAAGTCCCAGAAATCCCAGCCAGTTTACCAGCTGTTAGGACTTCTGGGAGCTGAAGGCCAAAACATCTGGGGACCCACAGATTGAGAACCACTAGTGTAGACTTACTGCTACCAAAAGTTTTTTTTTTGTGGAATGCCATCTATTTTCTGTTTAATGTTTCCAGGTATTGATACAATTTTACAACATATGGTTTGTGGTTTTTATTTCAATGTTTCCTTTAAACCAATTTTCCAACAAAAATCTACAATGCAATTATGTAACTAGAAGTCAGTATAGTATCCTCTTTTAATTACGTTCCCTACTCAACTTTTCAGCCTGGTCTTGGACTCTCCCGGAGTTTTGGTGCTGTGGACTCCAGTATCAATGCTGAATCAACCCTTTTAGGTGTAGCTTAGTAAGGTAAAGGTTTTCCCTAACGTTAAGCCCAGTAATGTCTGACTCTGGGGGTTGGTGCTCATCTCCATTTCTAAGCCGAAGAGCCAGCGTTGTCCGTAGACACCTCCAAGGTCATGTGGAACGCCGTTACCTTCCCGCCGGAGTGATACCTATTGATCTACTCACATTGGCATGTTTTCGAACTGCTAGGTTGGCAGAAACTGGAGCTAACAGCGGGCGCTCACTCCGCTCCTGGGATTTGAACCTGGGACCTTTCGGTCTGCAAGTTCAGCAGCTCAGTGCTTTAATAGACTTCGCCACTGGGGCTCCAGGTATAGCTTAGAACTTTATAATTGGTTTTAATGTTTAGATGGTTTTTAATGTATCTGTTTATTTTATTTGTACGTCTGTTTAAGCATAATTGTTGCCTTCTATAAGGGCAAGGTATAACTATAGTAAATAAATAAAATAAATAATTCATTGCCTCCATGACAACTATGGGGCTGGCCCAAGTGATAGCTGGACACACTCTTGATCTGGTGTTAATCACGGAGAGCAAACGTGGCCAGTCCAGCGGAGTTGAGGGCGTAGGAGCATTGCTTCAATGTTGGTAGTCTTTGCGTCTTCTAGCACGCTGAAATTTGTCCGCTTGTCTTCCCAAGAGATTTGCAGGATTTTTTGCAGGCAACACTGGTGGAATCATTCCAGGAGTTGAGTGTGACATCTTTAGACAGCCCACATTTTGCAGGCATATAACAAGGTTGAGAGGACAATCTATATATATATAAAAGGATAAAAAAATTCGGCCTAGGACAAAACAACAAAACTACACATCCCAGAAACACTAAACTTGGCAACACAACCCCTCATCCATGCCTCTACGTTCATACAACAAAAAGAAAAAAAAATAAAGTCCTAATTAGAGGGAAAGGAATAATTGTTTTTTATCCAGTTGCTGCCAGTTAGAACTCTGCCCACTTGGTCTCCTAGCAACCCACTCAGCCCAGGGGACAGGCACAGTTAGGCCTCAGGCCTCTTCCCCACTGCCTATAAAATACAGATTATCTGATTTTCACTGGATTATATGGCAGTGTAGACTCAAGGCCCTTCGACACAGCTATATTACCCATTTAGAATCTTATATTATCTGCTTTGAACTGGATTATCTTGAGTCCACACTGCCAGATAATTCACTTCAGTGTGCATTTTATACAGCTGTGTAGAAGGGGCCTCATATAATCCAGTTCTAAGCAGATAATATAAGATTATAAATATACAATAGAGTCTCATTTATCCAACATAAACAGGCTGGCAGAACGTTGGATAAGTTGGATAATAAGAAGGGATTCAGGAAAAGCCTATTAAACATCAAATTAGGTAATGATTATACAAATAAAGCACCAAACATCATGTTATACAACAAATTTGACAGAAAAAGTAGTTCAATGCTCAGTAATGCTATGCTGTAATAATTGTATTTACAAATTTAGCACCAAAATATCACAATGAATTTAAAACATTGACTACAAAAACACTGACAACAAAAACATTGACTACTAGAAGGCAGACTGCGTTGCATAATCCAGAATACTGGATAAACGAATGTTGGATAAGTGAGATTCTACTGTAATATGAAATAATTACTGTGGTAATCCAGTCCAACCCAATTCTGCCATGGAGGACACAATCCAAGCATGCCCAACAGATGGCCACCCAGCCTCTCAATAATAATACAGTAGAATCTCACTTATCCAACACTCACTTATCCAATGTTCTGGATTATCCAACACATTTTTGTACTCAAAGTTTTCAATATATCATGATATTTTGGTGCTAAATTCGCAAATACAGTCATTACTACATAGCATTAATGTGTAATGAACTACTTTTTCTGTCAAATTAGTTGTATAACATGATGTTTGGGTGCTTAATTTGTAAAATCATAACCTATTTTGATGTTTAATAGGCTTTTTCTTAATATCTCCTTATTATCCAACATATTCGCTTATCGAACGTTCTGCTGGCCCGTTTATGTTAGATAAGTGAGACTCTACTGTATAATATTATTTATTACCAACCTCTCGGTTCACTGTGTTGTCGAGGGCTTTCATGGCCAGGATCACTGGGTTGCTGTGAATCCCAAAGGATTTCCCCCAGGCAGTAAGCAGCCAGACCTTGAAGCTGAAAGGCCATTCAGTGCTAATCAAAGTGGCCAGCTGCAACATTCACACCTGATTCTAAGAGACAAGAGTTCTTTCTCCCACCCTGGATCTTCCACAGATGTCTAAACTGAACGTATCTCCTCCTATGAGCCAGCAAGATCCCTAAGATCATCTGGAGAGGCCCTGCTCTCGGTCCCACCTGCCTCACAAGCGTGGCTGGTGGGAACGAGCGACAGGGCCTTCTCGGTGGTGGCTCCCCGGCTGTGGAACACCCTCCCCAGAGATATCCGCCAAGTCCCAACCCTCTTGGGCTTCAGAAGAGCCCTAAAAACATGGCTAGGTGCCCAGGCTTTCACCGAATAAATGATAAAGACGACATGGATGGACCTATGGATACAGCACGAGGATTTCTGGATGAACGGATCTGATTAAATGTTTTAAATTTATATATTGTAATTTTTGAGCCCCAGTGGCGAAATGTGTTAAAGCGCTGAGCTGCTGAACTTGCAGACTGAAAGGTCTCAGGTTCAAATCCAGGGAGCGGCTTGAGCACCCGCTGTCAGCTCCAGCTCCTGCCAACCTAGCAGTTCGAAAACATGCAAATATGAGTAGATCAATAGGTACCTCTCTGGCAGGAAGGTAACGGTGCTCCATGGAGTCATGCCGGCCACATGACCTTGGAGGTGTCTACGGGCAACACCGGCTCTTCGGCTTAGACATGGAGATGAACACCAACCCCCAAAGTCAGACATGACTGGACTTAACATCAGGGGAACCCTATTATAATTTTATATTGTATTTAATAGTTTTAATGGATTTTATGTATTGTTTGATATTGTTTTTGTGTGGGCATCAAATTGTTGCCATTGTTGTAAGCCGCCCTGAGTCCCTTCGGGTGAGACGGGCGGGACACAAAAGCTGGAAATAAGCATAAATAAATAAATAAACCCCACTTGACTAGTAAAAAAAATAAAAGGCGACATAATGCTCTCTCGCTTTCTCCTGGGCCCGCCTTGCAGAAGCGCCCTCCTTCCTTCCAACCTTCTTGGGGGGCAAGGCAACCGCGTTGGGGTCCTGCGCGCGCAACCTTCCTCCTCCTCCTCCTGGCTGTTCCGCCTCCCTGCTCCCCTCCCCCCGCCCTCCTCCTGAGGTGGGCGTGGCCCCGCCTGCCGCTGTGCCGCCGCCTCTGCCGCACCCCCCGCCGCTGCCGAGGGAAGAGGGAGGAGAGAGGCTCCTTGGTGCTGAGCAGCAGCATACGCCGTGAACCCCGACCCCGCCCTCGGCTGGCCAATAAGAGCGCAGCTCGTCTCCAAACCCAAAATTTCCACGTCGGCAAAAGTCAAGATGGAGCGGCAGAGGAGGCAGCTGGAGGCCTCCCCGCTCTCCCTCCCTCCCGTCCTTCCCCTTTTCTGCAGCGGAGACGCCCGGCCCTCCCTCCCGCCCTCCCTCCCTTCCTTGCAGCTGGAGGAGGAGGAGGCGCCGCACGGACCTGTTGCGTTGGCAGCTGCCTTGGGCTCCAGGTGCAAAGGGGGCGCCAGGTGGGGAGGTCGGAGCTGCTGCCGGGCTGCTTCTTTCCTCCTCTTAGCCTTTTGCATTGGAGATGGGGTTGCTCCCCTGGAGCCCTGCAGGGAACAGCCCGGTGGGCGCCTTTTCCCTTGGCAAGGCCACAATGCAGTGGCTCCTGCCTCCACAGCTGGTCAACAGGCTTCCCCAGGTAGGCTTTGGTGGGCTCCTGGCCCTCGCCTGCTGCACTTCTGCTCCTGCCTCCAGACCTTCACAGCACAGGTAGGCTTAGAAGCCCTAAGGATAAGGGGAGAGGGAGTTTCCCATAGGGAACCCCCATGCAGGCTTCTCCCTTGCAGGCTTCCCCAGGTAGGCTTTGGTGGGCTCTTGGCCCTCGCCTGCTGCACTTCTGCTCCTGCCTCCAGACCTTTCACAGCACAGGTAGGCTTAGAAGCTTTAAGGATAAGGGGAGAGGGAGTTTCCCATAGGGAACCCCCATGCAGGCTTCTCCCTTGCAGGCTTCCCCAGGTAGGCTTTGGTGGGCTCCTGGCCCTCGCCTGCTGCACTTCTGCTCCTGCCTCCAGACCTTCACAGCACAGGTAGGCTTAGAAGCCCTAAGGATAAGGGGAGAGGGAGTTTCCCATAGGGAACCCCCATGCAGGCTTCTCCCTTGCAGGCTTCCCCAGGTAGGCTTTGGTGGGCTCCTGGCCCTCGCCTGCTGCACTTCTGCTCCTGCCTCCAGACCTTCACAGCACAGGTAGGCTTAGAAGCCCTAAGGATAAGGGGAGAGGGAGTTTCCCATAGGGAACCCCCATGCAGGCTTCCCCAAGCTAGGCTTTGGTGGGCTCTTAGCCCTTACCTGCAGCACTTCTGCTCCTTCCTCCAGACCTTTTGAGGAACCGGGTTCCCCTGTGAGGCTCAGAAGCCTTAGGGATAGAAGGAAGAGGGAGTTTGCTACAGGGAGACCTTCAGGTTTCCCCAGGTGGGCTTTGGAATAAAGGGATCTTCCTTACAGATCATGGTTTCCTGCCTATGGAGTAGTGGGTTAAAGCCTTGTGACTTGAAGGTTGGGTTGCTGATCTGCAAGCTGCCAGGTTCGAATCCCACCCGGGGACAGCGCAGATGAGCTCCCTCTATCAGCTCCAGCTCCATGCAGGGACATGAGAGAAGCCTCCCACAAGGATGGCAAAACATCAAAAAACATCCAGGCGTCCCCTGGGCAACGCCAATTCTCTCACTCCAGAAGCGACTTGCAGTTTCTCAAGTCGCTCCTGACACAGAAAAAAAATGGTTTCCTGCCAACTCTGGATCCAGAGAGGTGGGCGTTTGGCCCTTTGCCTACAGCACTTCTGCTCCTCTGTCCACACCTTTTGCAGAACAGGTAGGCTTAGCGATATGGGGAGAGGGGATTTGCCATAAGGAGCCCGCCTGCAATGGTTTCGTGGCATTTCTGGATTCCCGGCATGGTCCAGACAGATGGGCTCTTGCTGTCATGTTTCCAGAGCTTCTGGCCAGCAGGGTTCCCCTGTCCTGATTTGGATCTTTATGGGAGAAGGGGATTGCCTTAGGGAGCCACTCCAGTCTGTAGTGGTTTCGTGGCAACTATGGACTCCTAGCATGGTTCAGACAGACGGGCTCTTGCCTGCCTTGTTTCCAGAGCTTCTGGCAAGCAGAGTTCCCCATCCTGGTTTGGGTCCTTATGGGAGGTTGCCTTAAGGAGCCACTCCAGTCCGTACATGGCTTTGGGACCAGGCTTTTGGTCAATAATTGGAGCAGTGCAATAATAGACTATAAACTAATGTAATGATGACCCGGACAGGCCTTGGGATATGACTTGGATTGTGTGAATTCTTGTTTTAATGTTATGTTTTAATTGGTTGGTTTTAATGGCTTATTCATTGATGTATATATGCATGCAGCATTGAATTGTTCCCTTTGTAAGACCACCTTGAGTCCCCTTTCGGGGTTGAGAAAGGTGGGATATGAGTATGGTAAATAAAGTCAGTCAATCAATCAATAAATAATAGTGGTTTGT
The DNA here is from genome assembly GCF_035594765.1 of Anolis carolinensis. Lineage (NCBI taxonomy): Eukaryota > Metazoa > Chordata > Lepidosauria > Squamata > Anolidae > Anolis > Anolis carolinensis. The sequence continues at coordinate 82,769,272 of NC_085846.1, forward strand.
GGCAAGTCTGGAGTCCCAGCATGGTCCAGACAGACAGGCTCTTGCCTGTCTTGTTTCCAGAGTTTCTGGCACGCAGGGTTCCCCATCCTTGTTTGGGTCCTTATGGGAGAAGGGGATTGCCTTAGGGCAGTGGTTCTCAGCCTGTGGGTTTCCAGGTGTTTTGGCCTACAACTCGCAGAAATCCCAGCCAGTGTACCAGCTGTTAGGATTTCTGGGAGTTGAAGGCCAGAACATCTGGGGACCCACAGGTTGAGAACCACTGCTACCGCAGGCTGTAGTTGTTTCATCACAACTCCAGATCCCTGCATTGTACAGACAGACAGGCTCTTTTTCCCTTGGCAATGCAACAAAGCAGCTTGTGTCTTCATTCCAGACCTTCTGGTGAAAAGTTTTCCCCAGGCAGGCTTGATCCTGAAGGGGTGAGGGGTTTGCCTTAGGGAGCCACTTCTACCTGCAGTGAACTTGTGGGTGATTCTGAACCATTGCATGGTACAGATAGGTGGGCTCTTATCTCTTGGCAAGGAACAAAGCTTTACATGCTTTCTTGTGTGGTTTTGTTTCTAGAACCTCTGGTGAGCAGGGTTCCTCATGCAGGCTTGAGTGCCTATGGGATAGCAGGGTTGCCTTAGGGAGCCACCTCTGCCTACACTGGACTTGCAGTGGTTCCTTGTCTTGTTTCCAGATGTTTTTGGTGAGCAGGGTTTCCCATATAGAGGTAGAAGTCTTATGGATAAAAGGGTTGCCTTAGAGATAGGTTTGCCTTATGCAGCCACTTCAGACTGCAGTGGTTTCATAGGCAACTCTAGATTCACATGTGGAAGAGATAGGTGGGCTCCCTCTCCCTTGGCAAGGGGACACAGTCCTTCTGTCTTGCTTCCAGACCTTCTGGTGGGCAGGATTCCCCATGCTGCTTGAATAATTGTGGGATAAGGAGGGTTGCCTTAGGTGGCCACTCCTGACTGCTGTGGGCTCATGGGCAATTTCAGACAGGTGGGCTCCTTCCCTCTTGCCAAGGTGACAAAGCATGGCATGCAGCAGTTCATGTCTTTCCAGCCTCCTTGGTGAACAGGGGGCTCAGGGTGCGGGAAGAGCTTTTGTTCCTATAGGGATTGGTTAGCTCTGATAGATAGTGGGTGTATTTTCCATGCCTGGTGTGTAGACGTGGCCTTCAATGATACTGCTTTGCTTCATTTCTTACTGTGCAGCTGAAGTTATGTCTAAAACATATGTGGGAATGTACATTACAGATATATTTCTGTCTGTCGCCTACTTCTAGTTGCTGGGAAAGAGAAGAAACAAGCTGCCAATATGGATTGTGGGTTTTTAATTTTTAAAAAACCATCTGCTATTGCACAAAGCTTGGAGTACCTGAATAGGCCAGTGCTCATAGTTAGAAATGCTGCTCACTGATAATTGTTTTACTTTGGGATCCAGAATCGGAATGTCCATACCTGTGAGTGAGAACTTGTTAAACTTTGTGTCACCCCTTTTTTTATCTCCATGGGTGACTTTCTTGGGGTCTTAACTGTCTCTCTTGTTTGTTTTTGCTTTTTAGTTGGCAAGAGGAAAAGGCCATTCGATTGATGACATAGGTTGGAGGAAAAAGCAGATTTGGTCTCTGGAAGCAAAGTTCTGTGACACTCGGACTCTGATTATGATAGAAGTCAGTGCACTACAGAACTTTGTCGCCGGGGGCCGTGGCAGCCAAGGAGTTAATGCCACACTCCGGAAACTCAGGTGGACACGTCACTGCAGCAGCCTCCAACAGGGTGAGATGGGAGGGCTTGAAGCAGAATGGGATGGGAGAGGTGGCACTACTCAAGTGGTTATGCAAAAGTGCCAAACTGTATGCCTGTGTTTAAATAAAGCCTTTGCTCTTTGGAAACTTGTGGCCTCCTAGTTTCTGATAGGAAACAACATCTGAGTTTTATTTAAATGTGCTGTTTCACTGAAGTTCTGTATTAGAAGGTAGATGGAATGTTATAAACTACTGAATGCAAATAGTGCTGCCTTGTTGCAGAAGTCTGTTCAATGTTCTCTTTTACCCATCTATATGAACAATTCCTTGCTGACTCTGCTTATAATATTGAGGAAGGCAATCTAAAATTGTCCAATCAGTTTCCATTGCACTATTATAAAACTACTGTCTAGGTTCACTTCCTTGGGAATAAAAATAATTAAGTTGGTGGAATGTCTGACTAAATAAGTATAGGATCACATCACAACCTTTGAGCTTCCTGCTTTTCTTATATGCTTCATCGCTTGCAAGTAATAGTGTTCCTAATATGAAATGTTTTTTAAAGTTGTACATTTCTTTCAGTTTATCATTCTTAGCAAAGCTGTTCATATTTCAGACAGGGACCAAGGCACTGTCAAAAGGTAAAAATAGTTTTAAAAACAGAAATTGTCAAATAAGCAAGTAGCACCTTATTTGGCCACACCTTAGAAGATTTTGGAAAAGTTTGGAACCATCTTAAAAGGACCAAGTAGAGTGTCCCAACATGCAGGAAGAGAAATAAAATAAGGAAAGCACTGTTCAGGACAGGAAATGTGTTTGCTTCTCTTGATTCTGGAAGAAAGGGTTGATTGCAAAAGCAGGTATCTGCTTGGCCACCTCCTCTATCTTTCATTCATCTGATGGTGTTGGTGCCAAACTGCCAGTAGATGACTAGGTGGGCTTTTCTTCTGCATTGCTCAAAAAGGCATACCACATTTGCAAGGGAATGCATAGCCTGAGTTTTGCCTGCAAGGCATAAGCAGCCTTCACCTCCAGCCTCTCTCCCTACCTCTGGGAAAACGGGGATGCCAAGAAGCTTTCTTGGCAAAAGCTCTTTACTACAGGTGAGCAGTGCAGCTGCTTTGCATTTTAAACTCTTGAGGGCTTCTTTCTTTCTTTCCCACCCTCCAGACGAGCATCTAAACAAGGTATTGCTTTCCTCTGCAAACAGTGCACGTTTTGAGTAAGGTCACTCAGTAGACCAAGCTGTGACACTCTGCTTGTTCCTTTAAAGCTGTTTTCAAACTTTCTCGATTCCTTCTGGATGTAGGCAAATAGCTCTCTCAGCCATCTTCCCTGGCATCAGAGAAGGAGAGTAAGTGGCTGAAAGTTTTATTGCAGTGTCGGTCTACAGACTAAAGGGAAGATGGTGTTGAGTTGGGAAAAGAAAGATGTGGTTGCAAAAAAAATTACCATATTTTTATTCAGTCTGTAGGAGCCCCCGGTGGCACAGTGGATTAGACCCTTGTGCCGGTACGACTGCTGACCGATAGGTCAGTGGTTCAAATCTGGGGAGAACGAGTGAGCTCCCTCTGTCAGCTCCAGCTCCCCATGTGGGGACATGAGAGAAGCCTCTCACAAGGATGGTAAAACATAAAACATCTGGGCGTCCCCTGGGCAACATCCTTGCAGACTGCCAATTCTCTCACACCAAAAGCGACTTGCAGTTTCTAAAGTCGCTCCTGACACAAAAGAAAAATTCAGTCTGTACCATAGTAACTGCAGCCACAAAGCCATTCTTTCCATTCTTTTATATTATACATAGTGAGAACCCATTTTTTGACACATGGTCCAAATAGGTGACCATGTGTGGAATATACTATACTGTATAGTAATTTTAAATAGTCAAAATGTAAGGCATTGAAAAATGGTGCCGATGAAGCGTGATCACATGTGGTTTGTTAGAAAAGTCCCACTGACTGTTGGAAGGAATGTTTTATCCAAAATTGATCAGTGTCCAAAATGTTTGCTGACCTAGGGAGAGAGAGTTGGAGAATTAAATACCAATCAAGGATACATGGCTTTTTTAAAAGCAAATTCAATTTCATTCGCATTGTAGATGCAGTATGCTTGAATTACGTTTGGATCAATTCAATCTTGCATATAGTGATAATTGAGTTACTGTGAGTACCCATTTGAATCAATGTAACATTAAAAATTGGCATTACATTCAGGGAGGAAACATGCCTTTAAAATGTATCTTTCCACAGAATGGAAACCCCAATTGTTAATTGACAGTGGTTTATCAATATCAGAATATCAAAGCTCACAGACTTACTAGCTGAACCTTTATGTGTAGGGAGAGAAGCAACTTTAATTGCACTAAAAAACAATGCCCATCTCTTATACCCAAGTATGATGTATATCTATAAAGGTATGATCCTCCAGTGGCTCAGTGTGTTAAAGCGCTGAGCTGCGGAACTTGCAGACTGAAAGGTCCCAGGTTCAAATCCAGGGAGCGGAGTGAGCGCCCGCTGTAAGCTCCAGCTTCTGCCAGCCTAGCATGCCAGTGTGAGTAGATCAATAGGCACCGCTCCGGTGGGAAGGTAATGGCGTTCCATGCAGTCATGCCGGCCATATGACCTTGGAGGTGTCTACGGACAACGCCGGCTCTTCGGCTTAGAAATGGAGATGAGCACCAACCGCCAGAGTCGGACACAACTGGACTTAACGTCAGGGGAAACCTTTACCTTTATATGCCTATAGATTTGCCTATGTTTTAGGCAGATATACGATAAACCTCATGAAAATCTTGATGGGGAGGATATTGGAATGCATACTTTGCTAAATATATTTGTACAAGCTCTGTTATTTTAATATTTGATTTCTGTTTGCCTTGAAATGTGGGCCTGACGAATATAAGATTAAAGTTATATTCTTTTTCTTACATCTGGTTCAAGCTTTTCAAATCCTGAAATGTGTATCTGACTTTAATGTCTGCTGAATCAGCAGTGCTCTTAACAATACTAAATTTCACGCAAGTGTTTTGTGCTGTCAGTTCTATAGAGCAATATTGCATAGAAAAATGTAATTAAGAAATAACGTACTGGTAATCAGAATTTTAAAGCTTGACCCAGAAATTCACTTTACAATAAATTGTTCCTGCCTTTGTGAATTTTCTGCATTAACAATAATACAAGTCACTGAAAGCTTCTTCCAGTTCTACTTTCAATATTGAATTCTTAAGGATGTATTTTTGCTTGTTCTAAACAGAGTCTTATAAAACCATTATTTCATGGGTAATTTTTCAGAAATCTATGTACCTTATTCTCTGGCAGAAGAGGTTCATGGGGTGCAATTCATATTGACCAAGCAGAAAGTTTTTTCTAGACACTGACCAACTGTGCAAACATGATTTGTCCTTGTTCTGGTGCAGTCGTTGGTGGAATACATGTCATTCATCTGCTCCTTTCCCACAATATGTTTATCTTGGGTCATGTGCCTGTGCCATATATAGAAATGTATTTAAAGGAGCACTTTTATTAAATGATAATGTCAGCAAACTGTTTGCTCTTTAGGCAACCTTCACAGTATTAAAATCTAATTTGGGAGTTCATTGTGATGCTTATAGGATATATTTGAAAATAATATAAAGATCTTAATCACTTGGTTATTTATCAAGCAAAAATATATGTAAGATGATATTGTTATCAGGTACTAATGGGCCGGTGAACCTATGGTCACCTGGTTGTTATGAATTTAGCTGATTTGGCTTGACAACTACATTTGAAATAGTTCTTCACTTGCTGAAGCTTGTATTATTGCTTGTGTCATTGATAAGAATAAGAATTAAAAAGTATGTTTTATTTATATCCCGCCCCAGCTCTCGGAAGGGACTTAAGGCAGCTTACAGCAAGTAACAGTTAAAACAATACAAAAAAACCAATAGTACATAGGTCAAATTAACATAGCTTAAAACAAAACCGAGAGCCCCCAGTGGTGCACCAGATTGAACCACTGAGCTGCTGAGTTTGCTGACCCAAAGGTAGGCGGTTTGAATCCAGGGAGCGGGGTGAGCTCCCGCTGTTAACCTCAGCTTCTGCCAGTTTAGCAGTTTGAAAATATGCAAATGTGAGTAGATCAATAGGTACTGCTCTGGCAGGAAGGTAACGGCACTCCATGCAGTCTCACTGACCACATGACCTTGGAGGTGTCTGTGGACACCATTGTCTCTTCGGCTTAGAAATGGAGATGAGCACCAACCCCCAGAGTCAGACACAACTAGACAATGTCAGGGGAAAACCTTTCCTTAAAATTGAACCATTTCAATTACTGAAAACATGTAAGAACATCAGCATCAAAAATAGCTGCTCTTGCTGGAATAAGAGCATTAAAAATGTTAAAACCATCAATCTTACTAAAATACCTCCATTTAAGACTGGTTATCTCCAAAAGCCTTGGGGACTATCACCCTTGCTTTGTAACTTGTCCTGATCTCAAATGCAATAGGTCCTCCATTTTTATGGGGGTTAGGGGCGCAGGACCCTTGCAAAAATGGGAAAACTTGAATCAAAGTTTTCCCACGTTTACAAAGGGCCTGTAACCCCTAGCCCCCTTAAAATATGTCATTTTTACATGAAAGGACACATCTCTAGGGATCTCCTACCACACGCTGAATAAAATCCCACATTTTCTGCTTTGAGCTGGGATATATGGCAGTGTGGACTCCGATAACCCAATTCAAAGCAGATATTCTGGGTTATATGGCTGTGTGGAAAGGCCCTACATCCTCCAGAACAACTCTGTTGCCATGATTCTGTTGATCACAGAATCATGCTGGAAGACCTAGAAGTTCCTATAGAAATGTTCTCTAGGAGTTTAGGTCCTCCAGTGTGTTTCTATGGTCATTTTCTGTCAAAATTGACCATAGAGTCACCTGGAAGGATCTAGAGATTCCTAGGAAGAAGATATTCTACGAACGATCACAATATCCACAAAAGTTAAACCTTCAAATGTGAAGGGCCGATCGCACACTTATTCAGAAATTCCATCATTTCTCTTACAACTACAACTCCCTGCGTCCTTCATGATTTGCTACAACTTCCAGAATCTTCTATGTTACCCAAAACCAGTAAGTTTGCTAAATTTTAGTCTTAAATCATAAACCATTATATTAGAAGATAAAAGTGGGCAAATAGATCAAAAACATGAGCGACTTCATTGCATGGAGTAAAATCAGTGGTCCATCTCATCCAGTATTGTCAACTCTTGACTGGCAGCAGTCCTCCAAGATTTCAGGCAGGATTTCTACCTGTTCCTCTGAGGACCCTTCCACACAGCTGAATAAAATCCCACATTATCTGCTTTGAACTGGAATATATGGACTCAGATAACCCAGTGCAAAGCAGATATTGTTGGATTTTCTGCCTTGATTTTCTGGGTTATATGGCTGTGTGGAAGGGCCCTTAGATATCTGGGATTTCCTCACAGTCTTCCACTGTAATGTGAAAAGGTGGTTACTGTAATTCTCTCTTTTTAAAATAAATTGAAATTATGTTTCTATTGTTTGTTTTCTAATTCCTGGCACCACCTGAAACATTTTATTGCCATCCTAACTTGAGTTTTACTTTAAATTTTGGTTGCACTGCATCAAAAAATTTCTTCCATCTTTTCTCCTCCTCTTCTGTCTCCATTTTCATCATATACAGTGATCATAGGCTCTACTGGGCTCATTTCAACATGTACAATCATGGTATTACAGATATTTATATCAATTTTTTCCGTGTCAGGAGAGACTTGAGAAACTGCAAGTCGCTTCTGGTGTGAGAGAATTGGCCATCTGCAAGAACGTTGCACAGGGGATGCCCAGATGTTTTGATGTTTTTACCATCCTTGTGGGAGGCTTCTCTCATGTCCCCGCATGGAGCTGGAGCTGATAGAGGGAGCTCATCCGCGCTCTTCCCGAGTTGGATTCAAACCTGGCAGCCTTCAGGTCAGCAACCCAATCTTCAAGTCACAAGGCTTTAACCCACTACACCACTGTGTGCATACACACATACAGAGATAAATAACAGAATACAATATTCCAATTGCATTGTTGGTGAAAGCAGTAGATGCAAAGGAAAAAAGTAACAATAAAGACTAGAAGTCTGTATTTTGAGTCAGCCATAGAGTGACAACGGTGCTTGCATACGCCAACTAGTCTATTAAATGGCTTCAGCTATTTGCCACCTTAAACCGTTTCTAAAACAAACAGCAAGATCAGGTAGAGCAAGCTTTCCTACCCGCCTTCCAGTCACTATGTTTGGCACATTTCTGAAACATAGTACAGAAAGTGCCTTTAATCTTAAAGCAGCTCACCTGTACAGAGCGCTGTTCTTCCTGTTAGCTATCTGTAGAACACAATGACCCTGACTTAGTTCAATTGAGCTAAGTTGGTGGTATTAAATCTATATCCAGGATGCCAAAGATCTGCCTGCCAAAATCCTTCTACTTGGCTAAACAGCTGGCAATGTTGCGAACATGTTTCCTCTTGTGAGTTTATAAGGCCAAAGGGACAACAGAATCTTTCAAGGTTCTGCAAAGCTGACAAGCTAAATATGGCAGAATAAACGATGGGTTACTGTCTGCTTCATTAGATGCATGGTGACTTTATTAAAAGTGTATAGTTTCTTCATGAAATTTGTTACAAAAAAGAGCATTGTAATAGTTGCCAGGAAACTATTGTGTCAATGTATTTGCAGTAAACATAACAGAAAATGCACAGAAGCCTGTAAGACCTTAAGAACTAGCAAATTTACTTTACCAAATGCATTTGCTATTAAAAGCATTGTACCACCACCGGATGCTTGATGATTTATTCAGAAGTTCAGATACACACACATACAGTACATGTGGTGCTGTATACAGGTTTAGTATCCCTTATTCAAAGTGTTTATCCCTTATCTAGGCTGCTAACTGGAGCAGCATACAGGGAGCACACTACCCTCCTGCTGTGTCAGCTCCACTGGCTGCCAGTTTGCTACCAAGCACAATTCAAAATGATGGTTTTAGCCTATAAATCCCTAAACAGTTCTGGCCCAACTTACCTTTCCCAACGTATCTCTCCCTATGAGCCAGTTAGAGCATTAAGATCTGCTGGGGAGGCCCTGTTCTCGGTCCCATCCCCTTTGCAAGCATGACTGGTGGGGATGAGAGTCAGGGCCTTCTCAGTGGTGGCTCCTCGGCTGTGGAACTCCCTCCCCAGTGATATCAGATCGGCCCCCTCCCTCCTGGAGTTCAGGAAAAAGGTCAAGATCTGGCTATGGAACCAAGCATTTGGGGAGTAGTGCAATATGGAATAGACATAAATATGGCAGCACAAATGATGACTACGGGTTAAGGGAAGTCATAGGGAGGAGGGAGCAAGCTTGTTTTCTGCTGCCCTGCAGACTAGGACACGGAACAATGGCTTCAAACTACAGGAAAGGAGATTCCACCTGAACATCAGGAAGAACTTCCTCATTGTGAGGGCTGTTCGACAGTGGAACTCTCTCCCCCGGGCCGTGGTGGAGGCTCCTTCCTTGGAGGCTTTTAAGCAGAGGCTGGATGGCCATCTGTCGGGGGTGCTTTGAATGCGATTTCCTGCTTCTTAGCAGGGGGTTGGACTGGATGGCCCATGAGGTCTCTTCCAACTCTACTATTCTATGATTCTATGATTCTATGTATGGCTATGTTTTAACAGTTTTAATTGTATTTATGTTTTATATTTGTTTTATTGCTAAAGATGATGTATTTATATTTTTGTGTTTGCAATGTGGTATTGAAATTGTCAGAGTGTAAGCTGCTCTGAGTCTCCTTTGGGGTGAGATACAGCAGGGTAGAAAAATAGTATATATATATATAGATAGATAGATAGATAGATAGATAGATAGATAGATAGATAGATAGATAGATATAGATATAGATATAGATATAGATATAGATATAGATATAGATATATAGTAAAATGTTTAGGACCAGAAGTATTTGGAATTTTGCATATACAGTAGTCTCTCACTTATCCAACATTCGCTTATCTAACGTTCTGGATTATCCAACGCAGTCGGCCTTTTAGTAGTCAATGTTTTGTAGTCAGTCTTTTCAATACATTGGTGCTGAATTCGTAAGTACAGTAATTACTACATAACATTGCTGTGTATTGAACTACTTTTTCTGTCAATTTTGTTGTAAAACATGATGTTTTGGTGCTTAATTTGTAAAATCGTAATGTAATTTGATGTTTAATAGGCCTTTCCTTAATCCCTCCTTATTATCCAACATATTAGCTTATCCAATGTTCTGGCGGCCCGTTTATGTTGGATAAGTGAGACTCTACTGTACATACATAATGCGGGGTTGTTTTGGAGATAGAACCAAATCTAAACATGAAATTAGTTTATGTTTTATATACATCTTATATACATAGAGGAGCCCCGGTGGTGAAGTGTGTTAAAGCACTGAGCTGCTGAACTTGCAGACCAAAAGGTCCCAGGTTCAAATCCCGGGAGCAGAATGAGCGCCCGCTGTTAGCTCCAGCTTCTGCCAACCTAGCAGTTCGAAAACATGCCAATGTGAGTAGATCCATAGGTACCGCTCCGGCGGGAATGTAACGGCATTCCATGCAGTCATGCCAGCCACATAACCTTGGAGGTGTCTACGGACAATGCCGGCTCTTCGGCTTAGAAATGGAGATGAGCACCAACCCCCAGAGTCAGACATGACTGGACTTAACGTCAGGGGAAACCTTTACTTTTATATACATAGACTGAAGATAATTTTATACACAATATTTGTAATAATTTTGTGCATAAAAATCTGTTTTTAGTGAACCATCAGAAAGCAAAGGTGTCACTATTTCAACCACTCCTGTGGACAGTTTTTTGCTTTTGGAGTATTTTGGATGTTGGAGTAATTTGGACTTTGGAATTCCAGATGAGCGATGTTCATCCTATAGCACTCAGCAAATACTGAATCATACTAGCTTAGGAGGAATTATAAACAGCAAAGTTAAGTGTGGAACTAAAAGCAGAAAGTACTAGGAGTGACTATTACACTCCTAGTACTGGCTATTTATAAACCCATTGTTGCTGATAACACAAACTGGAACAGTACTAAAGAGCCTTGGGGCATCTTTAAGACTCGCATGGTGACTCCTTCCCTAGAAAGTGTGAGGTGGCCTTGAATGTACCTGTCACTGCATTGAACAGTAACCTTTTATATATTATATCATGCTTCTATAGTTATTACATAGATTTTCATTTGAACAAAAAGTTCTGTCACTGTTGAACTTGGAATGATTGTTAGTTTCATATTAGAGATTGAAAACCTGTTATTTTTATTCCAAAAGTTTCTTGGCACATGGCTTACATTGAAAAGCACACACACATGAAAATATAGAAAATAGTATAGAGCAGTATAAGAATGGGGAAGCAGCATAAATGAAGAGGAAGGTAGCAGAACATTTCAAATTATTAGGGTTCTAGATTCATGATACCACAAGTAAAGCAAGTGCTGCTGGTGATCATATACTCTCCCAAAAGGTGTGGGGACCTGAAGTAAATGATAGTTTTAGGCTTTTGACTGTTGGAAGTTTTTTTTTTTATCGTGTCACAAGCAACTTGAGAACATACTGCAAGTCGCTTCTGGTGTGAGAGAATTGCCCATCTACAGAGATGTTGCCCAAGCGACGATGGGATGTGTTAGCTCGGAGGCTTCTCTCATGTCACCACAAGCTAGAGCTGACAGATAGGAGCTCACCCGATCTTGTGGATTCAAGCCAGCAACCTTCAGGTCAGTAACCCAACCTTCAGGTCAACAGTTCAGCCGGCACAAGGGTTAAACTCATGCCACTGTGGCACCTTACTGTTGGAAGTGGCGTCATGAATTTGATTTGTAGAGCTGACAGATGGGAGCCCACCCCATCTCATGGATTCAAAACGGCAACCTTCAGGTCAGCAGTTCAGCCAGCACATGGGTTTAACGTGTGCCACCACACCTTACTGTTAGAAGTGGCATCATGACTTTGATTTGTTTGGATCAGTGTAGCTGCATAAATGCTGGTGGTGCAAATTTGATCATTCAGAAAGGATCTTTACAATAACTTTGAAAGAGAAACCATTGCTCTCCTCTTATGGTTTGCATGGTTAGGTTTGAAGCTAAAGAAATGGTGACTTGACTAAGGCTAACTAGTGAGTTGATGAATGTATTGAGATTTGAACTAGGTTCCTCTTGGTACTTAACTATAGTAATGTGAGATGAAGTTTTTCATTAATTTGAGGTGTGCATTTGAAAAGGAGAAGAAATCTCTGAGGTGGGCTTCTAATGAAGAACACTAACAACAATCAACAAACACAGTGATGGTAAGGCTGCCCTGGTATAGCTGGTTGCATCTACATCAACAAAACAACACAATCTGTAAGCATTTATTCTGGAGAATCTGAGATCCTCAGGTTGTCTAGAATTTCTTCAATCAAATTTCCACATTTGATACTGTGTTTATTGAATCCTAGAAATTATGCACATTCAAGTTTGAAGTTATATCTGTTGCCTAATAAGTTGGCTCTCCATATTCACTGGGATATGGAGAGCCAATAAGTTGGCTCTCCATATTCACTGGCATATTCACAAGAGCCCCATGAAAATGGAGGCATGTGAATTTTAAAACCTGTTGCACTTTAGCCTTGAGACATTGTTCACCCAGCACAACTGGGTGCAACAAACTGCAACAGTTTATTAAGAAAAGCGGGTACAAAGAGAAAAAATGGCATTTTTCAAAAGAGCAGTAGGAAAGGAGATATAAAATAACAGTAGTCCATATACAAAAGAACGGTAGTTCAAAAGTAGCAAAGGACATGAAATCGAGGAAGTCAAGATCACTGGCATAAATCCATAAGCATGAAAGCAGGAACTTTTTCCAAGGCAAAACTCTTTCAGGAACATAGGTAAACACAGGAAACTTGAACCATGAACTTGAAAGTTGAAACAGGAACCTAAATCTTTTGGGAACATTGTTTGCTCTGAGAGACACCAGTAAACATAATTTAAGCCAAAGCCTGACCAAGAAGCCACAAGATCATACCTCACACACCTGGGTTTCAAGGACTTCCCACGGAGTCTTTTTGAATGCCTATTTAATTTATTCTTTACTCCCTCTGTATGGAGACCTAATCTGATATCCTGGGAAAATTCCCCATCATCTGAAGGCTGATCCCCAAGAGAAATTGACTTTCCCCCTGTTGCTAATGAATGAACATTGGAATCCAAAACATTCTCTGACTGCACTTCTCTCTGATCTAAAGTCTGCAATTGACCCTGATCACACACAGACTCTTCAGTAGGAAACCCATAATCCCCCTTGTCCTCTGAGAAATCCTCAGCATCTTGCTGAGCCCCAACAAAACCACCTCTTCTCCCCTTTGAGAGAGCACTTCTCCAGGAAACTCTTAGGTTATTTAGCACAGTTCTGTAATCAACTTCCAAAAGAAGTTGAAAGCTATCTGGCAGAGGATGCCCGTAGACTCTCACTGGAGGACCTCAAGATTCCCAGATAAAAAATTTCAGTGAAATCCATGAGTAATCAGATCCACAAAAGGCAAACTTGCAAATATACAGGACCACCTGTAGGTTGAATCTAGGAGATGTTGTCATATCTGATGCAGTAACATTCTCAAATGTACTTAGTTAGGATTCACTAGTCTTGTTGTGTAAAATGGATTCAGTGAAATACTGGAGTGTGCTTTGGGGAGAGAAATAAGTGGAAGTAATATAAGAAAAAGTTGAAATGCTATATGGGAAATCCATACAAGTCAAGAAAAGAATAAGCCTACAAATCTCATAGGAGTTGAGGCAGTATGGAGAGGGAATGAAATATTGCAAAATGTGATCTAGAAGTAAGTGCCTTGCTGGTTTGAGACAGATTTCGTAGCTGCTAAAGGACATTATTTCTACTCAGGTTCCAAAGGGAATTTCAAAACCTCTCAATCAATAGATAAAATTCTATTCTAAACATAAATTAAATAAACTCTATTCTAAACAGGTGCTAATACAAGCGATCCTTTAGGCAGGATCATTTCTTAGCAGCTGGCAACAAGTTGATATCTAGTTATCTACTATTGGAGATGAAAGATTAGATATTCTTCAATGTGTTTTCTGGTGGCGTCTCATAGGATCAGTTTGGTTCTTTAAAAAAACCTGTGGAAATCTTAACCTGAAAACTAAGAACACTTGTGTAACTTATTTATTTACATTCTGCTTCTCCCCGAAGACATTTCATCTCAGGAAGACATCGCTGTAGCACACAGTAAGTTATAATACTAAATTGTACATTGATTTAAAACACTTTGAAAACGCCATTCTAATAAAAATCTTCATAATTCCAACAACTCCATTTAGATTCATTGAGATATGGAAGAGTGAAAATACCTTAAAGATGCCAGATCCTATCTGATCTAAGCTGGGGAGGCCTGGTTAGTACTTGGATGTGTTTATGTGCGCACACACACATAAACAAAGTGGCAAAAGTGACAATGCAGTGTGGAACAGTTCATATCCCGTCAGGAAACCCTCAGTGCCACAGGTGTTGGAAATAGCAACCTTCTCTAAGCATCCACTAGTAATTTGTTTCTATATTATCCTGTTTGCTTACTGTATTGTATATGTGTTTTGGTATGCAGCTTTCTTTTTACTCTATGTTTCTTGACGTTGTGGGAGGAGCTGCAGACCACATGGGATCTGGGACTACTTCGAGCTCAGACTTTTAGATGTCAGACTCCATTAGAGCACAGTCTCCATGAGACTTTGGATTGTTAAGAACAAACTCATGTTGCTGTTGATTATGAGAAAGATGTCCTGTGTTATCTGCACAAGAAACTACTTCAAAACCTATCTGTAACTGGATTGACAAGTTATGTACCTTTTTGTGAAATATATGAAGGTTGTGAGTAAACCAAATATGTTACTTTTAACAAAGTCTACTTTATTTTTGTCTCTTGAGAGCATGATATAGAAACAAGATATTTCATGGGAGAGAAGATGTTTTTGGGCACTAAAAAAAAAACTTCTGAAGAACTGCTATATTTTGTGCATTGGTATAATCTCTGTTCCTAACAGATCAGATACAACTAGGTTATCAGTATAACAACTGAAAGCCAAATTGCCTTTCATAAGTACATGTGAATATATACCACTGAAGAGAAGATTTCACTCAAATGAGTTTTTGGTTCTTTTCTGGAAGATCATACTTTTACAAAGGGTTATGATTTTCAAATGGTTGTGAATGTCATCTTCTCCAAAAGGTTATGAAGATTCTGTTTTTCCAAAAGGTTAAGATCTCTAAAAGGTTATGTTTTTCCAAAAACAGGAATAGATAGTGTATGGGCTTTTAAAAAACTAAAACTAAGACTCTGTAGAGGAATCTTTTTAAATGTGTTGTTGTTGAACACCTGAAAGGCAGAAACACTGTTGGACTACTGCAGATCACCCAGAAGTCTACTGCCAATGACAATCCTCCTTTCTGCCCATCTTTGCATTAAATCAAACCATCAAAACCTACAATTTCTTACCCTTTGGTTTTCCTACAATTCTCAGCTTTCTAGTATATTTTTTGCAGAGATAGCAATGCTTATGTTTTATAAAGCTCTTATGTGTTCGCTCAAATGTTTCAGGACTTTATCACATGAACCTGCTATTCTTTACAGTTCCTGTTATTGTTAACAGAAACATACCACACTGAGCAACCTCAATATTGCATTTCTTGTCATTTGTAAAATTGCACTGCTTCCCTTTTTTGTGGTCTGGTGATTGTACTTCCACCTTCCGCATTGCTCCACTTCCCTAGTTTTTTTTTAATTTGTATGTTTAGCACAATTGCGCAATTCCAGCATTGTAAAAAAAAAATCTATATACAGTAGAGTCTCACTTATCCAAGCCTCTGGATAATCCAAGCCATTTTTGTAGTCAATGTTTTCAATATATCATGATATTTTGGTGCTAAATTCGTAAATATAATAATTATAACATAACATTACTGCATATTGAACTACTTTTTCTGTCAAATTTGTTGTATAACAGGATGTTTTGGTGCTTCATTTGTAAAATCATAACCTAATTTGATGTTTAATAGGCTTTTCCTTAATCCCTCCTTATTATCCAAGATATTTGCTTATCCAAGCTTCTGACGGCCCATTTAGCTTGGATAAGTGAGACTCTACTGTATATAAAAGGTTAAAGTTGTGGGGGAAGTGACTATAACAACAAAACTAAAAATCCCAGAAATACGAAACTTGGCAACACAACGCAAAAGCCTTGCCTCCCGGTTGTAACAACATAATCACACCACAAAACCACACTGGACCCACAAAACTCACAACAACGCATCGTGACTATAACAACACAACTAAACTCCCCAGAAATACGAAACTTGCCACACAACTAAACGCCCCAGAAATACAAAACTTGGCAACACAATGCAAAAGCCTTTCCTCCCGGTTGTAACAACACAACCACACCACAAAACCACAATCCGGACCCACAAGACTCACAACAGCACATCGTGACTATAACAACAAAACTAAATGCTCCAGAAATACAAAATTTGACAAAACAACGCAAAAGCCTTGCCTCCTGGTTGTAACAACACAATCACACCACAAAACCACAATCCAGACCCACATAATGCCTTATGACTATAACGACACAACTAAATGCCCCAGAAATACGAAACTTGGCAAAACAACGCAAAAGCGTTGCGTTGAGGGAGGGAAGGGAAGCGAAGGAACGCCAAGGACAAGAGCCCTCCCTCTCTGCCCGGAAGGCCAAGAGCAAAAGGGAGAGAAAGACCATTGATCCAGTTATATTTACCCTCCTTTCTGACCAGTGTGTTCTTATCAGTGAGCTCAGGATCGGAGCAGAGAAAGGGAACAGCATAGGAATAAAGGAAACAAGGAGAGCACCCACTCTATGTTATGATTGAGCCTCATGGCTCTGTTACTGGCAGACGTGGGCGTAAGACTCCTCGAGAGTCAGATACTCTCGAGGAGCGAGAAAGAAAGAGACTGCGAGATATCTTTGCAGCACCATCTGACAAAGAGTCTTTTGAGGGGTTTACGGAGAGAATGGAGGAGGGGCTGGTTAGCTCGGAGGAGGATGAGATGGATTGGACTCGGGTGAGGGAGGAATTGGGTGCCACTGGCAATGATGGGATGGAAGATGAATGGGGACCTTCAGGATTAGACCCATGGACAAGCTGGAGGGATGGGACGGGATCCACAGCTGGGGATGCTGTGGGGCGTAGTCAGAGGTGTTCCAGCTCTGATGAGGAAAGTGATGAGGAAACGCCCGGGTTAAGGAGGGCAGCTGATAGTGATGAGGATTTGTAACTGGCATAAAATGAGGCTTGGGAGCAATTGCAAATTGCGTTGGGCAAGGTAATCTGGACGAACGCTTGGGATCTGTGTGGGACGCTTTCCTGAAGACTGGTGTGTTTTCGTGTGCTGATACGTAAGTTGTTTTGGAATTTGGGGTCAGACGGCGGGAGGAATTGTGTGGGCTTTTGTTTGTGCAAACTTGTGCTTAATCTCATTAGCTTTGACCTTCCGTCGTCTTCTTGACGGACGCCATCTCCTGCTTTGGATTTCGGACTGAACTGACCACGGCTTGACTTCCCCCTACTCGGACTTGGTGAAACTACAAACCCGGTTTATCTTTTGAACGTTTTTCCTTGCCCCTTTTTGCTTTTAAAGGCTAATACTGCCTGGCCCTTGTATTTTACGGGCATTTTGAGTTCTGTTATCCAATAAACTCTGTTATCTTTGATCTTGTGGCGTTCTGTCTTTGACACTCTATCTATCCATCCACTCATCTATCCATCCACTCACCCACTAATAATAAATACCTACACAGGCAGAATCAGCCATGCACTGAGTCTACAAGGCCATTCACTGCTCATCCACCTCCCCAATCCCTACATTCACACTTGGCCTCCAAAAAAACAATTACAATAATAACAATGACAACAACAACAATAAGAATCAACACCATCACAGATAAGAAGCAGCCAGGCACTGAGGCTGAGAGGCCAGTCAGTGCTACACTGGGCCTCCAAAAAACAATACAGTAGCATCTAACTTATCCAGCCTTCATGACCACTACAACAACAATAATAATAAACACCTACACAGGCAAAACAAAAAAAAAGACTATTGTACCACAATAAGATATAAACCGCACTCAGCAGAATCAGACATCACGATTAACAACAAACCGAAGACAACAGGGATCTCAAGCAATTATCAATCAACACAAAAATTGAAGAAGGTAACAGACTTCAAATACTACTACTAATGTGAGTATAAAGAAGGGTGGAGGTCACAGCATAAATACAACCTAATGTAGACTGACCAACACCACCAGACTAAGCCACAGCAACGCGTGGCAGGGCACAGCTAGTATAATATAAATATAAAATAAAACATCTAGCTTGGCAATAGCAAGGGAGAAGGGAAAATAAGATTTCCATTCCCTCACATCACTTTATTGCTGACATGTTGGCATATTGGCGCAGAAATGAAAAGAGTGGTCCCGTTGCACCAAGGTAAGTGACATAAACATTTTGTGGAATTGAATGCTAGTGATGGATTCTACCTGTCAATAGCTAGGAAAGGGGGAATTGGGGAGAGGCAGACTGACAGAGGGATGCACATGGTGTTGTACAGTAACCACAATGCTAGTTTGCCTGCCTCATGCAATAAGTTTTTCCCTGTGTGTCCAGGGGTGGTTGCTAGATCCACACTGGAATATTGCTCCTTCCACAGCTGCTTCAAGTGGTATGGAAGATCTGTTGGAGCTGGACTTCTTTTGCTCCAGCAAAGTTCCCATTCACCTCCTAGCATTTGTGGGATTCTGAGTTCATTTGGCATTCACATAGCAGCAGATCCACCAGGTATCCCTAACACTGTATATGTAGTTGTTGTTGGGAAAATATGGGTGGATCTTATGGTCCTAACCCCTTTAAATTTTATTTGCTAATTTATTCCAACCAATTTATCCTTTGGTGCTTGTAAGAAGCCCTACAAGTAGAATTTTTGCTTGAAACTGGTTACTACAACTTGAGCAGCAATCAAAAACATTCAGATTTTGAAGTGTCTACCACCATGACTGGATGACTTATGGCTGCCTGAGGTATGTAGGCATTCCCATTTATTATTATTATTGTTTAACTGGTCCCATCAATATTGGAGTTTTGGATAAATCTTAGAAAACTTGATTTTTAGATGACAACTCCTAGAATTGCCCAGTCAAGATGACTACAATCCTGGGAGATGTAATGCAAAAATGTTTTCGGATGTCTGCATTTGAGTCCCCACCTTATTGCAGATGTGCTTATCTGCTAGGATTCCTCAGCTCCAAGGTGCTGCTCAAATAAGCTTAAACAAAACCTGAGAATGCAATGGAGCACAAGGCCTAACAAGGGGCTCATTCATCTCATCCTTGTCTACCTTACAAGAGCCACTGTGTTTGTGCAAGATTGTGATTAATTGAGTTGGATGACATCAGGCCCGGTCCAACGTGGACGCCGTTGAAGCAGCCGCCTTGGGCGTACATCAAGGGGGGGGGGGGCGCTGTCAAGGCCTCGAAAGTGCCCCCGTGTAAATTTACCGAAGAGGGAGGTCCATTTGATAGGCAGTGGGACTGGAAGAGGTGTTCTTTTCCGGTTGTAAAATACCCGAAAGGTTCCAAATTTCACCTAATCTTGGAAGAAATGCATCTCTGTTTAGTACTTGGATGGGAGACTGCCAATGAATAACTGGTGCTGTGTGTTATAGTTCAGAGGAAGGAACTGACAAAAACATTCCCAGGAGATTTTTAAGCAGAGGCTAGATGGCCATCTGTCAGGGGTACTTTGATTGTGTGTTCTTGCATGGTAGGGGGTTGGACTAGATGGCCTTTCTGATCTCTTCCAATCCTATGATTTAGAAATGTTATCTACTTTTTAAATAATATCTGCTAGCTATGATTTAGTTAAATTCACTTATTTCAGCAGGAGTCATGTACTTTAAAAACGCAGGAAAATAAGATTTTGACGGCAAACAGAAGGTCAGCTGCTGTCCTCCCATCCTTTTTGCCTTGTTTTTATTTATGTTGTACTTTGAAATGGTCATATGACTGGTCAAACAAATAAATTATTATCCCCCCACACCCCATGCACTTAAGAGCTGCAGTAGCAGCCATACTGACCTTAACAGGAAGGAAAGTCCAAGTTTCAGCAAACCCGTTCCAGGATGTAACAAGGTCATAGTCAAGCTGGTCCAGGAGTCATCCACAGCAAACAGATTACAGCAACAGCCTCAAACGTCCAGTCCAAGGTCAGGGCCAGTGAGCGAAAGCGATGTCCAGAAGTGATCCAAGGTCCCAGCCGGAACAGTAGCAACGTCCCAAAAGGATCCATGAAGTTCAGGAATCCCAGGACTCACGAAAGTCACGACCCAGCGTAGCAGGCAACTCAGCATACTCTTTGCTAGTCGAAAAGTCCCCATTGCAACCAACCTACCTTATATTACAAAACTTCCTCTGAGCTGCAATCAGACAACGCCCCACCCTCAGCTGCCAGTTGTGCTGCCCGAGCTTCTCTTTGCCTTGTCTGCCAAGCAGCCCTTCTCCTGCTTCTACTTACATCTTCCCAAACAGCAGACAGATCATCCTCCCTCCAAGTTCCATCCCCAACAAACCCTCTGAATGTGTCACTACTTGTAGGCAGTAGATCATTTCATGACCTAAAATTTTGAAGAATTAAAACACTGAACAACAAGACTTCCCTGTTTTATCATTGTGAAAAGAGCTTGGGTTCAGGGAATAAAGGGCTCATTCCAATAAATAGTAACTTTGGTAGTTATATTCTTTTAATCTTCATTTCTGTGGAAGTTACCTTCTTAAAAACACATGGCATTTTAACAACCAAATTATTATCTTGCAGTCCCTTTTTTAAAATGTATGCCATTCCATATTTAAAAATCATTTTTAAGGAATTAGATTTGAAATTATATTGAAATACACATTTTTACTTATACACATAGATTTATTTTTCTTACCACTGACTGACTTGCTAAGAGTTTAACATGAAAGTACAATGAAAAAGTGTAGGTTTAGTATTTTGTTAAAAACATATCTGGTTGTAGTGATCATTCAACCTTATTTTTTACAGAATTATTACAATGCTGAGCCTGCATTTACATGGCCATATAATGCAGTTCAAACTGTGTTATCTGGCAGCATGGATGGGCCTGAGATGGGAAATTCCAAGTGCAAAATGTGGATTTCCATGAGAACTCTTGATCACTATCTGAGAAGCAAAGTGTTCTTGTTTCATCAAGATAATTATTGTATATCAACCTTCTTCTGTGTGGTCACTCTGGAATCCACACCTGTGGTATCTCCAGCATCCACGCAGCTGATTCGGATGATCTCTTGCAAAGCTTTTGCCTAATTGAGGACTCCAGCCCCACCCTCCCCAGTAATAAAGCCAGGCTGCAGGGCTTGAGGCCTTAGTTTCTTTCGTCTGCGAAAGCAGCAACATTGGATTATATCTCCTCTTGACTTTGGATTTGGCTAAGGACTCCTCTTTATCCCTTGGACTTAGCAAACTTGGACTTTCCTTCCTGTTAAGGTCAGTATGGCTGCTACCTCAGCCCTTAAGTGCATGGGGTGTTGGGGGGGGGGGATAATAATAATTTATTTGTTTGACCAGTCATATGACCATTTCAAAGTGCAACATAAATAAAAACAAGGCAAAAAGGATGGGAGGACAGCAGCTGACCTTCTGTTTGCCCTCAAAATCTTATTTTCCTGATTTTTCTTTCAGGAAAAGTGCTCTTTTCTTGCTAGCTTTCAGGATAAAAAGGCTTACTCTGATTATGGTGGGTCTTTCTTGTCCTTGCAAGAGGACTGTCAGAAGATCATTTCTGTTGGGGGACCTAAAATTAGATAGTAATGGATGAAAATATCTGTGTCAAAGTTCAGCATATGCTGGGCAGTCAATCAAATAGTGGATACCTTCCACTATTTGTTCTCCCCAGACACAAAATCTCCCATTTCTTGGGATATTACAGTAGTGACCAGTTTGCATCATAATACCGAGTTGTTCAAACCTGGCCCTGGTATATATTCTTAAGGGTAACGGAACTGGAATAGTCAAATAATGTTCTAAATGAATATTCATTTTGTGGGAGGCTAAAAAGTTTGTGGTAGAAGACCTACCTATACTATGCTTATTATGCTTAAGAGAGAGAGGTTAGGCTTAATGTCAGATACCCATGTGGTAGTGTCATTTTGGCCTAGTTCATCAGATTCAAGATATAAGAAGTTCAGGTATTCTTGTCTGGCCCAGTTTTTTGTTTCTAATTCTCTTCCTGTTGATTTTTTTTTTGCTTCATTGTGGAATTGCATGCAAGGCTCATTTGGTTTATTGGTCGTTTTTACCACCGTTCTTTGAGACGGTGTTTCTGCGCTTGGAATTACTGTGTTTGGACTGCTGGAGCCAAGCTGCTTTCCTACATTGAGGAAAGTATCTATCTTCCTCTGCTGCTTCTTTTGAAATGTATTGCAGTTTTCCCTAGGATCATTGGCAGATTTGGTTGCTCTTGAATTTCCCTGGGTGTGTGTTGGGACTTGTAGTGCAGGAACCGAGGGTGTTGGTAAATTCGAAGGACTGTTTAGCGTGTAAAGTAGGTCACCTAGGCGTTCAGTTATTACTATTGGCTCTTCCTTATTTAGCTTTTGGAAGGTTTTAAGAAGGGCAAGAAAAAGGGCCAGGGTCGTTTTTGACTACCCTATGCCCTTTTCTGTTGATGATGGGAATCTTCCTCCTCCCCTGTTTTTGGAGACCGGTTAGCTCCATTTATAGAAGCCTGGCGTGCTATTACGTCAGACACTTGGGTGTTGGACATTATAGAACATGGCTATGCCATTGAGTTTTTTGAGCAAGTCTCAGTGGGTACTGTTAGAGTTACCCCTCACTCTTCTGCTGTTTGGCAGGAAGTTCTTACTTTACTTGAGAAAGGGGCTATAGAACCCCTATCGCCCTGTTTCCCTTTTCTCTAAATATTTTTTAGTTTCTAAAACTGATCCTCCATCCTATTTTGGATCTTAGAGGGCTGAATGCATACATTATTTATCGTCGTTTTGGATGTCGACTTTATCAACCATCCTCCCCCTTTTGCCCAGCATATGGCTTCCCCTACGGGAATGACTCCATTTGCCAGTTATATCTTCGGCCACTTCAAATATGGTTCATCTGGACATTTCATCCCTTATATGACAGGAGTTTGGAAATCCCTGCGGCTATTCGTCACTCTCTACAGTGGTGGACTCAGTGATCCAACCTGTGCATTGGACTTCCCTTAAACAGTCTCCAATTAATTTTATGCACATATGTAATTGTAGGATTTTTCAGAATGATTTGGCACAATCAGAAATACTTGATGTCTGTTTAAATGTTGTTAGACCTTATGTGGATTTTAATACTTCATTTCTGTGAATAATTGTAAAGCTTTTTAATACTATGTTTTGAAAACATTGTAATATAACAAGACATACCATATGCAGACTGCACAAAATAAAAAAGCAATGTTTGTGTTCATGTTTGGGTTGGGCAAGACAAGGCATGATAAATTAACTGGACTTCAATAATGGAAATTGGTTTTTAATTTTTAATGGGCGCTCAAGGCCACCTTTGGGCACAAGGCCGCCTTTGGGCACAGGGCCGCCTTTGGGGCGCCTTTGGGCCGCCTTTGGGAGCAAGGGGCGCTTGCTCTGATTATGGTGGATCTTTCTTGTCCTTGCAAGAGGACTGTCAGAAGATCATTTCTGTTGGGGGACCTAAAATTAGATAGTTATCGATGAGAATATCTGTGTCGAAGTTCAGCATATGCTGGGCATTTAATCAAATTGTTGGGCACTGTTAGAGTTACCCCTCACTCTTTTGCTGTTTGGCAGGAAGTTTATTTTACTTGAGAAAGGGGCTATAGAACCCCTATCACCCTCTGTTTCCTTTTTCTCTAAATATTTTTTAGTTTCTAAAAAAGATGGAGGTCTCCATCCTATTTTGAATCTTAGAGGGCTGAATGCATATGTTATTTATCGTTGTTTTTGGATGGTGACTTTATCAACCATGCCCTCTTTTGCCGAGCAATGCTTGGTTTGCGAGCATCATTCTTAAAGATGCTTATTTTCATGTGGCAATTAGGTGGCAAGATCATAGATTTTTGTCTTTTATGACAAATGGCCAAGCTTTTTGTTTCCGCGTTCTCCCCCTTGGCATTTCTACAGCTCCCAGGGTGTTTACCAAGGTGATGGCAGTGGTGGCAGCTCACCTTGGAGAGCATGGTGCAGTGGTCTATCCCTACATCGATGATTGCTTACTGGTTGCTAGAACATGTGACCAGTTACAAAGCAATATTCAGTTTACTTTGTTGTTGTTACAGAAACTGGGCCTTATTATCAACAAGGACAAGTCTCATCTTCAACCCTGCCAAACTACTAATGTATTGTGGCTGTCCTGGACTCCCGTCAGGCAAAAGAATACCTTCCAGATGACATATTCCATAATCTTCATATTCTAGCTCTTCGAGTAATACCAAGGACAACCGTTTGGGCCAGGGACATTCAGTGCCTTCTTGGGCATATGGCTTCTACTACGGGAATGACTTCATTTGCTCAGTTACATCTTCAGCCACTTCAAATGTGGTTCATCTGGACATTTCATCCCTTATACAACAGCCCCAACAGGCGTTTGGAAATCACTGCAGCTATTCGTCACTCTCTACAGTGGTGGACTTACTGATCCAACCTGTGCATTGGACTTCCCTTAAACAGTCTACAATTAATTTTATGCACATATGTAATTGAAGGCAACAAGATCTTTAAATCTGGTTCCTGCCTCCTGCAGAATTCTGTGGTTTGTAGTTTGGTGAGGTCCAGGACCTGTCTGGCGGAGCTGTTTAAATCCCCCTCTCTAAAGTGGATTTAAAATGGATCCAAGCTCTAGTCTGATGAGGTCTTAGGGCTGCAGGAGGCTAGAGTTCAAATCCTGATCAACCACAGAAACCCACTGGGGAACCTATGGCAAGTCACACCCTCTCAGCCTCAAGAGGGAGGCAATGGAATACTGCTATAATAGGAAAACTCTTATCATATGGTTGCTATAAGTTGGAGACCTAAACACATTTTTAAAAGCAGAAGAACTTCATAAATAACTTTCAACACTGTTAAATTGGCATAACTCTCTAAATGTATGCAAAAGGAATAGCACTTTGCACCTCCTCAAGAATGTGTTTAGTGCCATCTGTTCTTAAATTAAGCTGTTATTAAAAAGACTTGCAGATTGGTAATTGAACAGTACTTCATGAATCACCATTTGACAGTGGAAGTGTTGAGGGGGAACCATCACTACGTAATACATATAGAAAAGAGGGATTTGTTTCTGAACTAATCGCATTGTGCCTTCTTAAAGTGCCTTCTTAAAGATGTGATGCTAGAAAATGCCAGTTACATTCTAAATTAGTATGCATATTGATTAGGTTCCAAATGTTTTCTGTTTTTCATTTTATAATGTCTCTTATTCTATTTGATCAATTTCTCTCACAATTCAATGTCTCATATTCTGCATTAATTGTATTGAATTTGAAGTTTTGAGGAGCCCCGGTGGCAAAGTGTGTTAAAGCACTGAGCTGTTGAACTTGCAGACTGAAAGGTCCCAGGTTCAAATCCCAGGAGCGGAATGAGCGCCCGCTGTTAGCTCCAGCTTCTGCCAACCTAGCAGTTCGAAAACATGCCAATGTGAGTAGATCAATAGGTACTGCTCTGGTGGAAAGGTAACGGCGCTCCATGCAGTCATGCTGGCCACATGACCTTGGAGGTGTCTACGGCCAAAGCAGGCTTTTCGGCTTAGAAATGGAGATGAGCACGAATCCCCAGAGTCAGACATGACTGGACTTAACGTCAGGGGAAAACTTTTACCTTTTTACTGAAGTTCTGAAGATATTTTTCCAGTCTTACTGTTTCCAGTCTTCTAAATGCCATGGAATAACATAATTGGATATGATGTCAAGGATCTAAATATGTGCATGCATGTACAACAAGAAAAAATTGATACACGAATGGGCCGAGACACACGTTTTGGAAAGCTCTGATCTAACGTTTTGATGCGTAGTAACTCAACTTCATGGAATTTTGCAGGGAATCTAGGTAAGATGCTTCCCAAGCTCAACAATTAAGACACAAACATTCAATTTTAATGGTCATTTTAGGGAGGGGCATTTATAATTGTTGTCACAGAGCTTCTTAAACTTTTTCCACTTGTAACTTGTTTTGACCTGAGAATTTTTTTTCATGACCAATATATATAGTATATAAAAAAGTATTAAAATAAAACATTTTCTTGTAGTAAATCAGTTTAACCCACTGCGCCAAAAGGAAGTGACCTTTTACCAAATAAAGATAAGTACAGAACAGGAATAAGAAAACTTCTGTACTTGGCTACTGTTTATTTATTTATAGTGTCAGAAGCGAACAGCGGGTACAAGTTGTAATGTATTTATTTTTATTTATTTACAGCATTTTTACCCCGCCTTTCTCAGCTGAGGGGACTCAAGGCAGCTTACACAAATTGGCAAAAATTCAATGCCCAGAACAATACACTAAAAACAACAGCTCATACAAATCAAATAGCAATACAAGTAAAAACACATTATACAAAATTTAAAAGCATATATAAATTTAAATCCATGTATTTGAAAACACAAAGTTTTAAAAAAACATTGGCATTATACTAAATGTCCTTTGACCAGTAGCTGGCCACTTGGAGTGCTTCTGGTGTTGCTATAAGAAAGCTCTCTATAGTGCATGTGGCAGGGCTCAGACTGCTTTGTAGTAGGTGTTCTCCACACTCGCATGTTGTGGACTCCATTCACTTTGTAGCCCCATTTCTTAAGGTTGGCTCTGTATCTGGTGATGCCAGAGCTCAGTCTGTTCAGCACCTTCCAAGTCACACTGTCTTCTGTGTGCCCAGGAGGGAGTCTCATTTGGTATCAGCCATGGCTTGAGGTTCTGGGTTTTAGCCTGCCACTTTTGGACTCTCACTTGCTGGGGTGTTCCTGCAAGTATCTCTGTAGACGTTAGAAAACTATTTCTTGATTTAAGGTATTGGCGTGCTGGCTGATATCCAAACAGGGGATGGGCCGGAGATGTCACTGCCTTGGTCTTTTCATTATTGGCTGCCACTTCTGAACGGATGTCAAGTGGTGCAATGCCGGCTAAACAGTATAATTTCTCCAGTGGTGTGGGGCGTAGACATCCTGTGACAATGGCTACTAACACAAGGCCTGAAATACCATCTGCTTGAGGAATGTTAAGTAGAAAGGTCAGTGCTCCCACAGAAAAAGACTGGACTGGAATAAAGAGAGTTGCTAGATACTTAAAAGGAACTATGAATTTACAATTAAGGCTGCCAACAAATAGTGACACAAAGTTGATATGCTACACATATGCTGATTGGGGGAATGACACAACTGATTATGAACCCATCAGCAGTTTCCTGTTTTTGTATGGAGATGGGCCTATTTCCTGGGCCAGCCATAAGCAAGAGATAGTAGCTCAATCTACTACAGAGGCTAAGATTATACCAGCTTCATGTGCATCCCAGGAACTGATACAGCTTGACCAACTATTACTCAACTTCGGAACTGATGAACAGAAGACAATTCAAGTTTTTGAAGATAACCAGAGCTGCATCGAATGCACTCAAAACTCAGAATATGATGTTGTGGGCAAAGCACATCAGGATCAGATCCCATAATGTGTGTGAATTCACACAAGGAATGATAAATAATAATTTATGCCAAATAAATAGGAATATCTTTGATTCAAACAAATTAAAGGCAATTTTTATAAAACTGCCAGAAAATTTTGTTCTAGGCATAAATTAACTCCATTAATCCAAACCAAATTTTTACAGAAAGTACCCTATCGATATTAGTACTAATAGTAGCTATGACCAAACTGGTTTATGGGATAGATGTCAACTTCTAATGCAGAGGAGCCCCTCGTGGTGCAGGAAGGTTAGCGGTTCAAATCTGAGGAGCAGGATGAGCTCCCGCTGTTAGCCCCAGCTTCTGCCAACCTAGTAGTTTGAAAACATGCAAATGTGAGTAGATCAATAGGTTACCGCTACAGTGGGAAGGTAACAGTCATGCTAACCACATGACCTTGGAGGTATCTACAGACAATGCCGGCTCTTTGGCTTAGAAATGGAGACGAACACCACCCTCCAGAGTCGGACATGACTAGACTTAATGTCAAGGGGAAACCTTTACCTTTTACTCAATGCAGACTTGAACTCTGGAATTTCTCAATTTGAAACTTAGATCACAGTTTGGATACGATTCAGCTTACTCATGCCCTCCTTTGAAGAAGACAATCCTTTGAGAGTGCTCCCCTGAGGATGCTTATCCTAATAGAAATCACACTATCGATCTGTGTTGTAGAATTTGAAGACATAGTTTTGACATCACCAGGCAAAACTTTCAAGCAAATGGTATCTGGTTTGGAAGATTCAAGCTTTCTATGGATTTAATTAGATATCTTAGATGTTTTCTGAGACATAGCAAATCTGATAAATACTACTAATACTCCAAAAGATGGAGGATTCCAAAAGACCCTTATTTTTCATCCATCAGAGCTTGACATCTTCCATTATTGGGCCTGTCATGGCAAAATAATGCAGACAAAGATATTGCTTAACTTTCCCCAGTAATATTAGAGAAAGGTACCTGGTGTTTCTTAATGTCTATGATTTGAGCTTGCAATGTAAGAGAAATATTTTAAATATTGAGGTTTGGCTCAAGTGGTCATTCCACAATGGAATATTAATGAAGCCAGTATTTCTTTTAAAAAGAGAGAGACCCCTTCCACACAGCTGTATAAAATCCAAATTGAACTGGATTATATGGCAGTGTGGACTCAGATAATCTAGTTCAAAGCAGATATTGTGGATTATCTCTCTTAATGTTTTGGGTTATATGGCTGTGTGGAAGGGCCAAAAAATGCAGGGCTCACCCAGGTTTTCTTGGTGCTATGAAGGCAAGAAGCAAAGTTTTTCTACTGTATTTCTTTAATTTATACTCTCCCCCCATATAAACATCTCTAAAATGGGATGCATCTTAGAATTGCAGGTGTATCTTATGCATTTTTTGTTAGTTGTGGTACTAAAATTTATGTGTTATCAATGATATCTTAGAATTGAATAAATAAAATATTGTAAAAATAGAATATATATAAAATGTTCCTCTTGTATTTGCGGTATATATTTACCCTCTAATGTACTGAGTGGGAGTTGGATTGCAAGTCCTATCATGCCTAGTCAGCATTGCCAGTGATGAAGCATGCTAGAAGTTGCAATCAAAACAATTTAGGGGGATGTAAAACTGCCATTGCTTTGAAACTATGGGATAAACTTCATTTTTTTGTGAAAATGTGTAAAACAAATCCAAAAATTGGAAACGTTTGGATTTGTTTTTTAAATGCAATATTTATGCCCTTTGCATAATGAAAGTTACTGTTTTACAGTACGACCCCCCATATCCATGGGGGATATGTTCCTAGACCTATGGCAGAAATATGAAGCCATGTATAATACGAATCTTATGGAAATGAATGACTTTTGGTTGTTAGGTTTGTGTTGGAATATCTAGAAAGTGCTTAGAGAGAGCACTTCTGTAACATTTCTAGATCTCCAGTACAATTCTATGGTCAACTTCCAGTGGAAGTATGCCATAAAATTGCCTGGAGGACCTAGAAAATGTCTAGAAATATAAAAAAATTAACATGGACAAGTGATACCATATAACAACAAAGTATTTATTCTTATTTCTATCATTTCTACCCTGCCCTTCTCACCCGAGGGGACTCAGGGTGGCTTACAAAAATGGCAATTAATGCCAATACACCAATATACAATAAAATAACATTAAAACAGTTAAAACATTTAAATAGTATCATAATATACAATAAACAAAATTAAAACAGTGCAAAATGCTTGTACCACATATTTGTTTCCCTTCTCCCTCTTCTTGTTGCAAGAAACTAAAATGGTCACTTCTTTGGAAATAAATTGTGCCAATAAACCATTGCCTCTGTGGCACAGCAGTTTAAACCACTGAATTACTGGACTTGCTGACCGGAAGGTCAGCGGCTCAAATCCACAGGATGGGGTGAGCTCCCATTGTTAGCCCCAGCTTCTGCCAACCTGCAGTTCGAAAACATGCAAATGTGAGTAGATCAATAGGTACTGCTCTGGCAGGAAGGTAACAGCACTCCATGCAGTCATGCCGGCCACATGGCCTTGAAGATTTCTGCAGACAACGCTGGCTCTTCAGCTTAGAAATGGAGATGAGCACCAACCCACAGAGTCAGACACGACTACGCTTAATGTCAGGAGAAAACTTTACCTTTACTATTCAGACTACTGCAGATGGATGACTGACTGCCAAAGAACAATGAACAATGAATAAAACAGATTACTGCAGCTATGTTTGTAATGTTTTTTGAAAGTGCAGAGAGTAACATTTTTTCTCATTTGTTCCTAAATGTTTCTTTCAGAAAAAGCCAAGAGCAAAATGTCAAATCATTTTCCTGTTGTAAAAAGCTTTTTTTAAAAAAACCTTTTTTTAATTGGGGAAAAAATAACTGTAACTTTAAAATAATTACATTTGGGGGCTGCAATGCCCAGAATCCCTCAGAAGGTACAATCACTATCTATATGCCTTGGTATCTTTCTGCATATCTAGCAAGGTTTGTTCCTTTTCACTTCTGTTTTGAGTCGGCAGACCAGTCTTTTGACAACCACTGAATGAGTCAAAAACATCAATGCTCTGTGAGCTAGACCTGAAAAACTCTTGACTTGATAAGAGGAGTAAGTTCCAAAGGTTTGTATTTAAAGTGTTCTGGTTGGCTGTCACACAGGCCTCCCCTGTAGGGAATGCCAACAAGTATTCAGGTCTGGTTATTGGTGTTCGCAGCTGTGCTATATAGATAGGACACAAAGGGGCTGCTTTAGTTGAAAAAGTTCCTCCAACTCATTTTCTTGATCATAATTTTAAAAAAGGAAAGGAAGTGATTGATGGCTAAGGCTTCAGTCCTATATTCACTTACTTGCAATTGGTCAACTCTAAATAAACATTGTGGGACTTTTGCTTCGGAGCAGCTCTGCAAAAGAATTTTCACCAGCCTAACATTTGTTCGCTGCATTCTGAAATCTAGTGGAAAGCTTCCAATAATGTCTGGGACAGGGTGGAAAAACCCAAAATATGTTTTCTGCATTTTGCATTTTTTAGTGAAATTATTCCTGTTTTTAAAAAGGGAAGTTAGTCAGCTGGTTTATCATTTTGCTTTTGCTGCAATCTCATACCTTCCCACTCTCTCAATTTGGCAGGGACAGTTCCTATTAATTCTCTGTTGTGACACTTTCCCAGCTGCTTTCCAGTTTCTCTCTCCTCTGCTCACTTGCCCCCTTTGTCCCCACTTACTTCAGTGGCAACAAAACCCCTTTCCACACAGCTGAATAAAATGCCACATTATCTGCTTTGAACTGGAATATAAGGCAGTGTGGACTCAGATAAATCAGTTCAAAGCAGATATTGTGGGATTTTCTGCCTTGATATTCTGGATTATATGGCTGTGTGGATTCAAACTTTGCCCTCCAGTAATGCAGCAGGGCAAAGAAGAGAGGAGGAAGTCTTGATATTCTCAGTAAACTCTGGCAAAAGCAAACTGCTGCAGCCTTTTCTAGCTTCTGTATTTCTTCAATTCTAAGATATACTTTCCCCCATAGAAACATCTGTAAAAATCGGTTGCATCTTAGAATCACAGGTGCTTTTTTATAAATATTAAAAATCTTTTTCTCTCTCTTGGTGGTACTGAAATTAGCATGTCTTACAATTGATGGTATCTTCAAATAGAAAAAATGCAGTATGTGTTCTTTCTCACACTCTGATCTTGCTTGCATCCCAGTTTTTCCATCAGAGAAATGTCAAAGGATATGCATTTTAAGTCTTTCCTCCTTCTAATATTAAACCATACATAGCATTTATTAATTAAAACACCACACAAATGACCTTAGATTCAGATATCAGTGAATATGGTTCACTGGATTATTTTCATGTCAGGAGCAATTTGAGAAATTCTAAGTCACTTCTGGTGTGAGAGAATTGGCCATCTGCAAGGACGTTGCCCAGGGGATTCCCGGATGTTTTGATGTTTACCATCCTTGTGGGAGTCTTCTCTCATGTCCCTGCATGGGGAGCTGGAGCTGACAGAGAGAGCTAATCCGCGCTCTCCCCAGATTCAAACCAGCAACCTTCAGGTTAGCAACCCAATATTCAAGTCAGCAGTCCTGCTGGCATAAGGCTTTAACCCATTGTGCCACCGGAGGCTCCTTACTGATTGTAATGAATTCATTACAATGAATTCATTACAGCAATAACTTGGCAGAGGTGGCAAACTTGTTTTCATCCAGAAATGCATCACTCTTAAGGTTGCCTTCGATGGACAGAGAATCTGTGGATACAGAGTCCTTAGCAAAGCTAATAAATCTTGCCAAATCAGGACCAAAATACTTCAGATAACAACTGGAATTGCATTGTTGCAAGGGGTGAGAGAAACCTTTCGAGCTAATGTAAGAATTGCAGCTTAACTCAGGTGAACTCGGAAAAAATGAGCTCAGGGTGTCGGTGCTATCATAGGCTGCATCTTCATTGTAGAATTAATGCAATTTTGACCCCACTTTAATTGCCATGGCCCATAGCTATGGAATCCTCACCAAAATAAATTTCCATGATCCCATAGTATTGACCCAGTTAAAGGGGTGTCAAACTGCACTAATTCTACAATGTAGATGTGCCCATATTACTACTTCACCAAAAAATCATGAGTCTTCATCCCTACAACCCCTGGCTAGTGGCTACATCACCAGTGTTATCTTATTGCTAAATTTTGGCTGTTGGAAATGGAAGAAGAGGCACCATCTTGGTCTCTGTTTCAGACTATAAATCATCTTGGGTTAGTCCTGCTTTTTCCTACTTCCTTTTTATTTTCACAGTATAATAAAGGGGCCCCTGGTGGCACAGTGTGTTAAAACACTGAGCTGCTGAACTTGCGGACCGAAAGGTGCCAGGTTCAAATCCCAGGAGTGGAATGAGTGCCCGCTGTTAGCCCCAGCTCCTGCCAACCTAACAGTTCGAAAACATGCAAATGTGAGTAGATCAATAGGTACCGCTCTGGCAGGAAGGTAACGGCGCTCCATGCAGTCATGCTGGCCACATGACTGGAGATGTCTATGGACAACGCCGGCTCTTCGGCTTAGAAATGGAGATGAGCACCAACCCCCAGAGTCGGTCACGATTGGACTTAACATCAGGGGAAACCTTTACCTTTACCTTATAATAAAGTGTGTTGAAAGTCTTTCAACCAGCTGATTTATTATATTATTTTAGTTATATCTTACATTTTTCTGAATATTAGGTCTGAAGGCAGGATATACACTGCTGGCACATATCCTTAGGGAAAAAATTAGAGTGAAGGACAGTGTGGCACAGAGCCATGTGTAGGCACATTCAGTTCTCTTTATTGAGCTACAGACGTGCTATTTTTCTAATAGTTGTTTCTTATTGTGCCACTTCACTCTTCTTTCACTGTTTTTCTGCCTTTCCTGTTTTCCACCTCTTTGGACTCTGGCCCTGTGGGAATGACCAAACAAAAGGTGCTTTAGAACTTCAAGCATTTTCAGGGGGAGATATGTAGGGTAGTTCTGTGTTTGTTTTAAATCTAGTAGTAGCAAAAGACTGCTTCTCAAAAGGAGAAGCATCCGTCAGACCCGCAGACTTAAAAATACTACACAAGTGGGTGAGAATTGAAGATAGTATTGGTACAAAAAAAAGGAAAAGAAGAAATTGAAAAACATTCCAACCTCAGACATCTTAGGCCTTATCCACATTGACCATCTAATGCGGTTTTCCCACAGAAGCATGCAAAAGAAAGGCATTAATGCACACCAGTGTTCTGTGGTTTGTGTCATCACCATCCAGGTCTCAAACTGGTTTGAGGATTTCCTTTGTAATAATCTGCACAGGGAAACTACTTTTTGAATACCTATTTGAAACTGCATTAAATAGGTTCTTAGAAAGAAGCAAACATTGAATCTGTGGCTGTGGTTTGATGCTTCCTTGCAAAGTTTTGCAGAGGGAGGAAACTTTTTGGTTACTTTTTGGGATGTGTGACCAGGCTACGATTCTGGAAATCATAGTCCAAAAAGTAAGTTTTCCAAACAGTGTAGTATGATATTATCTATATTATGTTTTTGGAAAAATAATTACTTTTCTAAAGGAAAAAAACACTACTGCATTTAGGCTTGTACTCAGATCCTTTGGGAAAATCCAGCTTTCAACACAGGGGAATATATATATATCAACCGCATATTCTTCCCCATTTGCAAATATGCAAAAGAAATGGGGGAAGGGAAGCAACTACCAAAGTTGTGCCATGTGTGGTGACATGCTGCCCCCTGGTGTCTATTCAAAGGAATAGCATGCCCACAGACTCCATTGAGTTGCCCAGCTGTTGCATTGACATTAAAGGAATCCATAGAACCTCAAACTGAATTCACAACTCTGCAAGCTTTATGGTTTTACTTCCCTCCTTGTTCACTGTAGAATGATCCAATGAGCCTTCCATATGTTTGGCTGAAAAAAGATGCACGAAAATACATTATGTAAAAGACTTAAATCTCTGTTCTGGGCATGGATGAGAAGAAATTGGTCATTCTTTTCCACATTCTGTTCTACGGGTCCTTCCACACAGCCATATAACCTAGAATAACAACGCAGATAATCCACGATATCTGCTTTGAACAGGGTTATCTGAGTCCATCCTGCCATGTAATCCAGTTCAATATGGATTTTTTTACAAACGTGGAAGGGGCCTACTGCAGAACATACTTCTTAGGATGCATCTATAACCACAACTCCCATGGCTTCATAAGATTAAGGCCTGGCAGTTAAAGTGATTTCAAACTGCATCAATTCAATAGTGCAGGTGCACCCATGGTCAATAAAGTATGGGAGAACTTAAGAACTTTTTAAAATATAAAATAAGACCATAGTCCTGAGAATTTTGGAGACTGGAGGATTCTGAGGTTATTATCCAACACATATTATCCAATATTTTGCTTCCAACTAGAGCAGATTGAGAAAGTCAATGGAAACTTGATAAGTCAACACTTATGTAATGTACATTGATTTGACAGATCTAGTGCGGTTCAAACAGAGAACTGGATTTAGGTCCTAAAAGTAATTTTCCCAAGCTAGCAACAGTCGTGAACCTTTTGTACAGACCCACCAGTACTTCTAACTTCTACATCCAATGACCAGTACAAGTGAGAAGTACAGTAGAGTCTCACTTATCCAACATTCGCTTATCCAACATTCTGGATTATCCAACGCAGTTTTGTAGTCAATGTTTTCAATATATTGTGATATTTTGGTGCTAAATTCGTAAATACAGTAATTACTACATAGCATTACTGCATATTGAACTACTTTTTCTGTCAAATTTGTTGTATAACATGATGTTTTGGTGCTTAATTTGTAAAATCATAACCTAATTTGATGTTTAATAGGCTTCTCCCTAATCTCTCTTTATCCAGCATATTCTCTTATTCAACATTCTGCCGGCCTGTTTATGTTGGATAAGTGAGACTCTACTGTACATGGAGCACCTAGGGATATCAGAAGATAAATAGGCCCACATAATACATTAGGAATCTGTTCCTGGATTACTTACATAATACAATTTCCAGAACCCTATTTCTCTTACTTGTGGATTGCCTGCTGAAGCATACTATAGAATTGCTCTGGAGGACCTAGAAAATGCCTATAGAGGTGTTCTCTATAGGCCTGCAGTGCAATTCTGTGGTCAACATCTGGGAGAAATTCTGACCATAGAATCATGCTGGAAACCTAGAGAGAACACTAATCTAGGCATTGCTAGGTCCTCCAGAATAATTCACAAATAAATGAAACAGCACTCAATAAACTCATATAATAAGCAGGGTTACTGAGTGCTTATAAATTCTATGGAAGTGTACCAGCTATGTCACAAAAAAGACCAAAAAAGTGCACATCTCTAGAAAACTGAGACTGGATCTGCACGGCTCTATATCCCAGGATCTGATCCCAGAGCATCTGTTTTGAACTGGATTATATGAGGCCCCTTCTACACTGCCATATAAAATCCAGATTATCTGCTTAGAACTGGGTTATATGGCAGTGTAAACTCATATAATCCCATTCAAAGCAGATCATCTGGATTCAAAAACTGGATTATATAGCAGTGTAGATTCAGCCTATATGCTCAGTTTGGGATTTTGTGCGACAGTAGACATACACCTAAAGCAGATTTCCTGGCTTGAAATTTGAAAGATGGATGGAAAGATATGAGATTACTGGCAATGCTAGGAATAGTACTGAATAATTAATGTGCATGTATTTCATCTGGTGATTTTCACACATTTTATAACAAGGCAATGTATTAATGTTCTTTCCATCTGAACAGGTGGCATGTCCATGTGGGGAAGGTAAAATGAAGACTAAAGCAGAGATAGGAAATGTGTGACCTTTTCGGATGGCAACTGCCATAATTCATAACTATTGGCTATGCTTAGTTGTTGGTGATGGGGTATTGCTATGAAGAGTATCCGAAAAGCTATATATTATTATCAGGTTTGGGTGATAGACCAGCTTCCTAGAATTTGAAGACTTAAAGATAATAGTGTATGTGTTGGTATCCTCAAGATTGGACTTCTGCAATGCATTGTACATTAGGCTACCTCTGTACCAGGTTTGGAAACTCAAATTAGTTTAAAATGTGGCAGGCAGATTGGTTACAGGTGCATCTAAGAGTCAGCATATCACACATGTGTTAAAATCACTCCACTTGTTGCCAATTAGTTTCTGGGCAAAGTACAAAGTGTTGGTTATGACCTTTAAAGCCTTACATGTTTTGAGTCCAGGTTACCTACAGGATCGCCTTCTTCAGTATGATCCGTCCTGTACACTTAGGTCCCCAAGAGGACATTTACTTGAAACAGCCCAAACCCAATTGGCAACTGCCACCCAGACAGTGTTTTCATTGGCCACTTCAAGACTGTGCAATGACTTGCCAGGAGAGTTTAGACTGCAAAATGAGCTGTCAGAATTTAAAACAGAATTAAAGACGTATCTGTTCTGGCAGGCCTACCTAGGCACTTTTAAAATTTGAATTTATAGCTATTTTTCATTGTATGAATGAATGTGATGTCTTTTCTTATGTTTTTTTTCAAATATGTTTTATTGTAAACACAGGTAGAATAATATCAAAATCCATCACCATTTCAAAATACATATCGAATGTTATTTTCTTAGTATTCTTAACCTTGCCAGTTCCATCTTTATCTCCCACCTGTGTTTTCATCTTATGTTTATGTCTTTTAATATATGCATTTGGAGCCCCCAGTGGTGTAATGAGTTAAACCCTTGTGCCAGCAGGACTGCTGACCAAAAGGCCAGTGGTTCGAATCTGGGAAGTGGGGTGAGCTCCTATCTGTCAGCTTCAGCTTCCCATGTGGGGACGTGAGAGAAGCCTCCCACAGGATAGTAAAACATCCGGGCATCTGCTGGGAAAGGTCCTTGCAGATGGCCAATTCTCTCACACCAGAAGCAACTTGCAGTTTCTCAAGTCGCTCCTGATATGGAAAAAAATGTGTGTGTGTGTGTGTGTATGTGAACTAGGTTGTACCCCACCTGAAACCTTAAAGAGAGGTGGGTAAGAAAATGGCTGTCATCATCACCATCACCATCATCCATCGTCTTAGGTTTTCCAGTCTTCATCCTTGGAAAAGTCTTCCTTTCTAAAATTCATCAGTGTTGAAGGGTGGGGGGGGGGGGGGGGGGAAGGGCAGGCAGTTTAGTGTTGAAGACAGAGGGAGTCAGGCAGTTTAAATAAAAATATAATGGCAAGCTGGTTGTCAGGAAATTCTAAATATATATCAGTATTTTAGAATTTGCATCATTTGTGTGCAACATGTCTTTATCCTGTTTCCTTTTCAGAGAGAAAATAATAATTTTCAGTAACAAGTACACAGACTGAGGTCCCATCTACACTACCATATAATCCATTTTCAGAATCTAGATTATCAAAGCAAACAATCTGGATACAGAAACTGAATTATATGGCAGTGTAAATCCAGCCTGAGATCTATTGGCTGGCCCTCCGTTGTTTTGGGCTTTCTTTTTTTTTTGGATAATAGTTCATTTTTAAAGATTAGCTAGTTCATTATGGAATACATTTTCATAGATTACATTGTACTTCAAAAACTCAAATATATCACTTATTACTGTCATTTGGAACAAGCTGTGTGCAGATATATCTGTATATACATTGGCCATCTAAGGATAATACAAACTCTGATTCATAAATGCTTATCCTATAATAATCTATAAGAAGAACTGGAGACATCCAAAGACAATTGATGGGTGTTTTCTCCAACATGATTGAAGTTTTTTTGGCTTTTGATTTGTGTTTGTCAAATGTTATAGACTGCTTCCAAAAAAAAAATATATGCTGAGAGCTATGTTTGGTTCATCTGCTGCTCTCCATTATTTATGGAACTGCAGCTGAATTCCTGTTTCCAAGAAACCAGAGCTTAGAAAGTTAGTTTTAAAAGGTGATAAATCTTATCATTTTAAGCACAGAAAACTATCAATACACTACCCAAATGGTTGTACTTTTTTCCGTGCAGTGATCTTTTCTGATATTATATTTCTTCAAGTTGACATGACTTATGGTGACCCAATCCTAGTGTTTCCTTGTCAAGATGTATTCAGAGAAAGTTTTTCATTGCTCTCTTTTTAGGCTGAGAGAGTATGGGTTACCTTTAGTCAACCAATAGATTTTCATAATTCAGTTTATTCCATTTTTTCTTGTCATGGAAGGGAAGAACTTGAGATTTAAAAGATCTGAATGTTGGAGAATCCAATTGACAGATTTACCCGTGCAGATCCAGGAAGTTAAGTGTTAAGTCACAAAAGGCTAGATTTGAACCCCTATGTGTTCAGCTATGTTGATAGTTAATTACAGTTTCTGCATAAGCATTTGTACACAATACTGCAAGGTAGATTTGGTTTTCTAAATACAGTAGAGTCTCACTTATCCAACATTCACTTATCCAACATTCTGGATTATCCAATGCAGTTTGCCTCCCATCCCGATCCACAGCTGTTTCTCTAGGCAGCAAGGACTGAACTTTTTATGGATTTAATTTCCAAATAAGGTTGCTACTGTAAGTTTATTTTATGCAGTTCTATCTTTATTTGTAGTCAATTTGTTAGTAGCCAATATTTTTTTAGACAATGTTTTCAAAATATTGCGATGTTTTCGTGCTAAATTCACAAATACAGTAATTACTACATAACGTTACCATCTTTTGGACTGCTTTTTCTGTCGATTTGTTGTAAAACATGATGTTTTGGTGCTTAATTTGTAAAATCATAATATAATTTGATGTTTAATAGGTTTTTCCTTAATCTCTACTTATTATCCAACATTTTCACTTATCCAAAATTCTGCCGGCCCATTTATGTTGGATAAGTGAGACTCTACTGTAATGATATCACATCAGCATTTTGAGACTGGAGATTACATTCAAGCAATGGTTTTGCTGATTTTCCAGATTGAATCATTCCAAATGCAACAAATAAGGGAAATGGTGTATGGTAAAGATGTTTAGATCATGGAGGAGATGTCTTATGTGTTGTTTTTCCTACAGCCACTGCCATTTCCTAGATAAACCAGTAAAAGAAAAAAGGAATGATGTTAAGTCTACACTACAGGACATCCAGACAGTCTCTCTTGGTCATTACCTCTAAACAGGTACATCAAAGGAAAGATCTTTTAAACACAGAGGTGTGAATATCCCTTTGGATGGGATGGAACAGGATATTAACTAGCTCTTTTACTTACTGCACTGAGAAAAAACACCATACAGCCAATTTAAAACAAAAACATAAACCTTACGGGCTCTTTTCTTAGCTTTTCTTCTCTCTGTCCTAGTGCATTAGTAAATTCAAGCAATTCCCTGTTTCCTTCCTTCCCCTTTCCCATTATACTATTTGCCTTGTTGATAGGAATGAGACACAATCTAGTCAGGAACACAGATATATTTAAAACATGCTATCAATGGAGATCTTGGTGGTGCAGCGGATTAAACTGCTGAGCTGCTGAAAAGTTGATGGTTTGAATCTGCTGTTAGTTCCAGCTTCTGCCAACCTAGAAGTTCAAAAACATGCAAATGTGAGTAGATCAATAGGTTCTGCTCCAGCAGTAACAGTGCTCCATGCAGTCATGCCGGCCACATGATCTTGGAGGTGTCTACGGACAACGCCTGCTCTACAGCTGAGAAATGGAGATGAGCACCAACCCAACTTAATGTCAGGGGAAAACCTTTACCTTTACCTTTACCTGTCTTGTCAATGGAGCTCTCTGGAACGGTAGGGAAAATTTATTTCTTTGACTAAAGTTCTCATTATCTCCACTGTGCATGCAGTCACCAAAAGTGACTTTTCCAAACTCTAGGACCTCCATGGCTCAATAAGCATGCACCCGAATCTTCCAAATTCTAGATCAACACTTTAACCATTATACTATATTTGCTCTTATTCCTCCTCAATTTGTGGTTTTTGAGGGTCAAGCTTTTTTGAGATTCCCCTTCCCCCTCAGTTTCTTTGTACTTAAACAGTTCTTGGGGCTACAAACCTTTGGGTACTCAAAAAACTGAAATTGCAGCTAGTATATATGATTTTCTGTAAGCCTCTTCTGGCTATTAACTTAAAATAGTGTTTAAGTGGATTG
Source organism: Anolis carolinensis (assembly GCF_035594765.1). Lineage (NCBI taxonomy): Eukaryota > Metazoa > Chordata > Lepidosauria > Squamata > Anolidae > Anolis > Anolis carolinensis. The sequence continues at coordinate 82,809,992 of NC_085846.1, forward strand.
ACAAATGAAAGTCTTCAAGGAGCACAGGGTTCAATGAGCCAGAGAGTCAATACAAGTAGCTTTCACCACCAATATACAGCAATGAAAGTGTGGTGTATTGTAAGAGACAAAAAAATTACATAGGATTCCGTCACTCTCGAAGGCACAGTAATATAACTGGCCAATACATCATATTGTAAAGTAAATAAAGACTAAAGTTCAAATTCTGTACTGAGCTTCATCTACCCAATCACACTGAAAACACAATGTGCCCATCAGCTCAGAGTATGGCATTGAGAAAGAAAAATGGTTTTCCGTAAGTTTTTCTGCACACAAAGACGCTCCAATATTGCCACAGATAATAGTGAAGAAAGCTCCTTGGTTCCAAGCAAAGAGCCCCAGTGATGAGAAGAAATCTAATTCTAAGTAGAAATCTTTCTACTTGGTTACCACACAATTTAATCCTGACAGTGAACTGGCCTTGAAAAATGATGCACCGTCTCTTACGGATTGAAAGGTGGCAGGAACAGCAGCAATTCTCTGCTTTGGTCTAAAGCAATTATGAGCTCTTCACCAACTCTAAGTCCAAAATTGATTTTCTTTTCTAGATTATCAAGATGTGGGAGCGAGGAGGTCATGAAATTTGACCCCATCTTGACCTAGCAGATTGGATTGTTCTCAAGCTTATTCAATATTGAAAGGAACTGCTTAGAGAGGGATATTCTTCTAGGGCTTCTGAAATCTAAAGATATTATGGTGTCTTCCCATCTTTCTGTTATGTTTCATCATTTGCTCTCATAGAGACAGGTGTTCAAAGACGTTTTTGTTCAAAGGAAGAGAAAATGCCACTCAATGCTTTGCTCATAGAGATGCTTGTGTGAGTTTTGGTAGCAGAACATTGATCTTAATGGCATTTGGAATCTTAGAATCAGAAGGCACTACAAGGGCCATCCAGTCCAACCCCTTCCATGAAGGAATATACAATCAAAGTCATCCATGCTCTGTTAAAAACTTCCAGAGAAGGAGACTCCATCACACTCAGGGATGACATTTTCCAGTGTTGAAAAGCTCTTAAGGTAAAGGTAAAGGTTTTCCCCTGACGTTAAGTCCAGTCGTGACCAACTCTGGGGATTGGTGCTCATCTCCATTTCTAAGCTGAAGAGCCGGCGTTGTCCGTAGACATCCCCAAGGTCATGTGGCCGGCATGACTGCATGGAGTGTTGTTACCTTCCCGCCAGAGCGGTACCTATTGATCTACTCACATTTGCATGTTTTCAAACTGCTAGGTTGGTAGGAGCTGGGGCTAACAGCGGGCGCTCATTCCGCTTCCAGGATTTGAACCTGGCACCTTTTGGTCCGCAAGTTCAGCAGCTCAGCGCTTTAATGCACTGTGCCACCAGAATTTCTTAGCTTTAAGAAATTCTTCCCAATATTCAGGTGTAATTTCATCCATCACTTTCATCATTGGAATCCATCACTCTGCATCCTAGTTTCTGGAGCAGCAGAAAACAAGATGCCTCCATCTTCAACATTTTTGTAGAATGAGGATCTTTGGAAATGCATGATCTTGTTAGAAATCATAACGTTTTGGAAAAATGATGCCATAACCTTTTGGGAAATGGAAAACAGCATAACTTTTTGGAAAATGGGATTCACCACCATTTTGGGAAAATCAGAAATCTCCCTGAGAAGTGTTAAAAATTTGCTTGAGTCAACTTTCTCCTTAGTGGTAAATATCCACTAGTATTCATGCAAGGCAATTAGGTTTCTCAGCTGTTAAACTGATATACCTAGATAGCTCTTTAAACTGTTAGGGACAAAGATATGTCAATGCACCAAAAAAAAATATTTAGCACAGAGTTTCAGAAGTGTTTTTTCAGTTGCCCAAAAAACATCTACCCTCCTTTAAAACATCTTGGTTTAAATCATGCTCTCAAGAGACAAAATAAGCAGACGTCTTTAAAAGTAACATAGTTGGTTTACTCACAAACTTCATGTAGTCAGCATACAGGTACATTGCATATCAGTCCAGTTACAGATAGGATTTGAAGTAGTTTCTCTGTGTAGGTAACACAGGACATCTTTCTTATAATCTTAACAGTCCATAGTCTAACGCATCTCCTCTGTTCTGAGAGTCTAATAGAGTCCCTGTTCTCTAAAGCATTCAGTTTCTACTGACTTCTAAAAGCATACTGTTTCTAAAATGGAGTCTGAGTCCTGAACAGTCCCAGTTCTGATCACATGGTCTGCAGCCTCTCCCACAACATAGAGTTAAAGAAAACTGCATACCAATACACACATATACAATACAGTAAGCAATCTGAATTATATATGAACAAATCCCTTTTGCCTCCAGTGGCTCAGTGTGTTAAAGCGCTGAGCTGCTGAACTTGCAGACCAAAAGGTCCCAGGTTCAAACCCGGGGAGCGGAGTGAGCGCCCGCTGTTAGCTCCAGCTTCTGCCAACCTAGCAGTTCGAAAACATGCCAATGTGAGTAGATCAATAGGTACCGCTCTGGCGGGAAGGTAACGGCGCTCCATGCAGTCATGCCGGCCACATGACCTTGGAGGTGTCTACAGACAACGCCAGCTCTTCAGCTTAGAAATGGAGATGAGCACCAACCCCCAGAGTCAGACATGACTGGACTTAACATCAGGGGATATCTTTACCTTTACCTTTTACCCTTTTGACAGAATCAGACAACCATCATTACTGTCCACTATTGATTTCATGTTGCCAGAATTGTGCAGTGTGAAAGGGTCTGTTGGGTGCAAAACACATTGTATCCATGTGTTTAGGACTGGGAGTCAGCCTTTATGGTTCAGCCTTGAACACACACAAACTACAACACCAAGCTTGATATTGTGATCACTTTCGCACCCCTCAGGAGAGGATGACAGAACTGCATCAAATTTAAACGTTAAGATATATGTGGTGATTTCAATTTATAAATAACTGTTCTAATATAAATAGCAATATAATCTTACAGTGTTGTGAAAGATAAATGATCTTTGTGCTTTCCACACAACTTGGTCACCCACTGAATGCCAACTAGGTTTGAATGAAAGTCCTGGTGTAATAGTCTGTGACTGGATCTACACTGCAGTTCGAACTGCATTATATGATCAGTATAGACCTGTATAATGCAGCTCATGCTGTTCAAACTTCATGATATGGATTCATATCATGCCATTTGAACTGCATTATATGACAGTGTCGATTCAGCCAGCAACCATACCAAATATTCAAGATATACTCGCATCCTTCTCGTTGTTTTCTTCAAATCATCACAATTCAAGAAAACCTGTAACCCACAAGATATTCTTGAACTCCAGCTCCCATCAGCCATAGTTCACATAACCAGTGGATTGGGGAGGATGGAGAAAATTTTCATCCAGTAGCATTAAGAATCACACATTCTCCAGTCCAGTAACTTACAATATTTAATATTTTTGTGCATAGTTTGGGAAAGTATTTTTTATTGATTGAAGGTTACATTTAGAAACAGCGACCTCAGTTTTCTGGGAAATTGACATTTTGTAGCCAATGCACTACAGCAGGCGCAGGAACTTCTTCATTGAGTGCAGTGTATCTAGGACTGCTGAAAGATATAAAGTTTACAGAAAAAGCTGTGGGACCACATGATTCGCACCTGCCTCCTGCCAGCAGTATTTTCAAACTTAAAAGAGCTTTAGATTTTGCGGAAATACAAATAATCTTCAGATGGGAAAGTCCTCAGGGGTAAATCTTGTGCCAAACAGCCCTGTGAAGACTGAGTGTGCTCAATGTGCACAGAATGATGAATGGCAATGGGGCGATGGATGGATAAGAAGTACAAAGTATTTTTACTGCATTTAACTGTAGGCTATTATAAAAATAGCAAAGTACAGTGGAGTGTCTATTAGGAAAAGCACAGACAAGAATATGAAAAGCTTAATAAAGCAATCAGGATCTAAAATACATTGTAAAACTGAATGAAACTAAAATTACTCACAAACTTGACATTAAGTCTAGTCATGTCAGACTTTGGGGGTTAGTGCTCATCTTCATTTCAAAACTGAAGAACTGGCATTGTCTGTGGATGCCTCCAAGGTCATGTGGCCAACATGGAACACTGTTACCTTCCCGCCGGAGTGGTACCTATTGATCTACTCACATTTACATGTTTTCAAACTGCTAGGTTGGCAGAAGCTGGGGCGAACAGTGGGAGCTCATCCCACTCCCCAAATTTGAACCGACGACTTTTCAGTCAGAAATTTCAGCAGCTCAGCGGTTTAATCCGCTGTACCACTGGGGTTCCAAGAGTCAGCTAAAGACCTTGTAAAATTACAGCTCCCATGATCTCATAGGATTGAGCCAGGGCAGTTGAAGTGTCAAACTACTATAATTCTACAGTGTAAATGTATTCCTATGTATTGCCACCTCAGCCAAGCTTCCAATGCTGAATTTTTTGCAGCTGCAGTTGTAAATGTGCAACTTGTTAAGAGAAACACATTTATGTCTATCTGAAAGTAGGTGGATCACTGTATATTGTGTATTGCTCACCCTCAACATTAAGCACAAAATGAAACAAGGTGGGTGGGTGGGGATGGGGGGCGGAGAGAAAGAGACAATGGAATATTTTTTAAAAAAAACAGGAATTCTGACCAGGAACAAATTCCCCTACATTGCTTTTTTTTTTTTACTGCAGCATCAACTTCTGGTTGCTAAAATCAAAAGGCTCTGTGTTTTTCTCTGACATTTTTATGGCCCTTCATTTTCTGCCTGTGAACTACCACTCCACAACTGCTGGTGGCTGTTATCTGACAAGTAGCAACAAACATCCCGCACAACTGCATTAAGGCTCCTCAAGATGTATGTAGCAAATATTTTGGAAGGTTGTAATATTTATTCCACAGTTTTCGGAGTTTTGTTTCAAGAAGATACCCAAATCCCAAGTTGTTGTTCCCTGGGCTCTTTTCTAGTAATTTCCCACACCAGCCATTCCATTTTATTCCCACCTTTTAAAAATCTCCCTTTTCCTTTCTTTTGTTTTTTATTTTGTTAAACTTTAGTGCGGTGGTTCTCAACCTATGGATCCCCAGATGTTTTGGGCTTTAACTCCCAGAAATTCTAACAGCTGGTAAACTGGCTGGGATTTCTGGGAGTTTTAGGCCAAAACATTTAGGGACCCAAAGGTTGAGAACCACTGCTTTAGTGCATTCGTGTATGCATGGAATGATAGTTCTGCATTATATTACTTGAAAAAATTTAAAGGAAAGAAGAGAAAATTTGGCTTTCAAGCCATAGAATCACATCAGCAATCCACAATCCTAGTGAAAAAAATACTAGTGCACATCAAAAATAATGCTACAAAAAACACCAAAGAGAGAATGAACAAGTGAATGCAGTGGCAAGAATAACCAGATAAGATTGACTATATTCTAAAATTAGCTAATAATAATAATAATACTTTATTTTTCTATCCCGCCACCATCTCCCCAAAGGGACCTGGGGCGGCTAACATGGGGTGATGCCCAAAACAAAACAGAATAGGGCAATTACAACGAATATCAAAACAAAACAGTAATAACATAAATCAACTAAAATAAACAATTTAAGCATTTTAAAAATACAATAAAACACATAAAATCAGATCAAATGAGTAATAATACAACATCAGCCACTGGAGACAAAAGGAGTCAGGCATATAAAACACAATATCCAAAGCTTTAATAAAGTGCATAAATAAGTGTCAGAGATATATTCTGTATTCATAGTTTTTAAGACTAATCTGGATGAGTCCAAAGTTATACTTGAATATTTTGCATCCTTGTGCTGTTTTTCTGTCTTGCCTAATTTAAACTTCCATAAATATTACGTCTATAACTCTTTCCTAAGGATGTTTCCAGAGAAGGTTAATACTGAGCAATCATCCTGCTCTGAACACCAAACTTTGCAAAAAGTCCAAAAGATGGTGCTTTTTATTTGTATTGCTGCTTCTTCTTTAACATGCACAGATCCAAGATGGAATTACTACACAATTGATGCATCTACACCGTCGAATAAATGCAGTTTGACACCACTTGAATTGTCATGACTTCATGCTATCGATCCATGGAAGTTGTAGATTTACAGTCTTTATCCTTCTCTGTCAAAGTGTATTGGTGCCACACTAAACTCCCAGGATTTCATGACATTGAGCCATGGTGGTTAAAGTGCATTAATTCAACAGTGTAGATACAACCAATTGTAAAGCTATTGGATCTTCTAGATATGATGTCATTTGAAGTAGGGAAATGTCCATATATGGCCCCATAAGATCATTTGGTCAGCTCTTGGTCTCCCACCCAAATACTAACCAAGTATCAGATCTGGTGCCTTTGCCAATCCTTGCAAAAACTGAATCTCTGGCCCATTCCACACAACTGAATAAAATCCCACATTTTCTGCTTTGAACTGGAATAGGGCAGTGTGAACTCAGATAAACCAGTTGAAATCAAATATTGTGAGATTTTCTGCCTTGATATTCTGGGTTATATGGTTGTGTGGAAAGGCCCTCAGATGAAGATTAGGGAAATAACATTACACAGAAAAGACTTTAAGAGTCAATGATACAAACATCGGATATGTTCCAAATCCAAGATGCAAGATTAGAACAGTGATCAAAGAGAAATACTTTGTACCCAAAACTGTGCAGCAATGGCTGCTGTGTGTGAGGCTTCCCTGGATAGAGACCAGGGTTAAACTTCCTGGTGTGTACTGCATTATTATTGTATAATTTATAATAACACAACAATATATATATAATTGTATAATTGTTTTAAATCAATCAATCAAGGAAGGCAAGTAAGGCCCACAAATAATGTTAAACATATCCAAATGGCCTTGGGCAGAAAAAAAAAGATTCTCCACCCCTGCTCTGTGTACTTCCCCTACATATAGTAACTCTACCCAAAACAATGGAAATAGAGAAATCAACTGTGTCTATCAAGACCGATTACATTAATTTTAATGATTAAAATCATTACATCTTTCACTTCTGATGGAGTTTGTTACTCAATTAGACTATATTTGCACATGAAGTTCATCCCCCCTTTTTTGGGAGGGGGCTGCTTCTAAAGGTTTCTGCTGTTGAGCTCCTTTGGTGATGTGAAGCTTGAGTATGGGCTTCCTCCCTCTTGTTTATGAGACAGAAACCAGTCCAGAGTCATGATTGTTTCCTCTTTCCCAAGAAGTCCCCTGAGATCTATCTTCAGACAACGGCTGTGATTAATTAATGATTTGCCAGTGCAAATGCAATTGCACTAATACAGAGAGATAATTAGGCAGCCCTGGGCTTCTGCTTTGCATTTGAGTTTAACATAATCCAGATAATTTTAGACAGGGATCATGGGCAAAGTGCCTTTGACCAGCTCTGGCTGGTGTGCCAGCTGTACCCTTTCCTAGGGAAAGCATGGTGATTCATGCCTTAATTACCTCCTAAATTGACTGGTAAAATATTCTTCATGTGGGACTGTGCTTGAGATGTGTACAGAGTCTACAGTTAGTGAAAATACAGTGGATAACCATAGGTGCTTTAAAATCCATATATCACCAGTTGGGAACCAATTGCTCTGGTCTCCAAATACTTCTGAATTCAATTCAAAGTGCTGTTTTCTTGCCTATAACACCCCAGGAAACTTGAGCAGAGCATCAGAAAGTTTACTTATGCCTATATGTGCCTGCCTGGAATCTGAGATCCTCAGAGGGTTTGCTACGTATACTCCAGACAATTTAATGACTCTTTTACACTGCACATTTATAGCACTATTATTCCACTTCAAAGGCCATGGTTTCATCCAATGGAATCTAGAAGACTGTAATTTGATTAATCCCTTGAAAAATCTAAATAATTTCCCTAAATTGCCAGTCCCACAGTTCCATGAGACAGAATCATGGCAGCTAAAGTGGAATAATAGTGCTATAACTGTATAGTGTGAATGGCGATGAGTACAGAAAACTGGCCTTTGTCATGGAAAATCAGCTTTGTCTTACCCATAATAATAAAATGGTTACATTTCAGGCCTTGTATATTAGAACTTACAGCCCTGGTGGCGAAGTGCGTTAAAGCGCTGAGCTTCTGAACTTGCAGACCGAAAGGTCCCAGGTTCAAGTCCCGGGAGCGGCGTGAGCGCCCGCTGTTAGCTCCAGCTCCTGCCAACCTAGCAGTTCGAAAACATGCCAATGTGAGTAGATCAATAGGTACTGCTCCGGCGGGAAGGTAACAGCGCTCCATGCAGTCATGCCGGCCACATGACCTTGGAGGTGTCTACCGACAACGCCGGCTCTTCAGCTTAGAAATGGAGATGAGCACCAACCCCCAGAGTCAGACATGATTGGACTTAACATCAGGGGAAACCTTTACCTTTACCTTTATATTAGAAATTAGAAGCTGAAATATTATTTTTATGTATTAAAGACATGGGAATATTAAATGTACAGTTATGAAATCTGCCGGCCACATGACCTTGGAGGTGTGTACCAATCTCAACAGCTGGACATGGCTAGATTTAATATCAGGGGGGAAACTTACCTTTACCTATGAAATCTGTTTCATATGCACAGCTAGCAAAAACTGAAATGAAACATAAGTATGCAGAACAGCCAGATTCTCCAAGAGAAGTCATCCATACGTTTCCACAGCAGGGCAAATAAGTCTTGATTTGGACCTCTCATATTCTTCTCTTTCTACAGGTAAATTTTCTAAGACTTGATGATAAACAGATAAACAAAGCCATAAAAGCTGCCACACTACAACAGCTAAGAGTTGCCTCTGGGCAACTGCACCAAAGATTACAAAGGTGCTTCATTGATGTAGTTCCTAGAATGACCGGAAACTCTTTGAATGTACAATACTCTGACTAAAATTCCTATTCATACACACTGAGAAATGCTCTTGGAAATAATGACTTAAAGTGGTTTATTAGAGGTGCTGAAGTGTTACCAAAATCTGAAAAAATATGCAAATTTCTGAACGAAAGATGAATTTCTCCAACAAATGAAATACATATGGTATTCTACTACCAGCATCATGTTCCAACCACTCTAAACACCTTTGCATAAGCATATGAAAAGCTTAGCCTCTCGCTGAGCATTGAGAAAATCAAAGTGCTCTTTCTGAAAGTATCAGCCAATCCGTCTGCAATGCCAGAAATACAGCTTAATGGTGTAACGTTAGAAAATTTTGACCACTTCCGCTACCTTGGCTGCCACCTCTCCACACAAGTCAACGTTGACACTGAAATACAATAAGGTCTGAGTTCTGCGAGTGCAGCATTTTAAAAATGAAGCAGAGAGTGTTTGAGGATTGGAATATTTGTAGGGATACCAAGATGCTTGTTTATAAAGCTATTGTTCTCCCAGCCCTGTTATACACCTGGGAAAAGTGGGCTATCTACAGACTTCGTATTCAACTTCTGGAATGATTCCATCAACATTGCTTCTGAAAAATCCTGATAATCTCTTGGGAGAACAGGTGGACAAATATCAACATTCTAGAAGAAGCAAAGACCACCAGCATTGAAGCGATGATCCTTCGCCATCAACTTTGCTAGACTGGCCACGTTGTCCGAATGCCCAATCACCAAAGCATCTCTGAAAGTCCAAAATTTAAGAGATTCTTAAATGAAATGTTGGTACTGATCTGTCTGCTACTCAATACTGTCATTCACAATCTTGTGAGCTCAGGGAACCAAAATGGTAAACTAAAAGTTAGCTACAAAATGAAAAACATAGCACGAAGAACCTTAAATCTTGCTACAAAGAAAGGTGAAGGTTCCCCTATCAAATTGGAACCTTCAAAATACAAGTTATCCACATCTGCCAATGTAGTATCATCCCAGTTATGGAGCTTCCTTCCAAGGAGAATCAGGTAGCCTCCATGCCTACCAGGGGTAGGAGTTGGGTAGGTTAAATTACATTATTTTCAAAGCAACATGGAAATTGGGGGAAGAAGCCATAGCAACCTAGGAAAATTAGCCAACATCTGGCCTAATGCATTCTAACACACACATATCCCATTAACTGCCATGGATCAATGCTTTGGAATCCTGGCATCAGTAGTTTGATGAGACACCATAACTCTTTGACAGAGAAGGTGAAAGACCTTGCAGAACTATAACTCTCAGGATTCCATACCATTGAGCCATATCAGCTAAAGTGGTATGAAACTGCATTTACTTTACAGTGAAGATGCACCCCACATGTTAGGTGACTGACACTGCAGTGGTGGATGTCTTTTGTAGATGTCTATGGTGCTGAACTTGCTGACCGAAAGGTCGGTGGTTCAAATCTGGGGAGCAGGATGAGCTCCTGCTGTTAGCCCCAGCTTCTGGCAACCTAGCAGTTCAAAAACATGCAAATGTTAGTAGATCAATAAGACAATTTTATTCAGGCTGGCTTTTGACTTACAACACTATGTAACATGACTTTTTTCCTGGGTTATAGACATCTTTTCCTAATTGGTTCTATCACAAAATCATGGAAAAGGTTTATTAAACTGCAAAACCTTGTTTTTGTGGCACATCCTGAAGAACATTTTTCTATAATTTTCCAATGAATATCTAATCGAGTCTTAACCAATTCAACATAGTTTGTGGCAGCCACAAAAATGACATTTCTAGAGTATAACAACTATTTAATGATGATGATGATAATAATAATAATAATAATAATAATACTCAAAGATCACGCAAAGATACTGTGGGAGTTCCGAATCCAGACTGACATAGTTCTGGAACACAACACACCAGACACCACAGTTGTGGAAAAGAAAAAGGTTTGGATCATTGATGTCGCCATCCCAGGTGACAGCCGCATTGACGAAAAACAACAGGAAAAACTCAGCCGCTATCAGGACCTCAAGATTGAACTTCAAAGACTCTGGCAGAAACCAGTGCAGGTGGTCCCGGTGGTGATGGGCACACTGGGTGCCGTGCCAAAAGATCTCAGCCGGCATTTGGAAACAATAGACATTGACAAAATTACGATCTGCCAACTGCAAAAAGGCCACCCTACTGGGATCTGCGCGCATCATCCGAAAATACAAGTGTTCGACTTGTGATTTTGTGATACGAAATCCAGCATGTCTATCTTGTTTGCTGTGTCATAAAATAATAATAATAATAATAAGTTTATTTATATTCCGCCTCCATCTCCTCCGAAGGGGACTTCGTGTGGCTTACAGCAAAATCAGATACAAAACCATGATAAAATATGAAATATCAAAGAACAATAACAAAAACCAATAATAATATATACAAAATAACCGAAAAAACACAACACAGTCGAATTAAAAACAATGAGGTTGCAACAGTGGATAAGCAAGGTGCACATTATAAGTTACAAATTCATAAATAGATAAAGTGCAACGGATTCATTTAAGGTCACATTAGGTAGGGAGGAGCCCTGAATTAATGTCAAGTATTTTCCAAGTAAGTACCACAAAATTAAACAGAAATAACATAATAACAAAAGGTACAGAGTCTTTTTTCAAATTTTGTTACATAGTGTTATTTATATGGCATACAGAGCTTTTCGTGGGATTGTGTTTTTATTTTGTACTGTGTTTTAATTGTGTTTTTATCTTCTTATAGCTGAACTGTCATTTGTTTTCTAAATTCTATGTGAATTGAAATAATAATAATAATAATAATAATAATAATAATAATAATAGTAATCTGTACTCTGTTTCTAAAACACTTGTAAACCACATTGGATCCTGTAGAAAGAGAAAAGTTGAAAATAAATAAATTGTAATCCAAAAGGGGCTCATGTGTATTTGAACTAAAATCCCTGCATCCAAATGTATAAGATTTGGATAAATGAACCAAAAAATATGGGACAGTGATGAAATAGAAGAAAAATCCAAAAGGTAGGTATTGAAGCCCTGAGGCATACAATGAACTTCAGCCCCAAAATGGAAATGGCAGACTGAATGAATCACTTGTTCACTCAGCAAGTATCTGTAACTATGTAACTATGCATACAGTAAATGGGAGGAAAGAAGCATTGGAATTTGTAAAAGCACAAGTCTGACCAGATCTGTCCCTTGCCTTGGGCAAAAAGACATGTTCTTGAGGTATGTAAAGGAATCTTGTAGCACTTTAGGGACTAACTAAAATTGGATTTACGCTGCCATATAATGCAATTTCAGGATGCAAATTAGCTGCATTGAACTGGATTAGATGGCAGTGTAGACTCGTATAACCCAGTTCAATGCAGTCAATCTACATCCTGAAACTGCATTATATGGCAGTGGAGATCCAGCTTAAGAGAACAAAATAAGCTTTCATAAGTATAGTTCCTCTTGAGGTGGCATCCTGGACTCTATTTCCATTGAAAATTGCCCTCTCTTATATGAAATGAAGTAGAAAAATGTCAGCTGTAAATTAGGCATATGTCTAACATGTTATATTAAGCTTCACATGTCAGATATTTATTTATTTATTTATTTCCAATATTTCTATCCCGCCCTTCTCACCCGAAGCGACTCAGGGCGGCGTACAATTGGCAGCAATTCGATGCCGACACATCATTAAAACAACATATAAAATGTATTACAACCAGTTAAATACTGTATAAAATATAAAACATAAAACATATGCTTAAAATCCATTCGCCCAATATCCTCCTACTTTATCCAACAGTCTGGGTCATCTTTATCATTTATTTGTTAAAAGCCTGGGCACATAGCCATGTTTTTAAGGCTTTTCTAAAACTCAAAAGGGTTGGGGCTTGCTGTTTATCTCTGGGGAGGGTGTTATATTATAATTGAAAATACCTAATGTTGTGGACACAAATACCATATGTGAATTTTTCAACTAAATAAAGAAATCTACTGTACCACTGATCCATAAGAATATTTTTTTTTCATCAATGAAAATTTCATTATGTTATGAAATACAACAAAAACATTATGAATGATAAATAATACCAAATAATTATTAATGATACACAGTAGTGACATTGAAATAATATAATTTTTATATATATGGGATGGAGGGGCATACTTACTTTCCAACTTTTCCAACCTGTTGTGCTCCAGATCTTTTGGACTTTAACTCTCATGATATCATGCCATTGCCACGATGGCGTAATGGGTTAAACACTTGTGCCGGCTGAACTGCTGACCTGAAGGTTGGGTTGCTGACCTGAAGGTTGCCAGTTCGAATCCGTGAGATGGGGTGAGCTCCCGTCTGTCAGTTCTAGCTTGTGGGGACATGAGAGAAGCCTCCTAACTAACACAACGTCTGGCCAACGTCTCTATAGACGGCCAATTCTCACATACCAGAAGTGACTTGCAGTATGTTCTCAAGTCACTTCTGACACATTAAAAAATGCCATTGCCATCTTAACTAGGACTTATGGGATAGTAAGACTAAAACATTTGGATGGTGTGAGATTGGGAGCAACTGCACAAAAGCAGAATAAGCAAATACATTAAGTTATTAAAAATTAAGAAATGCAGCTGATTTAACCATATGGAAATCCATTTTTATTGAAGCTACCAGTGTTCCTATTTGGCATAATTGAAGCCAACTATACATTCCACAGGGTTCACAAAATGCTGGAATTTGCATTTTAAGTGAAATAAAAACAATGCAATTCCTTTAAAAACCAAATTATGGATTGATACCCAAGCTTTCATTGTGGACATCCGAAAGCAAGGCAACTTACACTGGGATTGAAAAACCTCCCCTTTAAACTGCTGCTTTATGGTACTGAATATCTTCCATGAAAATGTGTATTCTTGAAATAAATGTTAGGCTTCATTACAAATAAAATGTGCTTGAGATAAAGGGAATGACATTATAGAGGTAGTATTACACATGTGAAATACAGAAAAACAAGAGAAGGAAGACCAAGTAATCCTCTAAAGAAAAGGGCAATATACAAATGAACAAACCAGAGAGAGGAAGGAAAGAAGGAAGGAACTATGTTGTCGAAGGCTTTCATAGCCAAAATCACTCACAATCTGTGGCAGGCATCCTCAGAGGAAACTAGGCAAATGGGGTATATATATATACAGTAGAGTCTCACTTATCCAACACTCGCTTATCCAACGTTCTGGATTATCCAATGCATTTTTGTAGTCAATGTTTTCAATATATCATATTTTGGTGCTAAATTCGTAAATACAGTAATTACTACATAGCATTACTGTATATTGAACTACTTTTTCTGTCAAATTTGTTGTATAACATGATGTTTTGGTGCTTAATTTGTAAAATCATAACCTAATTTGATGTTTAATAGGTTTTTCCTTAATCTCTCCTTATTATCCAACATATTCGCTTATCCAACGTTCTGATGGCCCGTTTATGTTGGATAAGTGAGACTCTACTGTATATATATATATATATGTGTGTGTGTGGAAGGTCCAGGGTGGGAGAAAGAACTTTTGTCTGTTTGAAGCGAGATTGTTGCAATTGCCTACCTTGATTAGCATTGAATAGCCTTGCAGCTTCAAAGCCTGGGTGCTTCCTGCCTGGGGAAATTCTTTGTTAGGAAGTGTTAGCTGGCCCTGATTGTTTCTTGTCTGGAATTCCTGTGTTTTCCGAATGTTCTGGGGATGTCTGCCATAGAAGTGGGCAAAACGTCAGAAGAAAATGCTTCTGGAACATGACCATACAGCCTGGAAAACTCACAGCAACAAAATCATTATTATCATCATAACTGATTATTGGGCAAGGGGCTTATATAACTGTTTTATGTTTGTTAATTGCATTTTCTATCTTCTGCAGTCTAACTTGTTTTATATTTAAATAGTATTTGTTTTATTCAAATGTGCTGCAAACCACCTTAAGATATAGATATATAGAGATGTACTCTGTTATTTATGTGATTTTAATCTGTTGTAAGCCGCTTTGGGTCCCCTGCGGGATAAAATAATGATTTATTATTGTTATTATTATTATTGTTATTATTATTATAAATATATATATTTAAACCACCGAATATTGGTTCATTTTGACTATGAAGCCACTCTGCTAATTGGCATCTTTTCAAATTCTTTTCACAATGATTTGCTTAATTTGATCTGCTGAAATTGGCACTCCTGGAATAAAAGTATCAGTAGGGACGGTGCTTTTGTAAACGAAAGTGAATGATTTATAGAGATACGTGTAAACGAAAGGAAGTGAATTGGTGTGAAACACTAATCCCGTTTTCAGTGCTAATTGAGACTCATTACTCTCCCCGCCCACGCATTCCTGGATTGTGATAGGATCTCCCACTGTGCCCGCCCACTATTTCTCACCCAATCAGCGCTGACGCTACTCCCCAGTGAGAAGGCGGAGAAAGAAAGGGGCCTCTTCTTATGCAAAAGAGCCTTCATTTCCATATTTCCAGGCGGGGCGTCTTTGATTGGACACCTTCGAGGTGCTAGAATCTCTCTTCCACCAATTGAAATCGTTCTATTCTATCCCCGCCCTCGTCCGACAAAACTCTACGTCAGGAGACGTAACCAATCCCTGTGGTTGCGCATTCTCCTCCCTCGCTCTTATTTGCATACTGCTCTACTATTGGCCGCTCACAAACAACCCCTCCCTTTATTTAAAATAGAGGTGTTACCATGATGATCAGGTTGCCGCGGAGTTCTCCTGATTGGATAGACTGAGCGATTGCGTCACCGGGTGTGCGTATCAAGGCAAGTCAATAACCAGGGAGGAGAATAGAATGGCCAACGCCTCTGAACCAATCAGAATAAATATGCAAATATAGGCGGGAAGCTGAGTCAGCTCCTCCCTCCGTGATTGCTCCTCCCAGGCTCCAACTCTCTTCTGTTTTTCCTCATTAGAATAAGAGACACACGCCATAAATATTCCTTTTTTCCTGCATTTTATTGCCACCCATTTGCTTACTCCAGTCCAGACTTCCCCCTCCTTCGTGTCTGCCTCCTCCATTGCCACCTTAATTGATCTGATGTGTGGTCCCCGACCTTCCAAGATCCGTTTCCCTTCTTCCTTTTCGGTAATTCTACCCTTGGCCTCATCATTATTAATAAAATGCCAGGACAGATGGAAACAATTAGTCACACACCCCCAGCCACCCCACCCGACTCCCCCCCCCCTCTGTTGTTGCTAATCTTTCCTAATCTCATTAGTTTAATGAGCCACGCAATCCAAGAAGGGTCCATTTCTTAGGGATCAAAGGCAAACCCTAAACAAAAACAAGGCCAGTTTTGTTTTGTTCTTGCTTTCAAGTTCAGGGGACAGAGGAGTTCGTTTGAAGGGATAATGTTTATATTTATGGGCAGAGAAAGAAGTGAAATCCAGCCAGATGTTAAAGGAGGTGTTTAAAAGGCAATCCTTTCCAAGGAAGTATTTTTGTTGGGTTGCAGGGAGGGTTGTTTCCACACAGTCATATAATCCAGAATATCAAGACAGAAAATCCCACAATATCTGCTTTGAACTAGGTTATCTGAGTCCACACTGCCATATATTCCACTTCAAAGCAGATAATGTGGGATTTTATTCAACTGTGTGGAAGGGGCCTGAGTTTTCCGGGCTATATAGCCCATGCTCCAGAAGTATTCGCTCCTGACGTTTCGCCCACATCTATGGCAGGCATCCTCAGAGGTTGTGAGGTCTGTTGGAAACTAGGCAAGTGGGGTTTATATATCTGTGGAATTTTGGCTTTGAAATCCACAAGCATGTGGGCAATTTCAACAGAAAGGAGGGAACCATGGAAATGAACAAAATCTGGCTACCAATATTTAAAAATCTCTAAAATCAGGACAGTAAATAAAAGACAATACTCTGAAAACAGGGGAATTCTAGACAAGAAACTATCAGGGCCAGCTAGCACCTCCCAACAAAGGATTCCCCCAGGCAGGAAGCAGCCATGCTCTGAAATTGCAAGCTATTCAATGCTAATCAAGGTGGCCAAGAGTTGTGTTGTGGAAGACTTTCATGACTGGAATCACTGGGATGCATGCTGGGATCTATGGCAGGCATCCTCAGAGCTTGTGAGTTCTGTTGGAAACTAGGCAAGTGGGATTTATATAACTGTGGAAGGTCCAGGTTGGGAGAAAGAACTTTTGTCTGTTTGAGGCAGGTGTGCATGTTTCAATTGGCCACCTTGATTAGCATTGAATAGCCTTTCAGCTTCAAAGTCTGGCTGCTTCCTGCTTGGGGGAATCCTTTGTTGGGATGTGATTAGCTGGCCCTGATTGTTTCTTGTCTGGAATTCTCCTGTTTTTGAATGTTTTTTTTTTTTTACTGTCCTGATTTTAGCTGGACACAGCATATTATTTGAGAACACAGAAATGCTGGACCACTCTAATAACCACCATGTCAGACGACACAGAGAAGGCATTAAAATCCACAAGTGTGTGGACAATTTCAACAGAAAGGAGGAAACCATGAAAATGAACAAAATTTGGCTATCGGTATTTTAAAAAACTCTAAAATCAGGACAGTAAATAAAGAACATTATGATATGATATATTATATTTCACTACTATGAGTACTATACTGTATTACACCATAGCATCACTACCAATATTATATGTATATACAATACACTACATTACTAGGATAGCACAACACCACACTGCAATATCACATGCAATATATAAAATATAACCACTATATTGATTATTAGTATTATATTGTATAACATAATATTATTATAAATATATGTACATACAATATATTATTAGCATAGCACAATATTAGTATTATATATTACTATATTGTACTATACCACTATACTGCAATATTATTAGTAATATTATATGTAATATATACTTGTTATATTATTATATGGTATTATTACTAGTATTATATGGTATTACATTATAATATTGTGATCAATATTATATGTACATACAGTATATTACTAGCACAGCACAATATTATTATTTGCAGATAAGGCAAAAAACCTTGAAGAACTACAGCTCCCACTATTCCATAGCAAAGTGGCTGTATTATTTCTACAATGATACAGCCATTGGCTGTATCATATAATATGATATATTATATTATTAGCATAGCACATTATTATTATTATTATTATTATTATTATTATTATTTGCAGATAAGGCTAAAGACCTTGTAGAATTACAGCTCCCAATATGCCATAGCATAATGACTGCATTATTTCTACAATGATAAAGCAATTGGCTGTATGATATAATATATTATATTATTAGCATAGCACATTATTATTATTATTATTATTATTATTATTATTATTATTATTATTATTATTATTTGCAGATAAGGCTAAAGACTTTGTAGAACTACAGCTCCCACTATTCCATATCATAATGGCTGCATTATTTCTTCAATGATACAGTCATTGGCTGTATCATATAACATGATATATTCTATTATTAACATAGCACATATTATTATTATTATTATTATTATTATTATTATTATTATTATTATTATTATTTGCAGATAAGGCTAAAGACCTTGTAGAACTACAGCTCCCACTATTCCATAGCATAGTGGATGCATTATTTCTACAATGATACAGCCATTGGCAGAGATGGGAAGGCCTTGGGTTCATCTGTGAATGTATGCAGCTTGATATCACTTTAGAATATAGAATAGTGGGAATTGTAGTTTTGAGCTTTATCTGCCAAAGAGTGCTGGTGCCTCACCAAACTACAACTCTCGGGATTGGATAGCATTAGATCTGCAGCTATTCAATTCTACGGTGTAGATGTAGATACATTCTTAGTGAAACCTTGAAAAAAAAATATATACAAAACATGCTTGATTTATTTTTTTGTTATTCGCCTTGGTTCAAGCTGTTCCCACAAAGAAAAAATATATGCGCGTTGTGGGGTCCATTAAATTGGGGCTATTTCGCCAAGCTCCCTTGATTTATCAGATGCCATTGGCCTTAGACACACCTTCAAAGAGTCGTTACGATCCCGGTGTTGCCTTTCAATATCCTGCTCGCGCTTCGGGACATGAAAGGAACAGAGGAAACCGAGCCAATTGTCTTCAGCTGCTGCGACAGTCTCTGTGGTCTGTTGACCCCACGGAAGTCGGGTGGATGGGCTGCGACTGCTTCCCCTGCTTTCCCTGCAGCCTCCAAACCCCGCTCCTGATGATTCGCAGGCTCTGCCTCCCTCCTCGCTTGGCGGCCATAACTTATCCACGCAATAAATCCAAAGCACCCACCCTGTGGTCCATTAAGGGGAAGCGTTGCTTCAGGGCCGGCGTTTGGACAAATTACACGGGGATCAAGGTTACAGTCTGGATCCACACTTTTAAAAATTATGGGCACCATCGAATTCAGGCCATTTGACACCACTTTGAACTGGCACGGCTCAATGCTATGGAATCGCGAGAGTCATCATTTTACAATATTTGGCTTTCCTGTCAAAGAGTGCAGGTGCCTCACCAAACTACAACTCCCAGGATTCCATAGAACGGAAGCCCCTTCCTCGCAGCTGAAGAAAATCCCACAATATCTGCTTTGAACTGGAATATATGGCAGTGTGGACTCAAAAAACAAAGTTCAAAGCAGATATTATGGGATTTCCTGCCTTGATATTCTGGGTAATATGGTTGTGTGGAAGGGCCCTGAGCCAGGGCAGTTAAAGTGGTGTCAAACTGCATTAATTCTACAATGTCGATGCGCCCTCAGGGCCTTTCCACATAGCTATATAACCCAGAATATCAAAGCAGATAATCCACAATATCTGCTTTGAACTACATTATCTGAGTCCACAATGCCATATAATCCAGTTCAATGTGGATTTTATACAGCTGTATGGAAGGGGCCTGAGTCTCCAGTGGGTCTGATCTTAAAGCTGCACCTCTGGTTGGATCTATTCTGCTTTATATCCCAGGATCTGATCCCAGATTATCGGTGTTGAGCTGGATTATATGAACTGGATTATATGAGTCTCCACAGCCAGATGATCTGGCATCAAATCCTGGGATATAGGGCTGTGTAGATCCAGCCTTGGAAAACATAATCCTGACAGAAATCGGGATGTGGCTTAGTTCAATTTTTCAATATCCAACTGTAATTTTCACATAACAAAACCCCACATTCACAAATACCTTTCTGGAGTCAAGTTTTTTTAAAAAAGGCATAACAAACATCATGCAAGTACCACTGTCAGGGAAGCATGTTAAACATAACAGAGGATAACGAAACACAGGATTACATTTTGTTTTAAGACCTTAGTTTTGTTGACAATTAAGATAGTCTAGAGAGATTTCAATGCAAGCAGAGGCCACTCCGGGTTGTTGACCAGGGGTCTTTCCACACAGCCATATAACCCAGAATATCAAGGCAGAAAATCCCACAATACCTGCTTTGAACTGGGTTATCTGAATCCACACTGCCATATATTCCAGTTCAAAGCAGATAATGTGCGTGGAAGGAGCCCAGGTGGAGACTGGTAATCAAATCCAGGAATAAAAAAAATAACTGAAATGTTAAAGTTTATTTAAAGTTTAAAATGTAGGTCTGAAGGAAAACATCTGGTGAGCAAGATTCTTATTTAAGGGCTAATGTTCTCATGTGAATCCCACCCTTTGCTCTACACTTCTTTCATGGGAATCAATGGCATTTGAACAGATCTAAAAATTGCTTTTTAACTACATTTCCCTGAATCCCCTTGTCATCCATGGGCTAGATTCTGGAAAACTCAGTGCAAAAGTCACCTTTCCCATATTAAGTGCTAGACTTGAACTGCATTATGCCTGAGGGGGCGATGGAAGAAGCCTCACCTACAACATTAACCTCAAAAGTCTTATTTATTTTTCTATTAAGGGAGCCATATAGGTCGCTGGTGAAATGTCAACAGAGTGGTGTTTTATAGTCTGAAAGCAGTTCATAGCCCAGAAAGATTCGAGGATTTAAAAGATGGAAAATAATGGATTTGGGATTACATTTAGAAGTATCCCCCATGTCCAATAATCCTTTGTGTTTTCACAATTTGATGTATCCCTTATATAAGGAATTTTCAGAGGTAAAAACTGCTGTTTCCCAGACCACACCACGCGAGAGAAGAAAGGGCAACACAGATGTAGTCACATTGTAAAATTAAAGCAGCTTGACAACACTTCAACTGCCATGGCTCAATGTTATGAATTCCTGGGAGCTTTAGTTTGGCAAGGCATTTAGTCTTCCCTGCCAAAGAATGTTGGGGCCTCACAACACTTCAACTCTCTTGATCCATAGCAGTCAAAGTGGTGTCAAACTGCATTAATTCTGCAGTATAGATGCACCCCTTGAAAGGCTGGCTCCCTGGAAGCTGATGCCACACAACCTTCTTGTTTATTGAATTTAACAATGCCTGACCTTGGCTGAGTTGCACTTACAATATGGGCTATACTTAAGTACTTTACTCCAAAGTCTCGTAAACCTGTCAAGGAAGACCAGTTGCCAAGGAAATCAGACAGACGATTGCAGCCCTAAAACACTAAAAGTGTGTGTTTGTGTGATTTCAAATCGTCTGTGGACTTATGGCGACCCCATACATTTCAGAGGGGTTTCTAAGTCTGAGCTGGTTTTGCAAATGTTTTCCTTTAAAATATAGCCTGCAGCACCTGATGGTTTCCCCAGTTTTTGGTCTCTATCATTTTGAATAAGAGATAATTATTTTTCGAGAAGGAACAACAGCCAATAATATATTCATGTAACTTTCCACGACAACATAGAAAGAAGCATGTGCGTAAAATGCAGCAAAAAAGCATATCTATATATCTAGACCTTCCTATCTATATCTATCTAGTATATCTTAAATATATTTGTGTTTTAAGGGTCCTTAGTTATATAGTGACCCTTTATATATATAATGGCCAATTAAAACACAAATACATTTAAGCTATAATTTTGCTGTGAGTTTTCCGGGCTGTATGGCCATGTTCCAGAAACATTCTCTCCTGACGTTTCTCCCACATCTATGGCAGGCATCCTCAGGTGTTGTTATTATATATATTATATATATTAGAAACTAGGCAAGTGGGGTTTATATATATTTGTCGAAGGTCCAGGGTGGGAGAAAGAACTCTTGTCTGCTTGAGGCAACTGTGAAGTTTGCAGTTGCCTCTCTTGATTAGCATTGAATGGCCTTGTACATTCAATGGCCTTGTCCACAATTTCAACAGAAAGGGGGAAACCTGAAAATGACCAAAATCTGGCTACCAGTATTTTTTTTAAAAAAACCTCTAAATTCGGGACAGTAAATAATGAACAGCACTCAGAAAACATAGAAATTCTAGACATGAATCAATAGGGACATATAACACTCCCCAACAAAGGATTCCCTCAGGTAGGAAGCAGCCAGACTTTGAAGCTGCAATGCTCATTAAGGTGGCCAATTGCAACATTTATACTTGCCTCAAACAGACAAGAGTTCTGTCTCCCATCCTGGATATTCCACAGATATTTAAACCCCATTTGCCTAGTTTCCAACAAACCTCACAACCTCCACTTTGGTGGAGAAAGCTAAATACTTTTTACACTCCCAGGATTCCATAGCATTGAGCCTTGGCAGTTAAAGTGGTGTCAAACTGCATTAATTCTACAGTATGGATGGCATAGGGTTCCTTGAATCTGCGTCCTTGTAAATATGAGAAGAGTTGTCATGGATCAGATCTTTTTTCCCTTTAATCCTCAATCCAAGTAATATAAGAAAGCTTCGAGAGGGGAAAAAAAGAACAACAACACACGGATTGTTTGGATTTACAAGTCACTCACCCCTTGCCCATGAAATTTTACTTCCCAAGGTCACATGGAACTTTTTTGAATCGGTTTGGGGTTTTTTTTTTAACGGAACCGTGCCTAATTTCTCCAGTGTTATTTATTTATGTATACATTTATTCAAATCTAATCTTTCCTTTGGAGAAGCCGATATAAATTACACGCGACAGCCATGATGCACTCTGCACTTTTTCTTCCCCGAGGGTGGAAAATCCGACTCTAAATAAAATCCTTGCTTCCCCTTCTTTTTTTTTATTATTTACGGAGGGGATTTATGGTTTCAAAGGCCTTCCAGGCGAGGGACTTAAAGGGAGACTCGGGGACGGGGAGTCATTTGATCAGCCTGAAGTTATTCTTCTTAATCTCGCCTCTGTTCTTGATGGAGCTTTGCAAATCTGTAACACGCTGTAACGGTTCGGGGAGCGGCCGGCAAACAGGATTTCGGTGTTAGGTTTTGGCTTGATGGGAGGAAGTGACATTTCCATGGGGCTCAGTTCTTACCCCCTTTCCCCGGGCCTGCTGAGATTTATTAAACCAATGGATTGATTTATGGGCATCACATCCATCCAAGAAGGACCTGTCAAAAGATCACCGCGTAACCCAGGTGCCATTACAGGTGTCTGTATGTGAATGCGTGTTGCTCCTTTCTTTCCTGGATTACTTGGCAAGTGGGCAGCGCTACTGTGTTTGGGAGGTAGAACCCTTCCCTTTCCGTCTCTTTCTTTCTCTCTCTCTTGTTTGTTTATATGTATATTGCCCCTTTCTTTCGAGGATTACTTGAAATGCTAGCTTCGCTATTATTTTTGAGGTATAGAGCAGATTCCATCCATCCATCCATCCTTCCTTCCATTCTTCCTTCTTTCCTTTCTTCCTTCCTTCCCTCTTTCCTTTCCTTTTCCTTCCTTCCTTCCCTCCTTCCTTTCTTCCTTCCTTCTCTCCCTCCTTCCTTCCTTCCTTCCTCCTTTCCTTCCTTTCCTCTGTCCTTCCTTTCCTCCGTCCTTCCTTCCTTCCCTCCCTCCGTCCTTCCTTTCTTCCTTCCTTCCCTCCTTCCTTATCTCCCTCCTTCCTTTCTTCTCTCCCTCCTTCCCTTCTTCCTTCCTTCCCTCCTTCCTTCCTTCTTTCCCTCCTTCCTTCCTTTTCTCCCTCCTTCCCTCCCTCCTTCCTTTCTTCCTTCCTTCTTTCCCTCCCTCCTTCCTTCCTTCCTCCTTTCCTTCCTTCCTTCCTTCCTTCCTTCCTTCCTTCCTTCCTTCCTTCCTTCCTTTCTTCCTTCCTTCCATTCTTCCTTCTTTCCTTTCTTCCTTCCTTCCCTCTTTCCTTTCCTTTTCCTTCCTTCCTTCCCTCCTTCCTTTCTTCCTTCCTTCTCTCCTTCCTTCCTTCCTTTCCTCCTTCCTTCCTTCCTTCCCTCCCTCCTTCCTTCCTTCCTTCCTTCCTTCCTTCCTTCCTTCTCTCCTTCCTTCCTTCCTTCCTTCCTTCCTCCCTCCCTTCCTTCCTTCCCTCGCTCCCTCCCTCCTTCCTTCCTTCTCTCCCTCCTTCCTTCCTTCCTCCTTTCCTTCCTTCCGTCCTTCCTTCATTTCCTCCTTCCTTCTCTCCCTCCTTCCTTCCTTCCTCCTTTCCTTACTTCCTTCCTTCCCTCCTTCCTTCCTTCCCTCCCTCCTTCCTTCCGTCTCTCCCTCCCTCCTTCCTTCCTTCTTCCTTCCTTCCTTCCTTCCTTCCCTCCCTCCCCCCTCCCTCCCTCCTTCCAATACAAAACTAAACTGAAGCCAATCCAAAGCCTCTCCGGTACTAGCAATACAGTAGAGTCTCACTTATCCAACACTTGCTTATCCAACGTTCTGGATTATCCAACACATTTTTGTAGTCAATGTTTTCGATACATCGTGATATTCTGGTGCGAAATTCGTAAATACAGTAATTACTACATAGCATTACTGCATATTGAACTACTTTTTCTGTCAAATTTGTTGTATAACATGATGTTTTGATGCTTAATTTGTAAAATCATAACCAAATTTGATGTTTAATAGCTTTTCCTTAATCCCTCTTTATTATCCAACATATTCGCTTATCCAACATTCTGCCGGCCCGTTTATGTTGGATAAGTGAGACTCTACTGTACTAGTAAACATATCTCCATCTACACTGCCATATAATGCAGTTCAATGATTACATCAGTTTACTACATCGATGCAGTTCAATGCAGTTAATCTGCATTCTGAAACTGGATTATTTGGCAGTGTGGAAAGCAATACCCCTGTGCTCTCTCTACCATAGTGCTTTTGCTTGAAGTGTTCGGCTCGTGGGACAAAAAGGTCGCCCATCAAACGCCCTCTTGCGTTCAAAATGTCTAGGCCGCTTAGCAATAGTTGCAAGTGAAAAAAGCAAGAAAATCCAAAGGACAGGCCCACTTTTTCTGTCTTGGGAGCTAATCACCTCCAACAAAGGATTCCTGCAGGCAGGAAGCAGCCACGCTTTGAAGCTGCAAAGCTGTTCAATGCTAATCAAGGTGATCAATTGCAACATTCACACTTGCTTCAAGCAGACAAGAGTTCTTTCTTCCACAGATATTTAAACCCCACTTGCCTAGTTCCCGACGGACCTCACAACCTCTGAGGATGCCTGCCATTATAGATGTGTGCGAAATGTCAGGAGAGAATGCTTCTGGGGCATGGCCTTACAGCCCGGAAAACTCACAACAAGTTTATATTGGATAAGTGAGACTCTACTGTACAGATATATCTCTATGTAATATATCTATATACATATATATCTATATATATTGTATCTATATACATAAATATCTATGTAATATATCTATACGCGCACACACACATATAGTAGATCTATATAACTATATACAGTACATATACACACACATATATAATTAACTGCAGGCGAGATTTATAAATATATATTTTATTTATTTATTTACAGCATTTATATTCCCGCCCTTCTCACCCTGAAGGGGACTCAGAGCGGATCACATTACACATATAGGCAAACATTCAATGCCTTTTAACATAGAACAAAGACCAGACAAACATAGGCTCCGCGGGCCTCGAACTCATGACCTCCTGGTCAGAGTGATTCATTGCAGCTGGTTTCAGCTGGCTTGCTCTCCAGCCTGCGCCACAGCCCGGGCCCACACCAATACACACCAATCTGTAAATATGAATGTGTACGTGTATGCGTATATATAATATATATATAGATAATATATCTATATAACATACATCAATATAGATCTATATAGATATATATACATATACACATACATACATAATTCTAGTTGAGATCTGTAAGTGTGTGTGTGTTGAAATACGAGCATATTAAACCATCAGGAAATAATATCCATCATGTTGGCCATAAACCCCCGGCTCGGCTGGAGGCAGCTCCCTGTGTAATTTGGCACCGGGAAGGATCCTCACCGCCAATTGTACCGAAGGCAAAAGGAAGCCATAGATCTCGCCTTTAATAACTTCCCAACGTGTTGCCAATAATGAAACGCGCGCGTAAATCATTGCCGGCCCCCGTTAGAGCCGGAGGAGGGCCTTTCTCCGCCTCCCTCCCTTAGCCGCGCCTCACTGAGCCTCCACCAATGGGCTTCGCGTTCCAAATCCCGCCTGCGCGTTGATTGGTCCCTTGCCCCTCTATGACGTTGAGGGGAGTAGAACGAATGATTGACAGCTTTGAACCCAGGCGGATGTTTCAGCACGGGCGGGGGGAAGCAGAGGGAGTCTAGCTGAGTCAAGCTCCATGTACACTGGTTTGGAACTGCATCATATGGTTAGTGTAGACTCATGTAATGCAGTTCAGTCGTCATTATATTATACATATGGCAGATTGGTTGGACCAAACCAGACTAGTAGATACTAGCAATATACTATTTTACTAGCAATAATTCAGGCTTCTCAATCCAGGAGCTCTCTAGTTAGTTTGGACTACAATTCCCATCAGCTCCAGCCAGGATGACGATTTTCCCCAAGAAATATAGACCCTATATGAAGCAGTTCAGACTGGATTATATGACTAAACTGACTACATAATGGGGTTCAAATGCTTCATGTGGTTTGGGGCCTTGGTCCACTTTTGTTCCATCCAGATTTATGGTTATTCAATTAAGGTTGACTCTTTTGGTAGAATTTGTACTGGAATCATATTGTTCAGAAGAAGATATTAGCCAGAGCATTGGCTTGCTCTGAGTTTTCCAGGCTGTGTGGCTATGTTCCAGAAGCATTCTCTCCTGAAGTTTTGCCCACATCTATAGCAGGCATCCTCAGAGGTTGTGAGGTCTGTTGGAAAAATATGCAAGTGGGGTTTATATATCTGTGGAATGTCCAGGATGGGAGAAAGAACTCTTGTCTGTTTGAGGCAGGTGTGAATGTTGCAACTGGCCACCTTGATTAGCATTAAATGGCCCTCAGCTTCAAAGTCTGACTGCTTCCTGCCTGGGAAAATCCTTTGTTAGGAGGTGATTAGCTGGCCCTGATTTTTTCTATCTGGGATTTCCCATGTTTTTGAATGTTGTTCTTTATTTTGACCACCCTGATTAGCATTGATTAGCCTTACAGCTTCAAAGCTGGGCTGATTCCTGCCTGGGGGAATCCTTTGTTGGGAGGTGTTAGCTGGCCCTGATTGAGTCATGTCTGGAATTCTCCTGTTTTCTAAGTGTTGTTTTTTTATTTACCGTCTTGATTTTGGAGAGTTTTAAAAAATACTAGTAACCAGATTTTGTTCATTTTCATGGTTTCCTCCTTTCTGTTGAAATTGCCCACATGCTTATGGATTTCAATGGCTTCTCTCTGTGTAGTCTGACATGGTGGTTATTAGAGTGGTCCAACATTTCTGTGTTCTCAGATAATATGCTGTGTCCAGGTTGGTTCATCAATTGCTCTGCTATGGCTGACTTCTCTGGTTGGATTGGTCTGCAGTGTCTTTCATGTTCCTTGATTCGTGTTTGGTCAATGCTGTTTTTGATGATCCCTATGTAGACTTGTCCACAGCTGCATGGTATTTGGTAGGCTCCTGTAGAGGTGAAAGGGTCCTTTTTGTCCTTTGCTGAACTGAACATTTGTTGGATTTCTTAGTGGGTCTATAGATAGTTTCAGTTGAGTTTGCACTGGAATCATATTGTTCAGAGGAAGACATTAGCCAAGCCACCTCTTTATTATCATTTTTCCTAAGAAAACACTGCGTGTTAAGTACACAAAAGCACAAGCCACTGATATGTTCCAAAAAAGACAAAGATGGAAAAAAAACCCCGAAAACTTCTCAGTGTGAAGCACATAAAGGCGCAAGGGATAAAAAGAAAACCCTGTGTTAAATACGTAAACGCTATAAACGTCCACTTGTGCACAAGCTAGTAAAAGGTCCAATAAAAACTATAAAGATAAAAAAGTCAAACCTCCATAAAATTCATGGAAACATTATAAATCGACAGGAGGATCTACACTGCAATGTGTACTGCAGTTTGAACTGCACTGTTTTTGCATCATGTGGTTTTAATATTTATATTAGGATGTTTTCATGCTTTGTCTTGGTGTTTCAATGTTGCATATGTATACCTTTAATGTTTTCAAAGATTTTTATAGCAATATGTTAGTGTTTAGTTACTATGATTTTTTTCTAATACATCTATGTTGGCACTGAATTTCTGCCATTAATATATTCTGGACTACCTTGAGTCCCTCCCAAGGGTTAGAAAGGCGGAATATAAATATAGTAAATAAATAAATGAATGTATATGCACTGACAACATAATGCAGTGTCGAATTGTATTATTTTGGCATTATTTGCCAGGCTTATGCATTGGTTCGGTTTCTAGTTTGCAGGGGGAAATCCACTCAGAAGTAAACTTTGAAAACTATTCAAAGTGACCAAAGTTCAATGGTTATTTATGGGCGAGATCTTGCTGATGACAATCTGAATTAGGCATGGGCAAACTTGGGCCCTCCGGGTGTTTTGGAGGGGGAAAAGGAAGGGGCCTGAGGCTGTTAGGAATTGTGGGATTTGGAGTCCAAAACACCCGGAGGGCCTAAGTTTGCCAATGCTTGGTCTAAATAATATATGTATTTCTTATAATTTATTTTCTCCTTATGTATTAAAATCAGCAAGTGTCAATTTGCAAATGCTATGCTTAATTTAACAATTTCTATTACTACTATTCTAGGCAGGCCTACTGAATACTAAACTATACTGATTTTAATAAAGTGTATTCACATTTGAATTAAAACTACAATCCTATCCAAGTCTTGATCCATTCTAATCAGTTTAATTTAAATCTGTTGTAATTGCTCTTACATCTTAAGGCCTTTCATTGCCTTAAGCCAGGATGATTTTATTTTCATATATTTATTATTTTCCCTTCCCTGTATATTGTTTTCCTTTTCTCCGTCCTGTCCTCTCCCTTTAAGCAGCAGATGCAGACTGGAGCCCATGCAACCACCGAGGGTCATTATGCAAATTAGGAGTGATTGACGGCCGCCCAGAACACCAATCAGAGACGCCCTGCTCAAGCATTGGTCGAGGAAGGAGTAAACGCTATGGTGACGCTTGGAATGCGTTTTAACCAATCCCGGTTAGGTATGCAAATACCAGCAGCGGGGGAGGCCAATATTGTCCCCTCCTTCCATAACATCTTCTCTCCAGCGCCACATAGTGGCCATAGGACGGAAACGCACCCATTAAATTCAAGCATGGAGATTCTTATCATTGGGGAACAGCATTGTTAACATTTCATTTTGTTTCCAGTATTCACAACTTGCAAAGACAAGACAAATGGAGCTATCAAAAGGTAGTTAAATGCGGCCGTGGAAGAGAATAAACATAACTAATGCTATCCCTAAAGAGGGGAAGCCAATGTGATGTAGAGGTTTGAGGGTTATACTAGGATATATATCTAAGGATTTAATGCAGTTTGACTATGCTGGTCTATGAATGTAATAAATATTTTTTTAATGTGTTGTCGACATTAATGTGTTGGCTGGAATCACTAGGGCCCCTTCCACACAGCTGAATAAAATCCCACATCATCTGCTTTGAACTGGGACATATGGCAGTGTGGACTCTTATAACCCAGTTCAAAGCAGATATTGTGGGTTATTCTGACTTGATATTCTGGGTTAAATAGCTGTGCGGAAGGTCCCTGGGTTGCTGCGGGTTTTCCGGGCTGTGTAACTATGTTCCAGAAGTCTAAACTCTAAAATCAGGACAATAAATAAAGAACAACACTCAGGAGACAGGGGAATTCTGGATATGAAACAATCAGGGCCAGCTAACTCCTCCCAACAAAGGATCTCCCTAGCCAGGAAGCAGCCAGACCTTGAAGCTGCAAGGCTTTTGAATTCTAAGCAAGGCGGCCCATTGTAACATTAACACTTGCCTCAAACAGATAAGAGTTCTTTCTCCCACCCAGTATTTTTAAAAACTCTAAAATCAGGACAGTAAATAAAGAACAACACCCAGAAGACAGGGGAATTCCAGACATGAAACAATCAGGGCCAGCTAACACCTCCCAACAAAGGATACCCCCAGGCAGGAAGCAGCCCGGCTTTGAAGCTGCAAGGCCATTCAATGCTAATCAAGGTGGTCAGTTGCAACAACCACACATGCTTCAAACAGACAAAAGTTCTTTCTCCCATCCTGGACATTCCACAGATATATAAACTGCAATTGCTTAGTTTCCAACAGACCTCCCAACCTCTGAGGATGCCTGCCATAGAAGTGGGTGAAATGTCAGAAGAGAGTGCTTCTGGAACATGGCCATACAGCACGGAAAACTCACAGCAACCCAAATGTTTATTTCTTACCTATTTCTCCCCAAGGTTGGAAATGGATTAAATCATAATGAAAATGCAATAGACAAAATTCTTAGATATAAGATTAAAACACACATTAAAATCATTCAAACCACTATAAGGCTTTGAGATCTTGACACCGAGGGGCCTTTCATGATTCCATGGTACTGAGTTCTGGAAGTCAAAGTGGTGTCAAACTGCATTAATTCTACAGAGTAGATTTGCCCTGGTTTAATTTTTCTTTCTTTTTCTTCCCAAAGAGCTCAACCTGGCCTTTTCGTTTTCCACCACCAGGTGGCTCATGTTTCCAAAGAAATAACCTAGACTGGGAAATCCATTGCATGTTGAATTCATATGCTTTTCATGTTGAATTCATATCTCAGCTTTAATCGTCTTTACCGATAAATAATTTGGGGTGACATTAATATTGCACTTAACTTCTATAGGTAAACGGGGATGTTTTCCACGGGCTCTTAATTCAGTGGATGTGTTTAACAAGGTGGCATTTGCTAAAATGTGATGAAGAACAACGCACATAAAGCCTAACATGAATTGCCTCCTTAATTTCTTTGGCTCAAAATTCCTGTATATATAGGATTTTAATGGTGGACTTTTATGGATAATGTATGGACTTTGTATGGATAATGGGAGATTTATGCACCAGGAAACCACAAGCAGCTTCTTTTAACCACTATACATGGTTTCCTAGAACATTATCACACATGTCTCCTATAATGGTTTATGCATGGAAAATAATCTTTCTGAGACAAGAGGAAGCTTGAAAAGTCCCATATATATACAATAAATATCATTGTATATATCCTCTTTGAAGGATGAGCTGGGCTGTGGGATAAGTCAGCTAGTGCTTCCCAGACTATATAATTAAAGTGCTATGATTCCACTTCAACTGCCATGGCAACATCCTACAGAATGGGTTGCTGTGAGTATTCTGGGCTGTATGGCCATGTTCCGGAAGCATTCTCTCCTGACGTTTCTCCCACATCTATGGCAGACATCCTCAGAGTTTGTGACTTCACAACCTCTGAGGATGCCTACCATAGATATGGGTGAAACGTCAGGAGAGAATGCTTCTGGAACGTGGCCATACATCCTTGAAAACTCACAGCAACCCAGTGATTCCGGCCATGAAAGCTTTTGACAACAGAATCCTAGAGTTGTAGTTGGCAAAGACACTGGAACATTTTGGCTGAGAAATCTAAATACCTTTCCTAAGATTCCATAGGACCTCAATTATGAAAGTTAAAGTGGAACTATAGTGCTATAATTGTGTAATGTGGAAGGCCTTTTCAGACAGACAGACAGATCCCTTCTAATTCATTTGAGACAATGTTTTGCTCTAGAATCTGCTTTTATTGCAGATCTCAATTGTGTAATTATACACAATGTTTTGGGCAACCAAATTCCTTTCCTCCAGTATTGGGAAAAGCACATAAAAGCAAACACCTACGTTTTAGACAGTTGGCATAATAACAGCAACCCTTCCAGCAAAATACAGTACTCTTTTGGGATGGTGTTCTAAATTCGAAGTAACTATATAAAAACTGGCTCTTATCCACTGTGTGTGTGTGTGTGTGGGGAGGGAGAAAGAGATAAAGAACAGCTTTTATCCTGTCTCTCATTGTCTCTCTGAGTGAAAGAGAGAGAGAGAGAGAGAGAGATTGAGAAGATAACCAGAGACTGGCTTTTATCCCATCTCTTTTTCTTTCTCTATGGAGACAACCAGAGAACTGGCTTTCATCATAAGAGTGTGTGGGTCTGTTTCTAAAGACAACTTGAGAAGCTGGCTTTTATCCAGTCTCTGCATGTTTTCTCCGAAAGATCACAGAGTCATCACTACGTCCACCGCCCTGGTAGCACTGTTTCCTGCAAAAGGAAGTCAGGTCGGAAGCCATCTGGCAAGGTATGTTCACTTGTCAGTTTCAAGGCAATGTCCGGTTAAGCCAGTCTCTCTTGTTTTCATACTGGGAGGGAATAGATTCTAGGGAGTTTGGAGACAGTTAAAAATCAGGGATATGGCCTTGCAAAGCCCCACGGAATGGACATATGGACCTCAACCGTGTTATCTCCCCATTCCTGGCCTATGAGAAACATCTTGCACAGGACAATCTGGCCCCATCCATACTGACTATTTAATGCAGTTTCAAGCTGGTATTGAAGAAAGTGGTTTCACTGTGCATTACATGGGAAATCCTGGAACGAATCTGAGGCCCAGTTGGTGATTATACAAACCACAGAGCACTTGTCACCTTCCCCCAAATGGCCAAATCAACTAAACAGCTTGTCATGACATAGATGTCATCCTTCATCTGAGATTTTTGCAAGGTATATGATTCCTTTCAATAGCCATTTCACACTACATAGTTATAACTTTGTGATTCTGCTTTAAATGCCATGGACCCATCTTGTAAAATCCTGATAATAATAATAATAATAATAATAATAATAATAATAATAATAATAATAGGACTTTCGAATCCAGACTGACAAAGTGCTGGAACACAACACACCAGACATCACAGTTGTGAAAAAGAAAAAGGTTTCGATTATTGATGTCGCCATCCCAGATGACAGTGAAAAACAACAGGAAAAACTCAGCCGTTATCAGGACCTCAAGATTGAACTTCAAAGACTCTGGCAGAAACCAGTGCAGGTGGTCCCGGTGGTGTTCGGCACATTGGGTGCCGTGCCAAAAGATCTCAGCTAGCATTTGGAAACAATAGACATTGACAAAATTACGATCTGTCAACTGCAAAAGGCCACCTTACTTGGATTTGCGCACATCATCTGAAAATATATCACACAGTCCTAAACACTTGGGAAGTGTTCGACTTGTGATTTTATGATACGAAATCCAGCATATCTATCTTGTTTGCTGTGTCATAAAATAATAATAATAATAATAATAATAATAATAATAATAACTTTATTAATACCCCACTCCATCTCCCAATGGACTCAAGGCGGCTTACACTGGGACAAGCCCAAAACAGTATTACATTCATAAAAACACAATAAAATTACAATATAATAACACTTCTCACAAAAGCTAAAATAACTTAAAACATAGACAGTAATCCCAGACATGAATCTCCAAATAAATTGTGCCAAGATAGAATTGTGATAAGTTGCAATTGATTTAAAGGCACATTAGAACAAATATACACACAAATATGCTACTTGGGAGATGATTTTACATTGCATCTCTTTAAAGATGGTCTTAAGTCCAGGTAAAAACTTATCAGAAATCAGATAAGGAAACCCAGTTTGTTTCTAAGTAAGATTAGGCTGCAAAATATGACCCTTTTGGTGAATATTATTGAAATAAGTGGAAGCCATTGCTGTTCTATGGGCAGCATCGAGTCAGAAGGAAACACTTTGAGGGTCATGACCTTGTCAACACTGGGCAGAAAAAAGCCCCGGAACATATAGTAGGACTTTCTTCCCACACTTAAGGGGAGATGGTAGATCTCATTTGGTAGCAATGAAAGCGATTTACAGCTGATTCTTTTGAAAAGTGACTCACAGATATCACTTATAAGCAACAAGCCTAGCTTCTATTGCAATGTTCTTGCCTCCATTTATATGACTTCAGCCTTAATCATGATGCATCCCATTAGTCTAATGGGATTTATATCCAAGACTCCCTTTCACATTGCAAAATGATAGCATTATGATTCCACCTAAACTGCCATGGCTATATCCTGGGATTTATAGTTTAACAAGACACTACAGATCTCTGTCAGAGAGCCCAAAACACCCAGTGAAACTACAGATCCCAGCTTTCCATGGGATGCAACCATGACAGTTTTTTATCGGGTCAGAAGCAAATTGAGAGCACACTGCAAGTCACTTCTGGTGTGAGAGAATTGACCATCTACAAAGATGTTGCCCAGGGGACGTCCCTGAATGTGTTACCATCCTGCTGAGATGCTTCTCTCATGTCCCTGCATGGGAAGCTAGGGTTGACAGATGGGAGCTCAGCTTGTTTCGTGGATTCGAATCTTCAGGTCAACAGTTCAGCCGGCAGAAGGATTTAACTCATTGCGCCACCACAGCCCCTACCATGATAGTTAAAGCGATGTCAAAATGATATACTTCTACAGTATGAAAAAGGCCTAGGGGTGCATCTACATTACAGAATTAATGCAGTTTGACACCAATGTAAGTGTCATGGCTCAATGCAACAGAGACTTGGGATTTGTAAGTTTGGTGAAGCACCAGCACTCTTTGGCAGAGAAGGTGAAAGACCTTGTAAAACTACACGTCCCACGATCCCACAGCATTGCACCATGGTAAAGTGATGCCAAACTGCACTAATTCTAGAGTGCAGATACATCTCATACTAAAAGTGATATTTGAACTGTGGAATTTTTGATATTTGGCAAAGAGTAAAGGTAAAGTTTTTCCCCTGACGTTAAGTCCAGTCGTGTCCAACTCTGGGGGTTTGGTGCTCATCTCCATTTCTAAGCCAAAGAGCCAGCATTGTCCGTAGACACCTCCAAGGTCATGTGGCCGGCATGACTGCATGGAGCACTGTAACCTTTCCACCGGAGAGGTACCTATTGATCTACTCACACTTGTATGTTTTCAAACTGCTAGGTTGGCAGAAGCTGGGGCTAACAGTGGGCACTCACAGTGCTCTGGATTCGAACCAGTGACCTTTTGGTCCTCAAGTTCAGCAGCTCAACGCTTTAACATGCTGGCTATAGATCTTGTCAAACTACAATGCCCATGTTTCCATAGCATTGAGCCACAAAAGTTCAAGTGATGACAAACTGCCTTAATTCCACTGTGAAGGTAAGCAGGCACCATGCAGGTGAATCACTTTGGTTGAATCCTAAGTTGAAATAAGGTAAAGGTAAAGGTTTCCTCTGACATTAAGTCCAGTCATGACTGACTCTGGGGGTTGGTGCTCATCTCCATTTCTAAGCCGAAGAGCCGGCGTTGTCTATAGACACCTCCAAGGTCATGTGGTCGGCATGACTGCATGGAGCGCCGTTACCTTCCCGCCGGAGCGGTACCTATTGATCTACTCACATTTGCATGTTTTTGAACTGCTAGGTTGGCAGGAGCTGGGGCTAACAGCGGACACTCATTCCGCTCCCGGGATTTGAACCTGGGACCTTTTGGTCCGCATGTTCAGCAGCTCAGCGCTTTAACATACTGTGCCACCAGGGGCCCCCTTAAGTTGAAATAAAAGTAGTTTGTTTTTTTTTACAGAAGAGCCACTGATGTGAGTGCCATTGACTCTCAAGGAGGCTTGATGGAAAAAAACCCTGCAGCCTGGGTGGTAGAGAGGAGGGATCCTCTTGTGTGAAAAAGAAAGGGAGAGAATCAGTAACCTCAGATCCCTTCCTCCCCAGACGCCCTGGCTGGAGCCAGGAGTTGTTTTCATCTGGTTTCTCACATAGGATTGTTTGCATTTCCCTCCTTCCCTTGGTTGACGTTTGTTTAGCAGATCGGGGCTCCGGAGGCTCAAGGAAGAAATAGTTTCCCCCTCTTCAAACAGCTCCAAGTGGTTTAAAGGAAAGCACGCGATCCATCCCTCGGATATATAAATAACACGCAGCCTTTGGGTAGATCTTCCTTGCGTTCAAATGCGCGTCCTGGCCATAATTAGGAAAAAGCCGCTCTTGGCCGGACCATCATTTGTGCACGTCTTGTGGGCTCCGGGCGGGGGAGAGAGAGCCCGGGAGGAAGTCCAGCCATTCCTTTGCAACGGGTACAAGTTAAATCAACACGAGAGCGGGGGAGAAAGAGACGTCCGTTTATCAACCCGATCTGCTGCGCTTCAAAGCGCCGTCTATGGAAAACACATGTTCCCTCTTCTAGGAAGGGAAGGGAGGGGAAGAAACCGCCCTGGGCTCCGCTTCTCTGGCAGGGCAAGACTGGCCAGGTCTACTCTGAAGTAAAACCCACTGAGTGCAATGTTTCCCAAGAAAGCAGGGCACAAGCTTGCCGCATTTTTCTAACACGCAGTCGGATTGAGCAGTTGTTCTCAACCTGTGGGTCCCCAAGTGTTTTGGCCTACAATGCCTAGAAATCCCATCTAGTTTACCATCTGTTAGGATTTCTGGGAGTTGAAGGTCAAAACATCTTGGGAACCACTGGGATATAGGAACTTTAATAGCCTCCGCTTGTAAGAAAGTGGCTGCAAGTTGGCCACCTTCTTTGAATATGCAGTGACATGTACAGGTTTCAGTGCGGTCTGCTTCAAGGAAAATGGTTATAAACTGGTTGTCTACCTTGAACATGCAGGTTTTTTTTCATGTCAGGGGTGACTTTTTTTCGTGTCAGGAGCAACCAGAGTTGCTTCTGGAGTGAGAGAATTGGCCGTCTGCAAGGACTTTGCACAGGGGACGCCTGGATGTTTTTTGATGTTTTACCATCCTTGTGGTAGGCTTCTCTCATGTCCCCGCATGGAGCTGGAGCTGATAGAGGGAGCTCATCCACGCTCTCCCCGGGTGGGATTCAAACCTGGCAGCCTTCAGGTCAGCAACCCAACCTTCAAGTCACAAGGCATTTATCCCCTAGGCCACTGGAGGCTCCAGGAGTGACTTGAGAAACTGCAAGTCACTTCTAGTATGAAAGAATTGGCCGTCCTCAAAGATGTTGTCCAGGGGACGCCCAAATGTTTTGATGCTTTACCATCCTGTTGGAGGCTCTCTCATGTCACTACATGGGAAGCTAGAGTTGACAGATGGGAGTTCACCCCGCTCCCAGCTTTCAGTCAGCACTTCAGCTGACACAAGGATTTAACCCATTGCACCATTGGGGGCTCCTAACATGCCGTAATAATAATAAAAAACCAGAAACTTTTCAAAGCACAGCAGACAAAAAATCAGTACAAGAAAACTGCACTACAAACTAGAGCTGACAACTGGCACAACAAAACATTGCATGGAAAGTTCCTTGACAAAATTGAAGGAAAAGCTGATAAGGAGAAGACCTGGCTATGGCTCACAAATGGGATCCTGAAGAAGGAGACAGAAGGCCTGATCCTTGCAGCCCAGGAGCAAGCCATCAGAACAAATGCAGTTAAGGCCAAGATTGAAAAATCAGCTGATGACCCAAAATGCAGACTGTGCATGGAAGCTGATGAAACCATTGATCATATCCTCAGCTGCTGTAAGAAAATTGCACAGACAGACTACAAACAGAGGCACAACTATGTGGCCCAAATGATTCATTGGAACTTATGCCTCAAGTACCACCTCCCAGCAGTAAAGAACTGGTGGGATCACAAACCTGCAAAGGCAATGGAAAATGAACACGGTACTGTGGGACTTTCGAATCCAGACTGACAAAGTTCTGGAACACAACACACCAGACATCAAAGTTGTGGAAGAGATAAAGGTTTGGATTATTGATATAATCATCCCAGGTGACAGTCGCATTGACGAAAAACAACAGGGAAAGCTCAGCCGCTATCAGGACCTCAAGATTGAACTGCAAAGACTCTGGCAGAAACCAGTACAGGTGGTCCCGATGGTAATTGGCACACTGGGTGCTGTGCCAAAAGATCTCAGCCAATATATGTTAAAGGCAGTCAGCTTGTGGTCCTATGGAAGTTCCTCCATGCCACTGCATGTTAAAAAAAGGTGGCCAGCTTGTGGCCCTGTTGGAATTCCTTGATGCCACTACATATTGAAGGAAGGCGGACAGCTTGCTGCCATTTTTGTACAAGCAGACTCCGTTGAAGTTCCTACATGCTATTGCATCTTCAAGGAAGTGGCCAGCTTGTTAACAGAAGACCCCACTTGTGCATGTCACTATATATAAGGAAGCTTGTGGCCCCACTGAAGTTCGTATATGCTACTATAAGTTAAAGAAAAGTGGTCAATTTGTGACTGTGCTGAAGTTCCCACATGCCACTGTGTTGTACCGAATCCCGGGGTTCATTCCCGGCATTCTAGCTCCAATGTTTTCCAATCAAGATATGCAGAGATGAGGATATAATTAGAGGCTATTGCTTCCTTGATCAAAGAAAGATGCCAGTGAAGTTTCCTGGATCTGACATGCCTTCCGTTTATGGACATCAGTATTTTATAGACATTTGGAAGAAAATACATTGTTCAGATTGGTACAAATCATGATCCACTGTCTTATTGGTTCAAAGTACCTTCATTGTTGTCATATTTTGCAGCTTGTGATTGGTGAAGAGTGTATGGAGGGGACTTTAATACATTTTTCATTGGAGGAAAATCTGAGTCCATCTGCTCTGTCCAAGTCTATCCTATTTAGGCTGGATAGGGCTTCCTAGGTGGGGAAATCGGTGTTAGGGTTATTGTGTGTATCCTGGGCTGCATGGCTATGTTCTAGAAGCATTCTCTCCTGACATTTTACCCACATCTATGGCAGGCATCCTCAGAGGTTGATCAGGAGAGATTGCTTCTGGAACATGGCAATACAGGCTGGAACACACACAACAACCCTGTGATTCCAGCCATGAAAACCTTTGACAACACAAATGGGTGTTAGTTTGGGGACAATGGAGTCACTGAATACTATCAGGACGGAATAGCTCTTAGGTGATGGGATTTCCTGGCTTGGCAGTTGAGGAAGTTCCCGTGACTTATACCTCTTATGTGTTGGTGAAAAGAAGGAAAAACAGACAAGCCTTCTCAGCAGGGGTTTCCTGCTTCTAAAATCAAGCAGGGCATTGGGAGGTCATCCAACTGAGCCTCAAAAGATCCAACTTTTAGAATCTGGGTTTTCGGAGAAAGGAAGGCAGTCAGCTTGTTATCATTTCCCTACAAGTAGATTCCACTGAAGTCCCTACATGGCACTGCATGTTAAAATAAGGTCATCAGTATGTGACCCTGCTCAAGTCCCTACATAGCAGTACATATTACAGGAAGGCAGCCAGTTTGTTGCCATCTTCCTACAAGTATATCTATTGAAGTCCTGACATGCTACACTTCACAGCCTGTTATACCTGCAGTTTTGCGGCATTGTTGGATTTTAATCAGTGGGGTTATATGTTATTTTATGCCTACTTCATCATTAGTTTTCTTGGCAGACTCCTAAGAAAATGGCTACAATTCTGCTGTCCTGATTTCAAATGTGCTACCACATATTTCAGCTTAGAAAAAGAAAGTGTAAAGTTGCTGGTTTAATTTACAATCCACTCCTAGGTATGCCTACTTTGAAGTAAGTCCCACCGAGTTCAGTGGAGATTTACACCTAGAAAAATTTCAGGGTAGCTGAAAGTGTGACCTGGTTGATCCATTATTCTATTTTATTTTAATCTGATTTTAGTAGTTAACTGAGTTTTGATGGTCTATTGCGTTGTTTTGCTTAAGGTAACTGTTTGTATAATTGTCGATTTTACTGCATTTTTATTGTAACATGTTTTAATTGTTCTACTTGTTTGTATTTTTGGGCTTTTGTCCCATGTTAGCCGCCCCGAATCTCAGCCGGGAGATGGAGGCGGGATAGAAAAATAAAGTTACTTACTTACTTACTATTTCTAATTTCAGAAGCAAGGCACATGGAGTTCAGTGCTGTTTATCCTCAGCAAAAGGGGATTTATTCTTAGCTAAATGAGACTTACTTCTGACTAGACAAGCATTTTAAGATGACAAGGTTGCTGTTCTTTCACAGGCATCTTTGCTCAGAAGCAAGGCCCGTTTGAGAATCCTTTCACGTGACATAGCTCTGTGATTCTACTTTAGCTTCCATGGTAACATCCCAGGGAATCTTAGGATTTGCAATTTAAGGAAGGACATTTGGGACCAGCATAGTGTTGAACTAGAACTAGAATACTGGGAGACTTGGATTCAAATCCATGCTCAGCCACAGAAATACACTGTGTGATTTTGGACAAGCTACACTCTCTCAGTCTCAGATGAAGATAAAGCAAATAGCACAAAGCATCACCATGTCACAAGTGACATGAAAGGACACAACAACAACTATTAAGACATTTCTGCCATAGAGCATTGCCAGAGAGCTCCAGAAACCTCAGAATTACATAGGGTGGCAGTTAAAGTGTGATATAATACTATAATTGCACATCATGAAAGACCCCATTTCTATAATTCTTCATTTGGAATAATTTTTCTGTGGGAATTATGGGCCAGACAGTTGTTTTTTTAAAAATAGCTTTCTACATGTGCGTGTGTCCTAGGAGGAGGATGTTTTAGGCTGCCTACAGCGGATGAGGGCAGAGTGGAAGTGGAACAGTATTTTGAAATATATACTAAGCTTCTGTCCCGAAGGAGGAGGAGAAGAGAAGGAAAACTTAAACAAGGAGAAAGAATTACAAGCACATGGACACAAATAAGAAGCTCTTGAAGGTTGTAAAGCAAGTCCTAAACAGAGCCTGAGATATAAACCACCAACAAAATCTCCCAGCTGTCGTGTTGCAGTGTCCAAAACTCCCCTTTTTCTCCCTTGTGTTTGCATTGCCTTTTTGCATGTTTGTCGTTTCTGTCTAAATAAAGGCACATCCCCAGTGCCGACCCCGGATGGAATTTGATCTCCTGGGAACAGGCTGCGTCAGAGAGTCTGTTGGAGAGGGCTGAGGAAGGCAAGATGGAGAGGTTGTGAAGGGACCAAAAAATCAATTCCCATTTTCTGGGGAGGAAATTCCTATGAATTTGGTAAGATTTGTTTGTGAGATAATACTGTTAGGCTAAAATAGACCTAATACATTAGTTGGATTTTCCTATGTGTTGATCTTCCATTCAACAATTGGATCTATGCGTCTACTTTAGGAGAAACGTAACCATACAAGATCCCACCTTTGCATAGGATTGCTTCATTCTGGAGTCCTGAAATAAACAAAAAGGCAAATTAATAGAGCAATCCATACATATTTGCTGGATTTAGAGATGCAGGACTCCTGTGAATGTGAGAATACTCAAACCCTTCTTTAGGTTTTTCTGTGCAAACTTCACGACAAAGAGATGTTCTTTCGAGGAATCTCTTGGTCCACCAGTGTGACCCTATGGGCAACTTCCAACCCATAGAGGCCTAGAGAAAACATTTTAATCAAATATGCAAATAATCAAATCCACAAAAGTCAAACCTGCATATGTGTGAAAAGCTGATTGTATTTATTTCATCTCCTGGGTGAGAACTTTGCAGCCCTCCATATGTTGTAGCAGATCCCATCAAGCGTAAAGAGCATAGTGAATGATGAGGATCTGCATTTCTCAACCCTCTGTTGAACTTCATTCCAAAGACTTCATATTCATTTCTAAAAAAAGAAAGAAAGAAAGAAAATAAAAATAAAAGAAAATGCCTCTCGGGAATGAATTGTAAAGCCAACTCCTACATTCCAAAATGTTGCCAAAGTTTGAACTCGTATAGTATCACATTCGGGCAAAATCCTTTTGGTCTCCTCTCTAGTTGTTGCTGCTGACCCACAGCCTCCTCTACTAACCTCTCTTCCCAGGCCTAGTTGTTTTTATCCAAAGAGCAATCTCATTTTTAACAACCACATAGTGGATTGAATTCCTGAGATGCAAATATGAAGGGAGCCAGGCGGCATTTCGATATTTTGGCCCGGTTTGTGTGAATGTTGTGTGAAAGTCTGCTCCCCGAGGGTTTCTCTGCATATTGTAGAGAGGAAAATGTTTCCGTTTCAGAACTTGGGGGAAAAAGGGAAACAAACAAAGCAGTATCCAAACATGAGCTGATCATTCCCTAGCATCCCTTAGTCTCCATGTCAAATGGGGCAATGAATTGCCTCTGGGTTTTAATGTGAACTTAAAAGGAGCTGTACAAGGTGCTGAACTCACTAAAACCCAAAGCAGATTGTGACATGAAAGCTACTGACTGTCACTATAATCAGTTGAGGTTCTTTCAAGGGGAAAGTGAGACCAGGGCAGCCCAAGACATTTTGCTGACTGGGGCAAAGAAGAAAATGTATATTCATCCCAATTTCCAGCTGCATCTTACTATAACTCAGAGAACAGGATAGGTTCCTCTCCCATTATGCCTGGAGGCAGCAGTCCTGCTTAGGAGGTGTAGTCCAAGGGATCAGGTGGTCTTCCCTTATTGCCCACTACCCTCTTCTGCTGATGGCAGGATTTACTTCTGATAATTCTCTTGTTTAGATAGAAGAAATGGAGAGGTATGAAATGCCCCTTCTGATATGTCTGGATGGACATATCCTGTGGCACAGGCTGGTTAGCAGCCAGCTGCAATAAATCACTCTGACCAAGAGGTCATGAGTTCGAGGCCAGCCCATGTCGGGGTGAGCACCTGACAATTAAAAATAAAATATAGGCCCTGCTCGTTGCTGACCTAAGCAACTCGAAAGATAGTTGCATCTATCAAGTAGGAAATTTAGGTACC
Organism: Anolis carolinensis; assembly: GCF_035594765.1. Taxonomy (NCBI): domain Eukaryota; kingdom Metazoa; phylum Chordata; class Lepidosauria; order Squamata; family Anolidae; genus Anolis; species Anolis carolinensis. Next base: position 82,852,804 of record NC_085846.1, read on the forward strand.
ACTTATATGTGGGGAGGCTAATTTACAACACCATAAAAAAATCACCCAGCTGCCGTTGGAATGAGGAAGTGCCGTCGCAGTGGATGATGAAGCAGCTGCTCCCCCTGTGGCCGGAATCAAGCACACCCTCAGGAAGCTGGAAACTGGAGAAGGTTTAAATTGCCTCTGCGTCTGTCTCTGTCTACATTCTATGTTATATGGCATTGAATATTTGCCTTATATATGTACAATGTGATCTGCCCTGAGTCCCCTTCGGGGTGAGAAGGGCGGAATATAAATACTGTAAATAAATAAATAATAGATATTCAATGTGGCTAGATCAGTGGTTCTCAATCTGTGGGTCCCCAGATGTTTTAACCTTCAACTCCCAGAAATCCTAACAGCTGGTAAACTGGCTGGGATTTCTGGGAGTTATAGGCCAAAAGACCTAAGGAGCCACAGGTTGAGAACCACTGGGCTAGATGATCTTTTTTGGAGAGTCAAATGGGTGCTTCAGGTTGGAAGAGACCTTGCCTTCAACTGGAATCAAAGAGCTTCTCTCACCTCCCTGCTCACAAGGTCAATAAGTGTACTGTCAATACTATTTATGTGCAGGCATGTGCCTTGATGCACAAAGCTAGCCCTTAAAAGAAGAAGCCAAAAATGAGGCCACACTTCAAAGCAGAACAGGTTGAAAGACACAAAACCAACAGTCCTTTTGGCAGTGGTTTATCTAGGAGGAGCGAGTAGGAAACAAACAAACGGTATGTCAATGATTCATTACAAAAAGATTCATTAACTTAATAGCAATAATGAAAAACAGATCGGAAAAAAACAATTTAATTGTATGATGTAATTAAGAATAGAAAACTAGCCTTACCTCAGGCCACAAGCCCTTTGAAACCACACATAGTGCTATTATTTGCTATGGTTGCATCATAGAGAATCCCGGGATTTGAGTGAGACACTAGATGAGCTCTTTGATAGTAATTGTGTAAGGCAGTGATCCCCAAGCTTTGGTCCTCGAAGTGCCTAAGACTTGGCCAAACTGGCTGGGGTTTCTGGGAGCTGAAGTCCCAAACACCTGGTGGACAAAAGTTGGGCATTAGGGTAGGGCTTAGTGTGCATCTACATTGTAGAATCAATGCAGTTTGACCCCACTTGAACTGCCATGGCTCAGTGCTAGGAAATTCCAGAATTTGTAGCTTGGTGAGGCACTATCACTCTTTGGCAGAGAAGGTTGAAGACTTTGTAAAGTTACAACCCCCATGATTTCAGAGCATTAAGCAGTCAATGTGGTGTGCATGCCAGATTTTGAAGTAAGCAGAACAAATAATGCACAGTTATCATCTCCAAAGGTGAGGATCTAAACAATTATTATGTCCCAAGGGAAGAAAGTATGCAACCCTACTCTTACGATCCTGAAATTATGTAGCTGCCCCAATGAACTGAAAACGGATATAAATAAAATTCAGTTTCAAACCACACCAAAGACTGTAGAAAAGTATTGTGATTTAAAACCCCCTCCAAAAGTTCGCCCCTAGGTTTTAGTGCATCTGGGATCCAAGATCCAAGAAGTTTTATTTGGCTAGGAAGTCATTGTTTTGCTTTCCTTGCAGAGCGTTCAGTACTTTCCAGAGCTCAGAACAAGGGGTCACACTGACAAAGAATGGCCATATTTTACTACGCTCCTTCATGATTCTTATCAGGAACCTCATAGGAAACAATTTCTACCTTTCTTGTTTTCAGCAAGGGAGTGAACTTTTGTGGCCAAGCGCCTTTACCTCCCTCTCCAAGTGAATTTGTAGCTGGTTTTAAGACCCTGTTGGTCCATATACCATGCTAGAATGACTTCTGTTTAACCGTCTGCTATGCCTTGCATTTGGCCGCCATAGGACAGTCAAGTAGATGCCATTCATCACAAAGGGTGAAGCTAAGCTTTTCCTTAATCTTGATTCATTTCTACAGTTTTGTGCGACTTATAAAAGGCCGGGAGAGGTATCGCCTTAAAGAGGTTCAGTTGATTATTGGTGTGCGTACACACAGTTCAATCCTAAGGAACCAACAACATGACATATTAATGCCGAAACAGGCACTTAGACACAGGGTTCATGTCCGCCCTACATCTTGGACTCATTCCCTTGTGGAGGGTGTTTGTTTCAGGGCCGCACATATTTCTCACTTAATTGCTAGGATCGATCACTTGGGACATTCACTGTCGCTCGAAAACATGCCATTTGAAAATAGAATGGAGCCATGGTTGCACTCGCTCCTTTTATTAGAGAAGAAGGGTGGTCAGGGATGATGAAAGGTCTGCCTGAAAGTGCAAAAGGAGGAGAGGCATTTGCCATACAAAAGCAGACTTTTCTTTTGTGCAAGCATTAAGAAGTCTCAAGGATTGCCCTACCTTCAGATAGAGTGAGATAGCCCAACTATTGCTCCCATACCCATCAGCATTTTGCAGGTGAAACATATACGAAACAAAATGAATATTCTGGTGTCACCGGGAGCCCACATCGGTGCAGTGGATTAAACCCTTGTACCAGCAGACTGCTGACTTGAAGGTTGGGTTGCTGAACTGAAAGCTGCTGGTTCAAAACCAACCCGGGGAGAGCGTGGATGAGTTCCTTCTGTCAGCTCCAGCTCCACCAGAAGCAAAGTCACTCCTGACAGTGAAAAAAAAAATCAGATGAGCGTGGAAAGGACACTCTTTTCACTGTATTTACATGGCCATAGCCATCCCAATCTATGCTTTCAAATGAATTTCAAAAAAGCATCATTATCTTTTTTTTGTCACCTTTGGTGATAAACAAATTATGAGTGTTGCTTTTTCCTTATTTCAAAAAAGCCTTGAATTGCAATCTTTCAGAATCCCATCAGAATGAGACTCAACTTCTAAAATGACATAAACAAACATGTACTTATATTTGTTCAGTAAGAAGAAAAACAGGAAAGAATGGCATTTTGTCTAAAACATTGTCCTCTCTCTCTCTCTCTCTCTCTCTCTCTCTCTCTCTCTCTCTCTCTCTCTGTGAATAATAAGGTAATTCATTTCAAAGGTTATTAAAATAATGAAATAATTACAAGATTTAATCACATAATTTTAAAAGCCTGGATGGAATTTGAAAAGAATGTGTAGATACTGATTTGGAGCAATCTATGATACAACAAACTAACTTTGAAGCATGATGAAAATATGTAAACAGTCTATTTTTAATTCTCAAATTCACTGAATATGCAGTACAGTAAGCCTGTACTGCATATTTACTCAGGAGTTAGTTTCGTTAAGTGGTGGGATTTACCCTCCAGGAAATGTGTTTATGCAGACTTCCCAGTGAGAATATATCTACTTGAATGTAATGGAATTGATTTCTGAATAATAATAGGTTTGCTCTGCTAATGGGGCTTATTCCCAAGTTAGGATGCACAGATTTTAAACCTAGCACATTGTATTCAAAGTGCACATAGGTGACAAAACATATTTTAGCACATTCACTGCTTAACTGTTTAAGTCCTATAATTGCCCTGCACAACATGATCAATGGGCATTTCCTAATATATCTGTAAAAAGTAGAACAATCAAAATATATTACAGATTTTTTTAAATTTTAGGGAGGAGAGAAGTAGGTGTGATAATTCACAACAGATTGTCATTCCATTTAGGAATACTTTTGCTCAACCTTAGGTTCCTGAGTATTGTTGGACTTTTATCTTACAACATCCTCTGTGGGCATATGCAGTGGTTACATGTGATAGGGGTTGTAGCCTAGCAATACTGTATATGCTGACCCAAGTTTAGGAAAGACTGCTCTAAACACACATACAAACCGAGCAAGCGAGTTCAGAGCTCTTGCAGCAACTTCAGGCTATTTTATGAATGAGCACAAACTTGAACAGAAATGATCAAACTGCATATATATTTCAGGGCAGGAGAATTGGATAAGTTATTGCATATGATTCATTATGATAAAAATATATTAAGTATTACCAAATTAGATCAAGGACTATGGTGTGTGTTATCATTTTACTCTCCCCAAACAAATAATGCAACTGTGCTGTACTGAAATAGGTTTTATTCATATGTAGCACTGTGTATTCCAAGCCCTTGAGTCTTTGAGACATTTTCTTTTCAATGGTACTTGTATTGTCATGGAAGTACTATACAAATGCTACCAAAGTACTAAGGAAGGCATCTGCTGTGGGATACCATTGAGTCCATAAATGAGAACTTCAAGGTCTCAGCTGAATTGTTTTCAGTTGCTGACAAAATGACTTGGTAACGGCTGGTTACCAGGGAGAAAAGGCCATTGAAGATGCTGGGAGTTGAATAGAGATGTCACATCAGCTTCAAAGACAGTGTCACTTAATGTTACTGCCTTGTTTTTAAAATCAAAAGAGGCAGCACATGCAAAGTGAGAGGCAACTGAGGATTTGAATCTTTAAGCTGTATGTTCAAAACATTGTTGTCCAAGCCTTTGACAGGTTAGGGAGCTCCTAGGAAAGGATGGTGAGCTGAGATATCTAAGCTTCTTCAAGTAAGTTACAATGTGTTTTGGGGATGTTCACCAGCTTTGTAAAAAAGTAATCAGTCACACATGGAAAATCAGCCAACTCACTAATATCAAATTTGACCCCAGAGAACTTTGAGGGCTGCAGTTCAGCTGTCTTCATAGAACAGTTCTAGAAGTATTTATATATCAGATACTACAAAGGAAATAAAATTCATAGAACAATAAGCTCAATTCACTTAGGCATGGTGTGGTTGAAATAACTGTAAAGTTCAGGGTAGTACAGCATTCACTGAGAAGGAAACAGATATAGTATTGACATTACTATTGGATAGCTAAAGAATGAAGGAACTTCAGGATTGCCACTGGTCTTCTGTCATTGGAAAACATTATATCATTGGAATAACATCTAATTTGGCTACATTTGCAGGAGATAATGGAGACATGGCCATGCAAAAAACAGACATATTATACTGATGTTTTGGCTAGCAAAGCTACCTGGATAGGAGAGAGGGGCTCTTGTGGTTTTAGTGGCAAGCAGTGATTTCCATGTTAAACAGAGAATTTGTTATGGTTGGATTTTTTGGGGGAAGGTGGTAATGCTAGCTCCTTTGAACTTCAGATTAAAACCTGAGGTGGACTCACTACACCATTGTCATGGAAGTCTCCAGCTTATGAAATGTCACTCTCTGCTCCATTGCTGAAGAAAGTGGCTCATTTTGCCCTGAAATTATCTGTGCTGCTTGATTGGGTCTGTTCAGACTGTGAGGAGGACTAGTATATTTTTAAAAGGAATTCATTGTAATTTCTTCCATAGTACAAGGAACCACAATGTAGTGTTGGGTTGTGAATATTTTTGTTTTAATTACATGTTCAAGAGACCATCAGGTAGCAAATCCACACCCATCGTGGATTCTTGGAGTAGAAAAGCTACTTTCTCCAGCTCTAGGTCACTGGAATAGTATTGTTGACCCTGTGAAGCCTCTGAGGATGAGGATAAGGATTTTCTGTTTGAGCCTGGTGTTTCTGTGGGGGAAAGCAAAAGTGCTTTTTGAGACGACGGGAATGTTTTGGGTAGATCTGTTGTTGGGGAAACTGGCAGTGATTCTCATGAGGATTGGCCTGTCTCTGAAAGGAATTGGGAGAATACAGAAGGGTTACAGTTAACCCAGTATTTATAGAGATAGTATGAAACAGCGACAAATTTGTTATTCCCAGAGGCTGAAAGATAAACAAAGAGAACCCAGGTGTGAGAAAGAGTGATGTCATGGGCAAGAGGGAGTATTCTTAAGGAATTGGAGTCAATGTTCGGTGGGGAGATCAACAATGGATTTTTGAGTCTTTTTATGTGCCTGTTTTGGGAGCTCGCAGTTAGGAGTTTTGTTCTTGGGCCTGTATCTTGTTTTCCTGTTTACATTCCATGCCTCCGGTTTGAATTACAAATCTTGTCCCAAGTTTCAAGCCTTTGGGATTATAGTCAAGTTCAAGTATCAAGCCTTTGGATTATGATTCATGTTTTCAAGATTTTGGATATAATTCTAGTTTAAGCGCAACAACCCTTGGATTACAGTTGCTTACTTTTGCCTTCAGTGATCTTTGAAATTCATATTCAAAGTTGGCCATGGTTTTTTTTGTTAAGCTTCTGGAAATCTAGCTCATGGATGTAACTCTGACATTGTTTTTACATACTGGGTTTTGCTGGTACTTTAGTGAATGCTTAGTCTACTTATTTTGAACACTATTTTGATACTATTTTTTAATATTAGATACTATTTTCTTAATAAACGTATTATTGTTGTTGATCTGTGTGGTGTTTGGGTGATCAAGCAGGCAGCTGGGCTACAACAAGTATCTCTTGCTCCACGAATTTCTGTTACATATTCAACATTAAATAGCTGCTTAATTTTTTTGCCAGCCCTTCCCCTTCCCATGTTATAGATTTCACAGGTTATGTCACATAAATCAGAATGAATGCTGGCTCTGCTTAGAGAGCTTGAAAGATGGGATCTTCGCAGGCATGGGCAGTGTGCCCACCGGCATAAGTGACAAAATGTAGGCTGTGAAAAAAAGGGAAGGATGGAAAAGCAAGTGTGATTTACTAAAAAAACAAAAGAAAAGAAAATAGAATAGAAACAGATAGCTTGGAAACTTTTTCTGTTCTGGGAATTTCAAGTGCTGCAAGTGCAATTGAAAAATGAGAACTGGCCATGGTCTCAGTCAGTTGGAACTACATAGATGTCAGTTGCGTTTTCCATGGAAAGCAATAAGTTTTGCTTGAGAAGGCTCCAGCCCACCTCAAATAAAGCCCTTCAACATGAAGTAGGATAATCCAATATGCTTCTATAGGATGAAGCAAGAAGAGACTTATATAATTCCCTGCTGTGGTTTGATGATTATTTCCTCTGAACCTTTTCACCTTGTGTCATAAGTCATGCTAGGCCACATGTTTTTCAAAATAGTTTCTTTGATGTGGATTTAATTACATTACTTATGAATGTTATAGGGATGTATTTGTTCTGAGAAGGTTTGCTCTTTGTTCCTATGATCTTTTCTTCGCTGCATGAATATTCTTGGATGTCAAATGTCACCACTAAATATTAGATAGATTGATAGTAATGGCTCTTTTTTGCTCTGAGAGAGTAATTGCTTGCAGTGCAGTTTATATTTCAACAAACTGATATTAGATATTTTTTTGCTTCTCCTACTCCCAGTACTTATTGTGCCTTCCAGGTGATTCTAAGTTGTGGTGGCCTTGAGATTTGCCTTTGATTTCCTTTAAGACTGGCAGAAAAGTGTGACTTGTCCAACACATCCAGAAGGTTTTCATGGTTGAGAATGGATTCAAACCCTGGTCTCCATGAGCCCCACTCAAACACTCAAACCACTATACCATGATGGATTTCAAGCTATGCCAGACGTAACCTCATTCTATTCCATCACTAATCAGAGTCTCTTTTGCATGTATGCAGACTTGTCTTGCTTTATTACATCTCAGGACATAATGCAGACAACAACAAAACTTTAGAGATATTATCTCCATTTTTATGTATCATAAACTAGAAAAACTGACCATGCTTTTGAGGAATTTTGAAAGTTGTCATGCCAAAAACGGAAGGGGAAATTTAGAGATCTTAAAATCTTGCCCATGTTTTGGCTATTTAAATTGGCCCAATGAAGATATTAGCCTTGGGTCCATGTCGCGGAGAAAAGCGAGGTAGAAATGTCTTAAATAAATTAGGTCCTCTGGAGGGTGTCTGCTCCATCCTGCCAGAACCAACTGGCAACCACTACCCAGAGGACCTTTTCTTCAGCCGCCCCATGACTGTGAAATGACCTGCTGGTAGAGCTCCAACAGTTAAATCAACTGTTGCGATTTAAGACACAAGTGAAGACCTCTCATTCTGACAGGCTTACCCAGACAGTTTTAATGATGCAATTTAAACTTCCACTTTATGTTTAACTTTTGTTTGTATATTTTAATGTGTATTTTGTGGAAATATGTTTTAATATTAATATGTGTATTCTACAGAGTATTTTTGAATGATTATGTTTTTTAGCAATGTTGTAACTCACCTCAAGCTGTGAAGAGAGGCGGGGAAGAAATAAAATTATTATTATTATTGTTGTTGTTGTTATTGCATATAACAGTGATTCTCAACCTTCCTAATGCCGCTACCCCTTAATACAGTTCCTCATGATGTGGTGACCCCCAACCATAAAATTATTTTCGTTGCTACTTCATAACTGTCATTTGCTATTGCTATGAATCATAATGGAAATATCTGATATGCAGGGTGTATTTTCATTCACTGGACCAAATTTATCACAAATACACGATAAGCCCAAATTTGAATACTGGTGGGGTTGGGAGGGGCTTAATTTTGACATTTGGGAGTTGTAGGTAAAGGCAAAGGTTTTCCCCTGACGATAAGACCAGTCGTGACCGACTCTGGGGGTTGGTGCTCATCTCCATTTCTAAGCCAAAGAGCCGGCGTTGTCCGTAAACACCCCCAAGGTCATGTGGCCGGCATGACTGCATGGAGTGCCGTTACCTTCCTGCCGGAGCGGTACCTATTGATCTACTCACATTGGCATGTTTTCAGACTGCTAGGTTGGCAGGAGCTGGGGCTAACAGCGGGTGCTCATTCCGCTCCAGGGATTTGAACCTGGAACCTTTTGGTCCGCAAGTTCAGCAGCTCAGCGCTTTAACGCACTATGCCACCAGTTGTAGTTACTGGGATTTATAGTTCACCTACAATCAAAGAACCCCTTAAATCCCAACAATGATCAAATTGGACCACAGTACCCCCATGACCAACAGAAAATACTGGTCTTTGGTGACCCCGCTGAACTCCCCTCATGACCCCTATAGGGGTCCTGACCCCCAGGTTGAGAAACGCTGGCATATAATGAAGGCGATTGGTGATTTGAAATACATCAGTCATCAAATGCATTCTCCCTTTTTCTTATCACAGTATAGTAACCCTCTGCTACATACTTCAGGCAATTTTATGAAGTCATGTGCTGAGATGTCAGAACAAGTTATTCACCTTTATTTAAAAAATAATGGTTAAAATTGAAAACAGAAACAAAGGCTGATTCTGATGTTTCTTGAAGGGTGTTTTTGTTTTTCAAGAGGGCATACTTTATGCAATAAATTTTATCATCTCATTGACACGGCTTTGACACCTAGTATGATGATATATCCCTTAGGCTGGCAAGCAAAGAAGTGCTTTGCTTTGGAAGAAAAAAAAATCTCTACACCCTTTTCACCTAAACTGTGGCAGATTTGTGGTTTAGATGCCTCTGTTCAATATTAAGCAGAATGGAGAGAGAAAAGGGGCTGTTCTCCTCGAGTATGACTTTCCCTCTTTTTGTAATTCTTGGCTTGGTGTCAATTGCTCCACCGCTGGCCTTGCTCTCTCTGGTCCCATGCCAACTCCATTGGGCTCACAGTCTCTAAGGTGCTGACAGAAACTTTTTGGGCCGTACCAAAGATTTTATGTCAGACGTCAAGATACACAGCTTGATAAACATGTCTGCCTCTGGCGATTGGCAGCATTCTTCTGGAAAAGAAAACAAGAAATGTTCTGTGTAAACAAGAAAAGTGGTATGAATAGCATAGAATAACATGGCTTTGAGGTGTGTCTGGATCACTGGCTTTTTTATTTTGTTAAATTACTTCTGTGCTGAAGCCGCGGACTTGAAGAACATACGCTCTCATAGCTACTTTCTCTGCATCTCTTCCCAGGCTTTAATGCTTTCTTTTGGAAGGAGCAAACACCCAAGATATAAAGCACAGTGATTTTTGTAGACATCTTGAAATGTCTAGGAATAGTCAACAGTTTGGGAACTATTGCATACTCAGTCTTTTCTCCCCATTCATTTCCCCCCTGGTTGGGGAAAAGTCTCTGACCAAAAATATTCTGGGGTAAACAAAACATGTATGGATCTCCAAAATAAAATTGGAAAAAAAGGAACAAGATCTGGAATTTTATATCTTTTTAATCAGTATGGATGCAGCCAGAGTTGCACAAAAATTATGCTGATTGTATGTGTAAGTGCAAGACCCTTAAATATACAATACTGTAATGAGGAGAATGGTGACACAGGCTCAATCTGCTCTGCACTGCCCTATATTCCGGGATCTGATCCCAGATTATCTTCTTATCCCAGATTACCTGACAATGTGGACTCATATAATCTAGTTCAAAGCAGGTAATCTGAGAACAGATCCTGGGATATAATGCAGTGCAGATCCAGCCTGTGTCATCAGTTTCATTTTTGATGAAAATTCACAAACATCTTTACATTGAGAACAGCAAGCCCTTGAGCTGTTAAAGCACTCACATTCAATAGAAATCATAATTGACGGATATTACCATCCCTAACCCATCACTGAAGTTGTGGATTGGGCCCAAGGACTGCATCACACAATCCCTGGGAACAATCCATGCAGACCTCTCAGATTTCTGTGATTGGGAATACTCAGACTGGAGAGGAAAGTCCATTATCTCCAAAGAATCCCCCCCCCCCCAAGCTTTCATTTTTTAATGTAGTGGGCAGGAATTGCACTTGCTCATGTGATAAATCTGAAAATTGATAATCTTGGAAGAAAAGGCAAAAAAAGAACAACGTGTGATAAGGAATGACAAACTGAACTACCATATATACTCGAGTATAAGCTGGCCCGAATATAAGCCGAGGCACCTAATTTTACCACAAAAAAAAACTGGGAAAACATTGACTCCAGTATAAGCCAAGGGTGGTAAATTTCAGAAATAAAAATAGATACCAATAAAATTACATTAATTGAGGCATCAGTAGGTTAAATGTTTTTGAATATTTACATCAAGCTCAAATTTAAGATAAGACTGTCCAACTCTGATCAAATCATTATTCCCATCTTCTTCAATGTAAATGTGCTTATGTATCCTTTTAATAATAGAGTAAAATAATACATGTAATAATAATAATAATAATAATAATAATAATAATAATAATAATAATACAGGAAAATAATACATATAACAATAAATAGAGTAAAATAATAAATGCAACAACAATAATAAGATCAGAGTGAAATAATAAATGTATTAACAATAATAATAAAAATAGAGTAAAATAAATGTAATAGTAGCAACAATAATAGAGAAAAAGAATAAATTTAATAATACCAATAATAATAGAGAAAAATAATAAATGTACCATATATTCTTGAGTATAAGCTGACCCAAATATAAGCCAACCAGGACCCTCACCTGAGTATAAGCCGAGGGGGGCTTTTTCAGTCTTAAAAAAAGGGCTGAAAAACTAGGCTTATACTCGAGTATATACAGTATGTGTTGTGTAATTCTACACGACTTACCCTAACTGTAAGTTAATGCTCCTCCCCACACACATAGGATAACATCCTAAAAAAAATCGATATTTTTTCAGCCTGAGAGAACACTTCTCTAGGGATATCTAGGTCCTCCAGCATATTCTATGGTCAATGTCTGGTTGAAGCTGCTCATAGAATTGAATTGGAGGACCTAGAGATCCCTACATAAGTTTTCTTCCTAGAAGCCTCTAGGAGCCCATCCACACTGGGCCCATAACGCAGGAGCTCTCGCAGTTTTACCGGAGGTGTCCAAACGACGTATCCAATAAAACTGAATTAATTTGATAGCCCATTAGACCCACACTTTCATGAAAGGCGTGGGTCTAGTGAGCTATGGGTTTTGTGTGGATTGGACGAATCTGAGGGATACTCACCCTATACCATGTATAATAGCAGCAGCAGCAGCTACAACATGCATGCTAGATTTCTCAAAGTGCTATGTTTTCAAGGATACTGATGGGATTGTTGGGTGCTGTGTTACCTATTTATGAAAGGAACCATGAGCAAAACCAAACAATGGCTCCAGCTGCGAATGGCGGGAAGGCTGGGTTTCCTGGTTCTCTAAATGGGGCCTCTGTGTTGGCTCGGGACTTCCTTTTCCTCAGCTGATTGCAGATCATAACGATCCGCTGCTGCTCGGACAGGAATAATTAATGGACTAAGTGCAGGTTACTGGCTTCTGAGCAGCCAAGGGCAAGAATGCCTGTCCGTTTCAGCCTCAGCCTAACCCACTGAGACACTGAACTTCCTGAGTCAATAGTGATCCCGTAATGCTAACAAAAGACCCCTATTGATCATTGCCCTCTGGCAATTACCAACAGCGTGAGGCTGTCCCTCACAGTTTGTTGGCATCTTTTGACAATTTAAATGTGGCTATTTAAAAATACACAAATATCTCAAACACTCTCTCAAAGGAGTGGACTTACAGAGATCTCTAATAATAAAACTTTCCTGCAAATGCAGAAACAAATAGGATATTTTTTCATTCATGGATCCAAGAAATGCCATGTTATAATAATGTATATTCATAAACATTGCCGATTCCTGGTCAGCTACAAAGCAATTTTCTGAGAGACTGACTTCACCACATCCTGAGTATAGCCTACAATGGAAAAAAGTATGTTATGCCTAATTGTGTTAAAAACAGACCTGGCCTCTTTGGGAATGTATTGTGCTGCTTTCTGACATTCACACGGGTAAAATCAACCAATCCCTTCTCACCCATAGCTCAGTTTGGTATTGGTTCTGTTGTATAGCCAAGTGTCAGCACTCATCATTGTTTGGAAATGTTGGGGTCCAACTATACACCTTAGGTCAACTAGTGTCACTTCTTCAGATCTGACCGTTCTAAAGATGGAAAACCCTGAACTATCATTTAAAATTGCTCATGATGCCTTTAGACAAAGTTATGATGTTTTTGGCATCGTGATAATCTTGTGAAGTCCAAAAGACCTGGAGGACCAACGTTTAAGAACCACTGCTTTACAGAGCTTCAGGCAGGGGTCTTTCCCAACCCAACAATATTTGGAATCGCAACACAAATTGCTTAGGATGGTATTGCTCTCTGTAGAACTTTAGATGGAATATCAATCTTCCTAATTTTCCCCAAACTGGGAAATTCCCGTTTCCTCTCTGTTCCACATATGTGCACACCTGTGATATCATTTTCATCCTGTCTTTGATTTCCTACATAAAATGAGAGACAGTTTGAACCTTCCCCCCACCCCCTCCCGTCATTGAAATGCATTGTTGTCAACTCTCATGGCAATAGAAGTTTTTACAGCTTTATCATGGGTTTTCTTAGAAATGTTGAGAGTCAACTGGAGGCACATCTGGAATACAGAACATTTCTCCAGAGGCATCTTTATTTTAGAATGAGTGCATCAGCTTTTCAAGCCTATCCATTTATTTACTACTTGAAAGTAACACTTGATGGGTGTGTGAGCACACACATGTGAGCACATCTGTATGCATTTATATCTTTTTCAGCTGATTTCACTAAACTGATGCTGCAGGTTGTAATTAATGATCTAAATAGTAAACCTTTAGCTAGGAAGCCAATTTTAACTTGTGCCTTAAAGCATGGAAAAAGCATGCTGTAGTGACTTTGGTATGTTGTGAAAACATTGCAACACATTTTTCTTCTGACAAAGAGAGCTTTTATTTATAGCTGTTATTTTGTTGATTACTCCTTTTATGGGTCGTTTGATTAATATGCTAGTTTATTTACTTAGGGCAATGGTTTGAGTGCCAGACTAGAAGGGGTGTCAAATTCATTTTCAATGAGGGCCACATTGGCTTTATGGTTGCCTTCAAAGGGCTATTGAATCCATGGCCAGAGAATCTGTGGATACAGAATACCAACTATTACTGTTTTACATAGAGGTCAGTGCTCCAGTTTGGGTCTTCAGATGTCATTGAATGACAACTCCCATGTGGATTTGGGATAATGGGAATTGCAACCCTACAGAACTTGTGACCCTGAGTTTGGGGAAAGGTTAAGGGCTATTTTAAAATCAGACATCATATCCCCAAACCATGTATCTAAATCCAAACCTTACTATCCTAAATGAAGCAAACTGCCATCTTCCAGACGTTACTGTATTACAACTCTCATCATTTTTAACTGTTATGTTTTTACTGTATTGTTGTTTTTATTGGCACTGAATTTTTGCCAGCTCTATAAGCCGCCTTGAACCCCTTTGGGTGAGAAAGGCATGATAGAAATTATGTAAATAAAAATAAATAAATAATATCAGCTCTAGTCATGATTTCTAATTATGAGGAATACAGGAGTTGTAGTCCAGCAACTGGAAGGCCACATAAAATGACATGGTGGGCTGGATTCGACCCACGAGTTTTGAGTTTGACACATGTGAGCTAGATTGTTTAGGAACCGACCCAGCTCTCTTGGCACCACCTGAATTGTGTATCCAGATTTGGGTTTCCCCCCAGATTAATCTGGATGAACCCCCATGTGACATTTAGCCGCTGCAGGACTAATTGGTCATCCCATCAACTGAGGTGGTCAGTGTAGGTGTGTCCCAGGATTCAAATCCTCATGTAGCTATGGAAATACAATAATTGACATTTGGGCAAGTATACTCTCTCAGCCTCAGAAGAAGACAATGGCAAACCCACTCTGAGCAAATCTTGCCAAGAAAACCCAATGACTGGTTTGCTTTAGGGTCATGTTGGAAGCAACCTGAAAGCACATGGGGATTTATTTAATCAATCAGCAAAGCAGCTGTAAATTCTTCCACTATGTTGAATAATTTGTTCATTTTTCTTATGATTTCATCACATGGACAACCCGCCTCTTCACGCGACGCTAACCTACCTGTGTTAGGAGGGAAGTGTCCTGCAATGCTTCCACTCCAGTTGGAGGAGGAGCTTCAATAAGAAATCTAGTGACATTGTGTGATGGGCAGCATGCCCATTAGCATCATAGGACTCTAAAAAAGGTAAGTGCGATGAGGTCCCTAATTGTTTGGATCTAAAGACTTGAATATTTCCAGCCTTAGCTATTATCTTTGCAAGGTTATGATGATTTCAAATAACAGATTCAGGTCCATTATTTAACACAGAGGCTTATTGACATTACTCACAATTTATCAGCTCTCTACATCAGTGCTTTCAGTATAAACATTTTCTATCTTAATTCTTTTAGAAGGTTATGTGTTACACAAAACGAGCCAAGAAAGTGAAGTGGTTTGATTGTTGAACTAAGGCCCCTTCCACACAGCTGAATAAAATCCCACCTTATCTGCTTTGAACTGGAATATATGGCAGTGTAGACTCATATAACCCAGTTCAAAGCAGCTATTGTGGGTTATTCTGCCTTGATATTCTGGGTTATATGGCTGTGTGGAAGGGCCCTAGGACTCCGGGTGATGAAAATTCAAATTGCTGCTTGACACAGAAACCTATTGGGTGTCTTGGGGTAAGTCACACTCTCTCAACCTTAGGGCAAGGTAAGGGAAAACCCTCCCTGGAAAATCAAGCGATAGGTTTGTTTGCCTTAAGGCTTTTGAAGGCACAAACAAGAATAACAACAACCATGGCACAGATAACATGCCTGAACACAGATTTTCAATAGATTTAGATTATGACTGGGGTGAAACACCATTGGTTATCCTGCCTAGGGAGTTACTGTCCATACATATTTGAATGGCAACATACCTGTCATCCTAGTTATAAGATAGATACATGCTTCTATTTGGATGGAGTAGAAAATAAAAACATACTTATTTGACATCTTTTATTGAGACACTTAAACCTTTTTTTGACTTTTAAAAATTGCCATTATCCTTAAAAGGATAAGATAAAATATAATCTGTTAACAGCAATAAAATGTTGAAAAGGAAGCATTAAACAGAAGGTGAATTGGAATCCTAACAGCAGCAACAAAATCCCCCATGTTAACCATAAAAAGTTTGGAAAAATAAATAAATGAAATACCTTTTTATTTGACAAGTAGTACCCAACAGAATTCAAACCTAGAGAATACAAAGAGTATTCCAAAAATTTTATGGCCACCACTGAGAAGGTCCTGCTCCTGGTTATCATCTGCTTAGACTTGGTCAGAAAGTTGTGATTGCAGAAACCCTGGAACACACCTTTTTGTAGTGTGTCTCCTAGGTATTGTATTTACATGGCTAGATTAGTATGTGAAAATGAAACAACCTTTTCCATGATAACACCATACTTCTAGAACAGTGGTTTCCAACCTTTTCTTGACCAGAGCCCAGTTGACCAGGGACCACTTTGACCATGAGCCACTCCCCAATATTAGTACCGAAAGGGTTACGAATCAGTTTTTGGTCAACTTTAGATTCGGGTTGGTTATTTGGGGTGATGATTCACAAAAGTACACTGGATATACCACACCAGTTCTAGTTTCTGATACAGAACATATGCCATCCAGTAGTCACCATCTGCTCACCCACAGAAAACCATATTTAATAATCTAGAGCTGATGTGGTCTATCCAATGTAATGGTCAGCTCTACGGAAAGGACTGGAAATGAAATGAACAAAGAGGAAAGAGATTTGTGGACTGGATTTTCGTTCTCATGGCCCACTGCTGGGCCGTGGCCCACATGTTGAGAACTACTGCTCTAGAACGTGGCTCTACCAACTCACTATCACACAATCTTTCAGAAAAGCTTTGAAAAACCACTTTTTCGGGAAAAAAACATTTTTAGCATACGGGGCTCTTGACTTTATCAATAACTGCTGTAACAGATAATGATTGTGTTGGATTGTATTATTTGCCCTACTATTGTTTTTATCTTGTACCCTGCCTTTAAAGATGTCTTAAAGCACATTTAATTAAATAGAGCCTGGATTTTATTTCTGCTTTCCATCTCCCTCTGGTTTTCCTGGCTCAGTAGCAGCAGCATAAGGCTTCATATGGTTACAGTAAATATACTAGCATGATGGCTGTTATTTCAGGACTGCTGAGTGCACTCAGTATTTCTGTCTTTCTCCTGTCACATGATGGCAGGAGCGGACCCCTGGAGGGATGTATATCTAGAAAGAGTGGGGGTCTCCACATTGCCAATCCAGACTTAGGAGTTTCTATTCAGTTCTGTGACAGCAGACTTGACACCGCTTTTGATTTATGTGTTGTGTTGTGTGTGTATGTTTTTAAAAGTGATTTATTCTATCTCTCGGTTTCATTTCCTGCATTAATGAGTGTGGAGAGCTTTAATTTTTAAACCAGCAGGGCTTCCATGCTGATTTGCTTCATGCTTTTGCGACTCCCGGTTGATCACGATGTTGTAAATCTTTGAATTAAGTATGTGGCTTATTGTTACGGTTATTATCGCTAGAGCACACCGCTCTTGGAATGACTATAAATGGGATTTGCTGATATGGCTGCTTCGGCAAACGGGAGCTGGAATGCATCCAGCTCCATGGGGTAGAAGGGTCAGCGGGTGCTGGCATTCATGTTCCAAAGAGGATAAAAAGATTTTTGCTGTTAGAATAAGCACATAGGTTGTACATGAGAGATTATGATGAGATCTTATCAGTGATATGTATTCATTAACAGACGGAGGCAAAGTGGACATTCTGTCAGTAGCATAACAAAACACGATGTGAACATTAGTACCGATAACTGGCTGCTTCTTCACTAATGTGGAGTTTTGAGCGAGGCTTCTTAAACTTCTTCCACTCTCTACCCCTTTCCACATGAAACATTTTTACACAACACCACAACACCATATAAAATAGGTATAAAAATTGAACAATCAATAATAATAATAAATCAGCATTTGCAAGGTTTGCTAAACAAATTGAATTTCCTTTTGATGAAGTACATTTGAAGCTTTTTCTGCAGAGTCTACTGTAAACACTGCACATTGTTGCTATCAGATTTGTATAAATTTCTAAAACAGCCGCTAAGTGGCAATCAGAAAACTTTAACTGTTGCCAATTTATTCGCAACCTCAACATTGAGCTAAGGGGAGCTAAAGGGGACCCCATTTGTGGTCAGGATCCCCAATTTAAGAAGCAGTGGTCTAGAGCATTCTCTTTTTAGTAAAGGTAAAGGTTTCTAAGCCGAAGAGCTGGCGTTGTTCATAGACACCTCCAAGGTCATGGGGCCAGCATGACTGCATGGAGCGCAGTTACCTTCCCGCCAGAGCAGTACCTATTGACCTACTCACATTTGCATGTTTTCGAACTGCTAGGTTGGCAGAAGCTGGGGCTAATAGTGGGCGCTCATTCCGCTCCCCAGATTCGAACCTGCAACCTCTTGGTCCGCAAGTTCAGCAGCTCAGCGCTTTAACACACTGTGCCACCGGGGGCACAGTGTTTACTCTCTGTTTATTCTCTTTATATTATAGTTATCAACATATCCTTATCAAATTCACAGCTTAGAATGATTACTAGTTTGGGCTGAAGCTCCTTTGGCTCTCCAACCAGCAGATTCAAATGTTGTTGTCCATAAATAAATGTTTCAAAATTCTGAACAAATTGTTGTCCAAACTATTGTTCTTGTACCCTTCCGCTATGATTCTTCCATTTTTTTGGAGTTTACATAACCTTTGTCTGAATTGATCAGAGGTGTACAGCCTCTATAGACAGGGAAGTATATTGCATGGAAGCACACTCATAGAAGTTTTGTACCATAAAACCCATGGAAAGATCAGGAGTTATTGAAAGCCACCTTGAGTTCCTATAGGGAGAAAGGCAAGATAAAAATAATCTTAATAATAATAACAATAATAATCAATTTGCTAATATTAATTTTGTTACATTATTTTTAAAATAATAAACCAGAGTGTACAGTACATTTCTCTCAGTGAAATTTAAAATAATTTGACAACATTTTGGAAGAAGTGCCAGGAAGAATGTGATATTTAATTGGCTAAATTGTTTCCTCTTGACTTAGGTTTTCATTGTGCAGTATCTGTGGTAAGTAGTACAATGGGCATCTTGGAACAGGAGGGAGGAGCACGAAGAGGAAGTCTGCAGTGCCATAGTCCTTGGCACAGTTAGACATGCAAGAAAGCAAAGCTACAAATGAAGGTGGATGGAAATTAAGGGGAAAGAATAACGAGAAGTGGAAGATGAGAGATATATGGGGAAGAAAAGAGCAAAAGGAAAGAATCAGGAGACCAAAGACTCACAGAAAGTGGAGTGGAATATGAAAAAAGAAAAAACAAATCCGAGTAGGTGGATTGAAGAACACATGGAGAAGCAATATAGTAAAAACATACATTTAAATAATGGTGTAGAATTTATAAAATTAAAACAAACCTTCCCCATTTAATAGAACTATAATTGACTTAAGGGTTGCTGCTGTTTTAACAAAGGTGTATAGGGTAAATGTAATGCAGTGGCACTTGCCTACTTACTTTCCTATCTCTCTGATAGACTTATTCTTCATTAATTTACTTAATTGCATTCTTTAAAAAAGTCATCAATGTCACTGCCTGTTGCAACTTCCTCTGGCAATGAATTCCATGAGTTAATTAAGTGTTGCACGAAGAAGTACTTCCTTCTGTTTGCTGTGAACCAACTGCCAATCAATTTCTCCTGCTGGTCCAGTTTCTTTGTCTGTCTGTGTGGGAATGTGCAACATTCTGAGTGGTGGCTCTTAAACTCCCGGTGATGGAAGCCAGAGTTTCCTGAAGCTTAACCAACAGCTCTGGCTTGCCCGAGCCAGACAGGTTACATTTGTTTAATTTAAAGCAAAACTTTTATGGTTTGGTTTGCAGCAAGGGAGGCACCGCACATTCCATTGCTTCCTGCAAGTATGTCTAGATTCATTCTCAAGGAGTAAGCTAAGTTTATGGCATAAATATAAAATCAGGAGTTATACAGCTCTGGTGAAGGCTATAAACATGGTGGTACATTGCATTTAAACAAATGTGTGTTTTTTGCAAGGTGGTTTGGCAAACATTTTGCCGAGGGCAGTACGGAGGGGAAGGATCATCTCCTTTCTAGTGATACTGATTTTTAATCTCAGTTACACCATTTCCCACCTAAAAAAGCAATAGTTCAGTCTCTTGGGAGACTCTTGTTCTCTAGGGAAGAGATAGAAAATAGGCTTGTGCATAGATTCAATTTGGTTGGTTCCCTTCAGCTAATCCAGTTTGTTTGGCTGGCCATAATGGTAAGGGCTCAGTTGCCTTGTTTTTTCAGCCAAAATGGCCCATGTGGCAGCCAGTTGCAGCTTCTTCCCTTCTATTCATTCCTCAAACACAGGCTCCCTTGAAAGGAAGAAAGGAAAGGCTCCCAGGAAGGGTGCTTCCTTAACCCCGTCCCTCAAACCCAATCTCCATTGAAGGGAAGAAATGAAAGGATCCCAAGAACGGAAAGGGGAGCCTTGTAAGTTCCCCATTGCTGCAAATTGGCTGGATCATCCCGGATCTTTCAGCTGCCTAGCCAAAAACAGATTTTTCTATTTGCTGATTTTCAGGAGGCTCCCGAAAATGGATCTGGGCACCCAGCAAAATTTGGATACTAAAAACTGATCGCCCTCCAGCTGAATTGAACAAGCCTAATAGAAAAGACCAGCTCTAAAAGCAGCTTGTTGTGTTCCTTGAGTGGGCCACACACACATATCCACTCAAAATGATAGTCAAGTTTGTATTTATCTTATTTCCTGGCAACTGTCTACTCTTGCTGGCAAGCAAGACATTGAACAGCATGTTGTCCCAAGGAAATGGCCCAAATTTTATATATTGAATCAACTGTTGCATTGGTGAATCAACAAATCTCAATCAATAAGTACCAGGCCCCATCTACACTGCCATATAAAATCCAGATTATCTGCTTTGAACTGGTTTATATGAGTCAACATTGCCATATAACCCAACTCAAACAGATAATCTGGATTTTATATGGCAGTGTAGAAGGGGCCCTAATGGATCAACTCTCTTTATGAGGAACAACGGGGCTTTGGCCAATGTGCCCAGCTTCTTTGTGCACTTCCTTCTCCTTCGAAAAGGATTTAAAATTATCCTAGCATTTGCTGGGCTAGGGGATTGGCACCAAATAAAATTAGCAGTGAGCAATATACTAGATAAGATTTAAAGGGATGATCATGTGCCTTGCTTTATTGACAACAGGTCTTAGTTTGAATCCAACTTTTCTAGGCTGTTTTTCTGCTGTTCCTGCTGCTGAAGAGGTGGAAGGAGAGAGGCAGCAAGAAAAAAAGGCCCCTCATGGGTGAAAGGGAGTGAGCCCTTCCATTCTTTGTTCCTCTTTTCCTTCCACCCTTCTTCCCTACTACGTCAAACTCAAGGGATGCAATTCTCTTGCTCCTTCTGTAAGAAGACTGAATATTGAAAGAAAGACTGCTGGGGCTCTTTTTTTGGACATTCATAGTTTCACATGCATGTCCTCCCTTCCATTTCTTTCTGGCCAACTAGTGTGTGAGTGGTCGGGCCCCTGGTGGCACAGTGTGTTAAAGCGCTGAGTTGCTGAACTTGCGGACCAAAAGGTGCCAGGTTCAAATCCCGGGAGCGGAATGAGCGCCCGCTGTTAGCAGTTCGAAAACATGCAAATGTGAGTAGATCAATAGGTACCGCTCCGGTGGGAAGGTAACGGCGCTCCATGCAGTCATGCTGGCCACATGACCTGGAGATATCTATGGACAATGCCGGCTCTTCGGCTTAGAAATGGAGATGAGCACCAACCTCCAGAGTCGGTCACGACTGGACTTAACACCAGGGGAAACCTTTACCTAGTGAGTGAGTGATGCCATACATGAGAATACTGCAATGACTGATGATTATGCGAATAGAAAGAACTATGCATCCAGCCACAAATCAGGGAAGTTGAGGTGTCACTGTGATGCCTTCCTGTTGTAAATGCTGTGTTCTACTTTGCAAGAAGAATGACTTCTTTTGCTCTACTTGTGATCTGCAGTGGCACAATGGGTTAAACCCTTGTGCTGCTGAACTACTGACCTGAAGGTTGGCTGAATTGCTGATCTGAAGGTTTGCAGTTCGAATCTGTGAGACAGGGTGAGCTCCCATCTGTAAGCTTCATTTTTTGTCAACCTAGCAGTTCGAAAACATGCAAATGTGAGTAGATCAATAGGTACTGCTTCTGCAGGAAAAGGCAAAGAGACACTCCAAGCAATCTTGCCGGTAAGAACACAGGCTCCTTGGCTTAAAATAAGGAAAAAAGCATCTCCACAGAACTAGAGATGGGCACCGTCTCCAGAAGCTGGAAATTAAAGAAGAAGCCTCTGCCTTTGTTTGTTTTTTAAAGAGGTTTTAAATATTTTTATTGGATTTTATATACATAATCATAACAGTAGTACTTCCCTTTCTTTAACATTTGCTATCCAAATCATCTTATATTTTTCCCTCCTTCCCTCATCCTCCCTCCTCAACCACAGTATATTTCTACTAATCTTGCAGGTCCATCCACAGGTAAAATCTTTGTATTTTTTTTTCTTTGATGTAATTGTTGGCTCCTCCATTTTTCACCCAGTTTAAGTAGTCCTTCCATCTATTTGTAATGTCCTTTTGTTTATTCGTTCTTGTTACTTGCTTAGACATAATTCCTGTAATGTCTAACAACACGTGATCATACATATAATCATTCCAATTACTTAACATCCATTTCGAATTGTCTCTCCATCCTCTAGCGATCACTGTGAGTACTGCTCTTATTGTTACTTTAAATAACTCTTGACAGTTAGTTTTTATACTTGGATGATCCAAGACTCCCCAAAGTAGCGAATCATTATTAATTTGTATTTTTATCCATAATAACTCCTGAGTTTTTCCTTGTATCATTAGCCAATTTTTTAAAATTCAGAACATTCCCACCACAAAAGGGAATAAGTACCTTTTTCTTCATTACAATGCCAACACTTCAAATTCTTCCCTTTTATCATGTAAGCCAGTTGTTCAGGAGTTCTATACCATCTTAATACCATCTTTTTTCTAATTCGTTATATTTTTCTGTTTTTATTTTATTCATGTTCCTAATTATTTCCTCTATTTCTTGTATGCTTAATGATTTAACCCCATTCCATTTGTTATGTATTGCTCTAATCATAAATTCCTTATCTTCTACCATTAATTTGTATATTTTTGCCTTTGTTTGTGTTTGTCTGTCCCATTGTATATTATTGTAAAGGTATTGAATGTTTGCCTATGTATGTTAATGCTGTAATCCGCTCTGAGTCCCCTAGGGGAGAAGGGCGGCATATAAATAAAGTGTATTATTATTATTATTATTATTATTTTATTATGACACAGCAAACAAGATAGACATGCTGGATTTCATATCACAAAATCACAAGTCGAACACTTCCCAAGTGTCTAGGACTGTGTGATGTATTTTCGGATTATGTGTGCAGATCCCAGTAGGGTGGCCTTTTGCAGTTGGCAGATCGTAATTTTGTCAAGGCCTATTATTTCCAAATGCCGGCTGAGATCTTTTGGCATGGCACCCAGTGTGCCCATCACCACCGGGACCACCTGTACTGATTTCTGCCAGAGTCTTTGAAGTTCAATCTTGAGGTCCTGATGTTTTTCGTCAATGCGACTGTCACCTGGGATGGCGACATCAATGATCCAAACCTTTTCATTTTCCACAACTGTGATGTCTGGTGTGTTGTGTTCCAGAACTTTGTCAGTCTGGATTAGGAAGTCCCACAGTATCTTTGCGTGTTCATTTTCCACGATCTTTGCAGGTTTGTGATCCCACCAGTTCTTTACTGAATCATTTGTATTCTTCTTCTTCTTCTTCTTCTTCTTCTTCTTCTTCTTCTTCTTCTTCTTCTTCTTCTTCTTCTTCTTCTTCTTCTTCTTCTTCTTCTTCTTCTTCTTCTTCTTCCTTTGAGTGTTTGCCTTTAGTTCCAACGATATGATTTAAAATAGGCAGAGTAAACGGCACCATTAACAAGACTGCCATGGTTTTCTTTCTGGGAGATAAATTTGTTCCCCTGGCAGCTGGTAGCTTTCATGTCAATGAGGTGGTCAAAGTTTTAGTCTAAACTTTGAAGGTGCTGAACCCAGTCCCACTGACTTGGAAATCACAACTATTCTCTTTTTTTTCTGTTCTAGCAGAATCCTTTTGCTGGCTGAGCCAATGACCATTGTCTTTCCTCATCTCCTTAAGTTTCCTTTACATCAAGCTGTATCTTTTTCCAATCGCTGATTTTACAAGCTATAAAAGCTGACTCTGCTTGAGGTTCATCTGTGTCTATTGGGTCATAAAATCTACACTTCACCCACAGGCAGTGTCAGCCAAGGCAGCTCTGCACTTGTGGCTGTATAAAACGATCCCAAATTGTTTGGTCAGGCTCTGTATGGAAGAATTACATTTCAGATCTCCCATAAAAGATCCATTAGGTTATAGCTGCATTAAAAGAAATCATTTATGAGGTTCAATTTTTATTTAACTGTAATTCCAAGCATGTGTGTCCGGATATAAGGAGAGGCAGCGGTGGCTTTTTAAAGAAAAGGAATTCCCACCATCAAATAAATGGAAGAGTATTCAGAAGGTATGTTGTACTAAATTCTAGAAAAGCCAGGTTGCTAATTGTATGTTGAGAAGGAGCATATTGGTTTATTACCAATGCAGGTGTGGAGCATTTCCTGTCACTGAAAATCTGTCACTCTCTGGCTTAGATCATGGCATGTCAATGTTTGTAAAAAAGTTAAGATTTTGATCATTTTCACTTTCTAAAAATTGATTAAAAGCCCAGTTATAATATAGGAATTGGCCAGGATGTGTAGCAACTCTGATGGCTTGGAAAAACATAATGCTTGTCCAGTTGAGTGTCCATCTCCCAAAGTGGTCAACCAGAAATCTCTCTCTGCCATTGTTCCTAAGCAAATCCTACCGAGAAATTTGCTGCTTCTAATTGTGAAGGTATCTTTCAAAGAGATGCCTTTTTTAGTCTACTTCAAAAAAGCATAAAGAAGTCTAATAGCACCTGTGAGATCAGCAATTACTGTTGGCCCACCACATTTGTGGAGTTGACTTTTGCAAATTTGATTACTTATGGATTTGAGTTTTAAAATGTCTCTAGGAATTTCTGGGTCTGTCAGTGTGACTCTACAGCCATTTTGGCCACATAACAGTCCACAAGAATTTTTGGACTGTAATTCCCATGATTCCTTGTTATGTGGATTTTTGTTAATGGAAACTCTTGGTAAAAGGCAAGGGGAGTGACACTGTTGCCTGCCAAAATGTCTGGAAAATGCTGTGATTTCCTTGAAGTGTTAGATAATACAATTATTGGAAGGTAAAGAAATAAGTACAGTTTGGCTCCTGTCGTTATGGGACCTGTACCCTGATTTCATATATCCACTTTTGGAAAAAAATATGGCCCTCAAGACATTTTCCAGGTCTTCCAACATGACTCTATTGTATTCTTTGGTTAGAGGTTTTTCATTTCAATAAGATTTCCTATTATTGGTGGTTTTGCCTATCCATGTAAAATCCAAGAAGCGGGCTTAGCACAGTGGGTTAAATTGCTAAGATGCAGAAAAACCTGCTGATCAAAAGGTTGGCCGTTCATGCCTGGATCGAGGCGAGCACCGATTGTCAGCCCCAGCTCCCTGCCCACCTAGCAGATTGAAAACAGAAATGTGAGTAGATAAATAGGTACCGCTTTAAGTGGGGAGGTAATAAAGGCACCCATAAGGACAAGTTGGTGATTTGATCGGGAGGACGTCTAAGGACAACAAAGCTCTTCAGCATAGAAGATGGATCAACCCCCCCCACCACCACCACCACCACCACTGTGGCCAGAGTTGAGCACAGTCACCAGATGTCGGAAATTGAAAAGATGGGAAAAGCGTGTACCTCTGTTTATGTATTGTCTGTCCCTGTTAGTTGTATAACAGCATTGAATATTTGCCGTATATATGTTCTGTAATCCACCCTGAGTACCTTGGGGAGATAGAGCAGAATATAAAGTTGTTGTTGTTATTATTATTAGTATTAGTATTATTAGTATTATTACTATGATGCTCTGTGTAGGATTTTTATAATGGAGATCCTGGTGTAAGATATAGCATGGGAGAATAAAATACAATCTAAGAAAAGTAAAGATAGTTTGACAGTGCAGAATGTGACAGTGAAGACACCAGGCAAAGGAGTAAAAGATAAAAGATGGCTACTGGGTATGTGTAAGAATGCTTGGAAGGTGATGACAAGAGTATATATGTTGAATGCTTAAAGGGAAACAGAGAATATCCCACAAAGTCTGTTCCTTTCCCGGAATCTGACGTTCAAAATATTTAGCTCCTTGCTAATATGCTGCCCCAGCTGTTGTGGTATTGGAACACATCCATGAGACTAAATCAAATTAACATTATTTTTCTCTAACTCAGTGGGGAGGTTGTTCAGTTCAGAATGCTGCCTGCAAAGAAGCAATATGCCAGGTTTTAGAAATGACACCATTAAAAGTATCAAAGATTTCCCTCCCTAATTATTGCATAGACACATTCCATTCTTATGGGAAAGGGTTTCATTGCACGTGGAGCAACGAACAAAATTATGTTGCAGGAAAGTCCATGTTAAACCAACAAATGTATTGCAGCAGATCCAAATATGTCCCAGATTCAGGGCTAAATCAGCTCTGCAAAATAAGGATCTCATTGTAGATACCTGCCCCTGCCGGAATGCAGGGGTTGCCAGGAAAGACTCCAAAGGCATGATTTGGCAGTAGCGGGTTAACTGAATCCTGGGAGGGGAAATGGATGACCTCCACTCTTAACTGTCACTTTTCCTTTTAAAAAATTCTGCACGCCTCTAGCATGCTGATGTGCATCTCTGCAGGAGTATACAAAGTGATAACTTGGTCTTATTGATAAGTGAAATGTCACACTAGAAGAAGAGGGAATATGTGAGGATATGTGTTTGAACAAGTCAGTAACCATATTATGCCTATCATAAAGTGCCCTTTGGTCCTTATATCTCATATTAATGTATTTTCTGTTGGAAATAGCAACCTTCTTCAAGTCTCCACTAGTTATTTGTTAAGTATGTAATTCACATTGCTTACTGTATTGTATAGGTGTGTATTGTTATGCCGATTTCCTTAACTCTATATTGTGGGAGGAGCTGCAGACCATGTGATCAGAATTGGGACTGTTCAGGACTCAGACTCCATTTTTGAAAATATATGCTTTCAGCCAGAGGCAGAAGTCATTAGACTCCATTGGACTTTCAGACTAGACAGAGACTCTATTAAACTCTCAGAACAGAGAAATGCTGTTAGGGATTCATGAAAGTGTTCATGAATCTGAGGGTGAGTTGGAATCTGAGAAGGAGATTTTGCAAGTACCCACATTTTAGGAGAGGTGAAAGGAAACAGAGCAGAGATGTCGTTCAGCTAGAATAGCTGCCAGAAATGCAGCTGAGTAATTAGGAACTGCCCTAGCAGCTGTGAGGGGACTCAGGGCTATAAAGCAAAAGTAGGTGCAGCCAGCTCTTGCTGGTAACAAACTGGCTCTTTGCTCTCCTTGTGCCTGCTTCAAGTCTGCATCTGGGAAACTGCTCCTAAGGATTTATTGCTGTTTCTTTGTCTGAAGTAAGACTGCTATTTGATTTGGGAATTTAACAGAGACTAAGAACTGTGTTTATCCTAAGACTTCCTTGCTTCCTTTTACATTATTCCACTGAGTGTGCCTTGCATGAATACTAGTGGATATTTACTACTAAGGAGAAGGTTGACTGAACTAGTTTTTAACTCTTCTCAGGGAGATTCCTGATTTTCCCAAAATGATGGTAAATGCCATTTTCCAAAAGGCTATGGAGATTTCCATTTTCCAAAAGGTTATGATTTCTAACAAGGTCATACCTTTCCAAACATCATAATTCTCCAAATTTTTCTCTATCTACAACTTCAATAGTAGGCTTGCAGCAAACTCATCTATATATATAAAAGGGTAATGAAATTTCGGCCTAGGACAAAACAACAAAACTACACATCCCAGAAACACTAAACTTGGCAGCACAACCCCTCATCCATGCCTCTACATTCATACAACAAAAAGAATAGAAATATAAAGTCCTAATTAGAGGGAGAGGAAGAATTGTTTTTATCCAATTGCTGCCAGTTAAAAGGCTAAGCTCGGCCCACTTGGTCTCCTAGCAACCCACTCAGCCCAGGGGACAGGCAGAGTTAGGCCTCACTAAGGCCTCTTCCACACTGCCTATAAAATACAGATTATCAGAGTTGCACTGGATTATATGGTAGTGTAGACTCAAGGCCCTTCCACACAGCTATAACCCATTTATAATCTTATATTATCTGCTTTAAAATATCACAATGAATTTAAAACACTGACTACAAAAACATTGACTACTAAAAGGCAGACTGCGTTGGATAATCCAGAACATTGGATAAGCGAATGTTGGATAAGTGAGATTTTACTCTACAGGGGAAAACCTTTACCCTTTACCTTCACTACCACCAATTCCTCAATACTTTATTTCCCATACCACCATACTTCGCCACAGCAACGCGTGGCTGGGCACAGCTAGTGAGTTATATGTTATAAAACAACCAAACAACAAAACCTGGTCCCAGCAGCTGGCAAGCAGTCCTCTCTCCATTCTTCCTGCCATTGCTGTGGCCCCTGAAGTTGGGAAGAATAGCCAACATTTGTTGGCTTTAATCTCCTTCCCTGAAGCCATCCCCTTTTCCCTGTGTGTTGTGTTTTGTTAGATTGTAAGCCTATGGGAATAGAAATGTCAAATCAACAATTTATAAGCTGCTCTGGAAAGCATTTTGGTTAAAGGCTAGGATGTAAATGCTCGAAACAAGAAAACAAATACATATTTTGGGACTACAACTCCTTTGATTTGTCTCTTTCCCTCCTGGTTAGTTATTCTAAGAGCCATAGCCTGGTGCGGGGAGGGGGGGGATTTTCCAAGCTCTCAGAAGGGGTGACCTGGCATATGTATGTTGACCCAGTGGAGCAAAACCACACTATAAAGATGGAAGAGGAAAGAGTTACAGTGTAATAAATATTGTCAGTCCACTAAAAAATAAAATAAAAACCTAAACCGCATTTCATGGGTGTTAGCAAATATAGTGGTGTTATTGGATTAAGTTCTTATTTTGGTAACCCTGCTTCAATTGTCTTACCCAGAGCCCATAACTATACTTAGATACATGCCATTTCTCCGTCTTCATTGCGGTTGGATCATCTCCTTAATCCCAAGTAAGTGAAACTGAAGGAGCTACTTCAGATTTAGTTCAACTATTAAAAACACCAATGGAACACACCTGCCCCTCCCAGGAATAAACCTTGCTCTGCAAAACCTCAAATTTTAATCAATCCATCTGGAGTTGTTAGGTGTGCTGAAATACCTTTCACTAACAGCCTTTCTTATGATTAAAAAAATCCCACACACTTAAAAGAAAGAAGGCTACATCAGTGCTCCTTCATTTCAGTGGTGCAGTGGGACATCTACCCCATACCAGAAATGAAATAAAATTATTATCTGTGTAATTACGAATTATAGATTATCATAGGACTGAGCGGGGTACAGACTACCACTATACACAGGAGCAAATAATTTTTTTACAACTACATTTACAATCGTTTCATTTATAGTTCAGGTTCTGCATAATGGACTTGTATCGTATTTTACAGAGATGAGTTCTCTGTTTGAAAGTGTGCTGGAGGACAGTCCTCTATTTGAAAATTATTCTCATTTGGGACATTATCCAAGTTAAGTTTCACAATAAAGAACTTCAAAAAGGAAGAAAGGTGGTCTTGAAGTTTCACTTCAGCACTTAAATACTTGGTATTCACTTCCAAGAATTTGCAGCACTTTATCAGTCACCTCGTGTTTGCAATATTTATATGGTGCACCTTACCCAGTCTCCGTTTTACAACCTCTCCGTTTTAATCCGTGTTTTTATTAGTTCTTGTCATTTGTTTTTATTGGCTAATGTTTAAATTTTTATAATTGTGCATGTTTTTTGTCTATTGTTGTGTTTTATATTGCTATTGTTTTTATTCGGGCTTGGCCCCATGTAAGCCGCCCTGAGTCCCCTTTGGGGAGATAGAGGCGGGGTATAAAAATAAAGTTGTTGTTATTATTATTATTATTATTATTATTATTATTATTATTATTATTATTATTATTATTGGATGGAAGATAGAACAGACACAGTCAACTGTTCAATCTATCCCACTCTGAGATGTTTTATGATATTTCTTATTTACATTATAATAACTACACCTACACTTGTATCCATACATATACAGGCAACCGCCAAGTTGCAAACATCCAGTTTATAAATGATTCATAGTTATAAACGAGGGTGAGACCACAGGAAGTGAGAGAAATCTACTCCTCGGAAGGGAAATTCACTACTGAATTAGCTATAATGGGGAAAAGTTGTCTCCACTGAAGCTTCGTCACCAATCCTTATTTCCACAACAAGCCAAATTTTTCAAAATCCAATGATCACATCCTCTTCCGTTCCTGTATCCCCCTCACTATTCTTAAATGAGCTGAGGCTAGTTATATATATGGAGAAATGAGTCCCTCTCCTTAATCCAACACTCCATCTCTCTGGGCGATTCCTCCATACTGCTTTCCCTCCAAACACCAGCAGATTTGTCCCCTCCAACAGAGTAAATGTATTCAAATAGAAACTTAGAAAGAGAAGGGACCTGTGTCAGCTTCTCTGACACTTAAAAATAAATTCAGGTAGAAAAATCCATTTTGCAAAGCCGATAGAAAGAAGGTCGGTTGGGGCGGGGGGATAAGAGGCCCAACAGGGAAAACAAGAGAACCCAGAGAAGGGAGAAGTAAGGATGGGATACAATAGCATAACTAAAGACAGGTGTGGATGTGATTGTCTTCAAATCATATGCCACTTGTACATTACCTTTTGCTTCAACAATGCGATTACTGCAAGAAAACAGACAGTTGTGATAAAGTCAATTTTGGTGATGTATAAGAGGCCACATGATTCATTTTTGTCTACTTGACATGATCCGTGCCCAACATGGAAACATCTCTAGCTCTGTTTTGAAGTCCACAAGCTAGCAAAGCCAGTTCCAGCTAGTCTCCAATTCCTGAAATTCTGTAGTACAGTAGAGTCTCATTTATCCAAACCTCGCTTATCCAAGTTTCTGAATTATCCAAGCCATTTTTGCAGTCAATGTTTTCATGATATTTTGGTGCTAAATTTGTAAATACAGTAATTACAACATAACATTACTGCGTATTGAACTACTTTTTCTGTCAAATTTGTTGTATAACATTATGTTTTGGTGCTTAATTTGTAAAATCATAACCTAATTTGATGTTTAATAGGCTTTTCCTTAATCTCTCCTTATTATCCAATATATTCACTTATCCAAGGTTCTGCTGGCCCGTTTAGCTTGGATAAGTGAGACTCTACTGTACCTTGATCAAGTCCAATGGAGATAAGGAGCACTCTTGGGACTGTCTACATCCTTTCCATGGAATGACTCGATTATGAAAATGTTAATCTGTCTTTCTGGTCGGTAAATTCTGGGAGAGATGACCTGTGATAGTAACATTTCCAAACCTTGCTTCCCTTATGTAAATAAAATTATAGCATGTCCAATTTAAAACATCCATTTTTCTGGAATAAATATGAAATATTCATATAAAATCAACATGGTCTGATTGAAGGCTGAAGCATGAGGTTTTTAGAGAAATGGATCTAATTTACATATGTTTTAAATGTTATAATGTATTTTAATCATGTATGTTTATAGTTTTAATTGATGACACGTACTGTTTTTGTTTTATTATTATGTTATTGGCATTAAATGTTGCCAACTGTTGTAAGCCGTCCTGAGTCCCCACGGGTGAGAAGGGCAGGGTATAAATGCCGGAAATAAATAAATAAATAAATAAAACAAAAAACCAAGGACAATAATTTCCAGGAACCTATCACAGTTTTCAGGATTTCCTTAGAAATGTTCATTGGATGAATGGGATTCTTTTCCATGAGCATGGAAGGCCCATCCAGACAGGGCCCAAAATGCTAGAGCTCTCGCATTTTTACCAGAGGCATCTAAACGTTTCCGGTAAAAGCAAATTAATTCAAGACAAAGCAGGAAAACCCTGCTTTGTCCCAAATTAATTTGATACCTGGTAAGATCCGGGGCTTTCCAAGTGTGGGCCAAGTGTGGATTGGGCCCGCGATCCCCAAGCCCCATCCACATAGCCCTTGTGGGTTTTTCAGGGTCCATGACTTCGGAATACCAAGGGGGCATCAACTCCCTCCCCAAAAACTCCAAAATAAGAATGTACCTGGCCACCATTAAAGTACTTCTGAGCTCTCCTGCACGTAGAATCTTTGTTTCGTGTCAGGAGTGACTTGAGAAACTGCACGAAGAAATGATGCACCAAGAGACCGGGGGTGAGGAGGAAAATTGCTCCTTGCCCTCCCTCCTGGTGCATCGTTTCTATGCGCCAGGAGGACTCCAGAAGTACTTTAATGGTGGTCAGGTATATTGTTTTAATTTTTAAGGGCTTATTTTTGGGGGTTTCTGGGTGCCTGGGTGTTCTCCTGAAAATGTTTGTGAACCCCTGATCTATATTATAACTCAATAACTGAATTAATGACACCCTTCCAATATAGTAACACATTTAGCTGTTAATAACACCACCATCGAAGGATGTCTATTTTAAGGCATTTACTCAGTATTCTCCAACTAGTTTAAAATGTTGAGATCTAGAAGTGGAAAAGTTATTTTTTGGATTACAACTCCCAGAATTCCCCAATTAACATGACCACTTTTTTCCAGAACCACTTTTCCAAGCAGTCTTCTCAAGCGATCACCTAGATATTTTAAAATGTATTACTGTTCCTTTTTGTCCTAAATACAAGACCCAAACATTGCACAAGGAGTTGATTATTGTGCCATTTAAGTGAAAGCGTACATTTCTAGTCCTTTAGACAAGAACGAAAAGCAAAATGTAAATCACAGATGGGCTATTCCTGTTGTTCTATACTTGTAGCAAATGCCACCATTTCAGAACTTTTCCCCTTGCCTCATTAGCATCCCATTTTTCTACCAAGAAATTCGCAATGACAGTTTGGTTTCTTAAAGTCTCCAAGTTGTGGGTTAGGATGAATGATAGCGATTTGCATGGTCAGCTCTGGATTTTATGTGTGTGTTGGCAGAAGGTATTGGTGGTGGCTCAAGCAACATTTCCTCAGTGGATTCCTCTCCCCTCCACTATCATGACTGATGATTAATTCTGATCAGTTCACCAGATGTTTTTATCCCCAGAAAATGAGTATCGAGAAACAATGAAGTCTGTGTGGACCCTATTTAGACCCACCAATACCATTATTAAACTGTGTTAAAATAATGGAAGATACAATAATGGATGTCATAGTTGCAATGAGAATAACTTCATTTTAAAAAGTATCTGCAAAGCTTCCTTACATGTTGAGCCAAAGTTCATGGAAACTAACAGAAAAGACCATCTGAATGGATTGTTACGGATCAGTTCATCACAGTGGGATAAGTGAGGTTGCTGCAGACTGGAATCTCTTCCATACTCTAAAATTGGGCCATTACACAGCTGGTAAATCTTTTGCAAGAAATTTCATTTTAACCTACATTTACAGCCTCATCCCCAGCTTCCAATTCAATATCCCTTTCATACACAGGTCTACGGCAGTTATTCCCATCAAGAGGCTACAATAGATGTGCTGAAAAGTGGCGGAGTGGAGTAATACCTAAAGTGCTTTTACGCACACTGCCAAAGTTTTCAGGAAGATTAATCAGACAGAAGTACCTGAAAAGCTGGAAAAGCTTCAAGACACTTCTGAATAAACACATTCATTGGGAGCTGGTGTCTCCTTCTCTTGTGCCTTGTAAATCCTTGAGGAATGCAACAGGGGCCTTGGGATAGCCCAAAAAGAGATTTACAGAGGGTGTGAGCCAAAACATGGAGGACATGTAAAGCTGTTATACAGCTGACATTCTCTCTTTCTTCACTGAGAAAGCCATTCATCCGTACGTATTTAAGAAATGATCTTTTGTGAACATACAACTTCATATTATTTGCCATTGAAATGGGTACTTAATCTTTTTTTTAAGTGCTTCATGTGTTGTTCGTGTTATTCCACCTTTTCTCCAGTTTGGCAACTCAAATAGTAAAAGATAAATAAAACTCACAACATATAAAATGTAAAATATAAATTAACTAAGTGGTGGATCAAAGCAGTTAAAAATAAACCACAAAATGAAAGCAACAAATAAAAATTTCAGCATACTACACAAAGTCTGTTCCTGCCGTGTTCCCTGCCCTTAAAAAGAAAAATCATTTTTCAAAAGCCTGTTGGCAAGAAGAAAATCTTCATATCCCTTGGAAGAAATGTTCCATTCCAGCCTCTCCAGGAAGCGAGTTCCAGAGCCTGGGAGCAGCCACTAAAAAGGCCATCTCCTGTGTTCCCACCAGGTGGACCTTGTGAGGTTGGTGGAACAGAGAGAAGAGCCTCCCCAGAAGATCCAAAAGACAGGCCGATTACAACTTTCATTAAAATTCAGCATTTGCACTACTTGGGATTTATTTATTTATTTACAACATTTATACCCCGCCCTTTTTTTTTTCGTGTCAAGAGCAACTGGAGTTGCTTCTGGAGTGAGAGAATTGGCCGTCTGCAAGGACGTTGCCCAGGGGATGCCCGGATGTTTTGATGTTTTTACTGGTCTTAGGAGCCCCCAGATGGCGTAGTGGACTAAGTGACTTGAAGGTTGGGTTGCTGACCTGAAAGCTGCCAGGTTCGAATCCCACCTGGGGAGAGTGTGGATGAGCTCCCTCTATCAGCTCCAGCTCCATGCGGGGACACGAGAGAAGCCTCTCACAAGGATGGTAAAAACATCAAAACATCCGGGCGTCCCCTGGGCAACGTCCTTGCAGACGGCTAATTCTCTCACTCCAGAAGCAACTCCGGTTGCTCCTGACACGAAAAAAAAACAAAAACCGCCCTTCTCCCGAGGGGACTCAGGGCAGCTTACAAATATTGACAAAACTTAATACTCAAAAATGCAATCATAAAAACAAAACAATACATACAGATCAATTAATAACATTGTTAAAACACATTATAAAAACCTTAAAAACGTATATATAATTAATTCTGTTCGTCCGAGATCCTCATGCTTCATCCTTAAATCAGGCCATGTCAACTTTATCATTTACTCATCAAAAGCTTGGGAACATAACCATGTCTTCAGGGCCCTTCTGAATCACAGCAGGGTAGGAGCCTGTCGGATATCTCCAGGGAGGGCGTTCCACAGCCGGGAAGCCACCACCGAGAAGGCCCTGTCCCTCGTTCCCACCAGCCGCGCCTGTGAGGCAGGTGGGACCGAGAGCAGGGCCTCTCCAGATGATCTTAGTGATCTTACTGGCTCGTAGGATAAGTCAAATCAAATAAAATGGAATATGCTCTTATGAAATCAAATTAATTTTCAAGGTGATATGTAATAGGTTTTAATCTAGCCATTTGGTTATGTAAAACAGAAACATCACATTGATATTTTTATTTCTGTGTTTCAATCAGAGCAGTTTGGATACACCCCATACAAAACATATGCCAAGGAAAATGTATTCCTAACTCTGGGCATTTCTACACAGCCATTTAAGCAGTGGTTCCCAACCTTTGGTCCTCCAGGTATTTTGGACTCCAACTCCCACAATTGTTAACTGCTGGTAAACTGCCTGGGACTTCTAGAAGTTGAAGTTGAAAAGACCCAGAGGACCAAAGGTTGGGAACCACTGCATTTAAGGTGGCTGGGGGGGGGGGGGAGGTGTCACATCAGCCTGTGTAGATCCACATGCAGTTTGGCTGATGAAAGTAAACTTAGGGTAAGCTGCTAAATGCAGCTGTATGCTGGATTTAAAAAACACAAAGGAGTTCTGAATTCTGGAGGATTTTTGAGACCAAAGTGGGGGGGGGGGGAGGACTTACATATGGTCTCTAACCAAAACTTTGCCTACTTCTAAGTTATGCCATATCAGTCATCTCAGATCAGTGTCTATTGTATAAATGATTCCAAGCCTGAAGCTTAGGCCCTTTCTACACTGCGACATTATCCAGATTATCAAAGTAGATAATCCACATTATCTGCTTTGAACGGGATTATATGAGTCTACATTGCCAGATAACTCCGTTCAAAGCAGATAGACTGGATTTTATATGGCAATGTAGAAAGGGCTTTAGTGACACAAAACAATAGAGAGGTTCATGTGCTTAATTTGCACAATATATACTGGCTTGTATTTGGGGAAATCAGATTATGGCAACTTCAATCACCATGCATGATAATGAACATTTCACTGGACTGTAGTTAATGCAGTATCTTATTTTTTATGTGGGATGTGGTTTAAAAGAACAAGCTGGCATTTCAATGAGGTTGCTGAACCGTAATTATTTTATGTTGTTTGATCTCCTATTATTTTCTTTGGAATGGGTGGACAAGAAGTCAAAGTGGCTCACAGGGTGATGGCCAAGACACTACCTTTCTACTGGTATATTTTGGATCACAGTTCAGGTCAAACCCAGATTCCAAACTGAAATGAGCTGTGTTTTCATCTTTGCCTTCCAAATAATCCAGATCATAAAATATACCACTTAAACTTTGGCAGTCTCCTGTCCTAAGGAGGCTTTATTGCTCGGCTTTACTTTAACACAGAGACAAGTCCTTCTAGGATGAGGTTCAGACCAAGGTCACACCAAAGAATATCACTTGTATTTCTTCCTAGCACTGTTATGTGGATAGGGACCGGGGAGCAAAGCTACAGGCCTGCTTGCTACACACTGCTGACATTTTACTACCTCAAAGACATATGCTTCATGACTCTCCAAGTGCATCTCCCCCAGGACCCATGGAGAAGAGGAGGAGGAAGAGAAGGAAATGGAGGTGGAGGCGATGGAGGAGGAAAAGCCTAAAGTGGAATCATTTTTTGTCTCTTGTGAGACAAGCCGTCTTGTCATTCACATTCGAATTTAGCCCAGATGTGAGCTACATGACCTCACCATAAAGGTCAAACTTGCCAATCTGATTTTTATTCTTTGCAGCCAGTGTTCTTTAAAAAAATACTAAATATGATGGACAAAGGTTTCCATACCCATTAGTGAAGGATCTACAGTTATGTCCTTGAATAGCTTGTGCCTACACAAATATTCTGTGTTATCGTGTGTTGGAAATCCACCACTGATTTAAACTTTTCAATGCTTGGAAATATTGTTAACTATCAATGAGACAACAGGAAGTGAGATAAATCTACTCTTCAGAAGGGAAATTCACTCCTGAAAGAGTTATCATGGGGGAAAGGTGTCTCCACTGAAGCTTTATCGCCAATTCTTGTCTCCACAACAAACTCTACATGACTTGCACATATTGAACCTTGTGAGTCCTTTTAGTTTTTTGTTGGGCTCTTTTTGTTGTTAATGCAACATATTTTGGAATACCCTTTTGAAAACTGAATTATAAAAGTTCTACAACTGCCAGAAATGGACAAATCATCTTATTTGATAAAGGAGAAGTTGACTGACAACGTTTCAAAAGAATGGGATCCATCTGTATCATTCAAAAAGAAAAAAAATGTGAAAATGTGTGCGGGTTTTGAAGATTAAGTACAATATTAAAATAGTAAAAGGCGAAAGATTTATATGATCTGAAGAGAAACCAGAGTATCAGGTCTTTTCAAGGCTGGTTGTTTGGCTTTGATACTTTGATGTGGCCTAAGGGCTAATCAGTAAAAAAATGTTCTATTAAAATAGTAAGATAGACTAGAGAAATTGTCCAAGAAAGAATGTTAGTAGGATGACAATCATACTTTCAATGTACATCTTTAAGTGTTAACTTTTTAAGTTTTAGGTGGGGGTGTTAGTTTTAATGGGTGTATTGGTACTATAGGTACTGGAAAAGTAGCAACTTTACAGATTGAATAATGACACTTGTATTGCTGGAATATACTGACTTGCTGCAAGAGAACAGAAACATTGTCTGGTTATAACCCCGCAACCCAACTCCAGCAACAAATACAGGAGCCAACAGCAATATTTACTCTGTCTACAGACCTCCTCAGTCACTAGTAGGTGTGCAAGAGTCACATTACACCAAGCATTGCTTGTTGGGAGGCAAAAGGAATGGTGGGTCTTCATTTCTAAAAATAAAAGTGTGGCTGCAATTCAGAGGGCTGCTTGTTGGTTGAGACAAAATAAATAAGTTCTGCAAGTAGCGAAGAGTAGAAGTGAAGCGAGGGTGTGCAACAGGGGTGGGCAATTTACACACACGCCATAGAGCCAAGTGCTTGTGAGAAAATATTTTCAAGGGGTCTCCTCTTCGCTCCAGCCCAGGAAATAGCTTAATCAAATAATCCATTTTTATTGGACAAATTGGTTAGAAAAGTAGGATGCTTGGCGGTCCTCCAGTACTAATAATACTATTAACAGGAGACTTGGGGGGGGGGGGGGGGTTGTTGAGGACGTAGGCCAGATTAGAAAGAATGTGTATGCTAGAGAGGCAAAAGTGGAATTTCCATTGGAGGAGGAAGATTTTTGTTTCTAAGAGTATTACTATTTTGAATTTTTAAAACTCTAGGAGGAAAGTTTCACAAGGACCATCTTGAAGATGAAATGGCCACATGGAGATTAAGAATAGGCAGCAGCCTCTTTACCTGCACAAATGCTCTTCTGCTGGAAAAACTTTCTTTTGCCCAATATCTTGTGCTTGCAGGTGCCACCACAATCTGGATGCATCTAAACTCTGGAATTAATGCAGTTTGACACCACTTAAATGTCCACGGCTCAATGCCATGGAATTATGGGAGCTGTGCTTTTACAATCTTATGATTTTTTTGTTGGACTTATGACACTATTAATAGCCTGCTATTTCATTTATTTATTTTAAAATTTCTATTTAATTGACTCTGAAATTTTAGCAGATTTAACAGACTTATAAGTGTTATTAGTGTGCTTGCAGTGCAGAATCATAGAATCATAGAGTTGGAAGAGACCTCATGGGCCATCCAGTCCAGCCCCCTGCCAAGAAGCAAGAAATCACATTCAAAGCACCCCCGACAGATGGTAAAAACAGTAAAAGTTTAAAAAAATGAAGTTAAAAAAGGGAAGACTTCATTTTTTTGTTTGTCTTATAACAATACTCTTTAGCCTTTCTTTTCATTTTACTCCCAGAAACTCCGATACGAGGATCCCAAAGACTGAGAAATATAATGTTATAGGGCTCACAATCTTATATTATAAATTCTGAATTATTTGTACCTACTGTGCTTCAAATTAAATGTTTCATTCCATCTTTGCAATTTCACTATAATTCCACTTCAATTACCATGGCAACATCCCCATGGGATCCTGAGGTTTGTCGTTTGGTGAGACAAGAAAGCTCTCTGGATTAGGACTCTATGTAGGCTGAAAATCTCCGAATTTTATAGAATTTTTCTATAGCAATTATAGTGGAATTGTAGAGCTATAATTTTGAAGTGTGAAAGGGCCAGTTAGTTTTAATATGCTTCTAGAAATTGGATGGTTATGTGTTGCTTTCGTTGTGTGCCTTCAAGTAGTTTCCAACTTACAGTAAAGCGTAAGGGTATCAACAAAGTTTCACAAATGGCCAATGTTACTCATGTAATTTCCATTATCAGTTCTGTTTGCCTGTAATTTCCTTCTCAAATCATTGACCTCACCGTCTACACTCAGCATTTAATTTCCTTCTGATCTCACTGTCTACAGTCCTATCCCACACTTATGCTCTAAAATCTGAAATTCTGGATAATGACCCTTCTTGTATCTGATGAATCAGGCTACAGTCCTTAAAAACTGGGTAATAAATATGTCAGTTGTTAAAGTGCCATATAATTCTTTGTAACCATGTAGATCTACTTCAGTAACAGCGAAACATTTGACACTCATCAGAACTGAAGGCCATTGAAAGCTTATTGCAGTATTTCCAAGGCACTTGTCCTGCTCCTTAACAAAAAAGTAGAATAAAATAAAATAAAAACACTCCTCCTATTTGAACGTTTCCCATTCAGCAGCTATCCAGGCAAGTAGAGTATTGGAGTGCTGCTGGAAAAGACAGAAAGCTGTTTCATGTCTTGAAATGCGAATGGCTCAGGGACATGGCAAGCCCTTTCCAAAACAGAAACGGAGACCAAACACACACTCCATTCAGAGAGCTATTTGCAATTCAGCAGAACAAGGTGTTGCTTGTACATTTATGATAAGCAATTTGCTTACTCGGTCGAAAAGAGGAAAGGTCCCTTAATTTCTGGGTAGTAAGGACATGTAAAATAGGGGATTTAGCTGTTGAACAGGCTTTCCAAATCCTCATCCCTGGATACGATGACAGGTCGGATTCCCAACGGAGCACAGAATTTGCTCCTTTGGCACTGTTAGTATAAGGGGACTCCCATTCAGTCTATTTAGAAAAAGAAGCATTTAAAGAAGCAAGAACACCGGCTTTTGATAAACATTTAAACAAACATTTTAATACACAAACACAGATGTGTACATACACACAGTCTATTCACACGGAGAGAAAATTCTGTAATGTCTTGATTTAAAAAGCTACCAAAGCTAAAACATGCAAATGTTTATTGGCACAGGGCATCATGCTGCTTGGCAGTCATTTTCCATCTGAATCAGATGTAAATTGAGGTCAAAGGTCTGCAAAAGGTCATTGCCTAACTTGACATGCCTTCAAAAGACTAGAGACAATCATTTTTTAGTTGAAAAAAAAGGATATATTTCATTTTTATGATAGTACAGACATAGCTATAAAATTTACAAAGCTACACACAATTAAAGATCAGTGGCAATCAGATGTTTCTATTCAAATTATATTCAAAATTATTGTTGCTGTGTGCAATTTATAGAAATGATAACAATCATCATCATCATCATCATCATCATCATCATCATAATCATCTTACAAGTTATAGATTAATTCTAGGAATAATAATAATAATAATAATAATAATAATAATAACAACAACTACTACAATAATAATCATAATCATATTATAATAATGGTGACACTAAGATGGATCTCTCCATTGTCTTTCTTGGGAAGATTTGTTTAGAGAGGATTTGTTTTTGTCTTCCTCTGAGGCTGAGAGAGTATGACCTGTCCAAAGTCACCCAGTGGGTTTCTGTGGCCAAGAGGGGAATCAAACCCCATTCTCCAGAGTTGTCTGTAGACATCTCCAAGGTCATGTGGCTGGCATGATTGCATGCAGCACCATTACCTTCCCATTGGAGGGGTACCTATTGATCTATTTACATTTACATGCTTTCGAACTTCTAGGTTGGCAGAAGCTGCGGCTAACAGCGGGAGCTCACTCATCTCCCTGGATTCAAACCACCAACTTTTCAATCAGCAAGTTCAACAGCTCAGCGGTTTAATCCGCTGCGCCACTGGGGGCTCCTAAAATGCATATATCAATACAATTTATTAAATGGTTAGGCACAATATAGTCCATGGGGGTATGACTGCTGCTGAGTTCATTCCCAATCTTTTTTGGTCTTGAGCTTGTGCCACTCCGGACCTTCGGGAAAGGTTTTTAAATGAAAAAATCATATATTTATTTGTGGTCTATTCATGAACTGGGCCTGGTCTCTGAGAGGTCCCCTCTACATTGTGGGGTTCCTCAGGGGGCCATTCTCTCCCCTCTGTTGTTTAACATCTATATGCAACCACTTGCTCAGCTGGTCCGAGATTTCGGGCTCGAGTGTTATCAATATGCTGACGACACTCAGCTTGTGTTAAAGATGGAAGGCCAACCGGAGTCTGTACCCGACAGTTTTAACCAGTGCCTCGAGGCCATTATTGGATGGTTGCGTTCCAGTAGGTTGAGGGTGAATCCAGCAAAGACGGAGATCCTATGGCTGGGCCGACCGGGCAGTGGGGATATCCAGTTGCCAACCCTGGATGGCGAAGTGCTACGCCCGTCTTCACTAGTAAAGAGTCTGGGAGTCCTCTTGGACCCTTCATTGACGATGCAGGCCCAGGTCTCCGCCGTTACCAAAACTGCCTTTTTTCATCTTTGGCAGGCTAGACAGCTAGCCCCCTATCTATCTAGGGACAACCTGGCTACAGTGATCCAGGCTACAGTCATCTCGAGACTGGATTACTGTAATGCCCTTTACATTGGCCTTCCTGTGTCGGTGATCCGGAAGCTCAAATTGGTGCAAAATGCAGCTGCCCGGCTCCTTGCGGGAGTCCCGATAAGATGCCACATAACACCAATCTTACGGCAGCTGCACTGGTTACCAATTGAGCACCGGATCACTTTCAAAGTGATGGTGCTTACCTTCAAGGCCTTACATGGTCCAGGGCCGATGTACCTGAGGGACCGCCTCACCCCCTACAAACCCTAGAGATCCCTCCATTCTGAGGACCAAGACCTGCTGGAAGTCCCCAGTTTTAAGACCTTGCGTCTAACTGCAACTAGACACAGAGCCTTTTCAGTAGTGGCGCCATCTCTGTGGAACACCTTGCCACCTGAAGTCCGTGCCTTGCGGGACTTGTTGGCCTTCCGCAGGGCATGTAAGACACACCTGTTTCGGCAGGCTTTTGAGTTCTGTTGCTGATGTTTTAAAAGGTGCCTTTAGGATGTTTTAAAGATTTTTTTAAAAATTATGTTTTTAAAATG
Organism: Anolis carolinensis; assembly: GCF_035594765.1. Classification (NCBI taxonomy): domain Eukaryota; kingdom Metazoa; phylum Chordata; class Lepidosauria; order Squamata; family Anolidae; genus Anolis; species Anolis carolinensis. Next base: position 82,895,319 of record NC_085846.1, read on the forward strand.
TTTTTTAAATTGTTGATTTTAGCCGGTTCTTGTAAGCCGCTCCGAGCCCTAGGGGAGTGGCGGCATATAAGTTTGAAAAATAAAAAAATAAAATAAATAAACTATATATCATTGAGGGGAGGTGGGTTATCGAGGCTCAATAACAGACTGGTTGGACTAACCAGACTAGTAGACTGAGATTATTTCACTAAGATCTCTATTCGGTTTTCTGAAAGTGCCTCCAGTTGCTTGGACTACAACTCCCATCATCTCCAGTTAGAACAGTGTTTTTTTTCAGGATGGGGGAGGAAGTTAGAAGTTAGAATGTTTCAAAGTGAAGAAGGTGGGTCAATGGAGTAGGAAATGGAAGTTCCATGATTCTGGTCATGGGATTTCTTGATCATTATACACAGGTTGGATCTACATTGGCATATAATACAATTTGAACCCATATAATGTACTGTATTGTATGGTTCTCTTCAATGACCATACAATGCATTTTAGACTGTATTATATGGCAGTCTAGATCCAGCCTTAGATTCTAGTAGAATTTTCTATTCCCAAGCTTCCTTCCTTAGAGGAGATTTGATGGTGTAACAACCAATGTGTGGGATTAGATTTTCTTCCTCTACCCCCTACAGTCACGAAAAAGACAAGAAAAATAGTTTTTGGAGGCCAAGTAGGGATTAAACTTGTTTTTCTTTCTTTCTTTTTTAATATAGCCGCTCCCCAATGCTACATGACAAACTGATTTTGAAATACGTTTTTTAACAGAGTGTGATATGGCAAGAGGGCCAGATGTTCTCAGGGAAAGAGAGATGGAGAAAAGAAACAAATAACAGGCCAGTATAAATCTTTCTTCTGAGCCTAAGGAGTGATTTGGATCCCAGCCCATGTTAAATCGCTGGACACAGATCTGCAACTTCTTGGCTCTAACCACAGAAAAACTTTATCCATCTCTTTGGAATTTATATAACAAAACAGCCTGGAACAAATTCTTATCACCTGTTCTAGCACATTTTACACGTGCCTGCAAAATGTTTGATAGGTTTTGAGTAGATGAAAGAAATGTGAAGTATGAAGGTGACAGACGTGACTTTACAAATGTATGTTCAATGCAGGTATACTAATAATGGGTTGGCCATAGCTTCCCTAGTGCATTCAGGGCCAGCCCTGCCATTAAGTAAAATAGCTGATACAAGGGGAAGATGCTGAAGGTCACAGAACGAATACTACTCAATGTGTTCCATACCCTGACCCTAAGTTACCATACTGTCCTCAACTGTAGTCCTGTTACCACTGTTGAAGCAAGACTCAACCTGCTTATTTGTCAGTTTTGTTCATGGATTCAAGCTGGTGTGTGTATTGGTGTATTGTGGGCAGCAAACCTGGATTTGAAAAAGCACAAGATATAATATCACCAGGCATTACAAGCATTAAGTTAGCTCAGGTTGAGCTCCAACAAAACCATGGAATAAATTTGGGATCCAGATCAATATTTCCTTGGGCTACTGATACTATAATGTATTGTTTTAGAACACATGTGTCAAACCCAAAACTCATGGGCAGTATCTGGTCCACATCATCATTTTGTGTGGCCCACATGGCTTTTAATGCCGGGGCAACATAGTCACATTTATACAGTCTTATACAGTAGAGTCCTGTTTATCCGAGTTCCGCTTATCCGACACTCCGTATTATCAGAGGCAAATGTCCTTCCCCGCTCCCTCTCTCACTCACTCCACTGGGTCCCGGTGTTGCTGGAACCAAGCCGGATGAGCGAGTGAGGAACAGAGGGCGGGCAAGTGAAGGAGGGCAGCAAACGTGCTCACTTGCTTGCTCGCTTGCTCCTTCTCAAGGCCGGGCCTCGGTGCTGCCAGGACCCAGCGTGGCGAAGGAGCTGAGGGATGGAGGGTGGGCGAGTGAATGAGGGCAGCAAAGGCCCTCCCTTGCTTGCTCACTCACTCGCTCGCTCACTCTTTTGCCAGGCCGGGCCCCTGTGCTGCAGGGGCCCGGCGTGGTGAAGGAGCTGAGGGACAGAGGGCGGGTGAGTGAACGAGGGCAGCAAAGGCCCTCCCTTGCTTGCTCTCTTACTTACTCACCCCGCCAGATCCCCGTGCTGCTTTTGCCACTGCTGGAACCTGGCCTGGTAAGTGAGTGAGTGAGGGAGGGTGGGTGAGCGAGCACCCACCCTGTTATCCGTCAGTTTCGCTTATCCGTCATTCTGTCCGCCAGTTTATGATGGATAAGCGAGACTCTACTGTAATTATAAACAGGCCTTTGAATGCCACCATAAGCTGATGTGGTCCTCAGTGAAAATGAATTTGGACCTCATCACATGGATGAGGTCTTGCAATGCAATTTGCCACCTCCCATGGTAAATTAGTGAGGTAGCGGGGCAACCCTGCAGCCCTGCATCCTGCCTCGCCCACAGCTGATGCTTCTCCATCCCATGTAGGGAAAAATCAGCACTGCAGATTGGCCCCATAGTTTTCTGTGTAGAAGTTGGGATGCTTCGTCCATGGGGCCCTGGCGGAAGTCACCGTACGTCGTGTGATGCTGTTGGCAGGTGGTGAGGAAGAAGTGCCCCAAAAGCATCCTAGGACACTTATGTGGCCTTTTGACACCCCTGTTTTAGAGCAAGGTCTTTGAAGAAAGAACCATATGACATTTATTGTAACATTAGAAAATGTATCTAATACTGCCCAGGTTCATGTTGATGAGTTTGTTTATGTTTTGAATGAAACAAAACAGGTACATGAAGTACTATACAAAATAGACCCAGATCAGCAATTTTCTTTTGGGAAAAAACCTATCTGCAAGTTGGTCCCAAACTTGCTAAAAATATTCAGGATGCCAAACTATGTATGACTATCTAGACTGATTAAAATGTTTCTATTGAATGTTGTTAATATAAGTGTAAAAAAGAAAGAAAGAGAGAGATCCTATGAAATTCCGATGACACCCCTTCATCCCAACTATAATGTCATGGATTGGGCATTTATTTGATAGTTAGGTAAGATTTTGGTTTGGACCATAAGTCACTGTTCGGCGCTTTTCCATGAAGGCTGACGGTTTCAGTATTAATGTGAAGCTGCTGTTCACCTTTATGCTTTTAGGCTAGTCATAGATGACATTTTTTTCAGGCCACACACAGGCATCCTTTTCAATTCTGGCAAGAGGCACTCAAGCTACCTCATAAATTACACCCATAAATATTTAGTGTACTCATATGTGTGGTTTTTGAAATAAAGTGGAGAAAAACCTGGGCCTGAGGAAACATAGCAGTTCTGAAGGAAAGCAATGTATATTTTGAATGGGCAAGTGGGGAGGGACCCTTTTTATGAACCCTATAAAAATTATTTGGGTGTTTAAAGCAGATCAGTTTTTTACACTAATACACTAATATTGTTATTATAGCATAATATAGCATAACAGTATTCCATATTATAATTGATTAATCCTATATAATAACAGAGAATTCCATTATTTCAGTGTAGAGTCTGATGTAGCCAAAACTGCACAGCCTTGGAATGAGATGGAAGTATGAACAGCCTTGAGACAGAACTTGGAAAAGATACTTCTTTGGACTGAAACCCCTGGCTGAGGGATTCTGGGAGTTGATCTCTAAAAAAAAATTTGGGATAGGTAGAATCACAAAGATAGCAGATATACAAAGTGGTAATCACAAAGTTGGAGAACTGAAAAGGAAGCAAAAATTGTGGGGTCATGGTAGCACAGTGGTTAAACTGCTAGCTGCAGGAAAAAGCTGCTGACCAGAGGGTTAGCAGTTTGAAGACGTGAGTTGGAGTGAGCTCCCAATTGTCAGCCCTAGCTTTCTGCCAACCTAGTAGTTTGAAAGCATGCAATGCGAGTAGATCGATAGGTACTGCCTTGGTAGGAAGGTAAAAGGACACCCCGTGCAGACATGCCAGCAAAAAGATCAGAGTTTGCAACAGCAGGCTCCTTGACACGGGAAATGGAACAAGAGTACCTCTTCATGACTGGAGTAGAACATCGCCTCCAGATGCCGAAGATGGGAAAAGGAGAAGGCCTTTTCCTTATCTGTGTATTGTATGTCATTGTTCGTTGTGTAAAAAGGCATTGAATGTTTGCCTATATGTGTACTGTAATCTGCTCTGAGTCCCTCTGGGGAGATAAAGCAGAATATTATTATTATTATTATTATTATTATTATTATTATTATTATTATTATTATTATTATTATTTACACAACAAGATGAGTCCACAGCAGATACTCTGCTGGTTGTTGTATTGGATCACATGTCAGACACTTCCCAAGTGTCTAGGACTGTGTGATGTATCGGCAAATAATGCGTGCAGATCTTAGTAAGGTGGCCTTCTGCAGCTGGCAGATGGTAATTTTGTCAGCACCGATTGTGTTAAAGTGCAGGCCAAGGTCTTTAGGCACTGCACCCACTGGGACCACCTTGACTGGCTTGTGCCAGAGTCTTTGCAATTTGATCTTTAAATCCTCATATCGTGTCAGCTTTTCCAGTTGTTTCTCCTCAATCCTGCTGTCACCTGGGATTGCTACATCAACAATCCATATTTTGTTTTTTAACATGATTGTGAGGTCAGGAGTATTGTGCTCCAAAACTCTGTCTGTCTGAATTCGGAAGTCCCAGAGTAGCTTGACATGTTTATTCTCTGTAAACTTTTCAGGCTTGTGATCTCACCATTTCTTTGTCACAGGCAGATGGTATTTGTGGCACAAGTTCCAATGAATCATCTGAGCAACGGTGTTATGTCTCTGCTTGTAGTCTGTCTGTGCGATCTTCTTGCAGCAGCTGAGGATGTGATCTATTGTTTCATCTGCTTTCCTTGCAGAGTCTACATTTGGGATCTATCGTTGTCTTTTCAATTTTGGCTTTGATGGCATTGTTTCTAATGGCTTGTTCTTGGGCTGCCAGAATCAGCCCCTTTGTCTCCTTTTTCAAAGTTCTATTTGTGAGCCACAGCCATGTTTTTTCTTTGTCAATTTGGCTTTCTATTATTATTATTATTATTATTATTATTATTATTATTATTATTATTATTATTATTTATGACACAGCAAACAAGATAGATATGCTGGATTTCATATCACAAAATCACAAGTTGAACACTCCCCAAGTGTCTAGGACTGTGTGATGTATTGTCAGATGATGCGCGCAGATCCCAGCAGGGTTGCCTTTTGCATTTGGCAGATCGCGATTTTGTCAATGTCTATGGTTTCCAAATGCCGGCTGAGATCTTTTGGCACGGCACCCAATGTGCCCATCACCACTGGGACCACCTGCACTGGTTTCTGCCAGAGTCTTTGAAGTTCAATCTTGAGGTCCTGATAGCGGCTGAGTTTTTCCTGTTGTTTTTCGTCAATGCGACTGTCACCTGGGATGGCAACATCAATGATCCAAACCTTTTTCTTCTCCACAACTGTGATGTCTGGTGTGTTGTGTTCCAGAACTTTGTCAGTCTGGATTTGGAAGTCCCACAGTATCTTTGCGTGCTCATTTTCCAATACTTTTGCAGGTTTGTGATCCCACCAGTTCTTTGCTGCTGGGAGGTGGTACTTGAGGCATAAGTTCCAATGAATCATTTGGGCCACACAGTTGTGCCTCTGTTTGTAGTCTGTCTGTGTGATTTTCTTACAGCAGCTGAGGATATGATCAATGGTTTCGTCAGTTTCCTTGCACAGTCTGCATTTTGGGTCATCAGCTGATTTTTTGATCTTGGCCTTAATTGCATTTGTTCTGATGGCTTGCTCCTGGGCTGCAAGGATCAGGCCTTCTGTCTCCTTCTTCAGGGTCCCATTCATGAGCCATAGCCAGGTCTTCTCCTTATCCTTATTATAATGATAATGATATTATTATTATTATTATTATTATTATTATTATTATTATTATTATTATTATTAAAAGGGAGGTAAATTGGCTGATATTCTACATTTTTTAGACATAACTATGGAGATGGAGCACCGTTGTTGCACCTATACCTAAGAACCCCCTTTCCTGCCCCATCTTACCTTTCCCATAAGGTAGTACTCCAGTCAAAGGTTTTTTGAAGCACCACAAATCAAATGATGTCTGCTACACTCTTCCAGTTATGGGACATATTGAGAACACAAGATAATCCTTCAAGACTCTGAGGTTCCTGGTTTGAGAGTTAGAGAGACCAGGAACCTCCGAGTTCTGCAGAATGATAATTTCATCTGCATCACTTTATTGAGATGACAGCAAAGGCATGTAATTTCCACCTTTTGAACATCCATAAGATCCATAGTTCCTTGATTACAAAGATGGTCAATTTCTCCATTCTTTGGTTATGTCCCACTTGGATTATTATAATAGCCTACTAGTGGCTATGACTTCTTTGTACTTGGTTTCCTTAGCTCTAATTTAGAGCAGTGACACCCAGGTTTTTAAAAATCTTGTAAATCCCTTCACTTTATACCAGTTTAAACAGAACCTGTTCCAAACTTTTGGTTCTTGTATTTAGGGCTCTGTGCTCTAATATCCCCCAGTAACTGGAAGCTCTGATAGAATGGTTGTACTATATTGGGATGCATCTACAGTGTAAATTAATGCTGTTTGACACCAAAGTAATTGAAATAGCTTCATCCTATGGAAGTCTGGGATTTGCGGCTTGGTGGATCACCAGCACTTTTCGACCAGAGAAGGCTAAAGACCTTATAAAGCAGGATTTCATAGCACTGAACCATGGCAGTTGAATGGCGTCAAGTTGAATTACTTCTACCTTAAATGTGAATCCTAAAAGTTACAAGATCTTAAGTCTGAGTTGTGATATAACTATTCAATAAATTCCAGTCACAGTGTTCATAATTTCTTTGTCCTTTTGGTGGCTTACTTTGTACCAAAACACGTTTTTCCAGCTGAACACAAGCTGATTTTAGCTCTCTTTTGTTTTGCTATATGTACTAGCAAACTATATAAACGCAGTGATGCAGATTTCCCTGTAAGACCCTGTACAAATTCCTCTTTTTTGTTGCTGTTTTCTCTTGGTTTTTTAATAACTCAGTGTGAGATATGGGAGGCAATCTTTAAAAGTTGCATGAATGGGGGTGTTGCATGAGTGTGCAGGAAGGAGTTATGTGTGTGTCTAGTGGGAACCTTGTCAAATCCCAGCCACAGAAGAGTTCAGAAAACATGTGTGATCAATTTCCATGGTGGGTTGATAAGCAGTACTTGTTGCCTCAGGTAAAAGCTAAAACGCATGCACTGGTGAAAATAATCACGTCTCTGTCTCCAGGCAGATGTATATTCGGCTTAGGGTCCCTGTATTATTTTCAGATGTTCATGCCTTTGCTCACATTCGAGGAGCGAAGGGGATTGATGCACCGCTACAGGATTATATTTCAAATGTGGCTTCTTGTAAGAACTACAGAAAGCCTCCCCTGTTTCTTCATTCCCACAACAGAACTAACAAATGACGCACCTTGACATTAAATTATTGCTAGGTAAATAGGCATAGAGCCATACATTTTGTAATACAAATCCTAGCAAACAATAGAGAACCGTGGAAAATACAGCTAAAATCAAGTCCCCATTTCCCTCACATATGTCTTAAAAGAACTGGCCTCAATATTAGGTAGAGCATGACAGATGGCTTGAGCAGCAGATATTTGGTATTATGAAAGGACATCAAATAGTGATCCTTTAAATTAGTTATTCTTTTTCTGCTGCCATGGAGAACTTACGGAGTAAGTTTCCTCTAAGTGCCAAAATAAATTGATAGCTCTTGGATATTATACCGCAAGGAATTGGTGCAATTGGTAACTCTATTTCAGGAAGCAAAATATCCTAAGCCAGCTCTAGGATCGCACCAATCAATTTTATTTATTTATTTATTTATTAGACTTGTATACCGCTACTCCCAGTTTGGCTCGGAGCGGTTTACAGAAATAGATTAAAACAATACACTTAGCTTTAGAATAACAATAAAAACAATAAAAACAACAATAAAAGCAACAATAAAAACAGGCATAGCCCCGAGTTTTTCACCCATTGAAAGCTTGTCGGAAGAGCAAGGTTTTGCAGGCTTTCAGAAAGGCAAGTAGGTCTCGGATAGCACCAGGAGTCCACCTTGACTGCCATGGTTCTGTACTACAGAATCCTGGGATTTGCAGTGAGGGAATGGCATTCAGAGTGTTCAGTTGGCGAACTCTAGTGCTCCACAAAGCTACAAACTACATATTCCATGGGATGGAACTATAGCCGTTAAAATGGAATAATTCTGTGGTATGAAAGGGCATCTGGCTTTGGACCTCTCATTTTATGGAAACACACAAAAAAGCCTATATATATATATATATATATATATATATATATATATATTTACTGGAAGGAAATAGAAAGATAATGCCACCCCTTCATTCCACACATTTCAACTGACACGACTTTTCTTTCAACATTGGCAGTGAGCTATAGAATCATAGAATTGGAAGAGACCTCGTGGGTCATCCAGTCCAACCCCCTGCCAAGAAGCAGGAAAATCACATTCAAAGAATCAGTGGCCAAAGTCCACCAGGGTGCATCCCGACTGTAGAATTAATGCAGTTTGACATCACTTTAAGTGCCATGCTTTCATGCAAGTCACAGTTTGGTGCTATACTTGTGTCATGCTGTACTTATGTCTAAAGGCATACCCAAGGCCTTGCTGGAGTAATGACCCAGCCAGACGGCCTTTCTGAGAACTGGTTTGATCTTGGTGAGGAGTAAGGGATCTTTGATCCTTCAGATTTCTCTAAATCCCAGTTGTTTCCCCTAGCCAAGAAGCTGGCTGTGTCTTCGTGAGTTCCAACAGATTGCGAAGCCCATTCCATACTCTGCACAGCAAAAAGAAATCACTATGGGTGCATATGCACTGTAGAATTAATGCAGTTTGACATTTCTTTAACTGCTATGGCCCAATGCTGTGAAATAATGAGAGTTGTAGTTTGAAAAGTATTTAGCCTTCTTTGCCAAAGTGCTGGTGCCTCAACAAACTACAAATCCTTGGATTCCATAGCATTAAGGTGGAGTCAAACTGCATTAGTTCTACAGTGTAGAGACACCTCCAGTCCAATACTCTAATGTACCACACTTATGTAGGGGAACATTATGGGAAACATATTTTTTTCTCACATCAGATAGCTTAAAATTATGAGGTAGAGCACTGGACTCAGATTTCAGTGATGTAGGTTCTATTTTATTTATTTATTTACAGTATTTATATTCCGCCCTTCTCACCCTGAAGGGGACTCAGAGCGGATCACATTATGTACATATAGGGCAAACATTCAATGTCCATAAACACATTGAACCGAGACAGAGACAACAGACAGACAGACGCAGAGGCAATTTAACCTTGTCCTGAGGGGATGTTCAATTCTGGCCACAGGGGGGAGCAGCTGCTTCATCATCCACTCTGATGGCACTTCCTCACTTCCAACATTGTAAATTAGTTAACCTTGCCTCCCCACTTTTATAAGTGGTACCTTATTTCCTACTTGATAGATGCAGCTATCTTTCGGGTTGCTAAGTCAGCAACGAGCAGGGGCTATATTTTATTTTTAATTGTCGGGTGCTCACCCCGCCATGGGCTGGCCTCGAACTCATGACCTCATGGTCAGAGTGATTTATTGCAGCAGCTGTTTACCAGCCTGCGCCACAGCCCGGCCCCACATGGAGCCATAAACTCACTCTGGGGTGCAACTCCACTGTAGAATAAATTCAGTTAGACACAATGTTAACTACCCTGGCTCAATGCTATGGAATCACGGGAGTTTTATGAGGTCTTTAACCTTCTCTGCCTTTGGCAGAGTTCACCTCACCATACTGCAACTTGAATGATTCCCAGCATTAAAGCATGGCACTTAAAGTGATGTCAAATTGCATTAATTCTACAGTAGAGATGCACCTTGGTGGACCTTGGTCAGTGTATTTGAATCTGACCTGCACAGGGTTATTATGAGATAATGAGTAATGTCATTTTTGCTGCCTTGAGCTTCCTGAAGGAAACATATGATAGAAATGTAACTATCTAAAACTTCATCTAATAAACAATAGTTTTCTGACCATCTTGGTAGACTGAGCAGGATACAAATCTACCTCCGTACTAAATGTAGGGACCTCTTTTAAGAATTTTATCTTGCAGTTTCCTCCTTCAGCTTTAAATGCATACACAAAAACATGCATAATGAGCAGAGAAATATATATCAAACTCTTTCACTGGTTTGTTACAGAATATTGTTTCCCCAGGCCATTCGGTGAAAGACAGGAAAAGCCTTCTTATCACCAAACCATGTTAAAATAGCACTTTCAACTACAAATGTTTGCTCACTCAAGCCTGCGATTGAATGTATTTCCTCCACTAATAATATTTACAAATACCAAAATGTTTTTGAGGTTATGTGTTTGCTTTGTTACTTCCTTGACAGCATAGGCAAAATGAATTGTCAGGACAATCTGTAAGCATCGTGTGAATAGAAAATGAACATTTACAGTTTCAGAGTTTGATTAAATATATTTTAATGAACCTTTTGTAGATTTAAATTCACTTGACATTTACTCATACTGCTACTTGCAGAAGAAAATTTACTTGCATCCCATATGAATTGATTTTTCAGATAGAAAATCAGGACTCGGAAAATACATGTCTCCTGTAAGGTTCCTCTAAAATGTATTTACCATGTAGAGAAGAAAAAATTACCTGCCTAATTCATCTGAGTAAAGTTGACAGGAGCCAAATGGATAGCCTGGAGTAAAGTCATAATGATGAAACAGATTTAAATGTAGGAGCTGTATTTTATGGTAATGGTACAGTCAATCACATTTATATTTAAAGAACAGTATTGGTTCATTGTAGCTGTTGTTGAAGTTATGGTGGCTTGAATTAACAGGTTAAAATCTGTCATCAGTCAATGAAGTTGTAGCTTCAGTGTATGATGTTGCCATATTCCAAAAAATTAACAGGTTCAGAAAATGAATTTGCATTTGTTCAGTCACTTCAAACTCTTCATGACCTCATGGACCAGCCCACGTCGGATTTTTTTATGCTTTACCATCCTTGTGGACCTCATGTCCCTGCATGGAGCTGGAGCTGACAGAGGGAGCTCATTTGCACTCTCCCCAGGTTGAATTCAAACTGGTAACCTTTAGGTCAGCAACCCAATCTTCATGTCAGCAGTCCTGCCGGCACAAGGCTTTAACTCATCGCGCCATCGGGGGCTCCAGCCATGGCAATTAAAGTGATGTCAAACTGCATGAACTCTACAGTGTAGATGCACGCCACTGCAGGATCGCAGACACTAGATGCACTTTTTCACCTTTCTGTCTTAGAATCCAAGATGAATCTTGCTAGGAGAAGGAATTACTTGTGATTTATGAATGAGCTGGGTTGTTGAAGCTATTACTGACAGAAGACCAAGGGGAAACCCCTGATCCCAGCCATGTTTTAAGAGAATTAAGATTTTGTGGCGTCCCTCCCTCCCAATGCAACACATACTGCTCTTTTCCCCTACTCTGCCATACAGAATTTGCAATGTTCTTTAATGAAGGACTGTGTTTCATTTATATAAAAAAGAAAGAAATACACGTTGGGCGTGTAGAAGAAAAATATTAATCCTGATGGGGTGGGGGAAACTCTGACTCACTTGAGGTTATATTTTTCCCCATAACATCCCTAGAAAAACACGGCGGATGATGTCATAGCAGCTGCTGATTGCCTGACGGACAGCTTCCGCAGAGCGACATGAGGCCCTTTGGTGTTCATGTCAAGAAGATTGGCAGTTGAATGACACCAATGAGAGCCGGGCTGTATTCCCTATGGGAATGCTGCCCTAATTGATAGACAGAATGCAAAGAGAAAGGCTGTCTTTGAACCTGAAAAGAATCTGCTTTTTCTCCTGCCTCCCACCCCTTCACTGCCCCACTTTTCTCTAAAAGCCCACTTTCCACAGTTCTCTTTCATTTAAAAAAATAAGTGGGGGCGCTTAGCTATTTATTTATTTATTTCCCTCCCCCAAAAGGTGTTTTGTTCTGCAGCAGCTACTGAGCTGTAATGGAACTGAATGCCTTTCCCCCCTCCTTTGCAGCCTGTCAGTCAAAAAAAAGCCCAAACTGCAGGGCTGCTAAATGAAGTCCTTTCAGAGTCAGATGAGGGAGGAATGTGTCAGCTCTTCAACAGACCCTGTTGTGTTTTCATCTGTCAAAGGGGTGATAGGGGAGAGCAGCCGGGCAGAGCCGGGGCACATTCCCAGCAGCAGTTCAGGGGCCCTGAAAAATCCAGGTGGCAAAGCCAAAAAACTCATCCAATCCCAAACCTTCTGGATGTATTGAGTTGGAGCCCCCAAGCACTCTGCTTTGCAATAGCCATGAGACATTTGGGCAAAGTTTCAGGAAAAGAGTTTTCATTCAAAGCGTCTGAAATATAAAGCCAGCCTTGAGGGCTGGGATAGTACCGTGTGTAAGTCATGACTTTCAAATTAAAACACACTCGATCTCTTGGCTTAAAAACAGCAGAAACTGTAATGTTTAGTACGAATTCCATTTATAGGTGAGCTCCAGTTCCAAACATCTGCCAACCTAGCAGTTCGAAAACATGCCAATGTGAGTAGATCAATAGGTACCGCTCCGGCGGGAAGGTAACGGCGCTCCATGCAGTCATGCTGGCCACATGATCTTGGAGGTGTCTACGGACAACGCCGGCTCTTCGGCTTAGAAATGGAGATGAGCACCAACCCCCAGAGTCAGACATGACTGGACTTAACGTCAGGGGAAACCTTTACCTTTACCAGTTCCAAACTATTTCTGAACAACAAGCTGCTGTTTCCAGTTTCTCCTGCTGTATGTATTGGGAGTTGTTTTAGTTTTGTGTGCCTCATCTATCAGTGTTTTCATGGCAAGATCCATTCAGAAGAGGTTTGCCATTGCCTTCTTCTGAGGTTGAAGAAGGAGTATGACTTACCCAAGGTCATCCATTGGATTTCCATGGTTGACTTTGAATCCTAATCTCCAGAGTCTTATGATATCATCAGATGGGTGGTTTTCCTGTCTCTGCTCGTCATCATGCTGCTGGGACCAGGGCCAAAGCCAGAAAAACAATGGGGGGGGGGGGGGTGAAACTTTTTTTTAGCGAATCATTAAGAGTACTTCCATAACACAAAATAATTTAGAAATCAGGCTCCATTGATAAACTTCAGTGGACACACATGAGAATTTGGTTAACCAATTAAAATTCATGGGTAAACATTTTTTTTCTAAAACCTAAATTATTTGGGGGGGGGGGGGTGAACACGGAAGGAAGCCAGGGAGGGCAGGGAAACGTCATGGGAGGCAGCCCATAACCCACAATGGTAAGTGGACAAAGCAGAATCTTGCTGTCCCGGCTCCTGGACCACAATGTGATGAGGTCCTCATTCCAACAGCCAAACCACTACACCATGTTAGCTCTCTACATATAAATATGCTGCTGAAAATTTATTTATTCAGAAATGAACTAACAAACCTTGGTCTTCAGAGTTGCAGTCCATTGCTTTCCATCGCTCCATGAGTCCCACGTCATAAATGCGTAAGAGTAGACCTGAAAATTTCTGAGGAACCATGTTTTACTGAGAGAAGATAATAATAATAATAATAATAATAATAATAATAATAATAATAATAATAAAACTTTATTTATACCCCGCCACCATCTCCCCAATGGGGACTCGGGGCGGCTTACATGGGGCCATGCCCAAGACAATACAATAAACCATAACATAATACAATTAAATAATACATTACATAAAATAAACAGTACAACATAAGATCAAAACAGCAATATAACACGAGCGGGCCGCATGAATACTACATTTAAAAACTAGATTAAAAATTAAAACTCTGGGTGAGAAAGGGATCAGAATAAAACCTCGAGGGACGGGACATCAGATAGTGAACCAGTCTAGAGGATAAATATCGGGGGGGGGGGGGGGGAGTAGCATAGAACATTTACTCTCCGAAAGCACACCGGAAGAGCCATGTTTTTAAATCTTTCCTGAAGGCTAAAAGGGTGGGGGCTTGCCTGATTTCAATGGGCAATGAGTTCCACAAGCGAGGGGCCACCGCAGAAAAGGCCCTCTCCCTTGTTCCTACAAGGCGAGCCTGAGATATAGGTAGTGGCGACAGGAGGGCCTCCCCTGATGATCGGAGAGGTCGGGCAGGTTTATGGTAGGAGATACGGTCACGAAGGTAGGCGGGTCCCAAACCGTTTAGGGCTTTATAAATGATGGTCTGCACCTTGAATTGGGACCGGAAGATGAACGGCAGCCAGTGGAGCTCCTTAAACAGGGGAGTAGATCTCTCCCTGTAACTCGCCCCCGTTATTAGTCTGGCGGCCGAACGTTGGACCAGCTGTAACTTCCGGGCCGTCTTCAAGGGAAGCCCCACGTAGAGCGCATTACAGTAGTCCAGTTTAGAGGTAACTAAGGCATGCACCACCGTGGTCAAGTCAGACTTCACGAGGTATGGTCGCAGTTGGCGCACAAGTTTGAGTTGTGCAAAAGCCCTCCCGGCCACCGCCGACACCTGCGCTTCAAGCGTCAGCGCTGAATCCAGGAGGACCCCCAAACTGCGGACCTGTGATTTCAGGGGGAGTGCAACCCCGTCCAGCACAGGTTGCCACCCAATACCCCGATCCGACGAGCGACTGACCAGGAGGGCCTCTGTCTTGTCAGGATTGATCCTCAGCTTGTTTCTCCTCATCCAGTCCGCCACAGCGGCCAGGCACTGGTTCAGCACCCGAGGGGCTTCCTTGGAGTCAGGTGGGAACGAGTAGTGGATTTGTGTGTCATCTGCGTAGAGATGGCAACACCCTCCAAAACTCCGGATGACCTCTCCCAGCAGTTTCATGTAGATGTTAAAAAGCATGGGGGATAAAATAGACCCTTGCGGGACCCCACAGATCAAAGGCCAGGGGTCCGAGCAGGTGTCCCCCAGCTTCACCATCTGGGAATGGCCCTCCAGGAAGGACTGGAGCCACTGCAAAACAGTGCCACCGAGTCCCATCCCGGAGAGCCTCCCCAGAAGGATACCATGGTCGATGGTATCGAAAGCCGCAGAGATGTCCAGGAGAACCAGCAGGGTCACACTCCCCCTGTCCAGTTCCCTGCGGAGGTCATCCACCAAGGCGACCAAGGCCATCTCAGTGCTGTGCCCAGGCCTGAAGCCAGACTGCGAGCGGTCCAGAAAATCAGTGTCATCGAGGAACTCCTGGAGCTGCGTGGCCACCACCCGCTCCAGAACCTTGCCCAAAAACGGGAGGTTGGAAATTGGTCTGTAGTTGTTACATACAGATGGGTCTAGCGAGGTCTTTTTTAGTAACGGTTTTACCACCGCTTGCTTAAAACAAGATGGAAATGACCCCTGACCCAGGGAGGCATTTATTATAGCCACAAACCAATCCAACAACCCCTCTTTGGCCTGCTTAACCAGCCAAGAGGGACAAGGATCCAGAGCACAAGTGGTCGCCCTCACAGACCCAAGAATCCCCTCCACGTCATCCGGAAGAACAAGCCGGAAAGAATCCCACAAAATCGGACAGACAGGTGCCTCGGTTACCTCCGCTGGAACTACAATTAAGCTGGAGTCCAACTCATGGCGTATCTGAGCAACTTTGCCTGCAAAGTGGTGCGCAAAATCGCTGCACCTAGTTGCCAAGTCATCAGGAAGCCCCTGGGTCTCAGGAGGCCGCAGGAGCTCCCCAACAACTCGGAACAACTCCGATGGCCTGTTGGCCGCAGACGCTATGCGGGCAGTCGTGAAAGCTTTCCTGGCTGCTCGCAGAGCCACGGAGTAAGCCTTAATAGCGGCTTTAGCCCGTGCTTGGTCAGACACATCCCGAGATTTCCTCCAGATGCACTCTAGTCCCCTCCTCGCACGCTTCATCACAGCCAGCTCCTCAGTGAACCAAGGAGTCGACATGACTCTACGCAGCGAAAGGGGACGTTCGGGAGCAATCGTGTCAAGTGCCCTTGCCAACTGGCTGTTATAACGATCAGCAAGGACATCAACAGGATCGCCAGTCTCCAGAACAGGAAGATCCCCAAGAGACCTCAGGAGTCCATCCGGATCCATCAGCCTCCTGGGGCGGACCATCTTAATGGGTCCACCACCCCTGCGGAGGTTAGAAGACACGGCGAAACTCAAACAGATCAGATGATGGTCAGACCATGACAATGGAAGAATATTTTGCTCTTCCACTCTGACTGTCCCACCGTCCACAATGAAGACGAGGTCCAGCGTGTGTCCCGCCTGATGTGTGGGCCCAGATATAACTTGAGTCAGCCCCATGGTCGTCATGGCAACCATGAAATCCTGAGCTGCACCTGTCAAAGTGGTCTCGGCATGAATATTAAAGTCCCCCAAAACTATGAGTTGTTGGGAGACCAGGGCCGAATTGGAGACCACTTCTGCTAGCTCGGACAGAGAGACTGCTGGGTCGCGGGGTGGACGGTACACCAGCAGAATCCCCAAGCTGTCTCGGGCTCCCACCTTCAGGAAGACACACTCAAACCTCGAAGACTGCGGAACGGCGCATCTGATCAGGGCGATGGACTGCCGAGCAATCACCGTGACTCCTCCTCCCCGCCCCCCAGCCCTGGCCTGCTGATGCACCCCGAAACCTGGTGGGCACAGCTGAGTGAGATTCACACCACCCTGCTCGTCCAACCACGTCTCGGTGATGCATGCCAGATCCGCCCCCTCATCCAGGATCAAATCCTGGATAACAGCTGTTTTACCGTTGACGGATCTGGCGTTCAAAAGCAGGACCTTAAGGCTGGGAGGTCTGTCCTGAAGACTACCACACCTATTCCTCTCCAGGGTCGCAAAAACTCTGTAAAAAACTGTTTTTTACAGTTTTATTCCTCTTTATTGGTCAGGAGCTGGTTAACTCTACATTTTAAAGTAAGAACTTTCACAGATGATGATCACACACAAATTAATTGCTGCAGCATATGCATCTTGTCTTCTATCACAGTAGTACTTCTGTTGCAGTAATACTGGGAGTTGTAGCTTGGTGAGGCACCAGCACTCTTTGGCAGAGAAGGCTAAAGACCTTGAAAAACTACAACTCTTATGGTTCCATAGTATTGAGCCATGGCAGTTAAAGAAGTGTGAAAGTGTTCAGGTTTCCCTCTCCTACCACACTTCCTTGACACAGCTGGCATGGATCCCCCCAGAAGTAGATGTGCGTCATGGGATAAGATCCAGCGGGTTCTGTGCCAGCTGTGCCGAGGAAGCATCCTACAACAGGGATTTTTGTTAATGTGATGAGGTCCAAAGAGCTTTCTTTTGTGCATTTTTGTGTGTTTTTTGTCTGGCAGCCACATATTGAAGCTAACCTTGAACTGCATTAGATGATCGGTGCAGATGGGGTCTAAGTTCATATGGAAGCAGAACCAGGTTTTATGCCACTGACAACTTCATCAGACAGGTTAGTTGAAAGTAATGTGAACTTGGAAACACACATTAGTTATACTTAACCCTCTTCCCCAATAAAGAAGTGTAACTACAATACTACAATTGTAGGATAAATAAGGGGCTTGTCTCCACCAACCACAAAACCCATAGTGTTCTCAGAAGTCACTCATGGTTGTCTTCATGAAGTCCAGGGACTTCTGGTCCTTAACACAAAGTAAACTAGATTGAATCAATTTAATCACATCCTAAGGAAAGTTGGAAAATCCCCTGAAGTTTGGGCAAAACTCCAGAGCAACTCCTTCCTTTGGGCAATGGGGACAGCAGACTAGCTCAAATGTAATCATTGTTCATTGTCCATACCATGTAGACTCAGTGGTCTGGTGGAGCATTATCAAGATGAGCATTTTTCCAATAAGTCACATTGTCTCATAATACATCAAAAGGACAACAGCCTCAGTTGTAACTTCCAGAAAGAGTTCAAGGCTGATTTGTTGTATTATAGTTAATTTTTACATGCTCGTTATATGTCAAACCATGGAGCCTCATTAAATAAGGTAGGGGATAAATATCATATGTGGTGCCTCTTGCTCAGTTGTGGAAACAACAAAGTAGAGGGAAGAGATATTTTTTTAAATTCACAACTTTTGGATGCCAATTTTCAGTCATTACTAGTACATATGTTATTGTTGAGAGATCTAGGTCCAGCATAACCTCTTGTTTATTTGCTTTTCCTCACTCATTCTCTTCCCAGTACATCACTCAAACCTGTAGTGAATTTCTCTATTCTCACTTTAAAAAAATAGCAATCACACACAGAACACACAAGAGTTTTGGAATAATAACAGTAAGGTCCTCATCCCATGTAGTCTTCTCTCAGTTTCTCTGCACTACCAAAATGGGACTCCATTGCAGATGTGCAGAGAAATAGAGGAAATGCTGCATTTTGAGGAGTCGGGTGCTACCTGACTCCCAATGAGTGAAGGCAGAAGTGGGGAAAGGCGGACAAAAATATGTGATGGCAACTAACTGTTTCCATCACAGAAGTTGGAAAGGCATAGAACCTCGATGGTAGGGAAATTTCTGCACACATCCCCCCCCCCCCCCCGCATGAGATAAGGTTCTAGGCTGTTGTGTGCTTTCAACTGTTTTCTGATTCATGGTGACTCCAAGGGAGTGGTTCTCAACCTGTGGGTCCTGAGATGTTTTGGTCTTCAACTCCCAGAAATCCTAACAGTTGGTAAACTGGCTGGGGTTTCTGGGAGTTGTAGGCCAAAAATCCCTGGGGACCCCAGGTTGAGAACCACTACTCCAAGGTGACCCTATCATGGAGTTTTCGGTAACTTATTGTGTTTCCATCCATAGTCAAATGGGGATTTGAACCCTAGTCACCAGAATCATAGCAAAATCACTAAAGCATGCTGTGTGTCATAACAGCAAATCAATAAAAAGTAATTTTAGTAATCTCAAGTGCTTCCATTTTTATTGAATATCAGAAGTGCAGGGGGAACTCTCTTGCAATCTCAACATAGACAGTAGATGATATTCATGTATATCCCAATGCAAACTGTGTTGATGCATCCTGATCAACATATTTTCTTTGTTTGGCAGGATTCACCCATTTCTGCAACATCCTCCAATCCCCCCTGCATCCCCTTTCTGAAAACTCAAGACCTGATCTAATGTCCGTGGAATCAATGGAATTATTCCTTTTGTCTTCTGTGACTGCTTTGGTTAGGCTCTGAAGTTAGCAAAAGCATCTGCTCTCTCCATATGTTGCACCATGGAAAATTGGGCAACTCCCACCATTTGTTCCTCGCTGAGTGAAATCATAACATTGAGACCAGATATAATTTGCCTCCTTAGCAGAGCAGTGAAATAACAGCTTCTGGCTCTTTCTGAATTGCCAGAGTGTAATTTGCATTGCACACAATGTGGTTTATGACTGCAGCTGATTCTAGTGAGACAAGGAAGTATTCTGGAATTTTCTTTTAATCCTTATTTAGCTACTTCGGTGAAGTTACTAAATGGTGACAGTTCTGTTACATAAACAGTTATAGACCCCAGACCTTGGGAACTGAGTAACCAGGCATAAAATCTACCTAAAATTTAAATGCAGGTTTACAACAGATTTTTAAATTAATATAGCAATAACTGAAGCTGTCTGCTAATTACTGAAATTCCAATAAGTAAGAAGGGGAAATTTAACTCATTCATTCTTGTATGTGGTCCAGAAGAATATCTTGCATCAGAAGATGCTATTTACTTGCTGGGAATATCCTCTCAATGCAGATAGCATCTTCAAATGAGAAATTTTTCTCAATTCCACAGCAAGGAAGGAAAAGGTTAAGTTTTCCTTCCTCTGCACTCATCATCACCATTGTTAATATTAAATGTATTTATATTCTGCTTTTTCTCCATCATAACCATTTAAATGGTTATGATGTAGTTAAAAATACAAAAAGTGAGCTGCTAGAAATTTAAAACAATACATTAGTCATTTTGAAGGGTTTTCATTTAAAACTTTTAGCCCTAAAAATTGTTGGAATAAAAAAAAAAGTTCAGTTGCTTCCTTAGGGAGGGAATTCCAGAGCCTATGGGTCACTGTGAAGATGTTGGGACTAAAAGAGGGGCTCTTCTGAGACTTTTAAGGTCCAGGCAGGCTTTTGTGGGGATATATTGTCTGACAGATAGCCTGGACCACTGCCTGGAAAGCTGTATAGGACTTTATGGGTTGTAGCCAGCAATTTGATTTGGGTCCATTCAGCATATCACTGAAGAAGGATATTGTTTTTGCTATGTGCCTTCAATTTATTTCTGACTAAGGATGATCCATGGAGTTTTCTTGGCAAGATTTGTTCAGAGGTGTTTTGCCATTACTTTCTTTTCGGGCAGTGAGAGCATAGCTTGCCAAGAGTCATCCATTTGGTTTCCATGGCTGACCAGGAATTTGAACTTTGATCTTCCAGAATTCTAGCCCAGAACTCTGCATGGGGAGGTTGCATAATCCCTGTAATAATGACTCCATGAACCAAAGCTTCCCCATTTAAAACACACACAGTAATTATATTCAAAGATGATTTTAATGAATTGTGTTTTAAATCGAGTAGACTTCTTGTACTTACAATGTTTATTTAGCTTAATCCTTGGTTTTAGTTGTTTATAAGTTATGTTGTGTTAATTTAATTCTTTGCTCTGCTGTGATTGTTATTATTTGTTGGCATTGCAAGTTTGCCAGTTTTGTTATTTTTGTAAACCGCCTTGAGTCCCTTTGGGAAGAGAGGATGGGTTATAAATGAAGTTATTATTATTATTATTATTATTATTATTATTATTATTATTGACACAATGATATAGTCTGACACAGCAAACAAGATAGATATGCTGGATTTCGTATCACAAAATCACAAGTTGAACACTTCCCAAGCGTTTAGGATTGTGTGATGTATTTTCGGATGATGCACATACATCCCAATAGAGTGGCCTTTTGCAGTTGGCAGATTGTTGTTGTTGCTGTTGTTGTTGTTGTTGTTGGAACTGTTGATCTTATATGGGTGCAAAATCTTCCACCTTTTCTCCAATGAGTTTGAGACAATGCATGACTTTCTTCCTCCTCATTTACTCTTCACAACAAGCCTGTGATGATGGTCAGAAACACACACGCAGACAAAGAGATACCTTGCCTCTATCAGACATACTTTGCCAGTTTGATTCCAATATCCTACATGTAGCCAACCACGTTTACAAGCAAGAGACCATAGTGCAATCCCCAGATGTTGTTTAATCCTCGCCATGTACTGGCTAGAGCTTATGGGAGGTGCAGCCCAACAACTTCTGGAAGGCTGCACTTTGCTCATCCCTCTCTAGCCACTGCATTGGCTTTTATTTTGTGCCCAATCTACTTTACTCTGACATGCTTGTTGGAGTGGCTAGGTAGGTAGGGACACATCCATCTCTTAAAAAGAGGGAAGCTAAGAAGTCCGATGAGCTCTACATTCTGGAACATCACATCTAGCACCATAATCAATGCATGATGGGTTGCATTTCATTATAATTTGGACTCTAAAGTCTTTGAATCTCAGTGTGCCAAACCACAATACAGAAAGATGTTAGTAGCATTTTGCATAGTATACTGTCTTGAGATTGAGCAGAGTGTCTTGAAGATGGCTTAACATGATAGCAATATAATATTTCAAGGTTTAGAGCTGAAGTTTAATCTTAGAACATGGCTGACACATTCACATTCCCAGTGTTCCTATTGCAGGTCCTCAACAGTGTGTTTGTGCCACCAGAAACTGAAACCCAATTTTCATTGTTAAAATGTTTTTATGTTGTATTCATAACTTTAATTGAAGTTTTCAGTACTATTTAGGGCCCCAGTGTTCATGAACTATTGTTGTTTTTAAAATGTCTTTTATTATTCAAGGAAAGAGTAACAACTTCTCTTTTAAAGAAACTTTTCCTTGGCTGTATTTGGGCCGTTGACTCAATAAATTCAGACATACCACTTTTAAGACAACTGTATACATTTAAGGAAACCCCAGTTAATTGCATAGTTGTAAGTAAAAGACTTACCCTGAAATATTCTGCTCACAAAACAAAAGCGGCAATTTGAAATAACTGCCCATAGGCTATGAGTTTCAACTAGCTGACAGAAGCAGTCACCTGGGGATTTGTAGGTTTCTAAGCTTCTTGACAGTTGTAATATCCACTCCTTCAATACAGCAGGTAAAACCTTTGCCCTGTATCCCATAAAGCAAATATCTCTGCTCTAAAATGCTCAAGGGGGGAGACGCTGCTAGGCCGCAAGATGCCATCTCATTCTCTCCAGAGATTTACAACCCTCAAATTACAATTTGTCCTTGTAAATGGAAGACCAGAAAGCTTAATTCTGCTAAGGTTATTATTGTCTCTACCTCTTTCCTTAGCTCAGCTGCATGCACGCTCTTGACCTCACCACTATATATTACAGGAGGAGATTTAAAGTTGTATCTTCTGTCACAGGTTAAGAAAACAATCATGAAATGTGAGAGCAAAGCACCTTTGTGAAGATGAATGCATAGAAATGTACAAATCGAGCTCTGCAAGGGAAGTGGGAATGATGTGACCTACGGGCCATGTAGGATCTACCAAGATGTTTTGTACCGCTTCCAAGAGCCTTCTAGAGACCTCATAACTGAAATATGTTTTCATTTAAAATGGCAGATAAATACTATTATTATTATTATTATTTTATTATGACACAGCAAACAAAATAGCTTCTTTTGAGATGCAAAACTAGCATATTTGCCAGCATTTCAAGATGAAACTGAAACACATTGTGGCCAAGTGTCAGAGTGTGGTCAAGATGACAAAAATTGCGTTGTTGAAGGCTTTCATGGCCAGAATGACAAAAATTATGAATGAGGAAGGGCACACAAGCCATGATTTGCTTTTTGCCTGCACCTACTGAGAAGAGCAAGGTTCTATGTCACTGTTGACTTGAATGCAAACTACTTTTGTAGTTTGGATACAATTTTCAGTAATTGCCATGAGGTGAAGACGAAGTAGGAAAGTGAGAGCAAGAGAGAAAAACTGTGGCACCTTAAAAGCAGCTAAAAAGGGAGGGGGATAGAGAATCTTAACTGATTAGAGAGATAGGCGGAAACTAACAAAATGAAGTTCAACAGGGACAAATACAAGATACTCCATTTAGGCAAAAAATAAATAAAATGCAGTGATACAGAATGTTGAACAATGCCTGGCTCGACAGCAGTACGTGTGAAAAGGATCTTGGAGTCCTTGTGGACAACAAGTTAAACATGAGCCAACAATATGAAGTGGCAGCTAAAATGGTATTTCGGCCTGCATAAATAGGAACATCGTGTCTAGATCCAGGGAGTCATGCTACCCCTCTGTTCTGCCTTACTCAGACCACACCTGGAATACTGTGTCCAGTTCTGGGCACCACAATTTAAGGGGGATGTTGACAAGCTGAAATGTATCCAGAGGAGGGTGACTAAAAGGATCAAGGGTCTAGAGAACAAGTCCTATGAGGAGCGGCTTAAAGAGCTGGGCACGTTTAGCCTACAGAAGAGAAGGCTGAGAGGAGACATGATGGTCATGTATAAATATGCGAGGGGAAGTCATAGGGAGGAGGGAGAAAACTTGTGGAACAATGACTTCAAACCTCAGGAAAGGAGATTCCAC
Source organism: Anolis carolinensis (assembly GCF_035594765.1). Lineage (NCBI taxonomy): Eukaryota > Metazoa > Chordata > Lepidosauria > Squamata > Anolidae > Anolis > Anolis carolinensis. The sequence goes on from NC_085846.1 coordinate 82,918,946, forward strand.
CTGAACATTGCTGCATAAAGTCTACCATATCACCCGGGACTTTGACTTTACAAAAACTGTCCAGACCCTCTTAGAAAACCGCAGCTTCTATGTGGAGTTTCAGGGCCAGAAAAGCAGATGGAGGAGGCAAAAGAATGGTTTACCCCAAGGCAGCGTTCTTGCACCGACCTTATTTAACATCTTCACGAACGATCAGCCACTACCACCACTCACAAAGAGCTTTATATATGCTGATGACCTTGGCCTCACAACACAAGCAAAATATTTTGAAACAGTTGAAAAGCAACTCACCAATGCCTTGAAAGATCTCTCCAGCTACTACAAAGAGAACCACCTGAAGCCAAACCCTGCCAAGACACAAGTGTGTGCTTTCCACTTACGTAACCGTGAAGCCAACAGGAAACTGAAAGTTACTTGGGAAGGCCAAGAGCTCGAACACTGTTTCCATCCTAAATACCTTGGTGTCACCTTAGACCGAACACTAACATATAGGAAACACTGCATGAACACCAAACACAAAGTAGCTGCACGCAATAACATCCTGCGGAAACTGTCTGGCAGCGCATGGGGAGCAGACCCACAAGTGATAAGAACATCAGCCCTGGCCTTGTCTTTCCCAACTGCAGAGTATGCCTGTCCTGTTTGGCACAAGTCTGCCCATGCAAAGCAGGTGGACATAGCACTGAATGAAACATGCAGAATCATCACGGGATGCCTTAAACCTACACCTGTTGATAAACTCTACAAGTTAGCTGGCATTGCCCCTCCTGACGTGCGACGGGAAGTTGCTGCTAACGGTGAGAGAAAAAAGGTTGAACATTGTGAAAGCCACCCACTGTATGGCTATCACCCTCCTCCCACCAGACTCAAATCAAGGAAGGGCTTCATGAGAACCACCACTCCTCTTGATGTTCCTCCAGCAACAGCAAGGGTGTCCCTCTGGGCAGCTAAACCTGGCAATTCTAACTGGATGGCCCCCCAAGAGGGTCTTCCTCCCGGGGCAAACCAGGAATGGGCAACATGGAAGTCCCTAAACAGACTCAGAAGTGGAGTGGGCAGATCTAAAGACAACTTGGCAAGGTGGCACTACCTGGAGGAATCCTCCACCTTGTGTGACTGTGGAGCTGAACAAACAACTCAGCATATGTATGCTTGCCCACAATGCCCTGCCTCATGTACGGAGGAGGAGTTGTTTAAAGCTACAGACAATGCGGTTGCTGTTGCCCGCTTTTGGTCCAAAACTATTTAGTTGCTTGTGATTTCTTTTCTTTTTTATTTTATTTCCATTATTTGAAATGTATTTCCTGTACCAATGCTTTTGACACGAAATAAATAAACCTGAACATTAGGAAGAATTTCCTAATTATGAGAGCTGTTCAGCAGTGGAACTCTCTGTCCCAGGGTGTGGTGGAGTGCAGGCCTGTAGCGAGGGGGTGGTTTTAGGGGTTCAACCCCCCCCCTCGAAATTTTTCAGGTTATAAAAAAAATCTGGTTTACTCATGAATTTTAACTGGTTAACCAAATCTCCATGCTATGTCTATGAGATGCAAAACATTAAGAGTCCCTCCAGGCACTATCTCAAGCAGATATTGACAGGTTTGTAGCGGGGAGGGGTGCGTGCTAGGGGTTCAAACCCCCCCCCCCCAAATTTTCAAAACCCCTCCCGAAATTTTTTTCTGGCTACAGCCCTGGGTGGAGGCTCCTTCTTTGGAGGCTTTTAAACAGAGGCTGGATGGCCATCTGCCAGGGATGCTTTGAATGTGATTTTCCTCCATCTTGGCAGGGGATTGGACTGGATGGCCCACAAAGTCTCTTCTAACTCTATGATTCTGTGATTCTGTGTTTGGGATTTTTCCTCACATTTAGTAAATTTAGAGGGAATTCAAAGTAGAAGCATTGCTTCTATTAAAAACTGTCCTGCTAAAGATGATACACTGACAATTTTGGGGGTGCATGTACACTGTAGAACTAATGCAGTTTCACACCACTTTAACTGGCATGATTCAATGTTATGGAACTCTGGGAATTGTAGTTTTACAAGGTTTTCAGTCTTCTTTTGCCAAAGAGTGCTGGTGCCCCACCAAACTACAACTCCATGTACTATTGCAACAAAATACTACTAAACAAAATGCATATGCCCCAACAATTAATAAGGGTGTTTATGTGTGTTCAAGTCCTCATCTGTGAAAGTTCTTATGTTAGAAGGTAACCAGTCTTTAGCCTTCTCTGTCAAATAATGTTGGTGCATCACCAAACTACAAATCCCAAGATAAATGCTCCAGGCTGGTTTTGTATTTAACTACCAGTGTAGATCCATTGTTCAAGACAGCATATTTTTTAATAAAAGTAATATCTTCAAATGAGAGGCTTATATTTTTACATAGAATTCAATATGTGCTTTTCCTACGCTTTTGGCAATTGAGGATAAAGGCTTTGTGGAGAAGAAGGGTTAAACTAGAAATGTTATCATACACTAGAAATGTTATCATTTTTTCTTAATAGCTGATAAAGGACCTTCAGCACTTGCCCCTAGCCTACATATTTCACCCTTCATTGAAGTCAGTGACAGGTCCCCTCCCACGAGCTGAACGTTGGGCTTATCTCAGGCAGACATCTGTGACTACTGTCTACTGAGACCACCCCTTGGCAGCAGAAAATGCCACAATGCAGACAGTGAATAGAGCGAGGTTAAGGGTCATGTGCTCTGACCAGTTGACTAGAAGTATCTCAATGAAAGCTGAATGGGAGAAAAAAGCACTATTTTAAGAAAGTCCACAATTTACTGGTCAATGCTACCAAATCAAATAAGAAGCTTTGTAATGTAGAGTATTGCTTACCCATGCCTGCAAATCAAAAAGTGTCTTTTTCCAATACTTAAAACTTTAATTGTGATAATCTTTTTGGCAATCTGTCACTCGCATTGGGAACAGTCTAGCATGTTCCCAATGTTCAGAGCTGGTATAGGTTTAGACTACAGATCTCACTATTCCTATTGCCAAGCGAGGACTACCCCAACTCCAGAGATTTGGGGGCCAAAACCTGTGGTCTAAGGATGACCCCTTGTGAGTTCGCAGGAGTCCTGGTGATGTTACAAGAATGATGGCTACTTAGAGTCTCCTTGTGAGGAGAAAAAACAGGGTATAAATAAACATAATAATAACAATAATAATAATAATAATAATAATAATAATAATAATAATAATAATAATAGAGGCACAACTATGTGGTCCAAACGATTATGTCCACAAGTACCATCTGCCAGTTGTAAAGAACTGGTGCGATCACAAGAAAATCGCACAGACTGACTACAAACAGAGGCACAATTATATGGCCCAAATGCTTCATTGGAATCTATGTCACAAGTATCACCTCCCAGCAGGAAAGAACTGGTGGGATCACAAACCTTCAAAGGTAGTGGAAAATGAGCACACAAAAATACTGTGGGACTTTCGAATCCAGACTGACAAAGTTCTGGAACACAACACACCAGACCTCACGGTTGTGGAAAAGAAATTTTTTTGGAATATTGATGTCGCCATACCAGGTGACAGTCAAATTGACAAAAAACAACAGGAAAAACTCAGCCACTATCAGGACCTCAAGATCGAACTGCAAAGGCTCTGGCATAAACCAATACAGGTGGTCCTGGTGGTAATCGGCAGACTGGGTGCCGTGCCAAAAGATCTCAGCCGGCCTTTGGAAACAATAAGCATTGACAAAATTACGATCTGTCAACTGCAAAAGGCCGCCTTACTGGGATCTGCGTGCATCATCCGAAAATACATCACACAGTCCTAAACACTTGGAAAGTGTCCGACTTGTGATTTTGTGATACGAAATCCAGCATATATATCTCATTTGCTGTGTCATACTATGTCACAAGGGTAGAGCAGTCATTCTCAACCTTCCTCATGCTGCAACCCTTTAATACAATTCCTCATGTTGTGGTGACCCCCAACCATAAAATTATTTTTCTTGCTTCTTTTCTTGCTTTCTTTTTCCTTTTGTTGCTACTGTTATGAATTGTAATGTAAATATCTGATATGCAGGATGTATTCTCATTCACTGGTCCAAAATTGGCGCAAATACCCGATATGCCCAATTTGAATACTGGTGGGGGGGGGGGACTGATTTTGTCATTTGTTAGTTGCTGGGATTTATAGTTTACCTACAATCAAAGAGCATTTTGAACTCCACCAACGATAGAACTGAACCAAACTTGGCACACAGAACTCCCATGACCAACAGAAAATATTGGAAGGGTTTGGTGGGCATTGATCTTGAGTTTTGGAGTTGTAGTTCACCTACATCCAGAGAGCACTATGGACTCAAAGAATTATTAATCTGGTCCAAGCTTGGCACAAATACTCAATATGCCCAAATTTGAACACTGGTGAAGTTTGGGAAAAATAGACCTTGGCATTTGGGAGTTGTAGTTGCTGGGATTTATAGTTCACCTACAATCAAAGAGCCCCTTGAACCCCACTAACGATAGAATTGGGCCAAACTTCCCACACAGAACCCCCATGACCAACAGAAAATACTGATCTCCGGTGATCCCTCTGACATCCCCTCGTGACCCCCTCAGGGGTCCCGGCCCCCAAGGTTGAGAAACTTTGGGGTAGAGAAAGGTGGGGTATAAAATAAGGTAAATAAATAAATACAATGTACATCATTCCAATTTTGAAAATCCCAAGTCCAACAAATGAGGAAAATGCACACAGATGCACTCACTTTTGAAGGCAGTATTCTCACTCTGAGATTCCTTCTTCTAGCTTTGAGAACCAAAGAAGAGGGTTGGCTCTGACAGCTGGAACCTCTATCTCCCAGAATCCTTTTGTAAGGATGCCCACTGTCCATGCTGACTTAGATATTCTGGAGCTGGAGTCCAAAAAAGTACTATTTCCCTGCTTTGACTTTCGTTCTCCTCCTCAGATACACTGATAAGAATGTTTCACACAAACAACAACTAGAACAACAACAACAACAACAACAACAACAACTACTACTACTACTACACTTTATTTATATTCTGGAGACTCAGGGCGGATCACAGTACACATACATGGCAAACATTCAATGCCGTTTGGGGACAGGACAAAACAAAATAAGAAAAGGTATATAGTCTTGAAGTCCAGTTTTTTGGTGCCTTGGAGATTGAGCTTGCGCTCAGATTCAGTCACAGGGGGTGCTGTTGCTTCATTCTCTATGACAAAGAGCCATCAGGACTTCATCCTTCCACCTTCCTCTCAGGCACCGCATTTCTGGTCTTGTTATTTATAGTGTCGTAAAATACCTCCCCGCATTTTGCGGTACCTAAGTTCTCTACTTGCAGCTTATAAGCTGTTTTTGAACTGCTTAGGTAGACAGTGAGCTGGGCTTGAGGTTGAGCACTCACCTCGACCGGGCTTTGAACTGGTCACCTTTCAGTTGGTAGATCTTATTACTGTTGGTGATTTACCAGCTGTGCTACAGCCCAGCTCACATATTATTCCTAAATCCTTCTTACAATAAGACATTTAGTAGCTATAGATGACTCTGGCCCCTTCTACATAGCTGTATTAAATCCACATTATCTGCTTAGAACTGGATTATACAGTCCAAATCAGATAATGTGGATTTTCTGCTTTGATAATCTGGATTATTTGGCCGTGTAGAAGGGGCCTCTGAGCCACCTGAAAGCCTCCTATAGTTCTTCAGCTGGTTCTGATGACTCAACCACTTTGTGTCCTCAGTTGAGGGAACATTTTACTGAGACCATTTTAGTAGTGTCTGAAATTGTTAATTGTGATTTTCAATTCTGATTTTTAAGGTTTTTTTTCCATGTCAGGAGTGACTTGAGAAACTGCAAGTTGCTTCTGGTGTAAAAGAATTGGCTATCTGCAAGGACATTACCTAGGGGACACCCAGATGTTTTGATGTTTTACCATTCTTGCTGGAGGCTTCTTTCATGTCATGGAGCTGGAGCTGATAGCGGGAGCTCATCTGCGCTCTGCCTGGGTTGGATTCGAACCGGCAACTTTCAGATCAGCAACCCAATCTTCGAGACACAGTCCTGCCGGCTTTAATCCACTGTGCCACAGGGGGCTCCACAGTTTTATACTAAAACAATGAAATAAACAGTCTTAATCTATATATATAATAGAGTAATGAAATTTCGGCCTAGGACAAAACTACAAAACTACACACCCCAGAAACACTAAACTTGGCAGCACAACCCCTCATCCATGCCTCTACGTTCATACAACAAAAAGCTCCAGCTACTTCAGAAAACGGCCAGGCTTTGAGATTGCAAGGCTATTCACTGCTATTCCACCTGGCCAACAAAGGATTCCCATAAGCCACAGCAACGTGTGGCTGGGCAAAGCTAGTATTTTTCTATATTTCTTCGTCCATGTTTTCACACACAGAGCACATTCTGCCTTCTCCCTCGTTGTTTGGCACAGGATTCTATAGGATAAACCCAATTTTAGTTCAACTAGAGCAGAACCATTAAAGTCAACAGACATAAGTTGTTTACAACAAATCACATTGACTGTGGGCCTGCATAGTAGGGTAACATTGTATTTAGTTCTCTATTTTCTGTAACTGCCTGCATTGAGCAATGCTTACATTGTTTTTTCTTGGAAATTGACAAAGTGTCCACGGCTTCCAATGAATAATTTTAGTGACAGATTTATGCTTTTCCGTTCACTCCTCTGATGCCAACATTGAGCATTCATCTGTTACCAAACGACTGACGTCTGTGCTAGATTGGCACAGGCCACATTCATTTGACATATGCAGATTTGAGATACATCTGTTCTAAGCATTTATAGTTCCTATCTAGCCTAAAACAGCAATAAGAAGACCATCAATTGAAAGAAAACAATAACCAAAGTCATATGGACTAACCACAACATGGATACAAAATGGAACATGGAAACACACTTTCCACCTAAAGACTTCTGGTTGTAATTATTCTGTTTTGAATTCAAACACCCACTTTCCTATCAGGTTACACAGATGCCTTTGGGATATCAAAGACATCCACACATTGTGATTATTGATGAGGGCGATGATGTGAGTGTAATATCAATATATATTGAATGAAATCTTGTCCTTTTCATCAGTGTGTACAAAGGGATTCTAAACAAAACCAGATTTTTTAAAAAGGGGACAATGGGGTGCCAATGGCTGCATGAACTGCTCCTTTTGCTTGCTCATCAGCATTCTCTGTATGATTTTTCCACAATGGCATTGTTATACATTCCCTAATTTTCAAAAGGATAATATCCCATGATGCAACAGTTTAAGAGTTTAAGAGGTTACTTTCAATGAGACAGGAGTATACAATGTGACAGTGTTTTTAGCATATTTATAAATATACAAAAGGAGCCAACTAGGAGCAAGGTGGTTCCTCAAAATTGGAACCTACATCAATTTCCCAAAAGCCACTTTTCCATGTCTGCTGTCCACAATCAAGCTGCAGTCTACACCTGCAGGTTGTACCCCCAGTTTTATCCAACTCCAACTAAAATTATTTGGTCTTGGCTTGCTTCTCCCTAAAGTCAAATTGCAAAACAGACGAGGATGGCTACTGAGTCTCACTCATAGCCCAAGAAGAGAAAATCTATTACCCCAAAAAGGTGACAAAAAGAGTACAAGAAGACAGTGTCCTGTTCCAGAACTGCATGTAGCTCCAGGCCTTCCAAAGAGTTCTTTCAATGTTGAACACTAATACATGATACCACTATAGCACGAACGTTATTATTTATGAGTGATGCAGTGGATAGTAAACAGCAGATTAATTCCAATCCGTTCATTGATGGAGATCCAGCATCCCACACAGCCAATACCCGGGGTAGGTAGGCACTGTATATACTCATGTATAAGTCTAGAAATTTTAGTCAAAGAATTGACCCCAAAACCCTGAATAGACTTATGCACAGATCATTTTTACTACTGTACCTTAACTCTTATCAAAAGAGGAACCATTCACATTATTTGACCAATGGAACATTCAACGGTTTGTTGCAGTATTGGGAACACTGCAATAAACACTTCACACAATTGTATACACTGCTGTAAATGACAGTTGCTGGAATTGGAAAATGCAGGTCACACTTGTATTGGGTACAGTTATAATTTGGGTTGGTGTCTGTATGGGTCTGTTGACCAATGAGCCCAGTTCTCCAGCCCACTACCAGAGCCCCCAAGGGATGACTGGAGATGACCAAGAGGGCACCATTGATCCTACTTTTCATTCTGAAGAGAAGAAAACCATATCTGTCCAGTAAGAGGAAAGTTGTCAACATTCTGGAATGGAAGTCACACAGAACAGTGAGATTCCATGGAAACCAGAACACCAAAAGCAAAATTTCTGTGAGAATACTGGTAGAGTAGCAAGCCAGATGATAATCTTTCTCCACCAAGAAAAAAAGTTTCTCTCTCCTCCATGTCTTGCGAGCAAGGCTTTCTATCTGTTCAAGACATTTCTGTATAAGAACAAAATACTTATAAGGTATCAAAACAGTACTATAAAATTGTTCCTCAAGCAAAACAGGCTCAGGAACAGTTAGAATAGAAAAAGAGGCTGAATGATTACAAAAACAGTAACTGGAAGAGAAGAAGACAACAATAAGAAGAGAGGAATTACCAGAGAAGTCACAAAAGCTGTCTAGATCCTGTTGATATGCACAAATGTTATTGAATAGAGGTCCTTGACCAACAACCTTATAATATCTGCAGTATCAAATTCTTCTCAGTTCTAGTAATCTTCTGAAGAAGCTTTGGATACCATTGTCCCAGGTCTTTGCTTTTACTCCACAGCCAACAGGATGTCCTTCGTGCTCCTTTGGTGGCCCATGGACATTCCTCTTCTCCCAAAATGCCATTACCAGAAGGCTCCAATAGCCTCTGTGTTCAGTGACCTGCAACCCACTGATTCATTTCTGACTCTCTCTTCTCAAGGGACAGTCACGGTCAAATCAAAACCATCTGCAAAAACTGCACCTTGATGGATATACCACCCTGTACATGATATACCTTAATGCTATGCTTTCAGACATGCGTGAAAGAGGGAAATGGGATTGTGATTGTGTGTGTGTGTGGAATCACTGTTATCTTTGTCTTTCCTGCAGCTGCTGGAGTGTGAAGCAGAAAAAACGGTTCACTGCTTAACAAAACATGAGAATCCAAACTTCACTATAAATCAAATGATTTCTGCTCTCCTGTAACAAAAGGTCCTGCAAGGTACATCACAGGCTTGCAGTGTGCCATCATCTCCAGTAATAATAAATGCTAGCTGATTGGCTGGAAAATATAGAATATGAACCAACTTATCTACTGGTTTTCAGAATGTTAATACTGTGATTTCTTTTCATAAGGAAAATTATTGGTTTACATGCCAAGTCCTGCAGTTTCTCAAGTCGTTCCTGACACACACACAAAAATGGCCAAGTCCTAGGTTGATCTAGCATTTCCAGGTAGGGGCAGGAAAACTCCTTTGTGCAATCCTGGAGAGAGGACTTATTTATCAGGAGTAAGGAAAGGTACATTTTTCTGGGGCCAATGCGCTCCAGTCTGTAATCCTCATTACAATTGAAGATAAACTGAGGTCATGTCAAAGGATTTTTATAGAAATTTATTTCCTAGATTCTTTAAAAAGTATTTTTTTTATTAAATATATGTAAAGGGACAGTGGGATGGGGAGAAAAGGGAATGGGACAGGGAGGGAAAAAAGAAATGGGAGTATTTTTCCTTGTACAAATAAAGTGGGTATGATAGGAAAGTAGGAGATATATAAGAATATAAAAATAAATAAATAAATAAATAAATAAAATGGTTAATAAAGAAACCAATCCTGGTGGTGACTTCCACCTAGTCTTTTGCGATTTTATCTTTGGCTCTGTATATATGTTCTATTTTGAGGGTAAGAAAGAGTGAAAAAATAAAAAAAGAGTTCTTAGCCTAAGACAGAGGTGAATCGATTCTTCTTGTCTTACTTTAAGAAAAAATGTCACTTTATTGTTTCTTTTATTTCCCCTGTTTTTCATATTCCTCTATTTTAGATCAGTCTGTGTACTTAATCATATTTCCCGTGTTTTTCTTTAATAAAAAAGTTAATTTGTCCATGTCAGCCTCACATCAATACCAGGCAAGATTCTGGAAAAGATCATTAAGGAAGTGATCTGCGAACACTTAGAAACAAATGCGGTCATTGCTAATAGTCAACACGGATTTACCAAAAACAAGTCATGCCAGACTAATCTGATCTCTTTTTTCGATAGAATTACGAGTTGGGTCGATACAGGGAATGCCGTGGATGTAGCCTACCTGGATTTCAGTAAGGCCTTCGACAAAGTCCCCCATGACCTTCTGGCAAACAAACTAGTAAAATGTGGGCTAGACAAAACTACGGTTAGGTGGATCTGTAATTGGTTAAGCGAACGAACCCAAACGGTGATCACCAATGCGTCGTCTTCATCATGGAAAGAAGTGACAAGTGGAGTGCCGCAGGGCTCCGTCCTGGGCCCAGTTCTGTTCAACATCTTTATTAACGACTTAGACGAAGGGTTAGAAGGCACGATCATCAAGTTTGCAGATGACACCAAACTGGGAGGGATAGCTAACACTCCAGAAGACAGGAGCAGAATTCAAAACGATCTTGACAGACTAGAGAGATGGGCCGAAACTAACAAAATTAAGTTCAACAGGGACAAATGCAAGATACTTCACTTCGGCAGAAAAAATGGAATGCAAAGATACAGAATGGGGGACGCCTGGCTTGACAGCAGTGTGTGCGAAAAAGACCTGGGAGTCCTTGTGGACGACAAGTTAAACATGAGCCTACAATGTGATGCGGCTGCTAAGAAAGCCAACGGGATTCTGGCCTGCATCAATAGGGGAATAGCGTCTAGATCCAGGGAAGTCATGCTTCCCCTCTATTCTGCCTTGGTCAGACCACACCTGGAATACTGGGTCCAATTTTGGGCACCGCAGTTGAAGGGAGATGTTGACAAGCTGGAAAGCGTCCAGAGGAGGGAGACTAAAATGATCAAGGGTCTGGAGAACAAGCCCTATGAGGAGAGGCTCAAAGAGCTGGGCATGTTTAGCCTGCAGAAGAGAAGGCTGAGAGGAGACATGATAGCCATGTACAAATACGTGAAGGGAAGTCATAGGGAGGAGGGAGCAAGCTTGTTTTCTGCTGCCCTGCAGACTAGGACACGGAACAATGGCTTCAAACTACAGGAAAGGAGATTCCACCTGAACATCAGGAAGAACTTCATCACTGTGAGGGCTGTTCGGCAGTGGAACTCTCTCCCCCGGGCTGTGGTGGAGGCTCCTTCTTTGGAGGCTTTTAAGCAGAGACTGGATGGCCATCTGTCGGGGGTGCTTTGAATGCGATTTCCTGCTTCTTAGCAGGGGGTTGGACTGGATGGCCCATGAGGTCTCTTCCAACTCTACTATTCTATGATTCTATGTCTTTGATCTCTCTCAATTTTTGACTCCATTCATCTATATTTGGTATTTCTTTTTGCTTCCAATGTTTCGCATAGCTAATTCTGGCGGCAGTAATTATATATGTGAACAAAATGTCATGATTAGAATATCATCATCACTAGCTGAATATCCGTATCTGTTATAACTAATAAGTAGTATTCTGGTTTCATGGGGAATTTTAATTTGAGAATATGCTGGCATATTTCATGGATTTTCTCCCTTATTTCCTAGATTATGTGAGATTTTCTCTAGCCAATGAGAACCAATATTAGAGCAATCTTAGGCCACATTCTCAACTGTTGAGCCTTTTTATTCAAGTCCTTCTCAAGAATAGAGAGAGTTCATATGCATTTACAGTCAGATTGTATGACAACCAAAACAGAGCTACAGTTATGGTATCTACTTCTGTTGGGCCCACCTTTATGTTTGCAATTTTCTTGATGCAAACCACGTTTGGTAACAACCAGTTACCACTCCTGTGACCCACAGCCATCAGCAATGCCTTTTAATCACCACCTTAAAAGTTGGCTTATATTTTATCCCACCTGCAACCGAGGGAGAAAATACCCTAATCAGGGCTACTTTTAAAAAAGGAAATAACCTCCCACACTTTTAATATAAAATGAAATTTTGAGAAACAACTACAACTAATAGTGTACATACTATAGCCTTAAACATTTTTACACTGTATCTGAGCTGCACTTTGCCATGGAAAAAGCTAAAAGAGGTTCGAGCAATAGGGTAAGGCCAGGTAAGATATCTAGCTATCTTCTTTTTGGATTGGGGGGTGGGCACATTTATGAGTTTACAATGAAAAAGTCCAGAAAAACAAAGCTCTACAGTTTATGGACTTTATTGCACTAACCTGTGATTCCACTGCAGTTTCACTTTCACTGATAGTGCATACATATCAGGTTAATCACCTTCAATGCCACTTCTTCAATGGTGCAATTACACACATTCAATAATTTGTCATCCCACATTTGTACTTCCGCATAACCTCATAACTCTGCCTTCCCTCACTACTTGAATTCTGTAATTTTTGAAATTTTATTTTTATTTTAGATCTACAGTATAGTCTCACTTATCCAACACTCGCTTATCCAACGTTCTGGATTATCCAACACATTTTTGTAGTCAATGTTTTCAATATATTGTGATATTTTGGTGCTAAATTCGTAAATACAGTAATTACTATGTAGCATTACTGCATATTGAACTACTTTTTCTGTCAAATCAGTTGTATAACATGATGTTTTGGTGCTTAATTTGTAAAATCATAACCTAATTTGATGTTGAATAGGCTTCTCCTTAATCTCTCCTTATTATCCAACATATTCACTTATGCAACGTTCTGCCGGCCCATTTATGTTGGATAAGTGAGACTCTACTGTAACCTACTCTCAGGTAAAGTTGTAGAAACTAGATTTGTGTTACATTCCTTGTGAGTTACACAAGAGTGTATATACACATACATTATTGTTCTGTGTTGTTATAGATATTTGTGCATTACCCGCTTGAGACAACCAAAACTAGCTACCTCTTTCAAAAAAGATAAGTGAGACTCTACTGTATTTCACAATTTGGCTTTGAAAAACACACAAAAAAAACAAATCTAACAATAAAATATAAAATAAATTGAAAATTGATAGTTTTTGGAATAGCGAGGAGGGGAGGAAAGCAGAAAGGGAGAGGAGGAGAATCCCATCTCCTGATATCATTGGACTTTATTTCACTGCTGGCATGCCATCACAGAAGTGGAAGGGACCCATTGCACTAAAGGAGGTGATGGGAACATTGCAAGATAGAAGCTATCAATGGCCTTTACCCCTCAGAAGCTGGGGTGGGATAATCATGGGAGGAGACAGACTGGTAGTAGGATGTGTTTGGCATCATGTGATGAGGACTGTCACCTTTCCCTGCCTCGTATGATAAAGTTGGCACAGTAGAATAATAAAAGAAATTGAAGACATTGGCAAGATAATTCCTTCATTAATGACCAAAACATTTACAAAATAGTAAGCAAACTTGAAAGATTCCCAGGCTAGGTGCTACACTTAAGCAAATGTAGCAAAGGTGGGTGCTTTCACTAATTTAAACTAGAAGGCAAAATAATAATTTAATAATTAAAATGAATGTTTCCTATGACCCCTGAGATTGTTTCTATGGAATGAAGGAGTGTGGAGTCAGAGCTGGAATGACACTCCTCATTCAAGTTGGAAAAGTGTTCTTGTTTAGGGCCTGGTACCACAGGTATTGCAGTGCATGGATGACTATTCTGTTTCCTCCTCTTGTGCTCAAAGTTTCTATGACAACATTTTCTTTGATTTTGCTATGAAAGGGAACTTACACTAGCATAAATCAGCCCGGGGAAGACTCAGTCATTCAGCTAAGGCAAAAGATCCCAATAAGTCATCATGTTGTATGTCTTTTTAATGGTATTGTCCTTTTTGTTGTTAAAAAAGGAGTTTATTTTGTTGGGCTTATCAAGTACAAAACATTGTATGAGACTTCCAATTATTCTCAAACAGCAGTTGGAAAGAACTGTTCTGCACATGATGAACACTTCTGTGGCATACATCAAGAGGCCACCATCTGCTCGACATGAGGCATCCATCAAGAGCTCAACAGCTGCATTCTATCCACGATGGCTCATTGCTAACGTCATGAACAAATCATGGCTACTCAATGCTTCAGCAGTGGTTTATAGGTTTTGCTATGATACAAAAGTGCATTTTGATTGGAGTGTGGGTTCCCAGTAAGAGGACTGTGTACATTAGAGGTTCAGGGTTTTTTTTTTAAACTCATGGGGGAAAGGTCATGCACTTCAAAAATAGCTTTCCAAATCTTTCACACAGAGAGAAAGCCACAAAAATAAGATGAACATGGGTGGAACTTAATGGGGAATAGGCGATGGGGGCCCTCACAAAAAAGAGAGATGCTAGAATCCAATGGATAGATGTGCAAGTTTTAACATTCCAGTCCTCCTATGGCTCATAGAAAATGTCATCACGATTGATGAAGGAATATCGGTGAAGGCATTTCCTAAAAATTGCCCATGTTTTACTTTTCAGCTATGAAAGTGCTCAAGTCAAGAAGGATCTGAAGTTCTTTGAAGTTCTTCAGATGAAAAAGGAACTGAAATCATGACATGATAATGGTGGTGGTGGTAGTGGTGGTGATAATGGTGCTGATTTGGAACTCACACAGACTTGCAGCAGTTACATTTTAAAAGCATACATGTGAACACCCAATTTCCATTGCTTCACTTAAGGAATGGAAAGGAATCTGTGTCTCTCCAGATGATTTTTATTTCTCATGCTATCTTCTCCAGCCAGTATGGCCAGTGATCAAGAACAAATACTTGAATAGAGTTGAAAAGATACATGAAAGGACAATGCAAATGACTGGTGGATTGAAGGAAAGGTAAATTGTTGGGGTTCCCTGAAACCTAAATTCTATTTTCAGTCCATTCTAAGGGAGAATCATTGGCTCACTTGGATTAATCTTTGTCTTGATTTACCATCCAACAATTGATTTGCTGGGTCTATTCTAGTTAGGACTAACCAACAAGGTATCAGCAAAGGAAAGACATAGTAGTGTGGTTCTGAAAGTATGCATAGCATGAAGAAAATAGAGAGCAGTTTCTTCTTCTTCCTGTATAATATTAGAAATCAGAGCAATGGTGCCTGAGAGTTCCTATGTCATTGAGTCGATGGATCCATTCCAGGTTTCCAAGGTGCTGAATCTAATTTGGCAACAGGGTGAAGCACTTTGGATAGCTCCCTCAAAATTGAAACTAAAATCTGGAGCAGATTCATGACTAGCTGACATTATAGCCACCAAGCACCACTGAATCAAGGTCACCCAGTTAGAATGCCTGGCAAGAAATTCAGGATATGTGAAATAGCACTTTAGATAATGGGGAATGAATTTATGTAATTTATTCTGTGAGATGTGGTGTTATTTGTTAGCTCTGGTGGCTTTAAAAGTGAACTAGAGACAATAATAGGCATTAAGCCTATCAGTGACTACTAGCCATGACAGCTAAATGGGTATAAAGTAAGAATAGACATTTGGAAAGTAAAACATTATCAGCACCAGAAAACCCTATGATGGAGTTGGCATAGGTTGGAAATGACTTGGAGACACACAGCAACAACAGCAGCAGCAGCAACAATAACAACAATAACAACAACAAAGCAATCCAGTCTGCTACAGATGTTTTGTAATAACACTTCCACAATCCCTTGCCATTTGCTGTTGTGGCTAAGGCCAATGGGGATTAAAGTACAGTAGAGTCTTACTTATCCAAGATAAACGGGCCGGCAGAACACCGGATAAGCGAAAATCTTGGATAATAAGGAGGGATTAAGAAAAAAGCCTATTAAACATAAAATTACATTATGATTTTACAAATTAAGCACCAAAACATCATGTCTTACAAGAAATTGACAGAAAAAGCAGTTCAATACACAGTAATGTTATGTAGTAATTACTGTATTTACAAATTTAGCACCAAAACATTGCAACATTTACTACAAAAACAATGACTACTAAAAGGCAGACTGCCTTGGATAATACAGAACCTTGGCTAAGTGAAGCTTCGATAAGTGAGACTCTACTGTACATCAGGAGGGTGCCAAGTTACTTATCCTTGAAAGAGAATCAATTGTTACATAACCCCAAATATAAAACAACAACACCCAAATTTGTTATTGGATTTAACTACAATGCAGAATGAATGCAGTTTAAGATTTTAACTGCCGTGGCTCACAGTGGAATTAGGGGAGTTGTAGTTTTGCAATCTCTTTAATGAAATAGTGCTGGTGCTTCACCAAGTTACAACTCCCATGATTCCATAGTACAGAAACATGGCAACTAAAGTTGAGTCAAACTGCTTTGATTCTATAGTGTAGATGCATGTTTTACAGTCTGCTTGCAGGGTCCTTGGCAATATCTGATTAGATCCTGGGAGACACGGGACTCTGAATAAACTTTGGGCCTGATATCATTTTAAGAATACTGTGACATATACCATTAGCAGAAGAAATTGATAAAACGGCTTTATTTCCTTCCCAGAGCCCAGTTTTGAGGTGTCTTCCAAAGACTCGGACAGAATGTCATTTTCATTCTGAGAAGTTTTAACCACGCTCTGTTGGGCACGGTGTGTGTTTTATTACAATTGTTCCTGTTGTGTCATCTTGGATTCATTTCACAATGCATTTTAAAATACAGATTGTACATGCAGCATTCTGATTGTGGTTGATGCTGCTTCAAATAAGCACTCCAGGATCTGGAGGGTTGTTTTCAGGGACACCAAATTGCAGTGACTCACAAGTTCACCTTGCCTTGCCCTTGGAGATTGGAGGTTTAAGTTGTTCCAGTCTTCTGGTGTAGTTTTACTTGAGCTTTTACTGAAAGGAAATAAGATACTCCCTTATCAGTACAAACTGGTCAGCACCACTTTGTGAAAAGTTTTGTTGAAGGGCAGATCCTTTATGAGGCTCTGAATGGCTTTGCAAATTGCCTTCTGAAGTAACACAGAGTGTTTCAGTCATCTCTAAAAGAACTGTTTACGGTTGCATATGGCAGTTATTATTTGGAATAATAAACCCTTGGAGAATCTGAACATTCATGGGCCAACAGATGGGTCAACCTGCTTAGCAATTTAACAAAGTCATTTATTTCAATCACTAGGACAGGGCGCAGGAAGATTGCTAATTCGTTTCCAAAGCACACGCAGCAAAACAGCCCTCCCTCTTCGACTCTTATGGCCATTATGGAAATGCACACCTGTTCAGTTGGGTTCGGGACAGTTCTCATTTGGCACCGTTTTCTGTTCTCCAAAGATAAACAGCAAATGTGTCTTGTACTGTTTTCCACCCAAACTTCTTTGCTGATTTCAGTGAGCTAACACCCAATAGCAGCCACAAACATCTTGTTCGACAAGTTATGTTCACTTTGGTTGTTGTGTGCTTTGTGGTACAAAGAGGTGAGCGATAAAGTGAGAATTCTGATGAACAAATCGTTCTTCGAAAAATGTGGTCTGACATTCATCTTCCTAGTGAAGTTGTTACTGCCAGTGAGAGCAAAAACTGTAGTTATTTGGGAGGGTAGCAAAGCAAAACTTGTCCATGTGTGGGTTTTGACGATACTTTATTTGTGGTGCAATCCAAATGTCTGGCATTCCCGAAGTAGTACCAGGAAAACACAAGATAAGAAACTTAAGGCTAAAGCCAAGGAAATGGAATAAAATGTAGTGGAGCATGGGTTAATAAGACCATAATATTGGGACTCTGATTGTCAGGGATTATGCATCACCTGCCTCATGCCTCTTTATACCTTTAGACATTGGCTGCAGTTCTCTCAATAGCTGGAGGGGCGAGAGAAGAATATATTTATTGGTTTATTTATTTATTTTATATCAAATCTTTCTCCCAAAGAAGAGTCAAAGCAGTTTAGAATTTCAGTTTAAGGGAATGAATTTTCCATTGCGACAATATATTATGAAGTATTCCTTTTGACATCTAAAGTACTTTACAATGGTCATTTAAGATCCATCAATTTTACCAGTGAAAATGGTAGAACTGCTGTATCCATAAGGATCTTACTTCAAATTTTTTGGATTTTGCTTGGTGAGATTGGCTACTGATATTATCATAATGGGGAGCAGTTCTTCAACTTTTAGTACTACATCATTGTTCGATGATGGGGAAATGCATCAAATCTCAACTGGTAATGCTATTTGGCTTCCCAGACTGAACACATGAAAATATCCAGGCTAGTCTGTTTAATCTATGCACCCTTCCACCATGTCTTCTGAAATGGCATTGACTGCTCTGTTAGTGCTGAATAATAATAACAACAATAATAACAATAATAATTTTTGTGTTGTCGAAGGCTTTCATGGCCGGGATCACAGGGTTGTTGTATGTCTTTCGGACTGTGTGGCCGTGTTCCAGAAGTATTCTCTCCTGACGTTTCGCCCACATCTATGGCAGGCATCCTCTGCCATAGATGTGGGCGAAATGTCAGGAGAGAATACTTCTGGAACATGGCCACACAGCCCGAAAGACATACAACAACCCAATAATAATCTTTATTTGTAACCCGCCCTATCTCTCCAATGGGACTCAAGGCAGTCCCCTCGGGGAGATAATAGCACACAAAACAACATGCATTCCCTTCTTGCTCTATCAGTGCTGCCGTTTTATTCATTTAAAACATTTGGACATTAGTTTCAGATAATATATGAGTCTACACTGTGCAGTGTAAACAGCATTATATGGCAGTGTAGATGCTGCCAATGCCCTCTTAAAGGTTTGTTCTGCATCACCTAAATACACGTGAAAATAGATCCAGCTTTAAAACTTGTTGCTTTCTCTTTCCCAATTGCTGTTTGTAAATGTATCCTACATTGGAAAAGTTCCAGATAGTTAGCAAAATATTTGAAATGCCTTGTGAAAAAAGAGAAATTGCCCACATGCCAATAAAAGCCTGTTTCTCTACTAAACAGACCACTTTTCAGTCCGAGGTGTAAAATGTTAGCAGACTGCTGGAACATGACATCTTGAAAGAGTTTTGGTTTTTTATTGTGGAATTTGGGAGGCGGGAAGGGAGGAGCTTCTATCACAAGTCCAGCATGAAAAACATACCTCTTTAGAACAGTTTCTTGAGTGTATTTCAGGCACAAAGTTCATTCCTTGACTACTTAAGATCTAGAAAAATTATTTTTAAATGAAACGATTTGTGTGTGTGTGTGTGTGTGTGTGTGTGTGTGTGTGTTATATCAGATGTTTCTGATGATACCACATATGCTGAAATTTCCTCAAACACTAACCACTGGACTTTAACAGTTAACATTTCCAATTGGTTGAGACTGGTGAGATTGTAGTGGAAACACATTTGCAGAGCACCGGAATAGAACAGCAAGTATATATGGTACCACACAGAGGGAACATAGATAAGACCCTGATGTGATGGCAATATGATAGCAGGATTTGAAAGGCATGATGTTGGAGACAGTTGGACTGATGGGGCTTGTGAAATATACGACCATATAGTATTCATAGACTGTGACAACTGATCTATCCTTTTCCCACAAGGCTCAAGAGCTGATCCTCTCCTTCCATCAGACACTGAAGTTGGTTACACAGAAAGACAGAAACTGGCCCAAGTCTCATAATAGAGTGGATTTTAATCTAGGTCTACCTTATATAGAACAAATGTGGTGAATGGTGTGAGAACGGGATTAAAATTCCAGATCAGGGCATACTATACTTTTTTAGCCTCAGAGCAAAGTTTATTTATTTATTTATTTATTTATTTATTTTATATACCGCCCTACTGCCCCAGGGACCCAGAGCAGTCTAAGTTATAGCAAATCTGATTTTGAATAAACTGTCAATAAAATCCTGTAATAGGGAAATGACTTGAAGGCCACAGCCATCCCATATTACATTGCCATTTTCTTTGAGTGCTGAAATATTGCTATCTGGAAAATATGGTTCTAGGTGGGCAAAGTGCAGACCACAATATGCTATACCTGCCTTTTGCCCTGGTTAGCATGGCTAAATGTGAGACATACTGAGAATTTCAATGCAAAAACATGAAAGGGTTGTATTTTGCCTTCTCTTACTCTAGTCTTGTTGTTATATGTAAAATATATAGGCTAGCAATATACCCTTTCCTCAACTTTCTCTACTTAGAGATAAAAAAGTGTTTTTGAGGCTGTAGTAATCAGATATGTAACCAAAATACAATTTTCCCACTCTTTGATTTTGGGACTTTATCACACGAGGGTGATAAAGTATAATCATAGCACAATAAATGTGCCTTTGGTTGGGTCTTATGACACAACACCATGTATGCCTCATATGCTTGAATCATAACTGGATCATTTCTTTTCAATGACAGAAAGAAATCATCAATGAATCCATTACTGTTGTTTCACCACTGTTTCTTGTGAAATAGTTTTTTTTCCTGCTTTTTCCCTAATATTATAAAGTGGTGGAAGGTTTCTCAAAAGCAGCAAAACTATGCAACTGTGCAGTTGCAGAAAAATTAAACAGCACGCATATGCTGAGTAGGGTGAAAAAGACTATGAAGCAAGGCTGTACCGAAGATTGATCATGAGAATTTGTATCACAAAACAGTGCAATTAAAGCAAGATGCAGGTGTGATCATTGCAATAATTGTATGTTTCCATTTGTTTAAACATTGCTACTGACTACTATGAGAAAGTCCTTAATGTGGAAAACATCTCTATGCAGGTCCCTTCCTGTACAAAAATCTCCTTGTGTTTTTAGAAGAGTTTTTGTAGTCATCCACTTCTGAAGGATGATGAAAATGACAAAAGGAAGTGAGGCAGGGCCAGGAAGAGATCATGAGATTAGTACATATGAGGTGAATGCTTGGATAGGATTTGTATCTCCCCAACAATGTGAAGAAAAATATTTCCAACTACTGCAAGCACTGTATACAAATTGCTGCAGGGCTATTGGGACATTTTCAGAGCCAAAAGGGTGATTTAAAAATAGTTCTATAAAGAAATAGCTAGAGCATTGTAAAATTATAGCATTTTTTAAAAAGGAAAGGAAAGGAGAGATCATTTGTCATTTGTTGCAGGAATGTGGTGCAGAAACATAAAAAAAATTGAATCTTTTTAGACTAAAGCTTTTCCTGTGACAGAAATGTACAATTCTTCTGACACCATGTGTTAAGATTTTAGGATGAAGGAATTGAAACTGTTGCTTTTCCCCAAAACCACTTTGACAAATCCAGATGTTGAAAATGCTTCTCAATTGCTTGCATAAAAGAGAATCTGCCAGGGGCTAAATAAGAAAAAAAAATCCAGACATTTCCTCCTTGAAAATAATCCAAAATGTTCTTGATTTGTTCAGAAGTCTGTTTTGGAAACGTGGATTAATGATGGAAACAGTGAACTGCTTAGCCACTGTTGATGTATCAATTTGCTTGTACGTTTCCTTTCCCCTTATTTCGAGAATATTGTCAAAAGGGCAACCTCCTAAAAATGTCAAGTCTGAATAGAAGATTGAAAATCCCAGAACAAATGAAAACAAAATCTTATTTAGCTTCTCAATGGCTGGTAGCAATCAAATTGGATCAGCATTTGGAAAAGTTAGTTTTTTACTACAATTCCCAGCATCCTCCACTCAGCATTTCCCTAATTGTTTGGTTAAGGAAATGACGGGAACAAGGACTGAAAAATATATAGTTGTGGGGGTCTACTATAGACCTCCAAGCCGGATGGAAGAACTGGGTGAAGTCTTCCTTGACCATATGACCAAACATGTAGAAAGAAGAGGTATCGTGGTAATGGGGGATTTCAACTATATTTGTTGAAATATATTTGTTGACACACCCTAACTTTGTCAGAAGTACAAAGTCCAAACATTTTGTCCCTATCTTCAAGAAGGGGAAAAAAGAGAACTTAAACAATTTCCATCCAGTCAGCCTGACATCAATACCAGTAAAGATTCGGGAGCAAATAATTAAGGAGGCAGTCTGCAATCACTTAGAAAGGATTGCTGTGATTACTAAAAGTCAACATAGATTTCTCAAAAACAAGTCATGCCAGACTAATCTTATCTCTTTTTTCAGTAGAGTTACATGCTTGGTACATGCAGGAAATGCTGTGGATGTAGCATATCCTGATTTCAGTAATGTCTTCAACAAAGTCTCCCATGTCATTCTTGCAAGCAAACTAATCAAATGTGGGCTAGACAATGGTAATATTAGGTGGCTCTGTAATTGGTTAAGCAATTGAACCCAAAGAATGCTCAACAATGGTTCAATTTCATCTTAGAAAGAAGTGACTAGTAGAGTTCCTCAGGGTTTGATGACCGGGACATCTGTAGCGATACCAAGGTGCTTGTTTATAAAGCCATTGTCCTCCCAACCCTGCTCTATGCCTGCGAAACGTGGACCATCTACAGACATCACACCCAACTCCTGGAGCGTTTCCATCAGTGTTGCCTCAGAAAATCTTGCAAATCTCTTGGGAAGAGAGTCCACTGGACTGGCCACATTGTCCGAATGCCCGATCACCGACTCCCAAAGCAGCTACTGTACTCCCAACTCAAGAATGGGAAACGTAATGTTGGTGGGCAGGAAAAGAGATTTAAAGATGGACTTAAAGCCAATCTTAAAAAATGTGGACTCAAAAGCCCTGGCCCTTGAGCACTCCAGTTGGAGGTCAGCTATGACCAGCAGTGCTATGGAGTTCGAAGAGGTACGAATGGAGGGCTTAAGGGAGAAATGTGCCAAGAGGAAGGCCCGTCAAGCCAACCCTGATCGAGACCGCCTTCCACCTGGAAGTCAATGTCTTCACTGCGGGAGAACATGCAGATCAAGAATAGGTCTCTTCAGCCATCTACGGATCCATCCCCAAGATAGCAGATGGAGGACCATCATCCTCGAACTACAAGGGATCGCCTAAGTAAGTAGTAAGTAAGGTCCTGGGCCCAGTAGTGTTCAACATCTGTGCTCCATTGGAGCCAGCACAATATGGGAAAGCTCCCGTACTGCGAGGGAAGCATCTTACAAATCTTCCATTCCAGTTGTGGACAGGGCCTCCTTTGGAAGTCCAGTGATGTCATGTGATGGGCAGTGTGCCTATCCCTTGCGGGACTGGTAGGGAGGTGTCCTAGGACACTAAAATGCCCCATGTGATGAGGTCACAAGACACTATATTCCTTCTGATGCAGCCCAAAATCCCATTGGCTTTTTTAGCTGCTGCATCACATTGTTGGCTCATGTCCAGTAAGACTCCAAGATCTTTTCCACATGTACTGTAGTTGAGCCAGGAGTCATCCATATCTTAGCATTTCATTTTTTTAAAATAGTATCTTACATTACTCCTTGCTGAAATTCATTGTGTTAGTTTTGGCCCAGCTCTCTAATCTGATACGGTCGTTTTGAATTCTGATCCTGTCCTCTGGAGTATTAGTTAGCTCTCCTAATTTGGTGTCATCTGCAAACTTGATAAGCAAGTCCTCTAAACCTTCAAAAATGTCTGGCGGGAAGCACATTTCTTATACTATGTAGAGTTTCATTGTTAATCACTATTAAGCCAATTTTGACTCTTAGCAACCCTATAAATGAGAAAAGTCCAAGATCTCCAGTGTTATTTCCTGCTAAAGTCTTGCACGCTCCATATCATGGCTTTTTTGAATGAAACAATCCACCTGTAATGTGGTCTTTCTCTAAACTGAAAGTTTTTTTCCCAGAACAGCCCAATGATCACTAATCTGGAACAAGCCACACTAGTCTATGGATTGGAAGTGCATGCTATATATTCCAAGTTAATAGTATGGGGCTGAAAATAGTTACACAATGCTAAATATCTCATTCCAAAAGTAAATCCTGTTAATTTTGATGGAATGCACTGGACACTAGGTTTGATCTTTGGTTTCGATAGAAGCAAATTGGTTAAACCTAAGAATATTTTCATGAGTGAGCTATCCCATTGCCTTCATTGTATTGTGTTTTTGTGCCTTCAGTGTCTGTGAGCCTGTTTCTAATGTATGTATATGTACCAACATGGAACAATCTAATAAATTACAAGACTTGCTAAAATGTAGATGTCCCTTTGGATTGGTGAGATAGGATGGTCATATGCATTTGCCAATAAATGTAGCTTGGGAACAGAATACGAAAATATGTAGCTCCTTTAGTTTGTTCATCTTTCATACATTTTCATATATTTCCCACCTCCCCAGCATCTTCTGCTTCTGACACAGCTTAATTTGAGAAAAAACATTATTATTATTATTATTATTATTATTATTATTATTATTATTATTATTATTTTAGATACTATGCTGGATTTCATATCACAAAATCAGAGTCTTTGAAGTTCAATCTTGAGGTCCTGATAGCGGCTGAGTTTTTCCTGTTGTTTTTCGTCAATGCGACTGTCACCTGGGATGGCAACATCAATGATCCAAACCTTTTTCTTTTCCACAACTGTGATGTCTGGTGTGTTGTGTTCCAGAACTTTGTCAGTCTGGATTCGGAAGTCCCACAGTATCTTTGCATGTTCATTTTCCAATACTTTTTCAGGTTTTATTATTATTATTATTATTATTATTATTATTATTATTATTATTATTATTATATTTATTATTATTATTATTGACACAACGATGTTGTATGACACAGCAAACAAGATAGACATGCTGGATTTCGTTTCACAAAACCACAAGTCGAACACTTCCCAAGTGTCTAGGACTGTGTGATGTATTTTCGGATGATGCGTGCAGATCCCAGCAGGGTGGCCTTTTGCAGTTGGCAGATTGTAATTTTGTCAATGTCTATTGTTTCCAAATGCCGGCTGAGATCTTTTGGCACGGCACCCAATGTGCCCATCACCACCGGGACCACCTGCACTGGTTTCTGCCAGAGTCTTTGAAGTTCAATCTTGAGGTCCTGATAGCAGCTGAGTTTTTCCTGTTGTTTTTCATCAATGCGACTGTCACCTGGGATGGCAACATCAATTACCCAAACCTTGTTCTTTTCCACAACTGTGATATCTGGTGTGTTGTGTTCCAGAACTTTGTCAGTCTGGATTCGGAAGTCCCACAGTATCTTTGCGTGTTCATTTTCCACGACCTTTGCTGGTTTGTGATCCCACCAGTTCTTTGCTGCTGGCAGGTGGTACTTGATGCATAAGTTCCAATGGATCATTTGGGCCACACAGTTGTGCCTCTGTTTGTAGTCTGTCTGTGCAATTTTCTTACAGCAGCTGAGGAGATGATCAATGGTTTCGTCAGCTTCCTTGCACAGTCTGCATTTTGGGTCATCAGCTGATTTTTCAATCTTGGCCTTAATTGCATTTGTTCTGATGGCTTGCTCCTGGGCTGCAAGGATCAGGCCTTCTGTCTCCTTCTTCAGGGTCCCATTCGTGAGCCAGAGCCAGGTCTTCTCCTTGTCAGCTTTTCCTTCAATTTTGTCAAGGAACTTTCCATGCAATGTTTTGTTGTGCCAGCTGTCAGCTCTAGTTTGTAGTGTGGCTTTCTTGTACTGGTTTTTTGTCTGCTGTGCTTTGAGGAGTTTCTGATTTTTGACTTCAATCAAAGCAGGTTGATCACTTTGCTTTACATATTCTGCAAGGGCATGTTCTTCATGTTATTATTATTATTATTATTATTATTATTATTATTATTATTATTATTATTTGAGAAAAATATGATTTAAGGCAACTGCTTTTGGATCATATTGTTTAGGGTTTGGATGCCAAAATGAAATGATTGGCAGTGTTATAAGAAGGATCTCTACAGTCATGAGATGAAAGGCATTACAAAAAAAAGTTCTTTTAAAAAAATCCAAAAAAACTGCAGGAACAAAGGGAATATGATAACATTGCACAAACAGAGGAATCTATTTGCTGTAAACCCTGCCTTTTGACATCTTGTGCCTCTATATTTATTGACCTCTTGCTGTTTTACAGTGCAACTTTGCTGACATTTCCATTCGTAATGATACAACCTGTCTTATTTCTTCTCAAGCTTCTGTTGTATTTCCTTAGTTTTATTTGGTTATGGCTGATGCGAACAGATTATCATATGGGCTTGTGAATATTTATGACCACAGTGTTTTATGGGCTTTGTCTGACAAACTTATGAAGGGGAAGGTTACAGAAGCAAACCAGTCTTCTCACCATACCAATGTTCCTCACATAAAATATGTGATCTGGTCATGATCAAGCTTTGCAGTGGATTCACCCCTAATGGTCCATTCATTCCAGTTGACAGTTCATAGGTTGGTTGAGTGACTGTCATTCTGAAGTGCATATTTGATTCTGATGGATTTCTGAACATATTTTTATATAAGATTTATATGATGCATACATCTGTGTAACTCTACTCTGCTCATTCTATGACTCTGTCTCTATGTGTTAGACTGCAACTCCCATAATGCCTAGATAGCAAAGCTACCCAGAGCCAGCAATGGACTCTGCTGTAGGTAAAGTTTGGGAGAGGCATGACATATGTTTCCCGAGACATATAAATTGCCAACACTTAAGAGTGACTAAAATAATTGATCTCCTGTTCTGTCATAGTACTTATGCTGAAGGCCTAACTGGGCAATAATATGTTATACTAGAAGCCAGCATGGTGTAGTGGTTTGTGTCCTGGGCTATGATTCTGGAGACCAGGGTTTGAATCTTGATTCAGTCATGGAAATCCATTGGGTGATCTTGGACAAATCACACCTTCTCAGCCTCAGAGGAAGGCAAAGGCAAACCTCTTCTGAACAAATCTTCTCAAGAAAACCCTATGATAGGTTTGCCCTCAGAATCATCATCAGTAGTAAACAACCTGAAGGTACACAACAACAATAACAAATAGCAGTGTCTTATATTACCAGAACAAAGTCCCATAGTACAATATCAGCTTTATCACCATATTTAAATCACCCCAGACAAGTCAAAGTATAAATCTCTGTCATCATCTTCACTGCAATGGCTAGCACAAGCTACTTCTTGTTGCTCTCTTGGATCTCTGTCCCATTGAAGTGCTTTTACAGCAAATGACTGTGAGGGCAAGACCTACCAGCATAAAGCACAATGGGAGGTCAATGAAGAGATGCCTACAGCTTCATGGCTACACAAAGCAGAAATTATTTCATAGACAGGAAGGATGAGAATGTAAAGACGAGGAGACATTTCTAGGGCCTCAACAACTCCCCAGATGGGCCACCATCACGACTGGACTGCTAAATTGATGCACATTTAGTTCATTTTCATATTGAAGGCTCAGTTCTTACTGAAATAGCACTAGGAAAGTTACTTTTGCAACAACAAATCCATACTTTTGCTGGGATTCTGGGCACTGTGATCTAAAAGAGTAATCAAATATGACTTTGTATCATGTTCCTGGACATTAGGTGGATATAGAAAACTGTGGATAATAGCAAACCCTATTGAAATGACTGCAGGAATCATAGAATTGTGCTGGAGAGCCTAGAAAATGCTTAAAGAGAGCATATTTTGTCAGACACAGATAAGTGAAACAGTGGATTTGAGAGTCACTCTGTGTTTCTAGGTTTCATCTCCAAGTGCTTGGCAGTTCCAGATTAAATTATTTTAGGATGCTTAATCTTAAATCTACTATAATTGCTTTACTTTTTAAAATGCTTCAAATAATTTTATTGTTAGATATGTAAGGTGCAGCGTATGATGTAAATATTTTAATAAAAATAATAAAAATAAATAGGAAAATCCCATTTCTTCAATAAGTCTAAACCACTAATGTTTAGGCCAGAGTCTTATACTTACAAAATTGAGAGAGAGAGATAATACAATGGCAGATAGGAAAACATGGATATTCACAATGTTTCTGTCATTTAAAAAATTGGATTTTGCTCACCATTGCAAGACTGTTCCTAAAGTTAACATTAAACAGGATTGCTTGGTGCTCTTTCAGTTGAATTCTTGAGCTTAGCTGATTAACTATTAGTAAATGTGGTAGCAGTTTCCATTTTCAGCCTGTAGTGATCTGAGTTCTTTCATTTTTCTCCAGATGTGTGCTATTAAATTAACTACCTCAATGCATCTGGACCAACAGACATTAGTCATTGCTGTTCAGGCCAATTGTGGGGAAATGTCCCATTTTCTGATTTTCGGTGTTACTAGATCATTTACAGGGGGAAATGGCTGAGAAGAAGGAAATACAACAGGAGACACCATGATAAAAATAAGGCATTAAATATCCTTTTCCTGTTTAGGAAAACTTTGACAAGCAAAATTGAACAGATAACGCATTCACTCAGAATGGTATTGAAGACTCCGCCAAAGGATACACAGGATAACTGGGGTTCTCAAAAGTAGCTGTCACCTAATTCACTTTTCATTGCGGTCCTGTGCACTGCATTAAAATGATCAAAAATTGCTACCTGTAGAAACCCTTGGTGTCCTGCTAGCTTGTCTTGTTGCATAATCTATTCCCAGATCTAAACTCCCCTTATCTTAACCCATCATCCACATACTTTTATAAAATGCAGTTTTGTCAGTTCCATTACTTCTACTTATTCTAATTTTATCCATTCCATATAATTATTGTAATTTTTTTAATTGTTCATCCACAATATGTCTTGACCATTTGATGGTTTGAATTCACCATTACTTTTACGCACAAAGCTAATGACTTGCTTCCATGTCTCAAAGTTTGACATAGATAAGTACACAACCACCTTGCAGAATACACTAATAAAAAGGCTGTGAATTGTAAACCCATTTTTATTTATTACAGAGATTAATGAGGTACAGATACTAATGTTTTCTTGGAAACTACTGGATAAAACATCTGCACTCCAAATGCATTGTGCAGGTTGAGTATCCCTTATTTGTGATGCTTGAGATCAGAAATATTTGGATTTCTTCTCCCCCTGTCCCCATTTTGGAATAGCTGTATTTGCATATACAGTAGAGTCTCACTTATCCAACATAAACGGGCCGGCAGAACATTGGATAAGCGAATATGTTGGATAATAAGGAGGGATTAAGGAAATGTCTATTAAACATCAAATTAGGTTATTATTTTACGAATTAAGCACCAAAACATCATGTTATACAACAAATTTAACAGAAAAAGTAATTTAATACGCAGTAACGCTATGTAGAAATTACTGTATTTACGAATTTAGCACCAAAATATCATGATGTATTGAAAACATTGAGTTAAAAATGTGTTGGATAATCCAGAACGCTGGATAAGTGAGTATTGGATAAGTGAGACTCTACTGTAATTATATAATCAGATATACTGGAGATGGCAACCAAGGATTAATACAAAATTAATTTATGTTTATACACATAGCATGAAGATATAGAAACAAAATTTGTCTGGGACATATGTCTGGGACATTGAATAATTTTGGCTCATAATTCCTAGGATTCTGAAAGTTGCATTCCAAAAAGTAACTTTCTCAAATTCTGTCACTAAATTAAATTGCAATTTCTGAAGTAAGACTTCCCATAGGAATATCATGTTCCAAAAAGCAGGCTTTGAATGAATTTGAAAATTTTGATAAGCTTTTTTAAAAGCCCCCTTGGATTCTGATATTTCAGAATTTAGGACTGTTCACAGAAAATGTTTTTACAGGATGCTAAGGCAGTTGCAATTTTTGTGCGGGAAAGGTGTGAAGTGAAGAATGACAGTTATTTAGATTTACCGTGTTTGAAAACTGATAAAGAAAACACGAAAATAAACAGATTGCCAGTGGTATTAACTAGACATGCCAAAGGTTATAGGAACATATTAAATGACATTGAGGAGTGGAATAATAACATTTCCCTCACCTGGTGAGAGAAACTCCAATAACTCACAGTCAATAATATCCAATGAGGCTCTGCAAGACCTAATAACTTATGAATCCCACCCTTAGTAGCTGTGATAAATTCGTTACTCCATTCCCCAATGCCACATACTCCATAGGCGGCTAAATACTTCAGCACTTCAGACCACATCCTTTTTGATTTCAGAATTTTCAAAACGGAGAAAGAAATTAAAAACCTGAAGGCTTGGATAAAAGAGGAACCCTGGGACCCAATGAGGTTGAAAAAGAAACACACCAAAGCCCCTCTGGCTGCCTGTGGTTGAATACTTGGAAGACAATGTTGCCTTTGACATGGCAGCTCTTCTGGAATCCTCATTGAGTGGGTTTCAGACAGGCTGCTACAGTTTGGGAACACCCCTGCCTCATTTACCTTCTTCCTCCCTTAAGCAAGCACACCATGCAGACAAGGAAAAACTCTTTTTAAAAAAATCCATGAAAACTGATCTGGACTGCTGGCAATTACACTATTAAGCAATACCTCCCCCCCTCCCCCATCTGTTTCAATGCTGTTTTGAGATCTGTAGATGCTTTGTGAGCCTAACACATGTCCAGATTGTGGGTAATTCCAGAGATGGATACCAAATGTGCACATATATTCTATTGATCACCTGGAATAATAGTTGCTTATTTACCAACGTGTATATGCTTAGTCAAATGATGCCCATTCTAAGGCATTCCCATTGCTTATGCAACATGGTGAGTGGCTCAGGCCCCTTCTACACTGCCCTGAACTGCATGGTATGAGTCTACACTGACTGTATCATGCAGTTTCAAACTGCCTTATCATCATCATAGGCGATCACTTGTAGCCAAATATGATTGTCTTCCAAAGGTAGGGTCTTTTGTTGATTTTACTTTGCTTGGAAAACGTCTGTGTGTGAATTTGTTTTATGTGTGGTGATTGGTGCAAGTCACCAAGAACAATCCAATGCAAGTCACCAAGTCACCAAGTCACCAAGAACAAACAACTCTGCATATGTATGTTTGCCCACAATGCCCTGCCTCATGTACGGAGGAGGAGTTGTTTAAAGCTACGGACAATGCAGTTGCTGTTGCCCGCTTTTGGTCCAAAACTATTTAGTTGCTTGTGATTTCCTCCCCCCCCCCATCATTTTGAAATGTATTTCTCGTGCAATGCTTTTGACATGAAATAATAAAACCAAGAACAATCTTCATAGTCAGAAGTTATAATCCAATGGCATGGATACTACGACAATTGGTGGCCTCTTCTCTGTTGCAGACATCAACTGCCTTCACAACTGTTGTAACATGCATCATGTTATCATCTGCCTGTTCAGCTGTCAAGGACTTCCTTGGATCGTTCTATGTAATACATAAAACACAATGTAATCATTGTAGTTCAGCCTGTGTTACCTGATGTCAATGAGGTTTCTGGGCCCGGGCATGGGCCTGTGTCTGATTTTGGGCCTGTGTCTGATTGCAATGGGGATGATAGGCTTGCCTTAGAGTCAGAGGCTTCTGCAGAACAGAGACCGGAGCCTGAAAGGGGGTGCTTTTCTGAGAGAGATTCCTCAAATACAGATGCATCTATAGAGGATAATGAGCTGGCAGATAGGAGGTGAGACTTTTGTCAACAAAGGGAGAATTCCTAGCTCCTTCATCGGTCAGTTCGCCTTCGAGAAAAAAGAGCAGATAAATTATCTGCTGAGAAAGTGAAAGAAAATGTTTTTTTCTCAGTGGATGAGGTTTATTAAGCCTGTTACTACATTGGGGTCAATGTTGGTGCTTCAAGTCAGTCATCACTGTTAATGCTCTAAGTTTCCTATATGGATTTTGATTCATGGTTCCTGTCATGCCAGATTTGCTCTTTGAATCCAAGTGTATTATTTCCTGGTTCCAGTATACCAAGTTCATGCCTTGTCTTTTGGGATTTACTTTGCCTTGTTTTTTTTTTGGATTTTACAACCTTGTATCTTGTGATTTATTCCTATATCTTGGAATGTTTGCCTTATATGTGTAATGTGATCCGCCCTGAGTCCCTTTCAGGGTGAGAAGGGCGGAATATAAATACTGTAAATAATAATAATAAAGTGGTGGACTATTGCTGATGTTTTGAAGAAACCTTTTGAGACTTTACCTTTTAATCCTTTTTATTGCTTGGTTTTTATATATATTCTTCAATAAACTGCTTGCTGATATATTCAGTTGATGTGGTGTCTTATGGTCAGATAGGTGTAGCTCTGGGATACAACCGTAACTGTGTCTTACTGGCTGCCTCCCTCCCACTCAGTGACCACAAACTGCCTTGTATGGCAGTGTAGATAGGACCAGAGTTATGTCTGAATGCCACTCAGCCTTTACACTGGCTCATTACACTATTTGGTGAAGATTACACAAGATGATAGTGGATATCTCCTTATGCAAGAATGTCAAAAGTACAACTGCAGAGTAACCCAGAGTGATACCAGTGTAGTGTTCCCATAGGACATTAGTCTTGTCTAGTCTACTTTCCAAAGCTGTAATTAATCTAATTTATCAATACCTGCACAGATGTGCAGGCACACACAGAAAGTATTGAATATAGAATATAATTGTGATTTGTTTTGCCTTAAAGTAAAATGTTGGTATGTGATGAAAGGTCAGTCCATTGGTTCCCACTCCTGCCCCCTCCCTCCACCCTCTCCATACCCTGGTATTTCTTTGCAAAGGTCTGCTCTGGAGCAGGAGTCAAATGAAGAAAGTGGTGTTATTTCAACAAAGCCAGAAACCTTCCTTTCTCCTTGTAAATATTAGTATGTCTTGCAAGCAGGGCTAAGAGCTGCCAGGCATCCTGTCATTTAAACAGAGTCTGGACTGATTGACGCCAAGTTTCTGTGAAAGAGCTGAAGGGTGGTGCATTCATTTAGGAGCATGGTGCAGACATACCTCCCTAAAAAAAAAAAGATCCCATTGAGTCGCCAACTCCACTATTTTTTTTAACGTCAACAAATTCCAAGAGAGCTGGTTTCTGTCACAGTCCAAAATAATTAGCAGTGAAAGAAACATTTTATTTAATGTTTGAACTAGTCAGGATTTGGTAACAAGGTAAAAAAAGCCAGATCTCTTGCTGACATCATGTAAAACAGTGAGGTGGCAGGACATGAAGTGATGGGTGGCCCAGAAAGCCACAGAAAATACACCCATTCAAATCCATGAGCTCAGGAGAAGCAAGATAGTTCAGGAAGGGCACACATGTTGACTCTGAGGATTAGATGTGCTTACACAGTGCATTGGATCCCTGCAGCCTCTCTGCAGCCAAGTCCAAGGAATGTTGATCTTCCGTTTGCCTGACTGACAGCACTGGGATATGAGCAAAAATGCTTACATGCCATAGGGCACTCAAATACAGACTTAGGTATAGATGAGGCTTTTATCATGCCATCATTTTGTCTTGGTCACTGCCATTACAAGGGTTTCACATGTGATCCCCATACAGACACTTCCCTGCTTTCTGTCAGTTCTTTCATCATTTTCCTAACTGCAGAAAATCTACTTAGGGGGAAAAGGCAGAATAGATGTATAATCCCTTCCAACTACTACCTGTCGTGGATAAGTATATGGTTTGTTCTGGACACCAGAACACCTCAATGTTATGAGTTTCATAGGCTGGAAGGCCTGGAGGCTGGACAGAGGAAATTTCGGGAGTGGGAGTGAAACCGAGAAGTTGCCAGCAGTTTCCTCATTCATAATTTTATATCCTGTATAGTAGCAACCTAGCACTAAAGAAATTTGCAAGGTTTCCTTGTGAGTGAACTACCAAGTCCTGCAATCATCATACTACCACAAAGCCCCCGCTATTTGGAAATCCTTTCAGAAGGAAATGCTCCCTATAACTGAACTATTGTTAGCCCTGCACATTTATGAGGATTAGGGACACAAAGACCATGTGAAAGTAAGCAAACAAGGAACATAACTACATACTCATCTCACCCTTACAGGACACAGTAACATGAATTTAAAGTATTCCCCACCCTTGCACCTCTTCTCTACCACACACCTCACTGTTTCCTCTCCTGCCCACCAGAACACCATGGACATCATTGCACATCAGAGCACCACAAGCCTCGGCCGGACAACGTTTCTCATTCTGTTTGCTCACGACACTTATTAAATAATGGTACACTGGAAGAATAGACTGTAGCTAATATCTTACAGCAAACTGAAAATTCCCATTAACTTGATTTGGAATTTGTTCAGTTGAACAATCTTGCAGATACATGTATCACTCCTTTGACATGATAACAACAACAACAACAACAACAACAACAACAACAACAACAACAACAACATTGCATGGAAACTTCCTTGACAAAATTGAAGGAAAAGCTGATAAGGAGAAGACCTGGCTATGGCTCACGAATGGGAAACTGAAGGAGGAGACAGAAGGCCTGACCCTTGCAGCATAGGAGCAAGCCATCAGAACAAATGCAATTAAGGCCAAGATCGAAAAAGCAGCTGATGACCCAAAATGCAGACTGTGCAAGGAAACTGACGAAACCATTGATCATATCCTCAACTGCTGTAAGAAAATCGCACAGACAGACTACACATAGAGGCACAACTATGTGGCCCAAATGATTCATTGGAACTTATGCCTCAAGTACCACCTGTCAGCAGCAAAGAACTGGTAGGATCACAAACCTGCAAAAATATTGGAAAATGAGCACGCAAAGATACTGTGGGACTTCCGAATCCAGACTGACAAAGTTCTGGAACACAACACACCAGACATCACAGTTGTGGAAAAGAAACAGGTTTGGATCATTGATGTTGCTATCCCAGGTGACAGTTGCATTGACGAAAAATATCAGGAAAAACTCAGCCGCTATCAGGACCTCAAGATTGAACTTCAAAGACTCTGGCAGAAACCAGTACAAGTGGTCCCAGTGGTGATGGGCACATTGGGTGCTGTGCCAAAAGATCTCAGCCGGCATTTGGAAACAATAGACATTGACAAAATTACGATCTGCCAACTGCAAAAGGCCACCCTACTGGGATCTGCATGCATCATCCGAAAATACATCACACAGTCCTAGACACTTGGGAAGTGTTCGACTTGTGATTTTGTGATACGAAATCCAGCATATCTATTTTGTTTGCTGTGTCATACAATAATAATAATAACTTTATTTTTATACCCCGCCTCCATCTCCCCGAAGGGATTCGGGGTGGCTTACATGGGGTCAAGCACAAATAAAAACAATAACAATATAAAACACATCCAATGAAGAAAAGACATGCATTAACATGTAAAGATAAAATAGCAGACTTAATAAAAGATGATTTAAACACAAAAGGGTTATAAAAACAAACTGGGTAAAGTGCGTCATGTGAATTTTGTAAATACGAGGTAGAAGATAAAGTGTTGCAACTTCGTGAGAGAGCAACTTGGATTGGGAGTGGACCCTGTGGTTATATCAAATTAATAAGGCAAAATACAACCGTTACAAGCATTACAAATGTTCCAAACCAGCTAGTGGCAAAATTAGACAACATTACACCGTTTTAAATAAAATTCAATTCCACTTCTGTTGCTCTCAGATAAACAAAAATATATATGCTTGTTGTATTAATAAATGGGTTGAACTATACATTGTTAAATCGTCAAGTGATTCAACGTGTAGACAAGAATGCAAAAATCAAACCATCTAGTTTTTAAAAAATGGATCTAGGCAACCTGGGTCTAGGACCTTTTCACTCTCTTGGGCACTGCTGTATAAAGGGCCTGGCCTTTGGCTCATCTCAAATTCTTTGTCTTCTGTTATTTCCATCACCACCTTTTCTCTTCGCTTTGTCTAATCCCATTACATATATCAGAGAGAGTGATAACAGGAAACATTTCAGTTGTTTGGCTTCGTTTTGTTGAAAGAAGACAGCCAGGCAATTCCCACTGCCTACATGTTCTTGAGCATTCATTCTTCTCTATAGTTCTTGCTGGAGGTGAGGACAGACATTCTAAAGCATGAGGGAAGTAGTCTTTGAACATACATTATCTCTCCTGAAGACAAAGACCTTGGAATGCAATGTGTTTTTCAAAGGCATTCCACCATACTCCTTAAATCCTACTTCTTACTAACAGCTTCACCGTTCAGTCTAGTTGTTTGCCTCCTCACCTGTATCTTCCATTCCTTACTCAGGGTCGGCCCTAGGTAATTTTCAAGTGTAAGCAAGCAATATTTTTGGTGCCCCCCCCCCCCAAAAAAAAATCAATGAAAAATAAAAGGTAGAAGGTAGAGGTGAATAGAATACACACACACACACACACATATGGCACATATGGTTCCTGCATATGTGTGTGTGTGTATATATATATCTTATATATACATACGCATACACACAATGTGGAGAATATGTGGCAAGGTAGATAGATAGGTAGGAAGCCACAGCAGAAGAACCTTCCCTGGAACAAGGCCTAATAATAATAATAATAATAATAATAATAATAATAATAATAATAATAATAATAATAATAATAATAAATCATCCCAACAAAGGATTCCCCCAGGCAGGAAGCAGCCAAGCTTTGAAGCTGAAAGGCTATTCAATGCTAATCAAGGTGGGCAATTGAAACATTTATGCCTGCTTCCAACAGACAAGAGTTCTTTCTTTCCCCCACCCTGGACTTTCCGCAGATATATAAACCCCACATGATTAGTTTCCAACCTCTGATGATGACTGCCATAGATGCAGGCGAAACGCCAGGAGAGAATGCTTCTGGAACATGGCCATACAGACCAGAAAGCTCACAGCAACCCACTTGTCTTTACTGTATTACACAAATTTTGTCATAGTCAATCTTGGCATAGTCATTTAGGCAAAAAAGGTTTGTCTGAGATTGATGAAATATGGTAGTTTTAGCCTTCTTACTCAGATAGAAGCTTGAATAGGGCTACAGTCATTAGGCTTTGGCATTTTGGAGAATATGCTCAGCATGATAACTACGGTCCTTGCTCTCTGCTGAGCATGAGACTGCTGAGCAGACCTTCTTCTCAAACTCTGACAACACTGATGGCAAGGCTGGGGTGACTAACTTGAAATGGGGACAAACTTAGTAGATGTGAGCGAAACGTCAGTATTTTTAAAACTCAGGACAGTAAATAAAGAACACCACTCATAAAAGAAAGGAATTCCAGACAGGAAACAATCAGGGCCAGCTAACACCTCCCAACAAAGGATGTATGTATTGATTGTATGACTGCTTTTCATGTTTGATTTTACAATGTGTAATTTGTCACTGTTTTTATTATTGTTGTGAGTCGCCCCGAGTCCCCTCGGGGAGATGGGGCGGGATATAAGAATAAATTTATTATTATATTATTATATTACCCCAGGCAAAAAGCAGCCAAGCTTTGAAGTTGCAAGGCTATTTAATGCTAATCAAGGTGGCCAATTGCAACATTCACACCTGCCTCAAACAAGAGTTCTTTTTCCCACCCTGAACATTCCACAGATATAAAAACCCCACTTGCCTTGTTTCCAACAGACCTCGCAACCACTGAGGGTGCCTGCCATAGATGCAGGCGAAACGTCAGGAGAGAATGCTTCTGGAACATGACCATACAGCCCACGAGAACCGCCATCTTAATCGGACCATGCGAGGGATGCAGAGGGGGCGGGGCCTAAGGTATAGAGGGCACGCCCCTCCCAGGAGACCACGCCCCCTGCTTCCCCTGCTTCTGAAGGAGGCTGAAGACTGTCTTGGAAGTTCAGGGAAGGAGAAAGAAAAAAGGTGAGAGGGAGAAGGAGAAAAAAGAGATGAAAGCAGGCAAAGGGGGGAAGAAAGAGAAGAGAAAAAAAAAGAATGATTGGGTTGCCATGAGTCTTCAGGACTGTATGGCCATGTTCCAGAAGCATTCTCTCCTGACGTTTTGCCTGCATCTATGGCAGGCACCCTCAGTGGTTGCGAGGTCTGTTGGAAACAAGGCAAGTGGGGTTTATATATCTGTGGAATAATGTCATGGGTGGGGAAAAGAACTCTTGTCTGAGGCAGGTGTGAATGTTGCAATTGGCCACCTTGATTAGCATTAAATAGCCTTGCAGAAACAAAGGGCTGAGCCCGCTGCTTCTGCTGCTTCTGCTGGATCCCCTGGCAGAAAAGAGAGAGAGGTGCCCGGGGACATAGTTAAAGGGGCAAGGCACAAAGAGGGCGAGGGAGAGAGGGAGGCCGGCGCTGCTCCCTTCCAGGCTTTGTGGGCTCTTGCGCCTTCCGCGACCGCGTAGTTCGCATATGCCTTGAGCCGCCCTTGTCCTTACTTTATCTCCTGCTTCGTCTATTCTCCCTATTCTTCTTTCTTCTTCAGTTCTCACTTCTGCATTCCCACATCTTTCTGTTTCATAACAAAGGATGTGGTTTTTATGCAGATCTGAAACATGGCAGCTTCAAATTTTAAGGGCAGGCTACAAGGGAATTATGTGATTATTGTGTTTCCTAGGGCGTTCCTGTAGTAGCTCACTTCTGTTGATGGAGTTAGCCTTACCTATGGCTGTGTTGACAAACCTATTGGGGTATCCTCTCTGAGTTGTTTTTTCAGGATATTTGCCGTAGAGTCAAAGTCCTTTTGAGTGCTAGAGTTACGTTTCAATCTTAGGAAAAGTGGCAACGAAACAAAGGGAACAACACGGGAGACCTTGTTGTGTACCAGTCTTGGCGTTGCATATCAAACGAAGAATTTCTTTGAATATAGAAGCTGCTATCTTGGAGAATGAATTTCTTTACTACAATTGACATTGGGCCAAGATTTCATGCAGCTCCAGGAATAATATGGACTTGGTTGTCTCTTTATGTCTGTTATTTACTCCTTGAACATTATACCCTTTGTTGGATTATTACATGGAAATTGTAACTTTACTTTTGATATTCTGAAAGTAATTTCTTTATATGTAATATAGTTTGAAGTACAATAGAGTCTTACTTATCCAACATTTGCTTATCCAACGTTCTGGATTATCCAACGCATTTTTGTAGTCAATGTTTTCAATATATCGTGATTTTTTGGTGCTAAATTCATAAATACAGTAATTACTACGTAGCATTACTGCATATTGAACTACTTTTTCTGTCGAATTTGTTGTATAACATGATGTTTTGGTACTTAATTTGTAAAATCATAACCTAATTTGATGTTGAATAGGCTTCTCCTTAATCTCTCCTTATTATCCAACATATTCACTTATCCAACGTTCTGCCGGCCTGTTTATGTTGGATAAGTGAGACTCTACTGTAACCTACTCTCAGGTAAAGTTGTAGAAACTAGATTTGTGTTACATTCCTTGTGAGTTACACAAGAGTGTATATACACATACATTATTGTTCTGTGTTGTTATAGATATTTGTGCATTACCCGCTTGAGACAACCAAAACTAGCTACCTCTTTCAAAAAATCAGAGAAGGGAGAAAGGAAAGTTATAATTCTAACAAGAATCTCTATCAATGGAGTTATATTTTTCTATGAAATTTAACATATTTACACACACACATATGAGGAAATCACATCTCACTGTTACCTTATGTCTATGCCATACATTCAATATTTTATTAATGCTTTGCCATTATGATTCCTATAGTTAAATTATTCCAATCCTAACAGAAATACTATTATTGGACTATTCAGTTCCATATAAAATATTTTGCATAGCATTGCAATAG
The DNA here is from genome assembly GCF_035594765.1 of Anolis carolinensis. Taxonomy (NCBI): domain Eukaryota; kingdom Metazoa; phylum Chordata; class Lepidosauria; order Squamata; family Anolidae; genus Anolis; species Anolis carolinensis. The sequence continues at coordinate 82,958,442 of NC_085846.1, forward strand.
AGTTGTGAGTTTTTAAAAAAAAATACAAAAGAGACATTGTCATATTCCCAGTCTGATTTCTTGACATATAACTATTTACTTTTGACAAGCACATTGTCGTCTTTCTCCTCCCCCATGTATCCCCTGCTTTGTGCTTCTCTGACCATTGGCCATATGGCGGCTTTGTCCTGTGGGTAGGTTTATTATTAGCATTTCACAGCTGGAGATGCAATAACTTCATGTAGCTGTGATATTACACTAATTGGCCAAGACATCTCTGAAGAGAGGAGTAGAAAAGAGTGATTGGAAACACAGGAATCATTTTGAGCTTGGGCGTCAGAAAACAAGGCCTCTTCAGGTGGCTTAAGAAGCGCTTCTTAAAATATAGTTGTTATTAAAAAAATTCAAAAGCTTCTCTCTTGGAGATATGGAAACTTGAAACACAGAAGGTAGGTGCTTTCTTTAGCCACGTTTTCCCATTCTAATTGTGCCGTAAGGAACAGGGCAAAGTTTGTGAATAGTATGTGTAATGCTAACACATCGCATAGCATTATCATCACAACAAAGTTTTGGTAATACGAGATGCCACAACCCATGTCAGGTATTAAGTATAAGGTAAATATCCAGAATCCAGAGGCTTTATCTAGAGAGTAAACCACAAAATATGAAGTGCCTGCTTGGCTGCCTCCTCTGGCTCATTTCTATGTCAGCTTTTCATACAATACCTGCTTTGATGGAGAAATGCTCTTAAAATGAATGGCAAAGTGAGCAACAAACCCAAACATGTCAAATCTGGGTTTTTAATGTTGTGTAGTCTATTACAAATGCCATGTGGAAGACCAAACGAGAGCTGTCATAGAATAGAAAATATGCCACACCACACAAATATATTTGCCTGCACAAATGTGCATATGTTATGAGAAGAAACAAACACATATGTATCCATAAGAAAATTAAAAGGTCATGGAAAAAATCAGGTGAATACGCCCAAACTCAATCACAGAAATAGTTAAAGACCAACACTGTTTGCTATGATTGCAATCCTGTGCACATTTGACTGGAAATATGTCCTATGGAATATAATAGGCTCTATTACAATGTTGTGCTCTGCAGTTAAAACATGAATATACTATATTAATATGTAAAACCATGAAAATCTCAGTCAGGTATAGCCAAAAGGTAAATTTGCAACTATTGGTAGAAATACATTGAATTGAGCTGTATTAAAATTAATTCCAAACAAGGTAGATTATGCTGCATTATTTTTGAAACATCCAGTCGAGCCCCATTTAATATCGGAAATGATTCATCCATTTCCTCTTAAATAATGCAATGCTTTAGATCCAGTATCAGTAAAACTAAGAAAAACTCATTAAGATAGTGATTAAAGTAGTCATGATTTACTGGTCCCATTGATTTCAATGGCTTTGCTCCATGCATGAGAGTTCCTGGATCCAATGCAATTAAATAGATATCGTTCAAATCATTGCGAGAGAAGAGAGTGAAATGTGGATTCTAACAATGGTAAAGACACGGGATTATTTTTATATTCAAAAGGATCAATGTAGATCCCAAGACACACAGAGCATTTCCTGATCACCACCAAACACCCCCATGTGTGGTTTGCTTCTAATCTGGTAGAATTTCAAAGCAGGTGGGAAGTATTATGATTACCAGAGAAACACAACTGTGTCCTATTAATCCTCATGGAAAAGAGTGGAATATATTTCTAAGTAATGGGTCCCATAGCTTCTTTCTATAATGTGTGAATTTCTATGAGCTGAAAATTCTTTATTGCCCATTTACAAGGTTTTTAATCTACTTACTATGAAAGTTAAAACATTTAACCTTTAATAGTGAAAACAGCCCCTCTGTCAGATGTGTCTTGTTTATACTAGACTTTATGAAACCACATATGATGGGAACTACTGTTATAGCACATAATGGATAAACAAAGGCTGGATGGCCATCTGTAAGGCGTACTTTGATTGTGCTTTTCCTGCATGGCAGGTGGTTGGACTAGATGGCCCATGTGGTCTCTTCCAACTTTATTATTTGATGACCTTGTATCTGTAATTCTTCAGACTGTGTGTGGTTATGGCATCCCAATACTAAATGTTCCTGCCTTCCACTAAAGTAAATATGCCAGACAAGGGAAAATTTTGATTAGAATTTTTATTCCCAAAATGGACATAATGGAGCTTCAAAAAAATCCAGAGTGAGTTTGCGTCTCCCACATGGGCCCCTATTCGCAGCATGGGATGGAACAGTCCAGATGTTGCTTTTCCTCCTTGATGAGCAATAAGTCATCAACACAGCTGGGTGTAAAGTAACACAACTATTTTAGCATTCTAGATGGCTCATCAGTTGGAAATGCAAAACTTCAAGGTTTATCCCACATGTATTACCTGAGACTGAAATTCACCCCTTGCTCCTGCTGCATGTCTTGCCTCTTTGCTCATATATTACTTGTAACATTAAAATCACCATCATCATCATTATAGAAACATAGCAGCATCTGGGATAAAATCGATCATGAAAGCAAAAGAGCCTGATTGATGGGTGGCAGGAATTAGTAACTGAATCTCTTCCTGACTATTGTAAGTCTACTGCATTATATTGCCTGTTGTGCTGATATAAAACATGGCTTCACTCCTCTAGAACAGGGCTTCGTAAACTCTTCCCGCTAATGCCCACTTTTCATCTTTTACACAACCTCAGATATATAGGCATATAAAATAGGTATATAAATCAGACACTTAGTGAAAATAAACCAGCATTTGCAAGGCGTGTTAAACAAGCTAGCTTTCCGCAGAATCCACTGTAAATATTGCACATTGTTGTGAACAGATTCATGTAAATGTATAAAACAGTCACTAGGTGGCAATCAAAAACCATTTTCTGCTGCCAAGCTTTTCATGCTCCCAACATTGAGCTAAGAGGGCCCCATTTGGGATCAGGACCCACAGTTTAAGAAGTAGTGGTCTTGGAAACCACAACATGCCTCTCACAACTGCACTGGTTTTTTTCCTCTACCATGCAGGTCATATTTTAACATTAGGTTGTATTTCTACAAGTGCATCTATGCTGTAGAATTATTGCAGTTCGACACCACTTTTAACTGCAGGTGCTCAGTGCTATGGCATTCTGGGACCTGTAGTTTGGTAAAGCACCAGCATTCATTGGCAGTAAAGGTTAAAGACCTTGTAAATCGACAACTAATTGACAGAAGATGTTGGTGGTGATGGTGATAATGATGAAAATGGTGTTATGGTTGAGCCTTCTGGCTCCGATACTAGGAGACGAGGTCGTAAGACTCCTCGAGAGTCAGACTCTTTTGAGGAGTGCGAAAGGAAACGGCTCCGAGACTTATTTGCAGAACCAACAGACGAAGACTCCTTTGAGGGTTTTACAGAGGGAATGGAGGAAGAGATGGTTAGCTCAGAGGAGGATGATATGGAATGGACTTGTGGGAGGGAGGATTTGGGTGTCACAGGCAATGATAGCATGGGAGGCGACTGGCGGGTTGCAGGACCAGACCCATGGACGGGCTGGAGGGATGGAGCGGGATCCACAGCTGGGGATGCTGGGGGCGTAGTCAAAGGTGTTTTAGCTCTGATGAGGATGATGATGAGGAGGCACCTGGAATTAGGTTAGCAGCTGACAGCGATGAGGAGTTATGAACTGGCATAAAATGGGGTTTAGAACCAATGGCTAATTGCGTTGGGCAAGGTAATCTGGACGAACGCTTGGGCTCTTGTTGGGGAATTTCCTGAAGACGGGTGTGATTCATTGCTGGATACGTAAGTTACCAAGGACACTGGGCATAGACGGCGGGAGGAACTGTGTGGGCTTTTTCTGTGCAACTTGTGTTTAATCTTGATAGCTTGGACCTCTGTCGTCTTTTTGACGGACATTACTGCCTACTCTGGATTGACGTTGGACTGACTGACTGACTACGACTCTGGACTATCCCTTCTGTGGCTATCGGTGGAACTTGTGGAACCTTAGACGTCTGCACTTGGCTTTCGACCTCGGACCGGATTGAGACCCTGCTGACCGCCGTTACCCTGATTGATGTGCCTGGACCTGGATTTCGCTCATTGCACGGAGGAGTAAACAGCCTGAGTTACTCATCTGTAGCTCTTGAGTAGCAGAGGGGAATCTGCTGCTAGGTTTTGTGTTCGTTTTGACCTTTTGTTTACCAGTATTTGTTTGTTTAATTGCCAGGCTGAAGTAAGTACTTTTGTTTTAACCCGGATTAAACTTCTGTTTAATCCGGTTTATTCTTTTGAACTGTTTAAACTCAAACGAAGCTATTTTTGTTACTTTTCACACTGAAGCCAAGTGTTTGCCTAGTCCTTTGTTTCTTACGGGCAATTTTTAGTTCTGTAACCTCAATAAACTGTGTTGTATCCTATTTGGTGGCGTTCTGTCTCTGACAAATGGTGAACTGTTTCTAGTTACAGGAGGCCAGAAATATATATATTTAAAAACATGGTTCAGGGATATCCTTTTGTATTGTGGAATATATGCCCAAGTTTTGTGTGCATAAAATAAGAGAAGTAATGGCATGAATGAGGACGGGTGCTCAGACTTATTTTTATTTTACCAGGATTGATCCAGAGCTCATGTCATCTTGGAAAGGGAACTAGGGAATACAGCATACTTTTAAATTACATCCTGGAAGCAAGCCACGTTGCCAATATACATTGTGGCTTTTTCAACTGCTCTTTCCGCTCCCTCTAGGGTGTACTTTGACAGCACACAATGGCACTATTGCAGTCAGCATTTTTGTCACTATGACTTCAGTGACATCTCAGAAGGCATGAATTCCTGGAGCCTTTGTATGTGTGCGTGCTGCTATAAAATGTCTGCTAAACAAATTGACTCCTCAAATGTTCCTTTATGAGGAGAAAGCACTATATGAATTTAATAAGACAGAATAAAACGTTTAAACCTAACCATGAAATAGGAATGTCATGCTATTAAACTCTTTAGGGTGGTTTAATTGGTTATCACCTGATATTTAAATCTGTAGGATTACAACATTGTTTATATGGTGCCCTGTTGTGGTTTTACATTTATTGAGTTCAGTAACAACCGCCCATTAAGGATTTTGTTATAAACTTTTATGAAATCAAATTACACCTGGTTGCATTGTCTCTCATTGCTCATTGACAAGCTGAAAGTAAGTTACTCAACAGTAGAACAATATAATCTGAGCAATTTTGGTTCAGCCATGCATTAGCTCACATCATTCCTTTCGAGACCAGAATCATTGATATGTTGCATCTTTGGTGCCTCCACAGAAGGCTTACATTCCATGAATCTTTTCCAAACATCATCTTGTACTTCATACTGTGAAGACACATTGACATATGCTTTCAAAAGGAAATAACATGCTTATCTGCAAAGGTGGGTTAATGTAAAAGGCAGCTAAACAAATGTTTGCCACTTAAGATTTTTATGTGAAAAGAGCTGCAGAGGGAAGGAAAGAGATAACAGGTTGGGGGAGAACGAAAAAAGAATGGCAGAGAGAAGTCTCCTCCGGGCCAAGATGCAGTCATAGTTTAAATAAACCTTAAATAAACCTTGTCTATTTGTCTTCCATACAAAGAATATGGACTGGCCAGAGAAATGTGCCATCTTGTTGATTCAAGGCCTTATATTTGAGCTTCTGTGAACAAAACTGGGAGAAATTACTTTTTGGGACAACTTCCAGGAGATATCTTCCACTCTCCCAGCAAGGCAATGGCCACTGAGAACTGTAAGTTTATGTATATGCAGAGCAGAGGGGGTTTTTTTTGGGGAGGGGGATACTTTTTATACTACTGCACCCAGAATCCAACAGCCAGCATGGACAATCTCAGAACCGATTGGGGAAATCTGGGACACATAGTCCCAAAAATGTCTTTCGAGGCTCTGACCATGAATTTCTTAAATTACAATTAGAATATTGTAATGCTGCTGAATTTAAAAGAGTATCTTTAGAATTTCATCTCAGAAAACTGAGCCTTTTAGCTGCCTGAGTTGCAAAATGTCATATAAAAACAAAGAACGACTCCCCTCCCCACCTTCTCTCTCTTGGGATCTGAATCTTTTCATTTCCCTTCTTGAGCCTTCTTTTCATTTCATCACCATCTTATTAAACATTCAAGGCAGGCATCATTTCCATCCATTGAACCAATCCTTCCACGTGGGAGCTTAATAAAAATCTCAGAGCCATTCCTTTTTTTAAAAAAATATATTATTATATAGCCATTCCTTAATGGTTATCGGATTCATGCATCTCTGGGCTTTGCTTTTTATTTTCAAGTTAAAATTCTGCATTCAGCTTGGCTTCTGTGTTCTGTGCTGTTTGGCAGTTTTATGTCTTGACTGAGCTTCATATTGACAGTGTCTTGGGTTGCTGGACTATGTTTATCCTGGCTGTTAATCAAACCTTTCCTCTCTGCCCCCTCCTATGATTTCAGGGAGGGAAAGGGTGGGAGTAGTTGTGAATCCATCCAATTAAACGGTGTGTCTCTGTTCACCATCATGGGCAAGTGCCTGTGCTTTGTAAGTACAAATTATATAATGGCATGTTACATTTCAAAGTGTATTTGAGTTTGGAGCACAATTAAACCAATAAGCAATACAAATTCTAGGATTCCAGAAACTATTTCAAAGGCTTCAACGAAACCAATTAGCTTGTTTCCTTCTTTCTTTGTATATGTGTGTGTGTATAAACACACACACACACACATACATAGACACACTCTCTCTTTATACATGCTCACATACATATATACACACTATCACCTATTGCTTAATGTAATACGTGTGTGTGTGTTTCTGTGTAAGATTTAGGTCTCTGTGTAGTGTTCTGGTTTTAGTACTGGACTAGGAGATTCCCATTTCATTTGGAAACCCAATGGCCGACCTTTGGCGAGTTACATACTCTCAGCTCTTTACATAGGGGTTGCCTTAAATTGAAAACAAGTTGAAGGTTCACCACCACCACAAGCCCTTATAAAACTATTTGGATGCCATTGGATTGCAAGCTCTGCTATCATTATCTGGCATAGGCAATGGTGAGGAATGCTGGGAGTTGCAGTCCAACATTTGAAGGGTTATGCAAGCCCCAGCCCTGCAATAGAAAATATTCTGTGAATATCTTCTCTGGCCCCTTCCACACAGCTGAATTAAATACCACATTTTCTGCTTTGAACTAGAATATATGGCAGTGTGGACTCAAACAACCCAGTTCATAGCAGATAATGTGGGGTTTTCTGCCTTGATATTTTGAGTGATATGGCTGTGTGGAAGGGCGCTCAGATGAAGGCCTGGGCATTTCCGTTCTGAAAAAATTCTACCAAGAAAGCTCCATGATAGGTTTGTTTTAGGATTGCCATAAGTCAGAAGGGACTTTAAGGCACACAAATGCAATATATAAAGATATAAATATGTGCACAACACAAAACACAGTTCTGCCAGATGAATTTTCTGATTCATATTTGACGGGACGTATCCTATGGTAAGCTGCAATTTTGTTCCCATTAGTCTGGCAGTAAATACCACTGAGCTCAACTGTTGACATGCATAAGAATTTACCATTTAATTTCTTCCAGTAAGAGTGGAGATGAAGAAATGGGTTGATTTAGTTCATTGCCATATGTGGCTATGTAAATTTATTTTTGTTTAACAATAGTTATTAATATAATTGTAATATTAACACAAGGGGCCCCTGGTGGCACAATGCGTTCAAGCGCTGAGCTGCTGAACTTGCAGACCAAAAGGTGCCAGGTACAAATCCTGGGAGCGGAATGAGCGCCAGCTGTCAGCCCCAGCTCCTGGCAACCTAGCAGTTCTAAAAAATGCAAATGTGAGTAGATCAATAGGTACTGCTCCGGCGGGAAGGTAACGGCACTCCATGCAGTCATGCTGGCCACATGACCTTGGAGGTGTCTACGGACAACGCCAGCTCTTCAGCTTAGAAATGGAGATGAGCACCAAGCCCCAGAGTCGGTCATGACTGGACTTAATGTCAGGGGAAAACCTTTACTTTAACCTTAATATTAACACATTAGCTCTGTGTATATGTAGCCCTGACCATATCCAGTATTTTAGATCCTTATTCTTTCTTCTGAAGAGTCAATCAATGCTATTGATAATAGTCAAGTGGAGGTGAACACAAAGCAATATTTGCTGATTTAGAATGGTTAGTGGTGTTATGTCTTTATTATCCTTACATCTCGACTTTTTTCTATGTTGGAAGTAATTGCCTCATTTATAAGATTTCCAACATGGTCTCTCCTCTAGCCACTAACCATATGAAGACCTGTTTAGCTTTGGACCTTGTGTACACTATGAATATGTGATTCTACATTCAGCTAAAACTCTAGTCCCCCAAGTTTTTTGGATGGCAATTTCCAGAAGCCTCAGCTGCCTTGACTATTGACTAGGGATTCTGGGAGCTGAAGTTCAATACACCTTAATGGTCCATGTGTAGAAGCCACCTTCCAATCTCAGTGACACCCCTTTGCATGTTAAAACTTTAGGTGAAAACATATCACCACTGTGGAGAAGGCCAGGGCATGTATGTAAAGTAGATTCCAGTTTAATTTTCATCCATTTTAATGTCTGTGTGTAAATATGGGTCATATTCCATAGCAGTGTGGAAAATGACTCCTCACCTTGTCATTTCTTCCTCTCTTTGTCATTTACTTAGATGTATATATGGAGGAATATATAAATATATACATTCTGAACAAATCAATTATTAACCTTTCAGTACAACTAGAAGCTTCCATGTCAGTGAGACATAATTCACGGGTTTTACTCTCAACTTTATAGGAGCTGTTCAAGGTGCTAAACCAATTTAGGGGGATAGGATTTGCAGCTAATGGACCCTTAAAGGTCATTTAAACAGCTGGAACAGATTCACTACCCTATTGATGTGGAAGCTACCATCTTCTACTGCCTCAAATAAATCATGGGCCCAATTGGTACTGGGGCTCGATCTCCCAAGATCTGACCCCAGATTATCTGCCTTGAACTGGATTATATGAGTCTGCACTGCCAGATAATCCGGGATAAGAAGATTATCTGGGATCAGATCCTGGGATATAGGGCAGTGTAGATCCAGCCAGAGGTGATGATGGAGAAACACCTGTCTTCATTGCATTGCCCCAGTGGCGTAGTGGGTTAAAGCCTTGTGACTTGAAGGTTGGGTTGCTGACCTGAAGGCTGCCAGTTTCGAATCCAACCCAGGGAGAGCCAGATGAGCTCTCTCTATTATCTCCAGCTCCATGCGGGGACATGAGAGAAACCTCCCACAAGGATGGTAAAAACATCAAAAAAAATATCCGGGCGTTCTGTGGGCAACGTCCTTGTAGACAGCCAATTCTCTCACACCAGAAGCACCTTGCAGTCGCTCCTGACACGAAAAAAATGGAATATGTAGCAAAATTGTTGGGAGATTGCAGCATTTTTTTCTGTAGTTTTTAAGGCTTTGTAAAAAAAAAAATCCAAGTAACATTTCTGTGTGTCCGGGTCTATTTTCTAGCAATTGCTGGCATTAGTTCTGTTCCCTTAGTCCTCTCTCCTAAAAAAATCTTTAAGATCTTAGGACCACATCAGGAAAACATGCCTTAAAAAATAAACAACTTTGGAAAAATTCTATTGGAGATCCAAGAAATCATTACCAACAATCCCCTAAAAGTATAGGATGAATGGATGCAGAAGCAACATCAATTGGCAAAACCATAATGTGAGCCATAAGGCAAGAAGTCATTCTTCTTTATATCTTTCTAGAAGATCCTTTCAAAATTTGTAAGTGTATTTGTCAAACATAGTTAGTGTGCAAAAGACCAAAGTGGAAACACAGTTGTGAGGGTGCTTTGCACACATTATCACAATCCACTTTTAGTGGCTGTCATGTGTTTATGTGAATATTAGAAGTGGCATGAAATGTAGAAGCTATTCAGCCATAGCCCATATTTTTCAAAACCCAAAATCATTCCCACAACTTGTGATTGTCTCTGGATACGAACATGGATTCATTTTGCTCATAGGCATGGCATTTAATATGGGTCCTGTTTTTCAACAAACCTATTAGCAGTAGTGCTCTAGAATGCAGTCTGTAGCTCAAGTATGTTCAGGGGATCAAAAACTCAAACATGAAATGCACTCAGACAATAGGCTCCTTGTAATCTGTCAAGGGAATAGCTTTAGGAAGCCAGTCTGAGCCTAGAAAACATAATGTGAGAAGTGGCTTGAAATCCCATCCCAAAAATGACACTGAGGGGGATTTTTTGATAGCTCACCAAAACTAGGGTTGGCCTGACAGCTACTGGGTCAAATGCTGCTCTTGGAACTAAATTCAGTTACTCACTTGAAGTATGAAGTTCTCAAGAGCCAGCCCCAAATTACTGGTATGTATTTTGACTCTCATAACCAAAAACGCAAACCCTGACCTACTGCTTTATTTTAATTATTCTTGATCCACCTCAATGTAAACCCTCTTCTCCAAACGTTCCTTTAAGTGGCTCCTATTAAGACTTTATCAGCTGTGAGCATTTCTGCCGTGTACATATCAAAATTTCTCAATCTGACAGAATAAGAAATGCATTTACATGGCCTAAGCTCTTAAATTGTCCCTTTCAATTAATGCCCCATCATGGAGCAATCTGGAAGCCATTAGTCAGTAACTCTTCACTGTAATTGTTTGCAGCTGAGTATCCAGGCCTTGGTAATATAAGAATAAAGAAAACTCAGTAACAAGTGCAATTGATTCCATTCAGAATTCCCTTGGTGCTTTGCCATGTTTGGCCTGCATAAGAGGAAACTGGAGAGGTCCCCTCACCCCATCCCACACTTTTCGGGGCCAGGAAATGAATTGGCAGACATAAGATGGTCTGTGTGCTGCTTGCCTTCATTTCTCAGCTGGTCCTTGTTAAAAATGAGACGGTGGGGCTCCAGCAATTTTTTTTCTCCTAAAGGAGGGAGGGAGAGAGGGAGAGAACGAGAGAGGAAAAAGGAGACCTTGTTTTACTAATAGATAAAAATGATAAAAATGACAATGTCTCAATTTGCTATATACTAACAGCAATCAGAAAGCTGCCACCATCTAGGAGGTGTCCCCAGTCAGACCCAATTGTTAATTTGGCTAACAAGAGGTTTCATTTGTAGGGCTTTGTAGACGGCCTTTCTAACACATTCTGAAAGCAAAGGAACCCACACAGTTTCCATAAGCATCAAAGTGGCCCCACTCACCTCTTAGGCAGGTGGAGGTTAACGTATGCTTGGCTGTTATAAATCTAAGAACATTCCAAACCCATTTATACTGGATTAACAAGGGCCCATTTGTTTTGCCGAGTGATGACTGAACAACAAAAGTATATGCAAGCCACCCAGGAGGGATGTTTTAAGGCGGACAAGCAGAGCCAAAACCTTCTGGAGCCCAGCAAAAAGCTGGCATTTTTACTTACTCAGTAAATGTAAACTTACTCACATAAATAAAGACACGGGTTTCTCCCATATTCTGGCATTTCTGGGTTTTTTGTCCTAAACTCTGTTTCCCAACTCACAAACTGCTACCCTGTGCTATTTTTGGTAATCTTGTTCCAGTTTGTAAAGCTCTTTCAGATAGAGTGGATGGAGCTGAACTGAACTATTAATGGACATACTTGCTTTGCCTCATTTGGTTGTGAAATGTGGCTCACAATGTGCTTCATCAGTATAACAAGGATTGAATTAAAAGTGTTTTAATGGGAACCCAGAAATCAGAGGAAATTTGCAGTGCCATTGCTGCCAGTTTTACAATGCTGGTGATAAGCAGATATCTTACAAGTGGCTGCCATTTTAATATTTCTATGAAACACTTTGGATTTTGCTGTTATCATGTATCTTTGTTTCCCAGGGATTCTTCTTCTTTTTAATTTGTTCAGTCGTTTCCGACTCTTCGTGACCTCATGGACCAGTCCACGCCAGAGCTCCCTGTCGGCCATCGCTGCCTCCAGTTCCTTCAAGGTCAATAATAATAATAATAAATTTATTCTTATATCCCGCCCCATCTCCCCGAGGGGACTCGGGGCGGCTCACAACAATAATAAAAACAGTGACAAATTACACATTGTAAAATCAAACATGAAAAGCAGTCATACAATCAATACATACATCACATGTTAAAAACAAGGAGATAAAACAGTTCTAGGCCGAAATAGAGGGCTTCTGCAGCTTCGTGGCAGAAGTATTCAGCAAGATATCAATAATCATGGCAGAACACTCTCTAATTAAATTAAATGGGCAGACAAATCAACCCCCAAAAATTAGTCGTCGAAGGCCCTCTGGAAAAGCCAGGTTTTAAGGCTTTTTCGAAAGGCAAGGAGGGTGGGGGCCTGTCTAATCTCCCTCGGGAGTGAGTTCCAGAGACGGGGGGCCACAGCGGAGAAAGCCCTCTCTCTCGTCCCCACCAGCCACAACTGCGAAGGTGGTGGGAGCGAGAGGAGGGCCTCCCCCGAAGAGCGAAGAGATCGTGCAGGTTCATAGGGGGAGATGCGGTCTCTAAGGTAGGTGGGTCCCAAACCGTTTAGGGCTTTGTAGGTGATAACCTGCACCTTGAATTGGGCCCGGAAAACAAACGGCAGCCAGTGGAGCTCCTTAAACAGAGGCGTAGAACGCGCCCTGTAGTTTGCTCCTGTTAGAAGCCTGGCTGCCGAGCGCTGAACTAATTGCAATTTCCGGGCCGTCTTCAAAGGCAGCCCCACGTAGAGCACATTGCAATAGTCCAGTCTAGAGGTAACTAAGGCGTGGACCACCGTAGTCAGATCAGACTTCTCGAGGTATGGTCGCAGCTGGCGCACAAGTTTTAGTTGTGCAAAGGCCCTCCCGGCCACGGCCGACACCTGAGCCTCAAGCGTCAGCCCCGAATCCAGGAGGACCCCCAAGCTGCGGACCTGCGCCTTCAGGGGGAGTGCAACCCCGTCAAGCACAGGTTGCCACCCAATACCCCGATCGGACTTTCAACTGACCTGGAGGACCTCTGTCTTGTCAGGATTGAGCTTCAGCTTGTTCGCCCTCATCCAGGCCAATACAGCGGCCAGACACTGGTCCAGTATCCGAGGGGCTTCCTTGGATTTTGGTGGAAAAGAGTAGTAGAGTTGGGTGTCATCCGCGTAGAGATGGCACCGAACTCCAAAACCCCGGATGACCTCGCCCAGCGGTTTCATGTAGATATTGAAAAGCATGGGGGACAGAATAGAACCTTGCGGGACCCCACAGGACAATGGCCAGGGGTCCGAGCAGGTGTCCCCCAGCTTCACCATCTGGGAACGCCCCTCTAGGAAGGACTGAAGCCACTGCAGAACAGTACCCCCAAGGCCCATCCCGGAGAGACGTCCCAGAAGGATACCATGGTCGATGGTATCGAAAGCCGCTGAGATATCCAAGAGAACCAGCAGGGTCACACTCCCCCTGTCCAGCTCCCTGCGGAGGTCATCCACCAAGGCGACCAAAGCCGTCTCAGTACTGAAACCAGGCCTGAAGCCAGACTGTGATTGGTCCAGAGAATCCGTATCATCCAAGAATCCCTGGAGCTGAGAGGCAACCACCCGCTCCAAGACCTTGCCCAAGAATGGAAGGTTGGAGATTGGTCTGTAGTTATGCAAGTTGGTCGAATCTAGGGAGGCCTTCTTTAAGATAGGTCTCACCACCGCTTGTTTTAGATTAGATGGAAATCTACCCTGCTCCAAAGAGGCATTAATTATTCTCACAAACCAATCAACCAACCCACCACTGGCCTGTTTTAAAAGCCAAGATGGGCAAGGGTCAAGGGCACAGGTGGTCGCCCTCACCGCTCCAAGAATCTTGTCCACATCATCAGGCTGCACAAGCTGAAACGAATCCCACAAGATCAAACAGACAGAAGCCTCGGTTACCTCACCTGGCATTGCAACAAGGCCAGCATCTAAGTCGGAACGAATCTGAGCGACTTTGTCTGCAAAATGGTGAGCAAACTCGCTACACCGAGTTGCCGGGATGTCAGGTGCCCCCCAGCCTGAGAAGGGTGGAGGAGCTCCCCAACAACCCGAAACAGCTCTGAGGATCTAGTTGTTGCAGACGCGATGCGGGCAGTCGAGAAAGCCTTCCTGGCTGCTCGCAACGCCGCGGAATAGGCCCTAATAGCGGCTCTAGACCGTGCTCGGTCAGATGCATCACGAGTTGTCTGCCAGCGGCACTCTAGTCTCCTCCTCGCACGTTTCATCTCCGCCAGCTCCCCAGTAAACCAGGGGGCTGGGGCAACTCCACGTAGCGAGAGTGGACGTTCGGGGGCGATCATGTCTATAGCCCTGGACAACTCACTGTTATAGCGAGCGACCAAGGCATCGACTGGATCGTCAGGCTCCATGGCAGACAGATCCCCAAGAGACCTCAGGAATCCCTCAGGATCCATAAGTCTCCTGGGGCGGACCATCTTAATGGGTCCACCACCCCTGCGGAGGTTTACGGGTGTGGTGAGTCTTAAACTGATCAGATAATGGTCGGACCATGACAATGGAAGGATAGTTTGCTCTTCCACTCCAACCAAACCGTCACCCGCAACAAAAACCAGGTCGAGTGTATGTCCAGCTTGATGAGTGGGACCCGATATCACTTGGGACAGTCCCATGGTCGTCATGGCGGCCATGAATTCCTGAGCTGCACCTGTCAAGGTGGCCTCAGCGTGAATGTTGAAATCTCCCAGCACTACCAGGCGCTGGGAACCCAGCACCACGCTAGAGACCACCTCTGCTAGCTCAGGCAGGGAGACTGCTGTGTCGCGGGGTGGACGGTACACCAGCAGAATCCCCAAACTGTCCCGGGTACCCACCCTCAGGTGGAGACACTCAAACCCGGCAGGTTGCAAAGCGGCGCATCTGACCAGGGCCATGGACTGCCGAAAGACCACCGCAACCCCACCTCCCCGCCCTCCCGGCCTGGCCTGCTGATGCACCCTGAAACCCGGAGGACAATGCTGGGAAAGACTAACTCCACCCAGTTCATCCAGCCAGGTCTCGGTGATGCAAGCCAGATCCGTCTGCTCATCCAGGATTAAATCCTGGATAATAGATGATTTACCCTTGACAGATCTGGCATTGAGCAGCAGGACCTTCAGCCCGGAGGGGCTGCCATCGAGGCTACCACACCTATCCTTCTCCAGGGTTGCAAAAACTCTGTTGCGCTTCTCCCTGGGAATCCGTCGACCGCAATTCCTCCTCCCCCACATGACCTCGATGGAACCAACCCCCACCCGGTTCCCACCCCCCAGGGAATCTGGCTCAGTTGGAACATCATTTGGAGAGTCTAGTCAACTCCCCAAGTCCAAATGACTGCTGGAATTTCCAACTAGCCTAGCTTCCAAGAAAGGGGACAAGTGGGGCCTACCGGAAAATCTTCGAGGAGTAGGGGGAGGCAACGATTGCTGGTAAGGGACTGAGAAGGATTGGGCCAGAACATCTAGATGCGACTTTTCTGAGGGAGGGGACCTACAGTGAGGATTGAACATCTTATTATCATTGGGCCTAGTTAATCCTTGAGTATATAAAGACAAGTCAAGCAAGTCACTTCAAGGATACCGTCCATCCATCTCGCCCTTGGTCGGCCTCTCTTCCTTTTTCCTTCCATTTTTCCCAGCATCATGATCTTTTCAAAGCTTTCCTGTCTTCTCATGATGTAGCCAAAATACTTCATACTTCATTATCAGGGATATTGAATTCTAATTGCCAGCTGACATTCTTCAGGAGGAGCTCTGTCTCTCACTGCCATTTAGCCCCCAAATTCACCATTTCTGTTAACCCCCGTTGAGTGGGCATAGGGTTGGTTGTTGTTTAGCTTCTGCCTTGCAAATCTGATTACTATGCTTGAAAGATTCATTATTACTTCTCACATTTCTAAACACCTTAGTTGAGCTTCTTATTGAACATGAATACAAGCATACCAGCAAGATGGCTGTTGGGTACCTGTCTTTCTGTTTGCACTCCTTCTTTTTCTATTTTGTTCGCTTACTGGATCTCTTCTGCTTTTTAATCTGTCTAAGGCAGGGGTCCTCAAAACATTAAGCCGAAGGCTGGTTCATGATCCCTCAGACTGTTGAAGGGCTGGACTATAGTTTAAAAAAACCCACAAATGAATTCCTATAGTGTGAATCTCTTATTTGTAGTGTAAAAAACATGAAGGAACAACACATATTTAAAATTAAAAGCAATTTTAACCAACATAAATTTACCAGTATTTCAATGGGAAGTATGGCCTGCTTTTGGCTGATGAGCTAGGCAACCCTAAAGCTAAAGACCTTATCAAAAATGCCTATGGATTTGCCACACATTGCGGTGAATCCACGGGGTTCAAGTGGGGGGGGGGGAGCATGGAGAACCCACTGTTCCACACCCCACATTGCCTGACTAACCTCTGCTTCCATCCCATGTGAGGAAGCATTGCCACCCGGCTTCCCCCCATTTCTCTAAAGACAACACGGGAAGCTTCTTGCGTTGTGGCCATGGTGGCATACGCCACTCTCTCTCCCCTTTCGCCATGGAGCCTGGCCAGAAGTGGCTGTGCATTGTGTAATGGGCTCTGTGATGAAAGGGGAGAGAAAGTAGTGTACGTTGGGCAAATCAGCCCATCTGATGTGGTCAGTAGTCTACAACACTGAAATGAGTAAAGAAGGGAGATTGTTGTTGTATCTGTTTTCCCCATCTTCTTCTTCTTGTTATTCCCAGGGCCCAGTATTCTGTAGGATGTTGGCAAGGTAGTTAAAATGGAATCAAAATGTTCTAAATGTGTATTGTGACAAGGCCCATAGTTATTACATATGATTCCATTTTTACTGTCACATATGTGTTAACATCAGCTTTCAGAATTTTTTTAGGGAATGTGAATTTATCTTGGAATATTTATTTTTTCATATGTCATAACAAAAAAAATTCTTGGAGAAAAAGTTGGATCAAATAATTTCTTTCTCTACTTTCTAAATCCAAAAATGGCACCAGTTCCACAATAACAGGTTTCACTGGTCCTCCTCAGCTTGGATTTCCATTTAGTCCTCTCTTAATTATTTAATATTTTCTCAGTGTTGCTTAAAAACAGATGGCTTGACTTCCCAGAGCATCTGCCACCTCAGAGCTCATTTCCAGCAACTCTGCTCTTATCAGTCATTATCAGGAGGAGCTTCAGGATGTACTCAACCGCCCAGAGATGTTCATTATATCACAGTTCTAGCAGCTGATGCCCATGTGAAATATACACAAGATATGTATTCTGATAGCAAGCTTCTCATGCTTGGAACTTAAAGTGTAAAGTAGTCCCAGCAGAAAGAAGCGATGAGCCTTCCTATGCCAACAGAAAGTTGCTTGGTTGATATGGGCTGAGCATCTTGTGCATAACTTGAAATTACATCAGATTTATTGGATGCTTGCATTTTGGGTTGGTAATGATACCAAATTCTGTGGATTTGGGCTTGAATGAGAAGCATTAATGTATAACACCTTCTATGAAACACACAATTTATTCTTCCTATCTTGGACATAATGAGAACCAGCATGGTATAGTGGTTTTGAGCATTGGACCACAACTCTGGAGATCAAGGTGTAAATGCCCACAAAGCTATTGGGCAACCTTGAGCAAGTCGCACTATATTAAGGTCAGAGGAAGCCAAAAGCAAACTCCCTCTGGACAAATCTTTCCAAGGCAGGTTTGTCTTATGGTTGCTTGAAGTCAGAAATGACCTGAATATATAACAACAATGTTGGACATGTTGGACAAGCCAGCACTGAAACCTATGGAGCAAGGGCTGATCTTATCATTAGTCACAATCTGACAGCTGCCACAGAAAGGTCAGGGAAGCGCAGAACGTTGGAGGACAGAGATATATATGTCAAGAGGTCCAGCCCAGTTCTTAAACTAGCCTGGTCTACTCAAATGCAGTGAAGGACATTCTCCTTCCACCAAGAGAAAAACCGCTTTACATTTAATGGTGAGCAAACTCTTGTCCATACCTTTATCACAGGCAGCAAAATTTGGTCTGCCAGCCCTCTTGGAAACTACCATAAACTAAAATCAGCCCTTTTGTCCATCTAATAGCCCAGTTTCTGCCGGTCTTCTCTGACTGCCAGAAATGAACAGTGTCTATAGCATTAGTCTTTGCTATCACCTGTTGCCCAATCCTTTTCAGTTGGAGATAACATGCACTAATCTGGATCTTTCCCATGCAAGGTAAATGCTCTCCCATTTAGCAAAAGTAAGCATTTTTAGATGTTTTGGGAACTAATGATTTACAGTTCTCCATAAGCTGTAGTCAGTATGGACAATGTATCCCTGACCTACAATGAGTCTTTTTGCTTTTAAGCTGCATAGTTTAAGGGAGGGGGGTGGGTGGGAAAAAGAAGACCACAAATTATTCCCGTTGTTGTATGCTTTGAAAACAAGTTCCTTCTTTCATGTGGTTAAAATTGATCTTTCTGTTGTTTCTGACATGGAATGGCCCAAACTAATAATGTTAGCTGATCAATATGAAAAGCTATGCATAAAGAATTAAATAGATTGCTATGACAAAGGACGGCAGGGCCAGAAACAAAAAAAGGCAGATGACTGACAGAAGTCAAATAGAAATAGTTACTTGGATCAATGTACTTCAGCCTGCAGTTTTCGTAGTCAATGTCAAAATGAAAAAAGAAAAAAAAAACCTACAAAAATACAAGATGCATTTTCATAGAATATACTTTAGCATCTCTTCAAAACAAAATGAATGGTCATGGCTCGGAGAAGAAGATACTTAAATACTCTATTTGATAATGATCTTTCTTCTTCACACTTCAAAATATCTCCTGATTGTTTCTTTCTATTCGCCCTCACCTTCATGGAAGGTTTGCAAATCACTTTCTCCACTACAATGTGACTTAATTCTTTCTAGGACATTAGAAAGGACTTAGCTACTCATCAAGATCTGAACTCTTCAGTAAGTACCGTAATTATGGTCAAGTTTGGACATCATGAACTGCTAGAGAACTAAGGATTTGCACGCATACAGCATGAATAGGAATATACAGCTTTTCCTGTTTTTTGTTGTCATCTTTACTTTGGTTAAGGTGAAATGAGGAAGGTGGGATTAGGAAGGGCATGAAATTCAGGAGAGACCACCCAAAATCTATCACTTTGCCATTTTAGATGTGGGCAGATGCCAAAGTTCAGCACACAGTTCTACAAAGTTGTAACAAGCCATGCAAATACCACATAATTAAGAAGTAACGGTTCTTTCAGAGAGAAAAAACACCATGTCTGATCTTTTCATTGCACACACAGTCCTCATTGCTATTAACATTGTACCATTCCTAAATTGAAGGCACTAGATTCCATAGAAGGAAGCAAGATGAGTCTTGCTTAGTATTTGGAAGAGGGCAACCAAGGAAGATCAGATGCCCTTGGCTACATTGCAGAAGAAGGCTATAGTAAATCATCTCTTTGTATTCCCTGCATAAGAAACCTCTAGGTAATCCATGTGGTCACCAATACTTCACAAGTGACTTGAAGGCACAGATACACACACATACACAAACTATCTCAGATTTGGCTTTAGTGAGCTGAATTTAATCCATCTGATTATGGCAGACAGCAGCAACAGCATAACAACAGCACTACAATTTGGTGTAAAATCACACTACCCTAATTTCATCAGTTTTCATTGTCATATTTTCATGCCACCATGAAGTCTAAAGGTGGGTGCACCTAAACAATTTTGAAAAGCCAGTGTTCTCTGATGGCCGAGCCATCAAACTGCTGTGTCCACCAAAATCCATTATTCCAGTATATGGCATAAGGTTGTGGAGAATAACCTTTAGAGGTCAATTATACTCCCAATCCACGAGGAACTAGATAATTCCTGCCATCATTGCTAGTCCTGTCAGGAAATTCACTGTTTTATGATGACAGGAAGAGCCAAATGAACAAATAAGTTCTAAATTACACATCCCCTTTAAAAATAAAGCTCTAAATCCTATTTTCGTGCCAATGAGAGCAGACTGATATTGTGTTAACCCAGCATTCAACAATTGATTCAATGAATTGGATTGAACCAACAATACACAGGTTTTTTCCAAAATAATAGGGCTGTGTGTTTTGTCTCGTGACTCAGCTTACAGTAAGGTCCAAGAATTACTTTGGGTTGCTGTGAGTTTTCCGGGCTGTATAGCCATGTTCCAGAAAAAAAAATCTCTCCTAACATTTCATCCACATCTATGGCAGGCATCCTCAGAGGTTGTGAGATCTGTTCGAAATTAGGCAAGTGAGGCTTATATATCTGTGGAATGTCCAGGGTGGGAGAAAGAGCTCTTGCAGCCAGACCTTGAGGCTGAAAGGCTATTCGATGCTATTCAAGGTGGCCAATTGCAGCATTCACACTTGCCTCAAACAAACAAGAGTTCTTCCTCCCACCCTGGACTTTCCACAGGTATATAAACCTCACTTGCCTAGTTTCCAACAGACCTCACAATCTCTGAGGATGCTTGCCATAGATGTGGGCAAAATGTCAAATTGGATAATATGCCAAGTGTTTGAGCCAGTCAGACAGTCCCACGATCCTTTTGATGAATAGGGGATGCAATGTCCTTGTAATGTTGGTATCGCCTTAACAAGGGCTGTTTTTGGGGTTTTCCAAAATTTCATGTTCTCTTGAAGCCAAGACACATCATTGCAGAAGGAATCTGGCTCAATTAGGATGCCCTCAGCCCCAGTTCCCATTCCTGCTCCTGAGACAGTACTGTGTAAAATAATGCCATGAGGCTAAATTAGACCTCATTACCTCGCAAGGCCCTTGATCCAGACCTCCCCTACATAGTAATGAGGTCTGATTTATTGTAATCATTACCTGGGCATTACAGGTCACTAAATAACATGGTCTGCCCACACAAGTCTTGTGAGGTAATAAATATTCCTACAGGAAAGAATTTTCAGTAGCATACCTTAAAGCTTGGTTCAGTGACTTGGCTCGTGATCATTTTGTTCATGCATGCATGTGGCAACATACTAAAAAAGTTGCAGAAGTAGAAGATGAAGAAAAAGGAAAAGTAGAGAAGTTTTAAAATCCCAGTGCAAAATAAAGTGCCAAAGAAGAAAGTTGAGAAGTACCCCTTTAAATCATCATCAAACACACCATAATCATATATTTATCTATCACCTTTTCTATTTTCCTTTTTGTTAGTTTAATTATCTTTGCAAATTTAATCAACACATTGGTCAGCATCCCATTAGTGATTTACCATGGTATAAGTCCAAAATAAGTATGCCATTATAAGTCACCTTTTGGATTTTGTAAAGTTCAGAATTTCCTACTGACGTCATATAATGATTGAAATCCCTACCAAACCCACCTTTTTATGTAGGAACCACATATAATTGCCATTCAGTGGTTAATCGACAGCAGGGGACATCAGAAAAGCAGAACATAACCCACAGAGACTTTTAGCAATTGTCCTGGGTACATACAGTAGAGTCTCACTTATCCAACGTTCTGGATTATCCAACGCATTTTATAGTCAATGTTTTCAATGCATTGTGATATTTTGGTACTAAATTCGTAAATACAATAATTACTACATAGCATTAATGTGTAATGAACTACTTTTTCTGTCAAATTTGTGGTATAACATGATGTTTTGGTGCTTAATTTGGAAAATCATAACCTATTTTGATGTTTAATAGGCGTTTTCTTAATCTCTCCTTATTATCCAACATATTCGCTTATCCAACGTTCTGTCAGCCCATTTATGTTGGATAAGTGAGACTCTACTGTATTATGTATATCATAGAATCATAGAAAAGTTGGAAGAAACCACAAGGGCCATTCAGTCCAACCCGTTGCCAGGTAGGAATAATCAAAGCAGCCCCCGACAGATGCTCATCCAGCTTCTGTTTAAAAATCTCCAGAAATGGAGACTCCACTGCACTCCAAGGAAACATTTTCCACTGTTGATCAGTTCTTATGATCAGGAAATTCTTCCTAATGTTTAAGTGGAAAGCCTCTGTTAATGATATGACTTTTCACACTTGCAATTTCCCAGCATTTTATAAATTACTTGATCATGTAAAAGCCCTTAATACGTTGTAAAAAAAACCCCAAAAAAAACCCCTCAAAGTGGCTTATAACAAAGTTCAAACAAGACATTTTTGTGTTCAGAAAATGAAGGTGTGAGTACCAGTGGAAAATGTGAGTACCAGTGAATACTCTCATCTTTTTTTTGTTTCGTGTGGTGATTGAGGAAATGAGAGTTGTCAAGGACCCATGTTTCTAACACCCCTATCCAAATACAATCTGAACAAAATTGTCACCCATCCCTACAAATGATTTGCAAGTCAATGGAAAAAAACCCTCTTTTCTCTTTCGTTTAGTTCTATGTGTAATAAAAGTATTTAATATATAAAAAAACATTCTATCATGGGAATTGTCATTTAATGTAATACTGGCAAGAAACTGGTTCAACACTTCTGTGCTGACGAGATGTGAAGGGCAACTCCATTGTACTTTTGCTCCCTTTTAAAAAAAAGAAAATGAACTGCAGGAAGCCAAATCACATTAACCTGTTTTATTGTTGCAATCTCATTGTTTAAACATGGAAACTGTTGGAAATAGCAACCTTACAAGCCTTTCACTATTTATTTGTTAATGTATATATTTGCTAACCTGTGTTTTATGTATATGTTGATTTTCCAGTTTAACTGTACCTCTTTGGTGTGGGAGGGGTTACAGACATGTGACTGTACTGAGCATGTTCAAGCTCAGGACTCCATTTTGTAATAAATCTGCATTACACCTCAGTGGAGGTAGATACATGTTGCTGTTTGGACTTCAATAGAGAAGTATGACTTATGGACTTCAGTGAGTATAACTATACCTAAAAACTATGGACTATTGATCAAGAATGATATCCTGTGTATTCAACACACAGAAAACTACATCCTATCTATAACTGAACTTAAATAAGGAATGTGCCTGTATGGTGAATTAATACAAGATGTTTGTGAGTTAACAAGATATGTTATTTTTCAAAGAAGACTTTTTTATATATATCAGTGTATATTTTAAACTAAGAGATTTCAAGGGAGTGTATATATTTTGGGCAATTACAATTGCAGTTGACTGCAATGTCAACTGCAATTTCAACTGCAAAGAAACAACCATCCTCTGCTAACCAAATATATTTTTGTAGTAGTATGTCTTTGTCCTTGGCAGTTCAAAGACATGGTTCTTTAGTTTAACAGCTGAGTTACCTGTGTGCCGTGACATGAATGCTTATGGATATCTCTTGTTCAAAGGGCTGACTTCTAACAAGGTCATGTTTTTCTTTACTAGTGGTTTTCAAAAGGCAGTCTCCACATATTCATAGAGATTCAAATTTGCCAAACGGATGTGACATCATTTTTCCTTTTCAATAAGGTTATGATTGCCATTTATTTCCAAAGGGATATGTGCCTAGAGACTGGGTGCAGTTATTTCCAATAAAAACATACAGATGGAAATATACTGTTATTGAAACAATATATTTCACAATTAAATACAATTGTGTGATGGTATCACTTTAAGTCTTTATGCAATAGTTAACAGTATAGGTGAGGTGTGCACCTTTAAGTCTCCTGTGAACTTATGGACACCCCCATGAATTTAATAGAGTTTTCAACTTTCTATTAAAAGAGTCGCATACTTTTAGATACCTCAGTGTGAAATATTAGCCTAACCAATAAAGGCACACTGTTTAAAAATGGTTTCCTTCGTAAACATAAATTTAGATCCTCTTCTTTTTTTAAGAAAGGGATTTTAACTTCTCTGTATTCTAAGTAATTATGTTAAGTATTTTTCTTAGGAATGTGGGGGGAAACCACCACCACCACAGTAATCAATAAATTTACATTATTTATAGAGATAATTTGAGGCTGTTTGCCATGAAGAGATTGGATGGGACAGTTTTAAAAATTACAGGAATTAAATGAAATTGGGTGCTGTGAATTATCCATGAGCTCAAGGTTAATATAATCAATACTTCCGCCATTACAAACTGACGCTACATCTCAAGACCATTTTCTAGCTTAATAAGATTAGAAATAATAAACCAGCATTATTTGCTGTGAATTGGGGCCTCTGACCTAGTAATTTAATGACTTCATTATTGTGACCATAGAATGCAAAAAGCTTCAGCTTACTGCATGTAATCATTTGCTTTGTCCAAATGAAAATGGCACCATTAAAATCAAAATACAAAAAAACCCTGCATGTTTTTCAATGAGATTAAATGAATTTAAAATATATGATGAGATCCTGCAGCAGGGGCTATGAGTCATAATTTTATGATTGGGTGGATAGCTATATTTTGACATGATATGGAACCCTTCCAGTTAATACCACCTATGCGAAGCAGCGCATACCTTTCAGTGTCATTTTGCACATTAGGGCACATTAGGGCATTATGCAAGATGCCCAGATATGCAATATGACTTCCATTGTGCAATGGGACCCATATCCACAATGATGCCCATTGTGCAAAGGGACTCATTATGAAATGTAACCATTGTAGAATAGTAGCTCCCAGTGTCCAGTGGTCCACAAGGCATAGCTGAATATGATGGCACACAATTCATCTCCTTATAAGTCGGCTTACAATCATGTCATCATCATCGGCAATCTCTCGTATCTGAGTATGATCCAAGTGTAGGATCTTGGTGGTGGGGCCATAGGTGACTGTAGAGACCTGTAGAGACCACGATAGTTCCCTCAGTCTGTTCTGTCCCCTTTCTTGAAAAGGGTGATGATGGTGGCATCCTTGAAGTCTGTTGGGATTTTCTCGGTCACCCACACCATTTCATTGAGCTTGTGGAGTTGTTGTGTCAGCTCAGATCCACCCTCTTTAAAGATTTCAACAGGGATCCCATTTTAGTTGGCTGATAGCTTTGCTGGCTTTCTCCAAACTAGGCAATGCTGCAAACTCATCCCTGGTTTGCTGTTGTGCAATTTGCAAGAGAACCACTTCAACCATGTTGGAGCTGTGGTTAAGGAGGTTATTGTTGTGTTCTTTCCAACGTAGTGCAATTAAATTTTATCATTCAGAAGTTTGGTTCTATCTGATGAACATAGATGGTGTATGCCATGATTTCTTGGGCCATAGATGCCCTTTGAGGTGTTAAAGAATCCCTGTGCATCATGGATATCTGAAAAATGTTGTATTTTTTGAGCCTTTTTTGTCCACCAGATGTTCTTGAGTTCTCTGGTCCTTCTTTGGACCTCAGCTTTCGTACTGGCATAGATCCTTTTTTTAGTGGTGCATTTGGTGTCTCTCTGCCATATTTGGAAGGCTTTCCTTTTCTTATCAATTAACTGTTGGATCTCAATATCATTTTCATCAAACCAGTCTTGATGTTTCTTAGCTTGGAATCCAATAGTTTCTTCACAGACTGTGATGATTGAAGTTTTCAGTTTATTCCAATGTTCCTCAGCATTTTGTGCACAGCCAATCAACACATAGTCTTTATAGAATGAGGGTCCCATCCAGTGGCATGATTAACAGGACAACAGTGGCCTCTCATCTGTTGCAGCCTTCTTCCGCCTTCACAGCCATTGTAAAATGTACCATGTTAATGTCCACCTGCTCCGTCATATAGGTCTTCAGATTGTGTTTGATCTGGTTCCACCCACGCAGCCTTGCCACCAGGGAGACCCCCTGGGAGCACATGACTCCAACAGTTTCGCCCACAGGTTCATTGGAACATGCAAGCCCCCTCACCATGACAAGGTAACAATCCATCAAGGGGGTTACAATTATGTAACTAAAGTATGCAATAACTGAATTGGGAAAAATAGAATGTTTTGCCCTTCAATATAAAACAGCTTCTTCCCTCAAACTGGTGCCATTGCACAACTCAACAAAAAATTATTGGTGTCTTGGTTTTTAGGCCTATTTGAGGTGCTGATTCAGAAAATGGCTTTGGATAGATTGCATCAGCTGTAATTTCTTATGTATGGTTATCCTGATTTTTAATGGGCAAGCGGATGAAGAGTAGTATATGGCATATGTTCTGCATCTCAAAAACTACAGCTGATAGGGGGAAACTGGAGACTGGAATCAGCAGGTCACATCTAGAAACAGGGCTAATATCTGAGGCATCAAAATGTGTGTTGGCCAGTTATTGATCTGGATTACTGGGTGTCTGTACTTCCAATAGGCCACTTCAACACAGTTAATATATGATGATATCTAAAATTTCTATAAGGCTACCAGGATAGAGAACATTGTATTAGGATATCAGATTCTATAGCTGGACAAACTGATACATACGGTATATCATATGCCATTCACCAATGATTCAAGGAAAACTCTACATTGTAGAATTGCCATTGACAGCACTGTATCTGCCATGGCAGACTGCTATGGAATTCTGGGATTTGTAGTTTGGTGAGGCCGAGAAGGCTAAAGATGTTATAAAGCTACAACTTTCATGCTGCCATTGCTTTGAATTATGACAATTAAAGTGCTCTCAAACTGCATGAATTCTATAGTGTAGATGCACTATGATTCTTGGACATTACAGAATATCCTGGGACTTTAGGGCTTCCTAAAAAACAGGATCAGGACCAATATAAACTATTCTTCAGACTAGACACCAATGCCATCATCTTTTCCTGCACTCATTATGCCCATGTTGTCACTGCCACCATCCCATAAAACAGGTCACAGTGGCACAAAGGTTTAAACCCTTGTGCTGCTAACTGCTGACCTGAAGGTTGGCAGTTCAAATCCGTGGGATGGGGTGAGTTCTCGCTGGCAGCCAGAGCTCCTGTCAATCTAGCAGTTCAAAGACATGCAAATGCCAGTCACATGACCAGGAGGTGACAATGCAGGTTCCTCGGCTTGGAAATGGAGAAGAATTCCTCCCCCAGAGCCAGAGATGAACACTGCCTCCAAGAGCCGGAAATGAAAGGAGGAGCCGTTGCCTTTATCTGTGTATGTTTGTCTCATATTGTAACAAGGCATTGAATGTTTGCCTGTATTTGTTTATATATACTATAGTCCTCTCTGAGTCCTCACGGGGAGAAGGGTGGAATATAAATAAAGTGTATTATTATTTCTATTATTATCCCAAGCCAGCCATGGATCTGCATCCAAGCATTTCAGCAAGGCACACATTCTCAGTCCACCAAAAACTGGTGAAGGTTTCCCTTAGAATAATCATAAATCAGAAATGCCTTGAAGACACACAACAACAGCAACAGCAGGAGCAGCAGCAACAACAACATAATTAATATGAGTTGTGTTGGCTTTGATTGCCTATCTCCCAAAAGTGGGAAAGATTATGAGCAGGTGACCTATGCCCCTGTCCATTCTGGTGTCTAGGCTGATAGAAAATTTAAAGGTATTTTGAAATATTTCAGTCCATGCTACTAGGAGAAAAATAGTTCAAGTCAACCTTGATTGAATTGATTTGGTTTGTAAAATAGTTTTATGTAACCCATTTGTTTAGAATCAGCATGGACCCATTTGACTGCAGGCTCTATAAACTCAAACACACCAACCGATTTCCATTCCCTTTGATAGGGAAAAAAATTAACTTGACTAGTAAAAACATCACGAAACATGGAGAATTTATTTCACGCAAAAAGAGCAAATCTATACTTTGCCATCTGCTGAAGTATCAGTTATTGCAAGTAAGACAAGATATATGGGCAATGCCATTAACAGTGGAGGAATCCCTCAGATCTGATAGATATTATACATAACTCTTCCCATAAAAATATAAATGCTATAAAAACCACAAAGTTAAAGATGGGCTGACTCAAATTAAAGAACCAAATCTTTATCCTTGTACATTACAAAGAGCAGAGCCACTACTCCCTGGAGTAAAAGCCACTCTTGGGTCACTGTAAAGCATAATGAAGAATGGCTAGACATGAATAAGGAATAAGATCTGGATCTGAGTTTCTTGGGTTCAGCTATATAAAGAGGTTGTGTCAGGCTGTCTCCACACTTCAGAATTATAGCAATTTGATAGCACTTAACTGCCATAGCTCAAAGCTATGGAATTCTGGGATTAGTAGTTTTGTGAGGCATGATGCCACAAGAAACTTCAAATCACAGGATTCAATGAAACTGACCTATGTCAGTTAAAGTGCTATCAATCTACTATAATTCTGCAGATGACCTACAAGTCAGTCTCTCAGCAGGTTTTTTAGGAATGCTCCCATTTATTTTTCCATATACTGTACTAGCTCTTTTAACCATTGCTTGTATTTATGGTGCTAAAAAAAACACTGTAGGAAAAAATCCCAATGATATTGGTAAATCTAAAATTAAGGGATATACAAAAGAGCTGAGGAGTCTTATCACCAGGTGAAAGAAGGAAGTGCAAAAGCTGGGTTGCAGTTAAATATCAAGAAAACCAAGATTATGGCAACCAGACCGATTGACAACTGGCAAATAGAGGGAGAAAACATGGAGGCAGTGACAGACTTTATATTTCTAGATGTAAAGATTACTGCAGATGCAGACTGCTGCCAGGAAATCAGAAGACGTTTACTTCTTGGGAGGAGAGCAATGACCAACCTTGATAAAATAGTGAAAAGCAGAGACATCACACTGGAAATGAAGGTCCGCATAGTCAAAGCAGTGGTATTCCCCATAGTAACCTATGGAGGCGAGAGCTGGACCATAAGGAAGGCTGAGCGAAGGAAGATAGATGCTTCTGAACTCTGGTGCTGGAGGAAAATTCTGAGAGTGTCTTGGACCGCAAGAAGATCCAACCAGTCCATACTCCAGGAAATAATGCCCAGCTGCTCACTGGAGGGAAGGATATTAGAGGCAAAGATGAAGTACTTTGGCCACATAATGAGAAGACAGGAAAGCTTGGAAAAAGATCATGATGTTGGGGAAAATAGAAGGAAAAAGGAAGAGGGGCAGACCAAGGGCAAGATGAATGGATGGTATCCTTGAAGTGATTGGCTTGACCTTGAAGGAACTGGGGGTGGTGACAGGAAGCTCTGGTGTGGACTGGTCCATGAGGTCACGAAGAGTCAGAACGAATAAACAACAACAACACAAAAGACACAGGAGATGCAAAGTGATTTGAATGAATTCAGTCTGGATTTCACTGAAAGCCTGAAGATTTGTGAAGTTTGGGATTTTGAAATATGAAGGGCTACATCTAGGATATAGCGCTTGGGATATAGCCCTCTTTTCATCCTCTTTTGACATTTTTGTATGCCTTTTAACCATGTACATTTTTGTACCCATTCACCCCCCTAGGAAAAGCATACTTGAGTACATTTTTTAAATAGATTCATTTTTCATGTATTATATTCAAATGAATGTTTTTTCCTAACAAATGTAAACTTTTGATTTATGAATCATACAGCCAGTCATGAAATGTATATTTCTGAGATCGCAAATGATGTTTGGGTAGAAAAAAATTCAGTTCAAGGAACTGCAAACCTAACATATTTCTCTCCCATTGTTCGATCTGCCATGGTCTGGGCATGCAGCAGATTTCTCCCTTTTGAAATCTGATGTGTGTCAGTGCAAAATATACCAGTAGGTTTTCATGTCCAAATGGGGGGTCCAAGCTCTGGCCCAGCACACCAACCACTACACCACACTGTCTCTTTAACTATTTTAGCTACCTATAATTCAGTACTTCTAGTGACCCATTACAGTTAGTTTTATAGAATCACAGAGTCGGAAAAGATGACAAGTACCATCCAGTCCAACCCACTGCCATGGAAGAATACACAAACAAAACTGAGATCTGTTCTGCTACAATTTTTCAATGCCTCTATGAAAAAAAAATATTTATTTTAACTATGGAGATGGGTTGGATAATAGTACAATATATGATTAACATAGAGATGGGTTCTGAGTTCTGAGCTATTGCTATCATAGTAGTGTCAATCTTTGCCCAGTTAGAATTGTGACAGGATGGCCTTATTTATTTTTCTTCTGCTCTTTAAATGGCTGATATCTTGGTTTAAAAAGGACAACTGAATCTTTCCAGGTTTAACAACCGCAAGAGGTAGAGTGTTCGGCAAAGGCTTACTTGGCATCTCACACAATATCGCTCACTTTTAGTAAAAGAACCCAGTCTCTGGTTAATGTCGCTAGAACAGCCTGTTAAGAACGTTACTACAAATTACAGTCTGGATCATTCCAATCTGAAAATAGACTTCTTTCATCTTCCAGATGGCTGTCTGATTGGGGAACTGGGCAGGATCACATTTCAGGTTGTGACTTAATGATTCAGGACAGTATTTATGGTTATTACCTGACAGAGGGCACCGAAGAAAATTAAAGCACAGCCCCATGCTTCATTTATGACAAAAAAACAAATTCTTGACAGTTTGGTATATTAAAGGTGGCATCTTTAGCTCAGGGCAAAACCCAGGCATAGCTCCACATTTAAAGCAGACCTGCCAAGTGCTGCCATTAGAGTCTAGCAAGGCAAAATTAGCCATCAGCTTTTTTTGATTTATACATATCCATCGGAAACATTCTGGTCCTTTCTTGAAGTTGGCCTTCTGCACACGAGACAGGAATATGAGTGAGAGCTTTTGGAGGAGACAAACAACATAATTACACAAGGTCGTTCTTATTTGATCCGGGATTCTCCTGTCTGAAATAGTGTTCTTTAGGGCATGTTTTTTTGACACGAGGAGAAAACATTGGGTAATTGTAGCTGCCAGTGCTTTTGGATGTCTATTTACTACGTTGTTTTGCATTATCCCTTCCTGGCAAGCATGATATCATTCCTTGGGTAAAAAATACAACAAGAGGCGAGAAGGCAAAAAGAGCAATTGAGCTTAATCAAATTTAAATCATGAATATAGGAAGTTACGATACATTCTGCTCATGGAAAATACATCAAGAATATAATTGAATTTTTTCAGTAACTCTCCTTCTTGCCATTCATGCTTTATTGCATTTTTTTGTCTTTTTAAACCAACAATTTAGGTTTTATGATGCATGTAAATCAGTGGCAAGTGGTAGAATTTTTACGTATAATGATCTCAATTATGGAGAGCATCATAGCAGCAGAAATAGGGAGGGGTGGAAACCTGGAAAGGAATGTTAATGACAACGAATACCTGTGCCATTTGTTTTTCAAGACCGATTGCTGGATTGTTGCTGCATTGAAGCATATTTTAGAAGTTCTTTCCCCAAAATACATTGTATCCATCTGTAGAGTATTATTAGGGGTCTTTCCAGGTTGAGTGTCCCTAGTGGAAATGTCCAAAAGCTGTTGCATAACAATTCCATTTCCTCACCTACCTGGACATAGTCTGAAGAATGTATACTTGGGTAAGATTTCCTTATGCATGCATATATCCTTTTTTAGGGTACTGGGGGAATTGGTATTTCCTTTTACCTTCTGCAGTACCCAGCCCCCCCCCCCCCAAAAAATTGAACAGCCTGTGAAACCCTCTGCCACACACACATAGCCATTCCTTGCTTTGTTGGGAGTTGGTAAAGTTGGAGAAGCATCTCCATGTAACCCAAAATGAAATGATGACATCAGCACTGAAAATTACCTGCGTCCTCTAGAGCAGGGGTCCCCAAACTAAGGCCCGGGGGCCGGATGCGGCCCTCCAAGGTCATTTACCTGGTCCCCACCCTCAGTTTTATAATATAATATTTTTATATCAGTTTTAATAATATAATATATACATATAATATTGATAAAAATATTATAATGTTATACAATATAATACTAATAATAATACCATATAATAATATTAATTATATATTATATATTACATATAATATTACAGTATAGTGGTATAGTTCAATATAGTAATATATAATGCAAATATTGTGCTATGCTAACAATATAATATATTATATGTACATACAGTTGCTCTGAGTCCCCTTCGGGGTGAGAAGGGTGGGATATAAATGTAGTAAATAAAGGTAGTAAATAAATACATAAATAATTTTAGACTTAGGCTCGCCCAAAGTCTGAAATGACTTGAAGGCACACAACAACAACAATCATAATTAACTTGACTATCTCATTGGCCAGTAGCATGCCCACACTTTCCATTGAAATCCTAATAGGTTTATGTTGGTTAAAATTGTTTTCATTTTTAAATATTGTATTGCTCTTTAATTCTTATTGTTGTATTGCACTACAAATAAGACATATGCAATGTGCATAGGAATTTGTTCGTATTTCTTTTCAAATGATAATTCGGCCCCTCAACAGTCCGAAGAATTGTGGACTGGCCCTCTGCTTTAAAAGTTTGAGGACCCCTGCTCTAGAGGATAGTTTCATAAACTGTGGATCCTAACTCCAAATAAGCTTTCCTTAGCTCAAGGTTCGGTTTGCCAAAAATTTGACAAGAGTAAAAAAAAAATCTGAAGAGCCCACAGTGGGCAGCATATTAAACCGCTAAGCTGCAGAACTTGCTGACTGAAAGGTCAATGGTTTGAATCCATGGGACAGGTTGAGCTCCTGTTGTTAGACCCAGTTTCTGCCAAGCTAGCAGTTCAAAAACATGCAAATGTGAGTAGATCAATAGGCAGGAAGGTAATGGCGTCCCATGCAGTCATGCTGGCCACATGACCTTGGAGGCATCTACAGACAACTCCGGCTTTTTGACTTAGAAATGGAGATGAGCACCAACCCACAGAGTCAGATAATACTAGACTTATTGTCAAGGGGAACCTTTAATAAAAGGTTTCTGAACACTACCAAGTGCTATTTTTCACATTACACATATCTATTAGCAACAACCTGCACACTGGAGTCTATAGAAAATGCTTCAGCTGTACTTCATAAAAAGGGGAAATCAGCCTCTTCAGTAAGTCTTGGAAATGCTGATTTATTACCAGGAAATATTTTATTTTATACCTATTTTATATATTTATACACCTAGGGTTGCGTAAAAATTTGGGGTGCAGAAAAGGGTTACAAATGGAAAAAAGTTTAAGAAGCCCTTCTCTAGAGGCAATCATTTCTCATCTAGCTATACGGACGCAGCCAGATGTTTCTGCAATCACATTCACATCCCAGAAAGCAGAAAATGCCATGTTCATGCAGAGGGATTTCAGTGGCTGTTCAGAAAGTAGACTTTCTTTTCCATATATGCTTGTCACCAATTTTCTTGTGTTTCATAGTAGTGAATCTAAAATAGTGAAGGCTATCGGTATAACTCTACATAGACATAACAATACGCTAGTATTTAGAATCTTTAGAAAAAGTGAGCTACATATACTGTCTGGACACCGCAAAGGTTGTTGACTCATATTACTGATAAATTAATTTTAAATAACCCTTTACTTTCTTTTAATTACTTTTTATAAACTTTAGAATATTACAAAATGCCTGTCCTACAATGGATTTCAATGCATTGAGTCCAGACATCCAAAACTATAAAAGTGATGGTCACAAAAGGAGTGGTGCTATCCTGTGCTAAGTGACAATACAGTAGAGTCTCACTTATCCAGTCCTCACTTATCCAAGTTTCTGGATTATCCAAGCCATTTTTGCAATCAATGTTTTCAATATATCATGATATTTTGGTGCTAAATTCATAAATACAGTAATTACAACATAACATTACTGCATATTGAACTACTTTTCTGTCAAATTTGTTGTATAACATGATGTTTTGGTGCTTAATTTGTAAAATCATCACCTAATTTGATGTTTAATAGGCTTTTCCTTAATCTCTCCTTATTATCCAAGATATTCGCTTATCCAAGGTTCCGCCGGCCCGTTTAGCTTGGATAAGTGAGACTCTACTGTAGTTGCATTTAAGAAAGTACAGAAATTTTTAAGTTTCTTACATTTCTTTAAAATCACCTTAACTATTCTAATTATTTTTAAAAAAAATCTGAATACTACATACTTGTGACCTATTCAAAGGAGTTCAACGTAGTGAACCATTATATTAATTACCATAGTTACAATATGCCACAAAAGGGATGATATTCCTTGTTAAGTTACAATTGTAATGCAGCACAGTTATACCTTAGTTCTTGCAAAAAGCAATCAATTACAATCATTACATTATTTGTAACTAGTTACTTCAATGGTCGTAAATGTGCAAAGCAGTGACACATCTAATTTCATTTCCCCTTTCCAATATCACCTGTATTAGTTCTGATGTTAGTCCCATAGTTAATCACATCCTCATCTTTTCCCTTCTTTCCCAGCTGTCATGATATAGCCAAATTCAAAAGGGACAACAACCTTTTAATTATACAGTGTTGCAGATTCTTCTGGAAAAAAAGATTGGCTTCTTATTTAATTAAGAAGCAAGTATATGAACTATCAGATGGTGTCAGTATTTCTAGTTCAGCGCATGAAATTGCACCAGGGCGGAGGAATCCATTTTCTTGTCATTTTTATAGCTATGGGAGATAATAAAATCAGGAGAGATATGACTGGAATAATAACAATATCTCTTCCAAGGAAGAGAAGGAGAGAAAAGGGGGAGGAGAGGAAGCAGATTGATGCATGAAAGCTCTTGTCTAAGTAAACAATCTACATAAATTTGCATTTGTATGGGGCCATTGTGATAAGGTTGTCTTCATTAACATTAGAAGCCAAAGACATGTTGTTTCCCTGTCTCTGGCTCAGATAGAGGATTGATTCTTAAGCATCATGACTTGGAAGAGGACTTCTTGCTTCTCTGGCTGTGTGATTAGATCAGAAGACGGAGAGCACTTAATAGAGAGATGACAACAGTAATGAGAACCAAAGAACTCACACCAAAAGCAAAGAAGATCCCTGAATTATATTATTTTGAAAGCAAGCAGATCTAGAGCAGAAATGGAAAGATCTAGAGCAAGAATTGTGTAGTGACAGTGACAGTGATCTCTGTACCTGCCCAAAGGACATTTTTAGAACCCTATAATAACAACCTTCCCTCCCAAAATGTCTCCATTGGCATGGCACAGGGCAAGAGTGGGCAACTGTGACCCTCCAGATGTTATTGGATAAGAGCTCCCATCGGCCAGAAGGAGCAGAGCCAACGGTGAAGGATTATAGGAAAGGAAATCCAATAACATCAGAAAGAAACATGGTTTCCCACTTTAAAATTGGGAAGGTGATATAGTTTTCACCGGGGCAAAATATTTTAATTTTTGGACAGAAATCAGGAAAAGTTGATTCCACTTCAAAGTTTAACAGTATTTCTCCCCATGGTTCCTCAACTGTCTTTCCTTATACTTGATTGAATGATGTAATTATTAAGGAACATAACTATGGAGCATATAACATTATATACACAAAAATAAGTCTATTTTAAAATTATAGTGATAGCACAGCTGTCTATAAAATCAGCTAAAAATAATATCCCCTGATAAAAGCAGTTGACTCAAGAGGTCTGGAAGCTAGCAAAGAAAGGTCTTGATCTGTCAGTGGAGGACCATCTACCCTGTTTCCCCTAAAATAAGACATCCCCAGAAAATAAGACCTAGTAGAGGTTTTGCTGAATTGCTAAATATAAGGCCTCCCCTGAAAGTAAGACCTAGCAAAGTTTTTGTTTGGAAGCATGCCCGCCGAACAGAACACCAGAGCATGCAGGATCGGTAAATGTACATACCATATACATGGAAATAATGGTAGTAACAAGAAATTCTTGATAGGATTCAGTTTATCTGGTTATGTTGGATTGTGATGACAACTACTGTAAAGTATATAATAAATATTATTATTTTTTTTGTTCAACAATAAATGTGAATTCTTCTTCATGGAAAACTAAGACATCCCCTGAAAATAAGACCTAGCGCATCTTTGGGAGCAAAAATTAATATAAGACATTGTCTTATTTTTGGGGAAACATGGTATCTAGGGGCAAAATGGCCAAAAGGGTTTCAGAGCCTAGGGGCAGATTCTATTTCAGATCCCTGCCAAACACATGTCATATGTCAACAAAACAAAATTTCTCCCAAATATAGCTCAGACAGGTTTATCTGCAGGAAGGCAGTTCATCAAGTAAGGTCCTTAATAATTTAGCTTTTTAAATTCAATTGGTAGCACAAACTACAGTAAACCCATTGATTCAATGGTATTTATTCAGCAATTAAGACCATTAAGAAATCAAAGCAATGCATCTGTTTTAATTGGGACTAGCACATGAAGTATAATTGGCACTTTGAATTGTGTCCAAAACAGATTGATATCTATATACATTATCACAGAGAGAACATACATACAGTTATTTCACCTGAATATAGCAAAAAATTTCAGTGCACTGCTTGTCTTGATGTCTATCTGAGCGTTTCTCCCAATTCCCATCACCACGTTCATCCAAGACCTTCGGCTCCTGAATTAACACTAACCCTAACTCTAACTTGAAATCCTAAATGAGAGGCAGGGAACCTCTTATAGTTTGAGAGTGAAATTCAATTCAAAGATGTTACAGTGTATGTGTATGGCAAATGGGTAACACCAAGAATATTAGTCTAGTTTCATTTAATGCTCTTACTGCTTGTACCAAAGCCTTAGAAGAGGCATTTTGCCTTTTTAGAATGGGAAAGGTAATACAAAAACTGAAAAATCACTCAACATTGGTGTAATGGTAAAGATGGCAAAACCATCTATGGCATCAAAGTGTTGAAAGATTTAACCAGTATTCACAACAATAAGAATTTAAAATTGAGCTTGATACTTTTTGTTGGATCACATTCTTTCCACACTCCTCAGTAAAAACAGACAACCGAGGGACCATCCAGAAAATCCAGACAATATCCCAGAATCTGTTTGGGTTCTTACCAGGGGTGTCCAAACCTCCGTTATTCCAAATTAAATAAATAACCCATTAGATCCAGGCCTTCCCGAAAGGCCAGGTTTAATGGGATATTGGGCCTGTGAGGACTCACCCCAGGTAGTTCTGGGACTACTTGGGTGTGAGTTCCCATTTGCCATCCCAAGGTTTTTGGGTTCCTGGAGCGCAAGTCCAGGATGGCACCCAACCCCTCCTACCCAGCCCCCAAAACAACCTTTAAAAAAAATACCTGGCCACCATTAAGTTCTTCCTTGCATCCTCCTGGCCCTACTCCCTCCTTTCCTGATGCATCATTTCCTCACACCAGGAGGATGCAAAAAGGACCTTAATGGTGGCCACATAAGTTTTTTAACTTATAAGGATTGTTTGGGGGTTTTTTGGGGGTAGCTGCATGCCATCCTGATAGTACACGGCATGGGATAAGCCCGAGTTTTGGGGGGTGGGGCAGGTTTAAGTGATTTCTGGAAGTGCCCTGAGACCACCTTAAGCTAGCCTTGTTCTTTTAAATAAAGAGCCTCACTTCCCTAAAGCTGCAATTCTTTCATAAAGATCATGAATAATTGTCATCTCCAATCCAAAACTGTTTGGCAGTGAATTGTACTGTTCTCCATTCGTACCATGTCTTTTGTATTGCAAAGCTAAACAATCTGGTGATTGCAACAAGCCAAATAATCCACTTTGTGTTTTCAAAGCAACATTTTTTTCTGCCTCTAAAGACAAAAAAATGGAATACAAGGCACTAAAGAGCCAAACAACCTTGTGAAATGAGAACGGTAATGAGGCATCTGGGAAAGCAAATCTGGGACTGATGACTTTTAGGAAAAGCCTTGATGCCATTCAGATTTCCAAAGAAAAATATACGGATGACAAAAGAATAGCAGCTGTGGATGCATGAAGGAAATTAGTTGGAGCAGACTTATAATTAAGCATTGGAAAAAGATCAAAAAAGAGTTCCTTTCAAATATAACTTTGATTCTGTCTATCACAAAAGCAATTAAACAAAACATAAACTGCATGCACTGTACTTCACATATGGATTTATCCAAAATTGAGTTCTAAAAATATGTAAAAAAAAATTTTTGTTTTTTTTTTAAATGGAAGGATACTTCTGATGGACTCATACACTTTTTAACAGCAAAGAAGGAGCATATACATGAGAATTCTGTTGGTAATTCCAACTAGAGTAGATCAGTTGTATGGATTTTTGAATTGAGAGTTTAAAGTAAATCACATGGATTTACGAGCTTTGCAGCTGTAACTAAAGATAAGATTTTGGTTGTTGTTTTCAATTTTAGAGGTATTAGAAGAAATAGAGGTTGAAGGGACTATATATAGATAGACATCAAAATGCAGTAAGATTTTACTGAATGAGATCTGCAGTGCTTGGAATGAATTTCCAGCATTTTGAATCTGAGATCAACCTTGTTTGGCCTTTGTTTGGTTCCTGGGCTTTCCAGTGGTATGTAAACAGAAGCATTCCTATCATTAAACAATTTTAGATGACAGCAGCAAAGTGTTGGTGAAAAGAGCTATATACCATATGGGTTGCCCTATAACCTGCTTTCTGCTGCCTTCTGGTATAATGGAGTGTGATGAATCTTCTGTCCAGGTTTGTTCCACAGCTCCACCCTTTGACATCTTGGCCTTTTACCCTGAAGATCACTCCCTGGATCTGGTATTCAAGGTGACCACTATACTGAATCCAGACTCTGGACTGAAGTGTGATGTTTTATGAATGGTTTACTCCTATTCTGAATTTCCCTATTCCCTGACCTGCCTTTAAACTGACCAGAGAACCATCTCTGTCTTGTCTAGATCACCTTTATGTTTGTTCTCACCCATTCTATTACTGATATTTGAAGCAGAGGCTGGATGGTCATCTGTCAGGGGTGCTTTGAATGCGATTTTCCTTCTTCTTGGCAGGGGGTTGGACTGGATGGCCCATGAGGTCTCTTCCAACTCTATGATTCTATGATTCTATATAAAATTGTTTTGGAAGCATAGAATAAACACATTTGGCTTCATTACCACTCATTACATTGTTGCTGTTGACTTCAGATCCTGCCTTTTCCCAAAACTGGTATTATTCACAAATGAAACTTTGGCACGCACTCCAAAAATAATATTGAATAGATTGGGTTGTTATTTGAAAGACTTTCAACATGTCTTAGGCAAGTCTTGCATTTAACTATTCTTAACCAAATTAAAAGAAAAATGTACCCAAAGGGAGCTCCCAAATTCAGTGAATGGGAAAGAAAAGAGTCACACAAGGAAGGCATACATGATACTATTGCTCCATGCATGCTTATATACATGTGTATAGGTAGCAGAGACAAACAAAAGCAACCTTTGCCATTCTTCCGGAAAATATGCAGTATGTGTAAAGAACAGGTAAAATCTTGTGAAGTTGCCGACATGATGCATAGGGATACAAGCACTCTCTCATTGGAGATTAAGCACAAAAAACAAGAGGTGACATTCATCAAGGATCACATGAAACCAAAATAGAAGAAGACAATAAATGTCATGGTGATTGACCTAAGAACCAAGCTGGAGAACATATTGCCCAGAACAAAGGAATGGGGAGGGGAACAAAAACAAAAATAGAGAGAGCAAACAAACATGAAAGCAGGCAGCTGATATACAGACATCACACCATAATGATGTAGCCATTGCTTTGTTCTGTCCACATTCACAGGACTGATAGGTGAATGTATAGGAGGAAATAGTCAAATTAGCACTGCCCAGTGCTTCAGAAAGAGAGTGAGGGACCAACTATGTATGTTGCATATGGATTTTTCTTTTATGGTAGTCTCTTTTTTGTTGGCTGTTTTAAACATCCATTGTTTTTTGCTGCCCTGGGGACTAGGACGCGGAACAATGGCTTTAAACTACAGGAAAGGAGATTCCACCTGAACATCAGGAAGAACTTCCTCACTGTGAGGGCTGTTTGACAGTGGAACTCTCTCCCCCGGGCTGTGGTGGAGGCTCCTCCTTTGGAGGCTTTTAAGCAGAGGCTGGATGGCCATCTGTTGGGGGTGTTTTGAATGCGTTTTCCTGCTTCTTGGCAGGGGGTTGGACTGGACGGCCCATGAGGTCTCTTCCAACATCCTGTTGGTTATTGGCCAATGTAGGGCCCACCTACACATCACCTAAAACACAGATGTTGTCGGGGAGGGGGGAGCGTAGCTACATGATGCTAGTGGCAAATCTGAGCCAATACACTGCAACAGACAAAAAACACAAAAAATGGGTAAAAAGGTACCCATTTATCCCGATTCCGGATGGAAAATGTGCATATTCGCATGACTGAATATCCCTGCACTCACAAAAAACATATGATTTTATTCCCTCCTCCCTATGGAGACTGCTCCAGCATGTGTCATTTCCTTGGCCACAACAAGAAGGGAAGTATTTTTTGGGTAGCTCCAACGGAGGTACCCACATTTTCCTCTTCTTTCTCCCATCTGATAGGGACAGGGCGCTAACAGGCCTTGTCCCATCCCTCACATGTGATGGGAGGAGAAGGGAGGGCAATGTCTGGTGAAATAGAGCAACAAGTAAGTAAGTGTGAAAAGCTCCATGGAGTGATTTGAGAATTGGACTATGATTTTGGAGACCAGGTTTAAGTTCCCTGCTAAGCCATGTAAACTAACAGGGTGACTTTGAGCAAGTTGGGTGCTCTCCAACAAAAAAACATAAAGGCAAATCTCCTCTGAACAAATCTTGTCAAGAAAACCTCATGATAGGTTTTCCGTAGAGTCCCCATAATTCAGAAATAACTTCAAGGAACACAACCTGAGTCACATCACCCCACATCTGAGGCAATGCAAAAATAAAAAAGAAGGTATTTTCAGGCACATTTCTGCTGTCTGCAAAATTCCAGCAAATGTAGTTTGGGAAGTCAAGGACTTCTGTAGCTGAGAATTCAAAAGGCCTTGCTCTAAACTACATTTCACAGAATTTTGCAGGCAACAGCAATGTGAGGCTGTCTGCTTTAAAGTCCTAGTTTGATAACATGGATCGAAAGGAAAATTTTAGTGACATCTACTTCCAGGCTGAAGGCATACTATCAATGAAGACTTCTGAAATAGGAATATATATGCTACATGAGAATCAATTGTCATTTGCAGCTGTGGGAAGGTGAAGTAACAAATTGAAAGGTAAAAACAGGTCATTATCACACACATATAGAGAGGAGGGATCCCTTCTTTGAACGGTGAACCCACAAGGATAAACACTGTTTTTTGTCATATGGCCAGTCTCCCTGAAAAAATAAAGCAAGTACGTAATTTGTTCTTTCTGTGCCCATCAGAAATTAGTTGTGCAGCATTTCAATTCGCTGGTCCTTGTGATAATAGTAGAGTTACCGCTTACCAAGTGGCGGAGCAGAATGCTGCAGTTATAATTAGGAAAGGAAAAATGTGCCTGTTCCATTGAAAAATGCTACCAAATTTTAAATATCAAGTTTTAAACGCATCAAGAACACGACCAAGATGACAGCAATCAATTGCAATTTGAAATCTTGCTGAAATGTTGTTCTGCATATTTGGTGATGCATATGACTCCTATATCCACAGGAGTACTTTCCTGAACTTATTGTGGAAACGGGAAACTATGGATAATAGGGAAACCCTACTGAAATGAATAATCTCAATCAGAAGTTACTATAGAGTTGTCCTGGTGGGCCTAGAAAATTCCTAAAGAGATATCCTCTCCAGGAATTACCCTATATACTTTGTATAGGTCGAGAAATTTTAGTCAAAAATCAACCAAAAATATGGGTAGACTTATCCATGGATTAATGTGAGTATTGTTCCATAACTCTTATTATATAAGAGTTATTCCCTTATCTAGGCAGAGTGCTGAAGAACAAGACCTTAGTTTATCCCTGAAGAACCTGAAAGGTGCACCTTTTTGAATTCCTGGGTAGGAATTCATAATTTTGGTCCCAAATAAGCCCTTGACTTACACATAAGGTCGACTTATACAGGAATATATGGTCCTCTAGCGTGATTCTATGGTAACTTTTTGTGGAAGCAAACCATAAAATCACCTGGAGGGCCTAGAAAATTCCTAAAAAGGACATCTTTTGTCGGATGAAACAGATTCCTCAGGAACAAGGGGTCATACTGTATTTTGATTACAATCTAACCCATAATGCAAATTTCCTTTACCGTACACAATTTCACACACTCTCATACGTGCACACATCTTTCCACACACATACTGAATAGCACTGCTAGCAGCTATCCATCTCTTCATTTAATTGCCAATAGCCTGTAGTTGTCTTTGGCAATGTTTGACTAGTGAACAATTTCCATTGCACTGCCTAGCTAGGAAAACTCTGAAGCTTCAACTCCAAGAATAATATCTACTAAATGACGCTGTCATACCTCAGGGAGTATCCACAAAAATATGTTTCCATTTATATAATGGTCCATCTGCCTGTGAAAAATACAACATTAAAACACAGAGTTCAGGGACAGATATATTATTTTTTAAAAACAGCATATGGCCATACGGCCATTAGATGTACAACAGACTCTTGAGAGGCCGTTAGAAGCTGACAAAGGGGTTAAAGTGAATGTTGGCTCAATGCTAAAATGCAAGACTAAAAATGAACAAGTGCCATAGATTTGCAAATACCTATATGTCTGTTTCAAAACAACACTTTTAAACAGCCCCAGGGACCTTAGGCAGTAGGGGTGGGAGTGATGGAAAAGTCTTGAATAATGCATGTGAGATAATTCCCGCAACTTTACCCTCCCTAACTAGAACCACATTCTTTTGACTGTGTCCACATAGGCATGCTTCGGTGTTTGTTAATCCCAATGCATAAGGAATGAAGATAGCCCCTGTGGATAAGACCTAATGGACACCATCCTGAAATAATACACAGAGCTCAGCCTCCAAAACATATGTCTTCAATTTAAAATAATTCAGCAATCATGTTCAACCCAAACCTGATTACACAAAATGGGACTTTTTAACTCCCAGGCTGGGATCAAATTTTAAAGGGCACAATGGAGGGGGATACAGGACTGCAGTGTTTATACATTCCAGATCCTTTGGATGAATTATCTGCACACAAATGTTACCATTTCTTTGAGGGTCTTATCAACTCTGCAGAAAAACTAGAAAGTGTAGATGGTGCCGAAGCCTTTTCAATTAGTTGCCACTTTTTAAAGATATTTCAAAACTATCATGACAAAAGATTATAGATTTGGATAATAATTAGAAACAAATGGCTAGAGATAAGGAATGGCACACTATATACTGTAAATATAACATGTTTACCAGCGGTCTTATACTATGCATACTTATTCAAATGGCAGTCCCACTGGGTTCATTGAGGCATATTTCATATATGTGTGTGTAGACTGAAGGTCAAATGGTGAATAGGGAGTTCTTTTTCAAACACCCTGCATTTCAAGTGTGTTCCTGTTGCATGCTAATTTGTGACGCTCCCCCCCCCCCCCCCCCCATTGTTGGGAAGATGACATGTAAGGCTCCTGCATACACCACTTATCTATCTATTTATTTATTTATTTATTACAACATTTGTATCCCGCCCTTCTCACCCAAAAGGGGACTCGGGGCGGCTTACAATAAAACACACGTATATAAAAATATAAAATACAATACAAATCAATTAAAATAGTTAACTAATTAACTACAGCAACATTCATAAAATACAATACTAAATAGCAGATAGGCGCAGTCAGATCTAAAAATACAAGTTTATCAAATTGAGTTCCAGCACACATTATAATACTTAACTTTCCTACGAAAGGATAAGAGGGAGGGAGCCTGCCTGACTTCGCTTGGGAGGGCGTTCCATAGGCAGGGAGCCACCACTGAAAAGGCCCTTTCATCCCCACCAGCTGCACCTGTGAGGCTGACGGGAGCAAGAGCAGGGCCTCACCTGAAGATCGAGCTGGGTCGTAGCGAGAGACACGTTCGGACAGATAAGCTGGGCCAGAACTGTTTAGAGCTTTATAGGTTAAAGCCAGCACTTTGAATTGTGCTCGGTAGCTGATCGGCAGCCAGTGGAGTTGGCGTAACAGAGGAGTAGTGCGGTCCCTATATGCTCCTCCGGTTATTAACCTGCCTCCCTCCCATTGGACTAATTGAAGCTTCCAAACAGTCTTCAAAGGCAGCCCCACGTAGAGTGCATTACAGTAGTCTAGACAGGATGTAACAAGAGCGTGGACCACCGTGGCCACTTCCTCTCTTCTTTCAGGACGAAGCCCAGACAGAAGTGCCTGTGCATTGTCTAATGGGCTCCCTGCTGAAAGTGGAGGGGAAGCAGTGTACGACGGGCAAATTGACTCATGTGATGAGGTGGTTAATGCCTCAGGATCTGTCCCTAGATCTCAGGTTTTCACCTAGAAGTTTCAAGGCATGGAATGATTCTTAACTGAAAACCCTAAACTATGCAGAAAACAGAAAGTAATAGAAGATGAGTGCCAAGTATAGCATAGCATCAAGAGATGAGATCACGAGACTGTTGTAAGGCTTAATGACATACTAACTACAAAATAAAATAATGGCTTTCCATCCAACCTATGTTGGCCTAAATCTTATTTAGCCTCAACTATGGTAGAAACATAGCATCTGTTGGATTTACCTATGTAGTAACTCATCATTCAACCATTGATTCTGTGGGGCTACCCTGGTTGGGACTATTCCAGCCACAATTAACTTCTTTGTATACTCACAAAGGAAGGACTTAGTTTTGAATAAACAAATGTAGGGTCACATGGCATATGAAAAGGTCTGGACAATGCAACAGGACGAGAGCTGCCATGTGTTTTGAAATACCCACAAAATGAATTAATTTCAATGTTTTGTAGCCAAGTCCTATAAAGTTACTAAAAATCTTTCTACAGACTTCAAAGACTTTGAATGCAGACTTCTTTTTATCAACACAAG
The DNA here is from genome assembly GCF_035594765.1 of Anolis carolinensis. Taxonomy (NCBI): domain Eukaryota; kingdom Metazoa; phylum Chordata; class Lepidosauria; order Squamata; family Anolidae; genus Anolis; species Anolis carolinensis. The sequence continues at coordinate 83,003,137 of NC_085846.1, forward strand.
TGGTTTCGTGTAGGAACGTCGCAGCCAGCAGAGCTGATATGCCCTTTTCTTGCATGCTGTTCCTGTTGTCTTTCAGCTGCAAGCTAAAAATGCTTTTGTCTGCTTTAACCTTGCCAGAAAACCATCAGTGCCAGTATGTTAATAATTTGAAAAACCTGATTAGCATTAACAAAAGTATATTTATTCATTGAGAACAAAGGGAAGAGAAGGGATCCAAAACATATGCCATGACTCCTAGCCTTATTTGGAAGTTGGCTGTCTTCAACTATGATCTTCCCAAAGTCACAACAAAACCTATCCTTAACAGCCTGCAGATATGCTCAGGGTTTACACAAAGCCCTGTCATGTGTCTACAATCTCTCCTCTCTCTCTCTCTCTCTCTCTCTCTCTCTCTCTCTCTCTCTCTCTCTCTCTCTCTCTCTCTCTCTGACAGATTGCAGCTTGGAACATCTGAAAAAGAAAAGAGAGGAAAGGGAGACAATGTTAATTCATAGCTGGCAAACCCCTTCTGCAACATAGGTCTTTTAAACTCCCTTGCATTATCTAAGTAATTCCCCATAATTTCTGGAAATATTTCACCACAAGAAACTATTGCTAATTCCTGATGAAAAGAGACTCATTAGAACAAAATTAGCAGAAATTAGGAATCTGTGACAATTTGATGGATGACAGAGCAAAAAATTTGGTATTCCTACAAACTATCGGGATTTTAAAAATATTATGAGTTAGGGAAGATGTTAGGAGCCGAGGAAACAGATTTACTGGCTGTATTAATGCTTTCTAATTTACACGTAATGGGACTTCAAGCAATGGCTAGCAGAACATTAAAATAATGAGGAAATTTCCATTACAACTTTAATGTAGGAAAATGGAGAGCTTCATATATAATGCTATGAACCAAAAATTGGCCGCCTTCAGACATCGGGGTCCAAAGTAGAGATTATGCTAAAGACATAATGAGAAAGCGTATCATTTAAAATGGCAGAATTTTCAATAGGATATGTCATTCAGTATTGGACATTTTGACATTTCTTGTCACAGCTGCAATTCTACCAAAAAAAAAAAAACTCTGCAGAATTTATGCTGCAAAGTTTCAAAAAGTTACTTTTCCTTACTTTGGAGCTCCGGATCCCTAGCTAATAAGACTGCTTGACGTCTGGGAGCCTGTACTCAAAAAAGACCAGAATTTCTAAGCATCATAGCTGGGGTAGTCTGGAACTTGTAGTCTCCCCTACCGAAAAAGAAAAACTCTTATCCTGTTAGCCCATGGCCCATTGTGGGACCTCTCCAACTGGTGTCTAAAGATATATTGGATGCTACATCCAGTTTGATCCTTTGAGAATAGACACAGGCACAACAATATATTGGTAAGAAGTTTAAGACATCGAGAATGTTGAAGGCTGCAATGAGTTCTTAATTGAAAATAATTTCTGCTGAACTCTGTGGGACTTATTTCTAAATAAATAAAAATAACATTATAGTGGGTGGGACTGGGTCCAGATAAGAGGATTTGCCTGACTCATGTTCTGATGACATTTTTGGCAAACCATTTCATGCAGAAAAGAGAAAGTTGAAACAGTTATAATTTCTATCCAAGTTCCTGTTTGCTCCACATCCTTAGGAAGCATCCTGTTGAGGGAATCTGTCTTACACCTGGTTAGCCTGTTTTGTCTATCTATCCCTGTATTATCTCCTTGAATACTTCCTCAGCATCTCAGACAGTGTTATCAGAGATTGCTTACTAGTGCTACATAATCCATAAGTGCCAGATATTCAGCTGGAAAACAGCTGCAAGCAAAGCTTTTCCTGGACTGATTCAACAAGATCCAAGGCAGATCCTTGTTTGATAATGGGATGAAGCCCAAAACCCCTGGAGGGGTGAAGTTTGCCCATGCCTGCTCTAGAGCAACTCTATGGTAATTTCTGACAAAAGTTATTCATTTCAATAGAGTTTGCTATTATCCATAGTTTTCTGTGTCTACAGTAAGTTCAGAAACATATTCCTGCAGATACTGCATCTCAATTAACCTCACAGCCTCTCAAATGACAGATGGTTCATGGCATGAACAAAAGGGACATTTGTCCCTACCAGTTCATTATAAACATTTTTTTCGATCCAAAATTGCCATTGTTCTCAAAGTTTATTATAAGCTGTTTTCCTCATTCTGTTTTTTAAAATCCTTTTCTTTATTTATATGGGAGACAAGTTTTCAATTAAAACCAGAAATAAAAAGTTAGTTGGAAGTACGGTAGTTATGGAAGCAATTAATTGGCAAACTAAGAAATGATCTAATTCAATTGTGGTTTTGCTAGAAAAGAAAAGCCCTATTAGGTCCATTAAGTTAAATGCCTACAATTTAAAGCATCACAAGAATAAAATGAAAAACAATCATTTTAAAGATTTAGTCCCAGCCATACCCTGCTTGTCCCATGTTTGAACTTAGAAGGATACAAGTATATGAATTGTTCAAACTTAGAAGGATACAAGTATATGAATTGTTGAAAATCTCATTCCACCAAAATCTCATCTATGGTTGTCCTTTTCTCCCTCCCTTACCCTCACCTTCTTTTAGCTCAGTGATTCTCAACCTGTGGGTCCTCAGATGTTTTGGTCTTCAACTCCCAGAAATCCCAACAGCTGGTAAACTAGCTGGGATTTCTGGGAATTGTAGCCAAAAACATCTGGGCATCCCAGATTGAGAAGCACTGTTCTAGCTTACTAGTTCCTAATGATGGCCAAAGAAACTCCAAGGGTTAAGAATGTCAAATTTCAGATTCCTGGAACAGAAGAGGACCCTTTGTGCATTGCCAAGTGTGCAGCATAGGAGAACAATTTGCATTAAAAAAGACCAATACAGTAGAGTTTCACTTTTCCAAGTCTCGCTTATCCAAGCCTCTGGATAATCCAAGCCATTTTTGTAGTCAATGTTTTCAATATATCATGATATTTTGGTGCTAAAGTCGTAAATACAGTAATTACAACATAACATTACTGCACATTGAACTACTTTTTCTGTCAAATTTGTTGTATAACATGAGGTTTTGGTGCTTAATTTGTAAAATCATAACCTAATTTGATGTTTAATATGCTTTTCCTTAATCCCTCCTTATTATCCAAGATATTTGCTTATCCAAGCTTCTGCTAGCCTGTTTAGCTTGGATAAGTGAGACTCTACTGTACCTACATTGTCTTCATTACTTCGGATTTCAAAATCCTTTAACCTAGGAGTTTCATAGCCCATAGAAATAATCATATCTAAACCATGAACGTAAATATGTAGCTGGGATCTTGTTATCCACATGTTATAATCCTCCAGATCTGAAGGACTAACAAAACAAGAAGCAAGTTTGTAAAAACCTGAAAGAAGAAGGCTTTGGGTCAAGAACCATCTAGAAAATATATAATTGGTTGGTGCTTCAAATTTAATTTGATTTAATTGGCTAGTAAGCTGATGAATACTTTATTTGTTAATTCTGAAATTCCAACTTAAGCAATTCAGTTTTAAAAGTTCATTGAATTAAGCCTCCCCTTTTCATTACAAAATTTTCAACTTAGATGGTAACTAAATTTATTTAAACTAGTTAAAGCCTATCTTTTATTAAACTTTAGTTGAGACATTCTTTCAGATCAGGTAGTATTGAAGATATACACTTACTGTATATACTCGAGTATAAGCCAACCCTAATACAAACAGAGGCACCTAATTTTACCATAAAAAACTATGAAAATTTATTGACTTGAGTATAAGGTGAGTTTGGGAAATGTAGCAGCTACTGGTAAATTTCTAAAATAAAAAAACAGATACGAAGAAAATTACATTAATTGAGGCAAATTTTATTTATTTATTTATTTATTGACAGTATTTATATTCCGCCCTTCTCACCCCGAAGGTTTTGAATATTTACATAAAGCTGTAATTTAAGACTGTCAAACTCCGATTACTGTATATACTCGAGTATAAGCCAACCTGAATATAAGCCGGCCAGGACCCTCATTCAAGTATAAGCCAAGGAGGGCTTTTTCAGCCCTTAAAAGGGGCTGAAAACTCGGCTTATACTCAAGTATATATGGTAATTGTTGCTGCTCATGGTGCAATGATTCAAACTGTAGGATAAGAGATTCCACCTGAATATTAGAAATAATCTCCTGGCTATAAGAGCTGTTTGACAGCAGAGTATACTGCCTCAGAGTGTGATAGGCTCTCCTTTCCTAGTGGTGTTTAAGCAGAGGCTGGATGGTCATCTGTCGGGGTTGCTTTGCTTTTGTCTTCCTGCATGGAGGAGGTTGGACTGGGTGGCCTTTCTAGTCTTCTAACTTTATGTTTCTATAACTGGAAGGCACCTATTCCTTCATTTCATGCATACCAGTGGGGTTGCATAACTTGCTATTCCTTATCAAACACATGATCACTGAGGGAATTAAAGTGTAAGGCAAATGTTTAAAGAGAAGCTTACAAGTATCACCAGCTATATTTGCTTTAACATCCTTTCACTGAAAATGTCTGACAATGTACTATGCAACACCCCATGCTTAAAATATGGAGGGACAGTGATGGTGAATGAGCAGATGTTTTTCATTTCCCTGTATGAAAGATGCATGCTCACAAAAACATTTTGAAATATTTGTGTGTGTGTGTTCATGCGCACAGTGGAGGTTTGGCAGACACCACCAAGTGGACAAGAAAAATGTAGATCATGATATTTATCCAGTTCAAGACCTCTTCCAGTTGCATGGGTCACAGGACCCGCGAGCCCCTGGAAAATGAACTGTTATTTTAAAAGAAGCTTCACCCTTCTTTGCATGATGCAGTCCCCAAGTCCCCGCTAACTCAATTGGTGGTCTTCCTGGCTCCTTGCCTTCCTCTCGAAGTGCTGACACTTATGCGCTTGTTCTGACAAGTGATAGCATCTGCTCAGCATGCTTGGCTCGGCTGGAGCAGCCGCGCAGACCCTTCCAATAAAGTTTCTTCAAATGGAACGACAAAACACGTTGGGACGGCAAAGCCGCACGGCACAATCCAAGAAGACAAGGAGAAAATTGAGCCACTGGGACAAGAGGAAATGTAGGTTTCAGCCACGTGAGCAAATCACAGTAAGAATGCAAGGATTCATTCACAGCAAGACCACAGAAAGACAGTGATGTCATTTAGGCTAATCTTTTTTTTCTATCTTAGCTGTATTGCTTGTTTCCATTTTCTCTGAATTGACTCTCATGCGGTGTCTGCAACTTTTATTCAAGAGAAGGATTGCAGTTCCAACTTCATCAGAAGAGATTATAACTGTTCATATCATTTAGAGAGCATGTATGTGGGCCAATGCTTTGGAGTGGAGTTCTCTAGAACAGCTCTGGGAAGGGTTGCTGTGAGGTTTCTGGGCTGTATGGCCATGTTCCAGAAGCATTCTCTCCTGATGTTTTGCCCACGTCTATGGCAAGCATCTTCAGAGATTGAGGGGTCTGTTGGAAACTAAATAAATGAGGTTTATATATCTGTTGAATGTCCAGGGTGGGGAAAAGAACTCTTGTCTGCTTGAGGTAGTGTGAATGTTGCAATTTGCCACCTTGATTAGCTCTGGGAAGTCTATACTAGTCCTTGCCACTGCGGCCACTTTCCCCCACTCTCTCATTATGGTACCTGGAGCTGGCAAAAGAGGCAAACCATGACCAAGAGATCTTTGAAGCTCTGTACTACAGCAATGACAAGATGACAAAATTAAGGGTCATCCTCTTTTCCCAGGACATTGAGCTTGGGGAAAGTGGGAGAGCCATGTGAATATGGCAGTCAGTTCCAAATCAAAGCCAATACAACTGTTTATACAACTCCAAAATGCAGGGAAACTCTGGAACTTCAGGAAAGCTCTGAGGCATTCCCCAACTGCCTAATGTGGGACAAGACCACTTTAAGCAGCCTTGCTTAGCATTGGGGGTAAATTTGCTCTGTGTGTCATGAAGTCCACTCATCTCCACCACCTTCATAAGGGCAAAATGTCCCCAAGGCATTTGAGTTGAGTTTTCCGGTTCTAGCAGTTTTGTTTGATTCATTTTGATATAGATTGGCTTGCTCTCAAGCTCAGTGATTGTTTTAGGCCATTTTCACCATTAGACCAGGCATACTTAGGAAGGGGGTTGTGCCATTCATTATTTTAGCATAACTCTTGAACAAGTTGTGCTCAATCTTCAACTAGTTCTGTCTGCATTACACATGTTTAAGATTGTCCTGTCTTGATTCATCTTCTATTTTCCCACTTTTTCTGTTGCTTTCCTATAATATTTTTCCACTTTCCTCATTGTGCTCAGTGTACATTGCTTCAAACTGAATTTAGCAGTGAGGGACAGAAAGGAGCATACAGAATCTTGCTCTTCCGTATAGATTCAGGCAAAACCAAACTGCTGCATCATTTCCTAACTTGAGTGTTCTTCCTTGTGAATAACTTTTGTCACCTTGACCACACTCCAATGTTACTTGGCCAAAAGAGTCTGAGTTTTCATCTCTGAAATATTGGAGTGTATGAAATAATGGTTGGATGGAGGAAATATTCTTAGACATAGTGAACGGGTATAGAATGAGGATTATAATAATTCCTATCCACATTCATAAATCTTCTCTGAAATAACTGATATGAGATAGGGAGGCTAAGGAAAGGAGAGAAGAGTGTACAGTTTGGTATCAAATCCCTAAGGTTCCTTAATAAACCGTAACAGTGTCTAATAGAACCATAATTGCTATAGTTTATGGACCTTTTTTCCTCTTCCTCTTTTAAAGGGGTATTAAGTATAGCATATTCCATGTTGCCATATTTTTTACACTGCAGTAATCTGTTAACTGCATCAAATAAACTGTAGAAATATTAGAGCTGTTTAGTTACTTTTTTCCTTCTCTATTACTCACCATTTTGACAAGATGCTGGGATATTAGCTGAATTAGTGGGAAAATATTCAGGCAGCTCATTGGTGATATCATAACTAATGTCACAGAAATAAACTAAGGAATGAAACATGACAGAGAAATGAAACAAGAGACTCCTCTTCAGTTCTTCCTTCTACTTTTGAACTGCAGCAATACAAAGAATGATAGCATAACATACACCAGATGTTCCCTCTCCTACTAAAATCAATGACCAATGTGCCCTGAATAAAACTTTCTATTACAGAGCTTTTCTAACTGCATATTGTGACATGTTTTTGTGTCGGCTGTATCATCTAGTTGTGTCACATAGACATGATGAGAAAGCTCTTGTCTATGTGAAATAAGCAATAAATCATATATTTTTATGGAAGTTTTTCTTGAGATACATTGTGTCACTATAAATGTCGTTATTATAATTTATGTATGTGGCCATCTCGTATAAGGAGTTGGTTCAACATGGGCACACTTTGGCCCTCCAGGTGTTTTGGACTTCAACTCCCACAATTCCTAACAGCCGGCTGTTAGGAATTGTGGGAGTTGAAGTCCAAAACACCTGGAGGGCCAAAGTTTGCCAATGCCTGGTTTGACTCCTGGTATGCTAGTAAACTGGATCGCTCTGTCACAAAATGATGCATGTCTAAAAATTGTGTCACCAACATGAAATGTTTGGAAAACTCTGCTCTAAATACATTCCCCATTTTAGTCTAGTCCCTCCATATGTTTTGGACGACAACCCCCATCATCATTGTTGCTGTCCATTCTAGATGAGGCTGATGGAATTTATAGGTCAAAAGTTCTGATATGTCTGAAGGTAGACAATACCTTTATCCCAGGAGCTTTTGCAGCAAAATGGAGGGTGGCTAGATGCCATTCCCTCAAAATGCAGGAGGAAGCGCTACAAACGGCGAAAACCACAAGATTTTTAGGTGTGGGAATATCCCGGTTCTCAGCTGAAAATCTGCATCTTCAAATGTCTGTATGTCCCTGCAATCAGAAAACATGGGATTGTTTATCTGGGTTTGTTCCTGGGTTTTAGATGTTTGTTCCTGATTGGTCGGTTCCTAATAAGAAGGTGACAGTTGAGTAGAAGGCAAAAACTTTGTTCTGTCAAGAGGAACTTCATCCTTCACCTGTTTAATGAAGTTTGTGGCAGAAAAACAAAGTTTATGGGGTAGAACAAGTACAATCTGTTGTTTCATGCCACAAATACACAACCAAATCTGTCTGGACAGATGGCCAGGCAGCAAGGTCAAATAATAATAAAGTTCTGTTCCTGGTTTGAACGTGTGTGTTCCTGATTGATTTTGTAGTGCTGACTTGGGCAGAAGTGGTCCTACCCCAAAAACTTTATTTGTGTGCCAGAAACTTCATTAAACATGTCGAGGGCAAAGTTTCTCTGGCCAGGACAAAGAATGGAACTTTTGCATCGATTCGCATATCCGCACCTTGAAGTTTAAAAAAAAAAATAAAAATAAATGCTGACGTTTGCGGCAGACGTCTTGCATTCGGGTGGACACCTTGGGAGCCTCTAAATCTTGCAACAAAGCATCAAGTGTGGATGACAGAGGTAGAAATCCTGGGATCAAGAGGTCTGTATGTGGACCTTTTTTGAAGTCTCGGGATTTTTTGCCCCTCACTAAAACCCGTAATTTGATGCTGTCTGGAAGCGCCCTCAGAGAAGGGAAGACTTATCTAAGATATTGGTGCCTGATTTAGAATAGACTGCATTAAAGGCACCAACATGCTACCCCTTGTTTAGTTTCTGTTTTAAGAAAGAGACAAAAAGAGAAAGGATTGTGTGTAAAGAAGGTCAGTATTGACCTGTAACATATGTGCAGGGAGGGATCTGTAACTGTACCTTCTCACTAGTACTGAATAATAAGTGCAAATCTCCTTTCTGTATATTCATTCAAGGATAGAAGCTCTGTTTTTTGCATCTGTGTTCTCTGTCTTTCAGAAAGAGAGAGAGAAAGCAGACATATGCTTTGCAGAAACACAAAAGATCATAAAGCAGAGGGTACTCTCCTCTCAAAAAAGACCAATAAGGATTGATGTTTAGTGGACCCAGAATAGTGACAGGATGCTGGAGGGAGTGAGAATAAAAAGGAATGGTAAACCCTGTGGAAAAAGCAGGATTGAACCCATGAGAGGAATTTTCCATTTTCTTGTCTCTCTACCTCTCTGATCTGATTAACATCCAGCATGGTAAAAGGGTGTAATGAATGCAAAGCCTTCGACAACAAATTCAAAACTGATTTCCTATCTTGTGATTTTTTTTTAATCCAAAAGTTAGAATTTGAAATTAAAATTATACCATGTTATCTAACTACCTTAAAAAAAAACCCACTAGGAATATTCCCATTTTATCATGGAAAAACTGGGCATTTGGCTAGACTTGGAGAGCTGCCAGTGTGTAAGAGAGTCGACAATGCATCTGCATCCATTCCCTTGCTCCAATGAAAGCCAGCATGATGTTATAAATCTACCGCTAGATGGCATTTAACATTAATTTTGCTAAAAGGCTTTGCAAGAAAAATCCACCAGATGGCATAACTTGGTTAGCTTCTGGATTTGTATGTTATCTCCATACGCCCCATTGTTTAATTGCTAGGTTAATGTGCAGGGCTCCCAGAGACCCAACAATCCCACTGTTTTTATTTTTCCTCTGAACTGACCGTTTCATTTAAAAGCCACCATAAAAACGTCACTGGCTAGCCAATTGCATTTTATATAGCCACTTAAACTGTAAGAATTTATTGGTTATACTACTCTCCGAAGTATATTTGTAGGCTACGGCAATATTTTTCTTATTAATTAGTCCACATTTAGCATCATTTTTTCCCAGCTGTCATTTGCTCTTGATTCTTTAAAAAGAAACCCTCAGACCTATGCTAAGGAATTTATTAGACTTAACTAAGGGTGTGGCTGCTAATGCAGGATTTACTGCTAGTAGTGCTCTACTTCTGTGCTGCAGTAAATGACTCCCCAAAGGGCTTTAAACTGCTGAGTCTTGCAGTAAAAACAAACAAGAGAAGAGATCCACAGCATTAACCATGTCGCATCCTCACCAACGTATCTGTCCTCCTTTAACTTCAAGATAATCCAAGCCAGGGCTCAAAAACATTTCTGAAAATGGGAGAGGCAGGCCATCATTAATTCTGACTACTTTCATGGGTATTGAAGTCACAACACATTGCATTAAAATCATCATCATCATCATCATCATCATCATCATCTATCTTTTAACAATGTTTCATGGCCAAAATCACTGGGTTGCTGTGAGATTTCCGAGCTGTATGGCCATGTTCCAGAAGCATTCTCTCCTGACATTTCGCCCACATCTATGGCAGGCATCCTCAGAGGTTGTGAGGTCTGTTGGAAACTTGGCAAGTGGGGTTTATATATACAGTAGAGTTTCACTTATCCAACATTCTGGATTATCCAACGCATTTTTGTAGTCAATGTTTTCAATATATTGTGATATTTTGGTGCTAAATTCGTAAAACATGATGTTTTGGTGCTTAATTTGTGAAATCATAACCTAATTTGATGTTTAATAGGTTTTTCTTTAATGCCTCCTTATTATCCAAGTGAGACTCTACTGTATTATGTTCAGGGTGGGAGAAAGAATTCTTGTCTGCTTGGGGCAAGTGTGAATGTTGCAATTGGCCACCTTGATTAGCATTGAATTGCTTTGCAGCTTCAAAGTCTGGCTGCTTCCTGCCTTTGTTGGGCGGTGTTAGCTGGCCCTCATTGATTCATGTCTGGAATTCCTGTTTTCTGAGTGTTGTTCTTTATATACATTTCACAGATCAACCTCGCAATACAGTGTTCCCTCACTACTTCGCGGTTTGCTTTTTGCGGATTCACTGTTTTGCGGTTTTTCAATAAACTCTAAAATAATATTATAAATCATAAAAAATTACAATTTACAACCTAAGGAAGGGAGGAAGGAGAAGCTGAAGGGAGAGAAAAGGAGCCCAAGCGGCAATGAGAGGAGGAGGAGGTGATTTATCAACACACGATTGGTTGATAAAGACTTAAAATAGTGTATAACTACTAAAATAATGTATAAATATATAGCGTCCCTATTTCATGGATTTTCATGGAACCTAACCCCTGCAATAAGAGAGGGAACACTTACATGTGACCCAGTAACATCATAGCATGGCCAAGATGGCAAAAGGAGAAAGAGCAGACAAGCTAAAAAAAAAGGTTGCAGAAGTTTGCATTTGCCTAAGTCTACTGGGAAATACAAGATTGTGCCCTTCCTCTTTCCTCCCCCACCTCGAGTCAATGGAATACAAACTATTGTTGTACTTTGAACTAAATCTGCAGCAAGTGAAGTAAGATGAAGACAAAGGTGGAAACTAGGAGAGATAAACCAGGAACTCATCTACAATGCAGTTTGACATCATTTTGACTGCCATGACCCAATGCTATGGAATCCTGGGAGTTGTAGTTTGGCATCAGCATTCGTTGACAGAGAAGATTTTATAAAACTGCCACTCCAATGATTTCATAGCATTGGGCCATGGCAGTTAAAGTGGTCTCAAACTGCATTCATTTTACAGTGTGGAGGAGTTGGAGCCCTTAGGGTCTCCTCCAACTCTATAATTCTAAGTGGAGCATTAATGCAAATTGTGGAGGGGAAATATTTATGATTTCTCTGTTTCCACGAGTGCTACCAGATGAAGTGTTTATTCTGGAGTAGCCATGCTCCACTCACTTATTTTTACGAGCATCTGCACAATGACATCACCATTAATTTTTCATTCAATCTATTCATTCTTCATTCAGTCTATTGCACAGGCTGCATCTATTTCTTTCAAACCCCCATCTCCCTTTTTCTCTCTTTCACCCTCCGATGAGAAAATATACCATATTTGTATTTACTTTCCATGATCCAATCCCATTTATTTCTATCCAAATAGCAAGAGAGTGGCTGGAAGATACAAGAAAATGCCAGCAGTGCTGTTATTTGGTTAAAGAAAAACTTGTAGTGAATCACAGCTTTTCTGGCCCACTGAGTGGGAGCTTTGACACTGTTTTGTGAATGAAAAAATGGCTAGAGAGCTGAAAAGTACCATTTATTCAAACCTCACTTTGTCTCCATTCATCCTCTCACTTTATTGTTTATTTGTGAATCCATCACAATTTGTTGTTAAGAGATTACCCGTGCAGCAGCAACATAACACCCACTTGTATAACTAAAATATAGTGGAATATTCACAGAAAAAAGTGCAACCTTCTTGATTAGGATGAAAACTCAACTGAAATTAATAAATTAAATCACACTTAGAACTTCCCATCTGGAAGTACAGTAGAGTCTCACTTATCCAACACTCGCTTATCCAACATTCTGGATTATTCAACGCATTTTTGTAGTCAATGTTTTTAATACATTGTGATATTTTGGTGCTAAATTCGCAAATACAGTAATTACTACATAGCATTACTGCGTATTGAACTACTTTTTCTGTCAAATTTGTTGTATAACATGATGTTTTGGTGCTAAATTTGTGAAATCATCACCTAATTTGATGTTTAATAGACTTTTCCTTAATGCCTCCTTATTATTCAACATATTCGCTTATCCAACATTCTGCCGGCCCGTTTATGTTGGATAAGTGAGACTCTACTGTATTGTTGGGAGCTTTGCACTTATCCCATTCCCTGTCCAATTGTTTACAGCCTAGCCATGTTTACAGTACCATTGGTTGATGAGCACTGTTTTAATTGAGTTTTAAATTGTTGTTTTATATGTCTATATGTTTCATTCAATTGCAATTTAAATTGTGTTTTATTTTATGTTCTGTTTTTAGGCACCTTGTGCCGTGTGTAAGCCGCCCGAGTCCCTTCTGGGAGATGGTGGCGGGATACAAGAATAAAGTTGTTGTTGTTGTTTCTATCTTAGCTTTGTGATAAATCCCTCTGGATTATATTCCAAACTTTATAGGTGCTATGTATGATCCTGAACCTATTTGGGAGCTAGGAGAAGAAAAGCAGGGTATAAATAAACAAAATAACTTCTTAGATAGAAATTTCACCTGACTCTTTGCATTAAAATGAGAGCTGCAAATATTCTTTAGTATATTACATGGTTAAAATTCATTTATTAGGATTTTTCACATCCAGTAAATGAAGCCTTGTTGTTTCTGGAAAAGAAATATTATATCTGGAAGAAATGTATCACAAGGAAAGCTGATCTGTGTGATTTTATTGGGAAGATAGTACAGAGCAGGGAGGGGGAGAAAGAAGGCTTTCTGGACTCCAAGTCAAAGCAAAAGAGTGGAACTCAGGAAAGAAAGAAAAAAGGTGGGAGGGACATTCCTGAATCTTGGAATGCAAAGGGGTAAAATGAAGTGAGAGGGAGAAAGTTTGCTTAGTAGGAAACCAAGAATCAGAAGAACGCAGGGTCCTTTCAGGATTTTTGAGTTGTGAAAAAAAGAACTGTCCATAGGCCTGTATGGAAGGAAAGGTTTTAGAATCTTAGGGCCCTTCTACACTGCTATATAATCCAGAATATCAAGGCAGATAATCCACATTATCTGCTTTGAACTGGATTATCTCAGTCCACACTACCATATAATCCAGTTCAAAGCAGATAATCAGGATTTCATACAGCCATGTAGAAGGGGCCCTACTTGGTAGTAGGATGTACTGTGACGCTTGTCGGTAACTTGCTCTTGTATGGATTACATTCTGGACTGGTGTCTCCTATATATTATTATACAATATAGAATTACTATATAATGTCATTTGGGTTGTACTGCAAATAATCCCATAGTCCCAGGTTGGATTTACACTATCATATAATCCAGTTTCTGAATATAGATTATCTGCTTTGAACATGAATTCTAAGACTCTTTACTGCCATATAATCCAGTTCAAAGAAGATAATCTGGATTCAGAAACTGGATTATATGGCGGTGTAGATGGAACCCCAAATGATTTTGTTTACATAATATATACACTTGGACACCTTCCCACATTTTTCCTCTTTGGCTTTCTCCTCTCCCTATCCTTTTTAGAAATCTCTTTCCGATTACAAATCCTCTATCCTTGCTTCTGTTTCTGATCTTTGTTCCTATCCACCTATTTACAAAGAATCAATGTCTTCTTAATTGAAATAAAGTATACCTTATTAACTTGCATCATGATGTTTGAAAAGTGAAATAAGCTCGGGGACCAGCACTGGACTAAGGACCATTGCTTTGATGTCGATAGAAACTGAATGGAAAAGGTTGTAAAATGATATATTTTCCTTTTAGATAGTCTTCGCCAGCCTGAATATGCGGGATTTCTACCATTCCAAATCCTATTACAGGCTTTGAAGTCCATATGGGGGTAAATACAGATTGGAGGAAGACCACATTAAGGGGATAAAAAGAGCCCTTTCAAATAAACCAGTAACAAAATATGCTGCCCTACGTTCAACAGTGGCAGCTGCCATGCTATTTCCTGTGAATCCCATGATCTGGCCAACAGTAACATTGAAATTAATGACAACTTGGCAAATTAAGCAATTTCCTCTATTAGTGTTTATGGAAGTGAGTTAATTTTCCAGTATTAATGTTTCATATAAATTAGTTTTCGCACCTTAACACTGCAAATTCTGAGCAGGGCAACCCCACTTTCCTGACTACAAAGCCCCAAAATCCCACAAACACCTCTCTTGTCTTTTTTTAGTGAAGATGCAATAATATCCAATTAACTAGCAATTTTATGACCCTTCATAACAGTCCAAGCCTGCTCCCTCAAACAGTCATCTCGCTTTGCTTAATGGTAGGTCTGACCCTTTAAAAAAAATCAATTTATTCAAGAGGAAAACAGGGCTTAAGAAGACAGACTAACTTATGAAGGCTCCAAACTGGAGATGAGGGATGTACCCAGTGGGCCTGGCAAAGCTATTAGCTCACAGCTTTTATCTCCAGATGATCAACTATACACACACTTCTGCCATACGGAGAATTAGACCCCCGCGAAAAGCCCCAGTTTTCAAAGTCAAAGACAGCATGAGTTGATATTACCCGCTAAAACACAAAGAGATTAAATCAATAACATCTGCAATAAGGCATAATGAAGATAAAATTATATCTCTGCTTGCCCGAACAGCTGTGAATCTATTTTTAATTATCTTGGTTTTTTGGCAGTCAGTTTAACAACTTTTAGAATGTCCTCATATCTGGATTGTTAAGCAGTACACGCCTCTAGGAGGGAAAATGAATGGCGTTTCCATTCTCTGCAAGTGGTACACGGGTGATAGGATTGTCTCAAGCTATGGGAAATCCAGAAATATTATCCATGTCTGTTTTTCTATAACAGGATGTTAAGTGCGAGCTTTAAAAGAGACCTATCACATGTAAAACTGGAGGCAAATTTCTATCAAAAACTGTTCAGGATCTCAGTGATTGCTTTTCGTTTGTTTGGTTTTTTTTACTGATATTATTGTGCATATTGTATCAGAAGACTGTTTTTATTTTTGTAAAGGTCTCAGGGGTCTTATGGTCACCAAAAACATTGTGTATGTGTGCATATATTCACTGTTGTCAGGCGAAGCAGGACACTTCACTTGGTCTTTATGATGTGGTCCTTAATCCTACATCATGTACTGTATTTTAAGTAAAAATAGAATACAATTCATGTTTGAAAGGGCTGGGTTTTAGCACAGCAGGTTAACCACCAGCTCCAAGTAAATCTTGGATCAAGGAGTTCAGTTCAGGTCAAGGTGAGCCTTTAGCCCAGCTTCCGCATATCTAGCGATTTGAAAGCAAAATGGAAGTATATAAATAGGTACCGCTTTAAAAAGTGGGGAAGTATTTTAAAGGCACCCAGAAATGCTGGCGATTAGATAAAGGAGGAAGTTTACAAAGCTCTTTAGCAAGGAGATGGAGCAACAGCACACACACACACACACCCGGTAGCCAGAACCGAGCACAAGCCTTCAAGATGCCTAAGATGGGAAAGCTTATATACCTCTATCCATGTATAATTGTCTGTCGTGTCTGTATATAAAAACAGCATTGAATGTTCGCCATATATGTATGTCTGTGATCTGCCCCGAGTCCTCTTCAGGGTGAGAAGGGTGGAATATAAATGCTGTAAACAAGTAAATGAAATAAATACTGTAGCCAGATGAGCTGTGTGTCAGTTGCCCAGAACCTACTGGTTGATGGGCAATTCCAAAGTCCTTGCTCATCATTATTCTGATTGTTTGACCCTAGATTGGGAACCAGCTTGGTTTAGAGGTTTGAGTGTTGGATTCAAGGAGACCAGGATGCATCTACACCACAGAATTAGTGCACTTTACCTGCCATGATACAATGCTGTGGAATCCTATGAGCTGTCATTTGGTGGGGCACCAGCATTCTTTGGCAGAAAACACTAAGGACCTTATAAAACTACAATTCACAGTAGTATTGAGCCATAGTATTCATAGTATTGAGCCATGCTGTAAAGTGGTGTCAGATTGCATTAATAATACAGTGTAGGTGCATCCCTGAGTTAAAATATCTGCTCAGCCATAAAAGCCCACTGGGTAACCTTAGGCAAGTTGCTCTGCCAGTGCCAGGGGAAGGCAATGGCAAACTCCTGAACAAATCTAGCAAAGGAAACTCTATGGCTGGTGGTTGGCATATTTCAAAAACAACTTCAGAAAGGAAGATAATGACAATCTCCAAAGCACATGAGACTAGGCAACTTTTAGAGCAGAGAGTGTCTTTAGCTAGAATCTTATAAAATAGAATAAATTAATGCTTATTGCCTTGGCTTCTTCTACTTCTCTGAAACAATTTTGTGGGCTAAAAGAACGCATTTCCAGAGGACTCTTCCTTAGTTAAAATAGTTGAGGTTATTGCTCCATTGTTCATATTCCACAGATATAATAGGAAAATCTCTATGCAGGCTGAATTATTGCCCAATAATAACATTGTACATTAGGGGAAACTGCCCTGTAGAGATGGACTGCCTACTAATGTTACTTGACAGATCTCGCTAGATGAATGATACTGTATTCTCAACATGACATTCTCACCCAAACGTCAGTAAAGGAATATCTGTGTATACACTTCTTTTTGGACGTATGGAGTTGCCCTTCCCAGGAAAGATCTATAACCAGACAGAGCTTGCTATCAATGAAAAATCTCCCCTAATTTTCCTTGAATTATATTTAAAGAGGGCATTATTTCAAACTGCAGGTTATACAAATATTTATAATTGTAATTTAAAATGAAAGATAGGGAAAGCCCCCTGTTCCTGAGGAGTTCTGCTTCAGTTTTTCATCTCTAAGACAGAACTGAAAACTGTCATTTGCCTGGTGAAAACATTTTTGCTTCTAATACTAACAGACGGTAGGTACGCTCACTGTGGCTGAAACCTTGTGCTCTGTATAGAAAAAACCTCAGTCATTCATTACCTTTCTCAATCGTTTTAATAGCAACCCTGTGGTTTAAGCAATGTAGCAAATTATGTGGAGAGAATTATTGTTATTTTAGACTGCAATCAGCAAAGAATAAGAATAATTATGCAGAGAAAGAGAAAGGAAAAGCTGGAACATGGCTGAGCAATATTCTGATGGATGGCAAAGTCATTTCCTGGTTGTTAATGGCTGATTTTTCAACAGTCAGCACAAGTTCTAACTGGGGAGGATGGGGGACGGAGGGGGAAAATTACCAACTTAGTAGGTCTATTCAGTGTACATTTTAGACCAACACATAAATATCATTTTGGTCCTAACAGCTAGAAAGAGGGCACGTTCTCACAACCTTTTCATCTAACACATTGAAATAAGGATGAATTACAGTCCTTTTGTTTATTTGGAAATAAGTTCCACTTAGTTCAATGGAGCAAAATTCCCAAGTTAGCATGTTCCGATGTCATGCAGCACAATTGCATGCGTGTTTACTAATGGGTATGATCAATATATTGTCTAGTTGATTAGGTTTAATGTACATTTTAGTGATGTCACTGGATACCTATTTGCAAACTTAGTAGACATATGTCATGTTTTGTTCAGCATTTGAATAATATAAATAACAGCTCAAACAGTTGGGGTGGATAACTGTTGTACAAATGATTCCCTAATGAAAACATCAACTGAGTGATGCCCACTTCACAATTGTATATACAGTAGAGTTTCGCTTATCTAAGACTTGCTTATCCAAGGTTCTGGATTATCCAGTGCATTTTTGTAGTCAATGTTTTCAATATATTGTGATATTTTGGTGCTAAATTCGTAAATAAAGTAATTACAACATAACATTACTGCATATTGAACTACTTTTTCTGTCAAATTTGTTGTATAACATGATGTTTTGGTGCTTAATTTGTAAAATCATAACCTAATTTGATGTTTAATAGGCTTTTCCTTAATCCCTCCTTATTATCCAAGATATTTGCTTATCCAAGGTTCTGCCGGCTCGTTTAGCTTGGATAACTGAGACTCTACTGTAGTTAAGGCCATGTACAGTTGGGAATACAGTAGAGTCTCACTTATCCAACATAAATGGGCCGGCAGAACATTGGATAAGTGAATATGTTGGATAATAAGGAGGGAATAAGGAAAAGCCTATTACACATCAAATTAGGTTATGATTTTACAAAACATTATGTTTAACAACAAATTTGACAGAAAAAGTAGTTCAATATGCAGTAATGCTATGTAGTAATTACTGTATTTACGAATTTAGCATCAAAATATCATGATGTATTGAAAACATTGATTACAAAAATGTGTTGCATAATCCAGAATGTGGATAAGTGAGTGTTGGATAAGTGAGACTCTACTGTATTAGGGATTACCTGTGTACAAACTCCAAGGAAGCACAACTACTTCTGTTAGTACTTACTCAAGTATATATCCTACGCTATCCTTCCCCATGGACCGGTGAAATGCAGCCATTTATACAACTGGAATTACAGGAATGTAATGAGTATGACGTATGAGCAGGTTTCTGTCACTCCATTTATAGAGTGTCCAAAATCTGTCAGGCTCTTGGAGTGACCATTGCTCCTGCTACTGTTGAGAAGGGAACGGGGAAACAGTTCAGATAATGTAGCTCTGAAGGGAAGAAGTAGAAAAATGTTTGGGGAGAATTGTCTGACATTATAAAATTCTTCTGTAAATTATTGAAATAAACATCAACACACCACCATTCCACACACTTCAAATGTACTTGTAACTAACTACTCAACTTTTTTTTTCAAAAATCTTCCCATCTAAATGAGGGATAATTAAGATTAATGTGAATTGCATGAAAATGCTATCTCTCCATTCAGTTTCTTGCCACACTGCAAAACAATACATGCAGTCATGGCAATTAGAAAAATCTGGTGATGCATAACTGGCAAACACACGTTTTGGCACCTAAAATATTAGCTCTGTTTTTGAGTATATTCGACCCTATCAATTCTATTACCCTATCAACTCTAATTTTTGAGATACAGAGTATATTCCAAATACAAGTCTTCATCAGCTTACCCACAGAAAACCATTTTAACTATATCTAAGAAACTAGAGCTGGTGTGGTCTATCCAATGCAATTTTCTGAATCAGCCCTTCAAATAATTCCAGGAACTGGCCTAAAAACCAAGGCAACAGTAAAAATTTTAATACATAGAGTTATTTCTGACTCAATATGACTCATATATTTTATGAATGTTTCTGGTGATGCCGGTCACCTTCTCGAGTAGGGAATACTTTTCAAAACCTACCTTCACTCTCAATTGACTTCACTGGTCCACAATAACATTCTAATATTGTCAACTCTGATTTCCTACATATGCGATCATGCCATTACATAATCTTTCATTGTCTGGAGCCACCACATGAAAGGAAGATAAAGGATCATGAAGGTGCAGGGTGTCACTAATGCAATCATTATCAGAAGAAACATAACTACACAACACTTAAAATGTCAAGATTAATACATATCCTCCCCCCAAACATTTCAGTCTCTCCGAAATTGCAACCATTCCTTGTCATCTTCAGGTAGAGATAAGAGTGTCAATTCTCCAGTTTTCATTGACTTTGCTCTAGGCACAAAGAAAGGACCATGTAGAAATCTTTTGATCAATGACCATAGCAGTAGTTTGCTGCAATTAGCAAGGTTAATTGTTTTGTTGCTCTATCTTACAAAGACTTTCCAGGAGGTCTATGTCAGTTGTGTGTCCACAACCATTACAAGTGACTTGTAGGATGAATTTGCAAAAAATGTTTTCCATGGGCACCTCTGAATTTTAAGGGCACCTGTATTGTCTGATAAATATATTTCCAATGTTGGAAATATTGTAGTATATAGTACTGATGTCTAAATGAGAAATAATGCAACTGGGTTGCTGTGAGTTTTCTGAGATGTATTGTCATGGTTTGCAAAGGCACTGTGCTGGGTGTGTTAACTGCATGAAGCAGATTGGCTGAGCCTGCAAAGACCTGGGGATTCATTTGATACTGTTTCTGTTCTGCTGCTACAGAACCTGTTTGAACAAGTTTTCAGTGCTGGCTGAGTACTGCTGGTGAAGAGAGCAGTGTACTCAGAAAGGCCTTGCTATTTTTGAGGCCTGTTTGCTGCTGAGAAAAGAGGGAAAAGAACCAGGATTGTATTCTTCTCTGAAGCAGATTTGTGGGCTGAGAAAGAACTATTTATGACTGTAGACTTCTGTAAGTGATTAGAGGGATCATTGTAAAAACTACTGTTTTTGATCTCTTAGAATCAGTAAAGTTTTTGTTTTTTTGCTCTGCAAACCTGAGTGGCATGCTATTGTTCTGCGGGCGACTCTGGATCGCAGACACATGTAAGAACTTCCATTTATCATCATCAATCCGTTCCATGTATGGCTATGTTCCAGAAGCATTCTCTCCTAATGGTTCTCCCACATCAGGAGAGAATGCTTCTGGAACATGGCCATACAGCCCAGAAAACACACAGAAACCCAATGTTTCTGGCCATGAAAGCCTTCGACAATAATGCAACTGAGAGCTTCCTTAAAGAACCCTGCATTGAGCACACAGAGAGCCAAATGATACTCCAGCTTAAGTAAATGAATGTTTGTTGAATGTTTGTTCTCTGGATTTATCACATGCCAAATGGCAGCCAAGTAGGTGGATTGCCCTACTTGGCTGAACTGGAAAGGGGAAAAAAAGAAATGTCATGAATGGATGAATAAATAGTAGCTCTATATGTGAGCCTAGTTACTTCCATTACAACTTGTATTTACACAGTATCTCTTTGATGTGTGCCAATCCGGTTTATTCTTGTGTGTTAGGTAATGGTTTCCACATGCAGTGATAGCAGATGTGATGTCATTTTACCCCTTAGCATTTTTTGGTTCTCTTCTGCTTTCTTCATTGGCCAAAGGCTTTCTTTGTGGGCCAAAGTCTGTTCTCCTTCATATATTACATTTGGTGAATCACAGGCAGTAGTTACTGTTAATAAAAGTAATAAACCAAATCAACCTTTTGGTGCCAAAATGGTTTGCAAACTATTCAAACACACTCAAAAGTACATGACACAAAAGTCACATTTTCAAGAATAAGTACATGGAGTGATATGGCTGCAAAGGGACAGGAGAGACAAGCCAGGATAAAACAACAATTCATCAAACAATAAAACAACAAATAAAACAAACTAAAGTCATAATCAAACCAGGCATAAACATTAACATTTTAAGAACATTTTAGAAGTAAATTTGTCAAAAGCATTGCAGCTGCCAGGATAAAATGAGATATCTTATATGTCTTTTTTTTTTAAAAAAACTTTAAAAATAATAATAGACTAAATAACATAGATTAATAGATTAAATAATAGATTAAATAATATGTGTTGTTGAAGGCTTTCCTGGTCAGAATTGCTCCAGAATTGTTCCAGAAGTATTCTCTCCTGATGTTTCGCCCACATCTATAGCAGGCATCCTTCTGAGAATGCCTGCCATAGATGTGGGTGAAACGTCATGAGAGAATGCTTCTGGAACATAGCCATACAGCCCAGAAAACTCACAGCAACCCATTTCTGGTATAATTTGAAGATATCATTTTAAGGGAATGAAATATAAGGGATACATACATTCCAGGCAAGAAGTAGGGGAGAGTCATGTTGGTCTGTTGCAAAAAACCAAAAAACAAAACAGTCTTGTGCCTCTTCTAAATTTTACCAGAGGTATCTGGTAGACACCTTTGCCTATAGATCTCTTTTTCACTGGCGTAGCCACTTTTCTTTATGAATATTAATGCTGGAATCATTTTTTAAAAAGAATAAATAATGTCTACACATTTCATTACACCAAATTCAGCTGATGAAAATGAGACGAGGTTTCATCTTCAGCACGGTTATTTCATTTTAAATCGAGACCAGATTTTGATTTATTAAAAAGCAGGTCTTCTATCTAGGCTGGATTTGCAGATAGATTGCTTAATTTTTTCCATAAACCACCTTCCTGCCTGCTAAACTGTTTCATAAAAACAAAGGTCACTTTTTATTCCATTCCTGGCACTAATATTTAAATTTTTCCATTGTTAAAAGTAATATAAATCCATTACTGACTTTCAAAGGCTGGCTTTTATGAAGCATATGGGTATCATCAATATTTTCAAAAACGACGGTTATACGCAAGTATGTGAGAAATGCACTTTACATAGACTATTCAAATGTATGTTATGTAGGCAGCTGTAAGGTAGTTTTGGAACTTCTCTGGGTACAGAAACCTGCTCTTTGGACACTTGAAGCCAGCCAGTTGATCATATAACATCTAAGCTGTATTATCTATATTGGCTACTAGTTTGTTTTTGGTAGAATTTAAAATGCTACTGAGGATCATAGAATCATAGAAATTGGAAGAGACCACATGGGCCATCCAATCCAACCCCCTTCTATGCAGGAAAAGCACAATCAAAGCACTCCTGACAGATGGCCATCCAGCCTCTGTTTAAAAACTTCCAAGGAAGGAGCTTCTGCAACACTCTGAAGCAGAGAGTTCCATTGCTGAACAGCTCTTAGAGTCAGGATGTTCTTCCTAATATTCAGGTGGAATACCTTTCTTGATTTTTTTTCATGTCAGGAGCAACTTAAGAAATGGCAAGTCGCTTCTGGTGTGAGAGAATTGGCCATCTGCAAGGGCGTTGCCCAGGGGACGCCCAGATGTTTTGATGTTTTTACCATCCTTGTGGGAGGCTTCTCTCATGTCCCCGCATGGAGCTGGATAGAAGGAGCTCATCTGTGCTCTCCCTGGGTTGGATTCGAACTGGCAACCTTCAGGTCAGCAACCCAACCTTCAAGTCATCAGTCCCGCCGGCACAAGTGTTTAACCCACTGCGCCACCGGGGTTCCATTCTTTCCTGTAATTTGAACCCATTGCTCCAAGCCTGCTCCCTCTTCTTTGTGACATCCTTTCACTTATTTATACATGGCGATCATGTATCCTCTCAACCTTCTCTTCTGCAGGCTAAACATCCTCAGCCCTTTAAGCCGCTCCTCATAGGGCATGGTCTCCAGACCTTCGATCGTTTTAGTTGTCCTTCTCTGGACACCTTCCAGTTTGTCAATATCCCTCTTGAAAGACATACATGGTTTGGGATTAGTGATTTGAAAGACTGTTTGCACATAAATCATCCCGCCCAACCTCAAGAGATCCTGCTTCTGATCTGACATTAAGCTCTGTTATACTGGCACTGGAAACAGAGCCTTTTCAATTGTGTCTTCACCTTTATGAAATTTCCAGTCATTAAAAAGTATATACGAATTGTATTATACTGAATTTGTTTATCACACCTTGACATTCTTCTTTTAGGTTGCTGCATGGTCTGATACAATGTTCTTTTAAACATCTTGTGTTTAATAGGTGAATATGCAATCTAATCCCAGAGGCTTAGAAAAGTCTTCTTCTGCTTCTGCTTTTTCTTTTTCCTTCTTCTTCCTTCCTCCTCCTTCTCCTGAATGTTGTCATACTTTCTGTAGATCCTGTGGATAGCAACTATTATGATTAACTGGTACTGTACTATCATTTGATATTTAGGTTTGGTTGAATTGGAGTTAATGCCTTCAAAGGGCTTGCCCTGGAAGACACCATACACATTCTGAAATGCAATGAATAAATATAATTGATTTGACTTTGGGCTACTCCCAATGGCAACTCTGGGAATTGTACAGCCCTACAGAAGATATGGAAGTGCATCTGTCATCATAGGTTATGCTGGTTATGAGCCAGGCAAGCTCACAGCATCTGAAAGTCTTCCCAGTTCTCATCTCTTTTATGAAGATGAAATTCCTCAACTTTGCAAATCCCCTCTTCTTTTGCAGCTATTTATCACATTGTAAACATATCAACATTCAGTCCCTACATTTTCTGAAGCAAATCAAACATACATACGCATTACTGCGGGAAGCCAAAGAAAAAGTATTCCCTCATATTAATGATGATCTTCATAATGAGCCATATGGAAATATGCATAGGCTCTTAATTTGTTCACAAAGGATGCAGACGAAAACAGATGCCTGGTGGCAGCAATGAATTTTCAGAGCATTTTCTTCACTCTGGGTACGTGGTTTTTCTGCTAAGTTTTTCTGCTCCCTCTTAGAATTTCTTCTGCGCTGTTATTTATTGCAGTCACTCTCACTAGGTTGTCTGAGAGGAAAAAATAGAAAAAATTGGTACACCATACTCCTGAAGAGGACTTCAAAGTAAGGTGATTTGTAAGTTTAGTTTTAGAAAGTTGTGTGATTTTTGATAAGTTTGCTATGTGCGGCTGCCTTTTTTTAATCAGGTAGACAGATTATTCTGGGAAATGCTAGGAAAGAATTGCATGTCATTCTTGATTTGCTAGCTAGCATCAGACATAAGCCTGTTGTGTTACCTTTTCAGCATCAAGCAATGACCTGCATGTGCAAACAGCCATCACAGATCAAAGCTCCACAGGTTTTCATATCTCCTTAACATCACTCAGTAGTAATATTTTTCAGAGAAAGGAATTCACACTTTCAACCCAATGTCACTGAACAATAATTCATCAAGTAGTGTACGAGCATGTTGCACCAGCTCTGCCAATGCTAGAATATCTTTAAAGCTCAGTTGAAGGGAAAAGAGAATTAGAACTGACTAAATTGTGTATTTCTGATTATAACTGTTTTTACATAAACAAGTGCCAGGAGTAGCAGCTAAGGATTTTCATGGCAATGAGATAGTGAGTCTACCCTGAGCTTTAGTCTGAACCTTGAAGGACGCTAAACCTATTTTGGTGGTAGGATGCACTACCTTACCTTCAGACCAAAACAAAACAGAAAAGACTAAAAGTCAAATAGGCAGAAAATGAGACCATTCGATAACAGGAAAATTAAGGAAGTTCTGAAGATGGATAAGGCAATTGCAGAGAAGCTGAATTCATTCTTTTCATCTATCTTCACTGCTGTAGATTTAGAGAAAATGCTCATGTTTTAAGAAAAGGGGCATGAGGAACTAATGCAAATGGTAGAGAAGAAAGTGTGAGACTTTGTAGACAAAGACGAAACAAATCATTGGGTCCACCCAAGAGTTCTTAAAAAACATAAAATTATTCCTAATATCACCCTGTGTATCAAATTACTAGAGAGGTGTCAATGTAATATTATTTAAAGGCAGGTATCAATAGGTATGTTAATATGTGTTCCAGTTAAATTTGTTTGTATTCTGCAAGTCTGAGCTCTGTCACATGCACAATGGAGGACTTTTTTACAGTGACACCAGAGGCATTCGAAGTGGCCAGCTTTTGGTCAAATGAAATTTAGTATAATGCCAAGTTTTTAACTTTTTCGTGGGTTTCCTATACATTATAACTGTATTCTCAATTTGCTTCTGACATGGGCATCTTTTCAGATATTGCTCTGCAATCAAAATAGTCAAGGTCCTGAAGCAAATGCCTCTCAAGATAAAATTACACAATTTAAGGTTGCTTAGATTAGAGCGGTGGTTCTCAACCTGCGGGTCCCCAGATGTTTTGGCCTTCAACTCCCAGAAATCCCAACAGCTGGTCAACTAGCTGCAATTTCTGGGAGTTGTAGGCCAAAACACACGGGGACCCACAAGTTTAGAACCACTGGATTAGAGGAAAGCAAGACAGAACATGAAAAAGTTCTATAAAATTATGCTTGCAATAAAAAAATGAAGATAAGCTTACGTGATGGGAGATGAGGGCAGATACCTAAACTGAGAACTCACTACCACAAGAAGTATGGCTTTGAAATAATAATAATAATAATAATAATAATAATAATAATAATAATAATAATAATAATAATAATCTTTATTTATATACCGCTCTATCTCCTCAAGGGACTCAGAGTGGTTTCTAACGTATCAGACACATATAGTCATTTAAAAAACAGCAATTAAAACATTAGACACATAACAGATACACATAAACAGAGAATCATAAATGAAATTGCAAAATTTCTTTTAAAATAGGGCTACCTATACCTGCTAATCAAGATAGCGAGATATCACTACCAATATTACTGGTAGTATCTCTAGATTGACAAGGAGCATGAAATTGAGAAATCAATTGCATTCATGCCTGCTGGGACAGTTCAGATGAGCAAGTCAATGACCATAGTGTAAACTAGATGTTCTGTATTTACTCGAATCAAATGCTCACCTTTTTTTGACTAAATTATCTTGCCAAAATTAAAGTTCACATTAGTTTTGTGTAATATGGTAATCTTAGTGCTGAGCCAAAGCTGCTTCAGGAGGACTTGGAGTTCCTATTTGTGGGATAACACCTTTAGTTTAATTGCAGTGGCTCAATGCTATACAATCCTGAGATTTGTAGTTTGGTGAAGAGGCTCAAGGCCTTGTCAACCTACAATCTTCATGACCCCATAGCATTGAACCATGGCAGTTCAAGTGGATTCATTCTACAGCAGTGGTTCTCAACCTGTGGGTCCCCAGATGTTTTGGCCTTCAACTCCCAGAAATCCTAACAGCGAGTAAACTGGCTGGGATTTCCGGGAGTTGTAGGCTAAAACACCTGGGGACCGACAGGTTGAGAATCACTGTTCTACAATATAGATGGACCCCAGGGTTTTATTTTCCATTGCTGGAAGCTTTAGTGTCCTATTTTATTTTATTATGTTTATTTATATCCTGCTTTTTCTCTCCATACGGAAACTCAAAGCGGCTCACAACTAAAAGCATTACAATACAATACAAATATTGAAACAGTATTAAACTGTTCGAACACTTTTGCTTTTAAAGGAGGAATTCTAAGCAGGCAGCAACCATAATTGCAGACGTCTGTCTAGCTACATGTATTGTTTTTACTGGTAATATCTCAGTGAACACTTTTCACAAGTGCCACTCTTTTCTAGTCTCAAAACTTGGACTCAAACCAAACTGAAACTGATCTGAAACTTTTGTATAATCCTGAAATGCCTTGAGCTGTAGTACAGTGACAGGCCCAATAGCTTTCCCCACACAGGAAAGGTAAGAGACCTGGCAATATTTATTCTTTCCATATGCTGGAAATACACACAGTTTATATTAAACCTCCTAGGGAATAGCATGTCATAATTGTTCTTGCAAAGTTGAAGAAGAAAAACATAAACATGACTTGCAATAGCCCTGAACCGTCTGTGATCCACCCCATTGCGAACTGTCACACAAAATGTACATTTCGCTTAATGGTTTCTCTCTTTATGAAAATGCTGAAAGGAATCATTCATGCATCAAAGTCCCAAGGGGGCAACTTTATGTTCTCCAAATCAGCTGAGTCTAGCAAAATCTTTAAGTCAAGCCAAGGACTGTCAGAGGGAACCGTATCCTATTCCCAAGCCTTGAGTTGCTGACATCCGCTGATCTTAAAAAATAATAGGAACAGAAGAGATGTTTTGTACACTGCAAAGCAACTGAAAAATTTATGCATGTCCCCACACAAGTGTATATCAGGCAAAATGAAGGCTCCCAAAAGAGACTCCACTTCTTGCCTAGCTATGCTGGGACACAAGAATTGGTTTTTTAAAGATGTCTGCTCCCTTTTGACTGCAATTATTCATATATTCACTTGAGGGCACATTTCTTTGTGAATAGCAGCACTTCTAAGTAAATATGCATAGGATTGCCCTTTTAAGATGGTCACTAAGTATTTTTTTCAAGAGATTAAGATGGCCAGCCCTACAGCATCAAAAAGAAGCAAATGCATCACGAAAAAGGCTGGGTAAATTGTTCCTATGTTACTTGATGTGCATATTTAGAAAAACTTGCTAAAAATCAAAGAGAGATGCTCAGTAGGAAAGACTTTGAGTGAGTTGTGTGTGTGCCAGCTTAATTTTCTGTCTATTGGAAATAACTGCACCCAGTCTCTGGGCACATAACCCTTTGGAAATAAATGGCAATCATAACCTTATTGAAAAGGTAAAAATGATGTCATATCTGTTTGGCAAATGTGAATCTCCATGAACATGTGCAGACCACCTTTTAAAAACCACATGGCAAGAAAAGCATGACTTTGTTAGAAGTCAACCCTTTGAACAAGTGATATTCATAAGCATGGGTGTAGTGGCACACAGGCAACTCAGTTGTTAAACTGAAGAACCATGTATTTGAACTGTCAGAGATAAAGACATGTCACTACAAAAATATATTTGGTTAGCACATGATGGTTGTTTCTTTGAAGTTGCAGTTGCCCAAAAGATATACACTCTCTTGAAGCCTCTTAAAGCCAGAGGTTAAAAAACAAAGCTTTCTTTGAAAAATAACATATCTTGTTTACTCACAAACATCTTGTGTTAATTCAGCCACATTTCTTATTAACGTTCAGTTATAGATAGGACGTAGTTCTCTGTGTGTTGAGTACACAGGATATCATTCTTAATCAATTGTCCATAGCCTTTAGGTATAATTGTACTTAAGTCCAAAAGTCATGCTTCTCTACCGAAGTCCAAACAGCAACATGCATTCACCTCCACGGAGGTGTAAAGCAACATGCATTCACCTCCACTGAGGTGTAAAGCAAACACGCATCCACCTCCACTGAGGTCTAATGCAAACTCTGAATACAAAATGGAGTCCTGAGTCTAAACATGCTCAGTACAATCACATGTGTATAACCCCTCCCTCATCAAAGAGGTGCAGTCAAACTGGCAAATCAACAAACACATAGAATACAGGTTAGTAAATATACATTAACAAATAAATATTGAAAGGCTTGGGAAATTGCTATTTCCAACACTGTCTAATTGTTAATTTCTTACAGTTCCTTTTCTTGAATTCAGATGTGGACGGGATAATTTTTTAAACAGCGAACAGTCCCACATATACAAGAACACTTCTTTGAAAAGAAGGACACATGGCAACCTTCCAAGATAATGGTAAATGTTTTTATTTGTCTGTATAATTAAAGGAAATCCTGTAAATATATAGGAAATCACTTTTCAGAGATATCTCCTTATATGAATTCTGTAAAACTCAACACACCTCAAATAACATGCCATTTCCCCCTAGCCTGTCACACAATGGGAACACCACTGAATCTTTTTTCTTCTTCTAAATTTGCTGTCATGAATGGATTTCAATACTCTTCTCTCTATCTACCAAAGCCTAAATCCAATTGCTAATCTCAGCTAGAGAAGACTCACTGTAACAATGGGAAGTACCAGTAAGTCAATTTTTATGCAAATTTTATTGATTCCATAGGATTACTCTGGTCTGTGACAAAATCTTGAAAATTAGGTCTGATTGATTCTTTGTAGGAAAATCACTAGACAAATTAAGCTGAAAGCAGGCCTCTGAAATAGTGCAGAAAAATTAGAAGATGAAATAGTGCTTGTTATTTTTTTTAAAAATCACAATATTTAAACTGAAACACTGTTCTTTTGCTGAATGTCTTTGGTAATTTGTTCTGCCTGGCTGCATAATTCTTGATGGTCTATTGTTCTGTCCATCACATAATAATTTCCAGAGTGACCCTGGTCCTCATGTTGGGACTCACAATTGCTTTCCTTGCACAGCCAGAGAGCCGCTGAAGCTCTGCATGTTACACACTCAATTAAGAAACAGCTCATGTATTCACATTATACTCTGGCAGTAGCTTCCTATCAGTACAGCCTTTGTGATGTGCATGATTGAAACAATAACCAAGGAGCTGGAGGAGTGCATTAGGATAATATGAAAAGGAACCTCTCTAGGATTAGAAATGAGATGCTTAATTTCCTAGTTAGTGTTTTCTGTGTTGATGACTCTTTTGCTTGTCTCATTTACACTAGTTGGAGCCGTTTCCTCCTTCATTTTTGAGAGAGAAAAAAGTGCAGGGAAATAATTTACCAGTTTTGCCACCACTCATTTTTGAATTGTGGAAGAAGAAAAAAAAACAGAGCCTGGATGGAAAAATCTGTCCCTCCTGAAAGGCTATTAGATTACTAATGATAGCTGGACTCACCTGACAATTCTCAGACTGATAAGATACTTTGAAACATCCACATAAAAGGCATGCAAACCTTTCCGGGGCCCAGGCTCTGTCTCTGAGGCTTCCCTGTGTTTTCAGGCATAATTCTGTGCCTGCTTTCTGACAGCTCATTAAACAAAGGCCTCCTGGTGCATATATTGCCCATCTTCCAGCTGAGATTGTAACATATTTATGGTGCTTGCAGATTGCTGGCTGTTTGCTTTTCTCGTTTGCCATGTCCTGTCTGCCAAATGCTTATCTGTCTTATAAAAAAAGGGTGACAGTTCCTGCTTCTCTCTCTCTCTCTTTCTCTCTCCTTTCTCCCACCCTTCCACCTCTCCTCTGCATTTGTCTCAGTAGCAATGGACTTGTATTTGACCCTCAAAGGCAAGAAGCAATATGATTAGAAGCAGTTCCTGCAAGCCATAGATAAATGCAATCACATAGAGAAAGACTGCCAGGCAAAGCTCTAGGGAGGAGGCTGATGTCGGCAAAGATGATAGCCCCCATTCAGGAAAACTGCTGGCAGTTAGTTAGTGAGACAGCTGGTTACATCAAGGCCTTGTGGGACTTTGGCTTTCGGCAAAGCAAACAAGCCTTCAGGAGTGCTGAGATGCTCCTTGGCATGGGCATCCGAGAATGATCAGAACTACTCACTTCTAATTACGGGCCTCTTTTCTGTCATTAAGCCATCATAATTACATATTTGAATCACTAAAAAAAGGAGAGGGCCTTTCAAAGATGAGATTGCCTTCAAAACCCAGTGCCAAATTCTCTCCGCTCGCCATCTCTCTGTTCCTAAGGAGTATAATGGCATTTCATCCAATCCATGTGAAAGTATCTGCAGCGGTGCCCTGTCAGGAGTACAGTGAATCCTTTCTGAGTTTTTAACCAATATCACATGAGCTATCCAAGGTGCTGACCCCTATTCTACTACAATAGGTTCAGCACCATGCATAACTTTTTAAAAGTCTCAAATAAAAAGCCTTAGCATTGAAGAAACTAGCTGCTTCCTATTCTGTCATTTAGCAACCAGCACAGAAAGAGAGCCAGTAAATTGAGAGCTTGCATAATTTGTGACCCAGCAAGCCAAACAGAGTGGCCATTTTTGTAATGTCAAAAACAGGGCAAAAGAAGAGGGTTTGCATAATGTCAACATATGTGGATTCATTTGAATAAATATACCTGTTGTATCCCCAAACAGGAACATAGAATCATAGAATCATAGAATAGTAGAGTTGGAAGAGACCTCATGGGCCATCCAGTCCAACCCCCTGCCAGGAAGCAGGAAATCACATTCAAAGCACCCCCAACAGATGGCCATCCAGCCTCTGCTTAAAAGCCACCAAAGAAGGAGCCTCCACCAGAGTCCGGGGGAGAGAGTTCCACTGTCGAACAGCCCTCACAGTGAGGAAGTTCTTCCTGATGTTCAGGTGGAATCTCCTTTCCTGTAGTTTGAAGCCATTGTTCCGCGTCCTAGTCTGCAGGGCAGCAGAAAAAAAGCTTGCTCCCTCCTCCTTATGACTTCCCCTCACTTCCCTACTTAACTAACACACCAGTCCAATAAATCAGCAAGCAGTTTATTGAAGAATATATAAGGGAAGCAATTCAGCAAAATAGTATAAAAATCCAAAGTTCAAATATCAGGAATAATCCACAAAAATCAAGGTACTTTTTATCATGTCAGAAGCAACTGAAGAACATACTTCAAGTCACTCCTGGTGTGAGAGACTTGGCCGTCTACAGAGACATTGCCCCGAGGACACCCATATATGTTACCAACCTGCTTGGAGGCTTCTCTCATGTCGCCGCAAGCTAGAGTTGACAGATGGGAGCTCACCCCGTCTTGTGGATTTGAACCGGCAATCTTCAGGTCAGCAACCCAACCTTCAGGTCAGCCGTTCAACCGACACAAGGGTTTAATCCATTGCACCACTGTGGCTCCAGTTTACATAATAATTTACATGTACTGCTCACCATCCTCATACTATTCCCAGTTACAACAGCTCCATTGGTACATAAGAGGCATCAAAAGCCAGGAATACAAAAACAGGATAAATCCAAACATGAGATTCAGGAACTGTCTTTAGAAACTTGAACATATGAAACAGGAACAAAGAAACATGAAACTAGGAATCCCTTAACTAGGCATAAGTTTTAATTCTCAATCACCAACATTCACCTACGTTGCCCAGACTGATGGAATAGTTTACTGGTCTAGCTAATATAGAGAGAAAATCATAGTGTCGTCCCTGGGAAATTGATAAGGGATTTTTTTGCTAATAGGCGACTTGACCTTCGTAACTTCTGCTGCGAAGCTCTGTGTTGACAAAATATGAATCTTCTATCTAATTGCTCATTAAATTGTGCACCTGGACTTTCACTCCTTTCCCTCCGATCCTCTGAGCTCAGTTCTGTGTCTGACATTGCTCCTCAAACGAACTGCGTATCAGAAATGTAGCCTTCAGACAGAGAGCTCTCATTTTCAGGGGCTAAAATCTCTTGACTATCCTGCTGGCCTACAGATCCAGAATCCCCAGAGAAATCAGAATCCCCAGTGACATCAGCAGGTGCAGGCACAATTGAAGGCTGAACCACAACAATACCTTTACAAATAATTATTACAATTGAAGTAGAAATGCAGTAGAGCTCATCAGAATAGAAAATAACAGGAGATTGATGAATCTCTTGGTCCCAGTGGTCAACTTGCTGTGTCATCTTTATGTCATGCTCTCACTTCTCAGAGTTGTTTTATTGAATCCATGTTGGGTTCCTATGTATCATTATTATCATCATCAACCACAGAAGCAGCAGCATTTATATCCCTCCTTTTCCTCAGTTCCAGACTGTTGCTCACAACAGAAAAACAAACGTAGCTAAAAAGTCATAATTTACAACAGTTAAAATGTGATTAAACTATAAAAAAATAAAACCTGTTAAAAACACAAACCATTAAGAGGAAAGCAGCAAATAGAAAAACCAACACAAGGCTATTTCTCTTTGACTAATCAGTCTTTCAAGGCCTGCAAAAATAGAAAATAACTTTACATGCCTGTAGAAAGATAATTAACCTCTCTCAGAAGAGAGCAGCCACTGAGAAAACCCAATCTCCCCATAAGAGTGATAGAATAAAGCAAAGAGCTTCCTGGAAGATCTGAAATAACAGGCAGGTTTATATGAAAGAATACATTATTTCAAATAACCTGAACTTGAACTGTATAGGGCTTTATAGGCCAGAAGCGCTATTTCATATTGTGTCCAGAAACAGACTAGGAGCCAGTGCATCAAGGGAGTTCCTTGTAGCCTTGTAGGTCTGCTGGTATTCAACGTGGGTGATCACAGGGCTTTTTTCTGGCCTGTCTTCTATCTAAAAACAGAAGCATCCCTTCTCAATTTTTTCAGATGAAAAGGAAGAGTTTTTTCTTCTGCTGCTTCTTGCCAAACCTGTCTCCTTACTTTGTGTTAAAGGAAAACCTACTGACAGATCTGTCCAAATGCCAACCTCTGGCTGATGCCAAAGAGCTATCTGGCAGCACTCCACGATATTTTGATCCTAGCAATGTGCATTCCAGGAAGGAAAGGATCCCAGAACTAACTGTTATGGATGTGAAATATAGAGAGATGAATAGTTCACTGGAGTTAAGGACAGTTCTGTGTGTAACACCAGAGTTGGCTAGCCATAAGACAAAAGAATTGTGGTTCAACACCACAGCCATTAAATGCCTTGTTTAAGAACACCAAGTCTCAAAATGAGGAAAGACACGACCATTTGCAAATATCAAGATGTATGTGTATTTTGTCCATTGAAACAGAAGACTAAAAAAAAGACACCAGGCTTATTGTTATAGTATCAGATTATCACAATGTGTAATTAAGAGCCTTCTATTGTGTTGTTTACTATGCATAAAGGCTTGAATAAAACTTTTTTTAGAAATGGAAACAATAGCTCTTCTTCCAGAACTCTAATTGTTACTTACAAATGAAAGAAGAAGAGGAGGAAGAGATAGCTTCATGCTACAAACTTAAAGCAGTGAAAAACAAATGGTTCTACTGAGTCTCATGTTGAAATCAGATATATCCATGTCGGTTTACCTTATTGTTGTATCCCTACTTCATACACACCCAGCTGCTCATTTCTGAGTAATATTCATTCTCTCTTCCCCCCCTCCCCCCCGCAATGTATTTATCCATAATTTGTTTGGGGGGACTGCTCAATCCTCAGAGGTTGTGAGGTCTGTTGGAAACTAGGCAATAGGGATTTATATTTCTGTGGAATGTTCAGGTTGGGAGAAAGAACTGTTGTCTGTTTAAGGCAGGTGTGAATGTTGCAATTAGCCACCTTGATTAGCATTGAATAGCCTTTTAGCTTCAAGATCTGGCTGCTTACTGCCTGGGGGAATCCTTTGTTGAGAGTTCTTAGCTGGCCCTGTTTGATTCATATCTGGAATTTCTCTGTTTTCTGAGTGGTGTTCTTTATTTACTGAGGATGCCTGCCATAGATGCAGGCGAAATGTCAGGAAAAATGCTTCTGGAACATGGCCATACAGCCCGGAAAACCCACAGCAACCCAGTGATTCCAGCCTTGAAAGCCTTCGACAACTCTTTAAGAACTGTTGGCATAAAAAATAAAAAACGAATTGCAAATCACAATCTAGAGTACCAAAATATCTTCAAGTGTAAACAAGCCTGATCTCATGCATATTTGTTTTTGCTCACATAACAGAAAATGTTGATGAGAGCAGAAATACCAGGAAATCAGGGAAACGATTCAAAAAGAAGCCACACCCATTTTTGTTAACTATATGCTCCTAGCCAGTGAAGAGACTAGAGTAATTATACAAATTGAACTGTTGATTATCTGGCCCTTTAAGGACCTCAAGCATAACATTCTACTACCTCACCTGCACTTTCTCATTATGCTTTTCCAATTGATACTCAACATTACCTGGCCTCAAGCCTACATCCTTGTAGCATAGCATAAATATCCACATGTGGACCTATACTTTGCGAAGCCATATACCTACCACTCACCCATCCAATTTACTAAAGCCACCATGCATGGCCATTGTGTGCTTTGTAATGAGAAGACAAGCTTGCCAAAGTGTATGGCTAAATCCCTGTAGCCGGATGTGAAATGATCACAGTAGTGCTGAGATCCCTGAAAGAACATGGTAGAATTCAGCTCTGCCTTCTAGCTGTGAAGCAGAGAATAGAGTGTCTTAGGAGCTTTTCTGTAAGTTGGGACAAGGAGCTTTGAGAAGGAATATGAATTCCTACAGCACTTGTAAATGGACATCTATGCAGCTAAGGAAAACGTAAGCTTACAGAGGCCCCTAAAATAATTATTCCTATTACGTACCTTCAAGTTGTGTTTGACTTATGGCAACCATGTGATTTTCATAGGGCTTTCTTAAGAAAGGAATACTCAAAGTCCTTCCTCTGAAATATATTCTACAGCATCTGGTATTTGTTGATAGTTTTCCACTCAAGTACTAATCAGAGCTGATTTTGCTTCCCTTCCAAAATCAGATAGGATCTAGTAAGGTAAAAGTAAAGATTTTCCCCTGACATTCAGTCTTGTCTGACTCTGGGGTTTGGTGCTCATCTCCATTTCTAAGACAAAGAGCCTGCATTGTCCGTAGACACCTCCAAGGTCATGTGGCCGACATGACTGCATGGAGCGCTGTTACCTTCCCGCATTTTTGCATGTTTTCTTTATATATATTTATTTATGAGGTTTTTCAAGAGATACAATAAAAGTGGGGGAACATTTTAAATTATAGTAAAGTAGGAAATATAGGATATGTGTAGATTTAAAAAACAGAAAGAAGAAAAAAAGAAAGAAAAAGAAAAGAGAAGAGGAAAAATTGGGTTCATAGACTTCCGTCTTTATCTATATTGACTCTAGTCTGTGGGGGGGGGGGGGTCTGCCCCAATGGTTCTATTTTTTCTTGTGGTTGAAGCTTCACTATCATCCATATTATTTTTGCATGCTTTCGAACTGCTAGGTTGGCAGAAGCTGGGGCTAACAGAGGGAGCTCACCCCATCCTGCAGATTTGAATCGCCAGCCTTCTGGTCAGCAAGTTCAGCAGCTTAGCAGTTTAACCACTGTGCCACCGGGGGTTCTGATAGGATCTGGTATCCATGGCTAATGCTGAGAATGCCAAGCACTCACTGGATTATTTTAGGGTTATTCTGCCATTTAAGTTTTTACATTTCAGATGTATACCTGAGGATTCCCTCAAGCATTCTGGTAGCTCCCTGTGGTTTTTGCAATTGTCCTGCTCTGGCTGTTGGCACTCACTGCTTGAGTTCATGATGAAAAGGAGCCATGCCTTTCTAGGCAAAACCATCTGGGCAAAACTGCTTGAGGGCCTTGCTCTCTTGTCTTTGCTTTACTCTCTATCAGTACTAATGAAGCCGGACACCTTCTTGGAAAATGATACACAAACAGCAGCTGGTTTGCCGACACGAATGTGACAGGGTTGATGGATCTAGCTACATCCTGAATAGGTTGTCCACATAGCTATTTGTCAGCACTGCCAGCGAGGAGTTCCACGATAACACACTGCTCTAAATTCGCTGTCATGTCTACAACAGGATAAAAAATGGCTCATTGGAGTCCATAGCGGTCTCTGAGTAAACAACTTCAAATAAATAAATAAATAAATTCAAAGGTATATTGTAGCCTGGCCAACAAAAATAAAACAAAATTTGTACTGTTGAATGACTTGCTGGCAATTTGCATCTGGAAACTAAA
The DNA here is from genome assembly GCF_035594765.1 of Anolis carolinensis. Classification (NCBI taxonomy): domain Eukaryota; kingdom Metazoa; phylum Chordata; class Lepidosauria; order Squamata; family Anolidae; genus Anolis; species Anolis carolinensis. The sequence continues at coordinate 83,040,204 of NC_085846.1, forward strand.
AATATATCTATTGCCAGGGTTAGATTGTTCTTTTGTCAGGTCTAATATTAATTTTCTGACAAAGGTTATTTATTATATGCCAGTACACACCATGCTGTAAAGTAGTGATAGGAATCATGTGGTCCTCTAGATGTTATTAGACTGCAAATCACACCAGCCATGACATTGTAGCTAGTGGCAAAGAATGCTGTGTACATAACCTCCAATTGTCCCAATTGAACAGGAATAATCCTGTTTAATCCTCTGCATCCCACTTTTTAAACTGTCCAAGCTTCTTTCCCCCTCCTCCCACTTTTCCCCTTTCTTCTTATATCAATTGTTACAAAGTTCAAAGGGCACAGTTTGCAGGGGATAAAACTGTGCCTTTCCCAATAGATCCAGATAAAAGCAAAATGCTGCAACTTCTCCTGGTCTGTGTGTTCATCCTCACTAATATCTTTTACCATGTTGAATGCACTCTGATGTTGCTTGGCTATGTATGCCCAAGGACATAAAAATGACCGGAGATGATCTGGCCTACATTGCTTAGGTTTCAGGATAGTTGTTTAGGTACAATAACAAATCCAAATTGAAAAACTATCCTTCAAAGGAAAACAAAAAAGTCCACGTTGCAAAAGTAGTAGCAGAAAGCAAGCTTGCCAATTGTCTTTTTAAGATAATAACAGATTACTCTTTCCTATCTTGAAACAGTCTTATATTTTAAAGCCATCCATTTTTTAAAAGTGTGCGTGTTGAAAAACACAGTTGCAAAAGTGAACACATTTCAACAAGCACTTTAATTGAAGTTCCAAGCGACTGCATTCATTATCATTAAAATATAAGAGAATACATTATCAGTAGAAACTCTTTGCCTAAAGGCAAATAGGGATATGCACGATATTAATCTCTCTCAGACAAGGCTTTTAATAGTATTGACACACAGGAGCAGCACAGTTGACTTCTCTTGACTATGAATTATTTCCATAGGGAGATGAGGACGGCTGCCTCAACAATGTCTTTTCTTGTAGGGCAATTCCAGTGGAGTCCTAGAAGTAACCTTGCATTCCTTTATTTGGCAGTACATTTGAATCACAGATCGGATCCAAGTTGTTTTGTGGCCCGCAGCAAAGGACATTTGAGCAGGCTGTGTCCACAGTGAGATGTGCCCAATCCCATTCCTTTCACCCAAATTCCACAAATAAAAACTAACAGAGCTGGCATTGTTTGTTGACATGGTCCTATGGTTTGAAGAACAGATTTTTCTCCTGTTTATTTATTTTGGATTCCTATTATAACAGTTAAAAAGTACTATTTCATTGAAGGGCTATAGCACTCTAATGCTAAAGAAAGTTTTACATTTTTAAAAAGAAGATGAAAAAGTTGCCCAAATATGTCTCAGAATTAAAAAGAAATCTAGCTTTATATAGACTTAATTTTTTTACAGCTTTTGTCAGTTTTTAAAGAGTAAAAAATGTACAATAAAGCCAAAAATTCTGCATAGAAATAGAATGTAAAATCTTACCAAAGTGCTCAAATTATTACATATATGGCATTGGGGATTTGGTTTGATTTTAAATCTCTTTTTAAAAATTTTTTTGGAGAAAACAGATTGAGTCCTTCTGCCTTCAAGTCACCCTTCTCAACTTGATCAGTTCGTTTGCTGGTCCTTCCATTCAAGTTCTTGTTTTATATTTCTGCTTGGTGCCAATCATTCAGTGATGTTAATTCTTTGGAAACATGTCCCTAGCAACTCATCTGACAGCTTCAGACCCAGATGAAAGTGTGGGGAGAGAGGGAGCAACAAGGTGGCCTACAGAAGTGTGACGATTTTTTGTTGAAGTGTGAGATGTGGTCTGAAGACTGCAATGGGGGAAAAAAACCCTGAATAGCTGACCTTTTGACACCCACTCTCCCTTTTGATGATTTCAAATCTTCTGACACACTGAAAGGATAAGTTTGAACAGCTTGTTTGTAGCTCTTTGTGACATGAGCCTCCTGACATTCTTTTGGTGATGGTCCAGAGTGAGAATTTCCATATCCATTTCATGCCAAAGTGGTAACCAATAACATTTCAGTATCCTGCAAGTCTAGGGACTTAAAATCATTTAGGAAAACAGTTTAAGGAAATAAGAAAAGCAGTAAAAATGTCCACGTGAGAAGTCATAAACAATCATTTTCAGAGCTTGACAACAATGTGATTACCTATTATGAACTATTTTTCTGTTGGAGTGCAACAAAATACATTTGCAAAGTAACATAATGAAAAGAAACAAGCAGGAGCTTCCATGTCAATGGGATGAGAAATCACATTGGACTATATCACACAAACCCACTATTCCACTAAAGTCATATTATCATTGACAGTAAATACAAGCACGGTTGAGCACCTTCAATATCACACCTCTCTGCAATTGCACAACTGCATGGCCCTATGATCATACTTCCTCATACTCTTGTAACCCTGCTTTTCCACACTACTGTGAATTCTTAATTTTTTATCTCCAGAATAGGTTCAGTGTTTGAATCATTCCTTTAAAATTCAGATTAAATGACAAAATGGATTTACCATCCACTAAAATAGAAGCCATTGCTACTACTTGGAAAATGATCCTCTTGCGAGTGTACTGTATTTACTTCTTAAGGATATTTAAGACATTTCAGAAGTGCTTTGAGTCGACCAATCCATTATAAACCCTATGTTTTCTCCCCCCCCCCCCCCCAAAAATGTAATGAGAAATCATGAACAAAAAATCTGCAATACAATAAGGTAAAGGTAAAGGTTTTCTCCTGATGTTAAGTCTAGTCGTATCCAACTCTGGGAGTTGCTACTCATCTCCATTTCTAAGTTGAGAAGCCAGCGTTGTCCGTAAACACCTCTAAGGTCATGTAGATGGCATGACTGCATGGAGTGCCATCTCCTTCCCACCAGAGCAGTACCTATTGATCTACTCACATTTGCATGTTTTTGAACTGCTAGGTTGGCAGAAGCTGGAGCTAACAGCAGGACCTCACCCCGCTCCCCAGATTTGAACCACCGACCTTTCGATCAGCAAGTTCAGAGCCACCAGACGCTCCCATGCAATACAATAAGTTACTATTAAAATCAACATAATGAGTATTGACAGCAACCATAGTTACAAAGAATGGAGATGAATTACTTTTTTTAGCTTTTTCCTTGAATGGCTAGCACTTTGTTAGTAGCATATGCAGATGTAGGTCAGCCTTATGCCTCCATATTTTTGGCTGTTATTGAAGTTGATATTCCCTTCCTCCGTCTGCAGGAACCAGAGCCCTTCTCCCAGACTTCACTTGCCATTAAATCAACTCCAACTAATTGTGGCCCTAGACATTAGCAGCCTTGCTTAGGACACTCAGTACTGTGACTTCCTTGACTGAATTGATCCATTTGTAGTGTGGTCTCTGTCTTTTCTTACTGCCTTCCATTTTCCCAAGTATTATAGAATTTTCCAATGTGTCATGTCATCTCATGACATGTCCAAAGTATAACAACCACAATTCAGTAATCTTCAGTACCTTCTACAGGAAGTGTGGCCATGCTCCCAGAAGACAGTCCTCTGTTTCATTGGTTGACTTGTCCATTTGTGAGGCTACTAAAGTTCAGTTCCAAAAAAGGAATCAAGGTGAAAACTTGAAGTTTCCCAGTCAAACATTAGTAACTGGGCTGTGAACAGATAGAGCAGGCACATAAGTTTCGTCTAATCTGGTGAGACACAGTGTATTTTGGTTTAAAGGATACTAATTGTTTCTCCATTTGTAGAGAGAAAAGGAGATATTTCCTTTCTTTTGCCAATGAATACATGGGCAGCCAGTCTATCTCCAAGCTGGGACTCAACAGTTTTGCACATTTAATGAGACTGGGGATTTGTCCTCTGTCTTTCTGGATCTCTGCCACATAGCTAGAATGCTTCATAACATAGCAACTGCCGGCAGCCCAGTGGGACTAGAAATTTTCCCCATTCAACAGTACATTAAATAGTGACACTGTGATTCACCAAGTAGCAGGAGAACCTCTAATCCCCATAGTGGAAACCATCCAGTGGCTTCAATGTGAAGCAATTAATATAACAAATGCATTGACAGATACATCCCATGTAATTACTTCCCCATCAGCACATTATTCACATGGCCAGGAGATATATAGAATACACAATAATCTGCAACTGGGACTTTTTTTTTTTTGAAAGCTAAATGAGGAAAACTCATTCTCTTTTTCTTATCCTTTTTCGTTTTTTAAAATAGGATCTTGGTATGTGTTAAGAGCATGGAAAACCTTTCATGAAATTGCATGTACCAATGATGATGGAAGTCTAAGCTGTGAAGCCTTTACTGAAGGTACATGATAGTTATGAAAACTGTGTTTAATATTTTAGTTATGAAAACTGTGTTTAATATTTTAGATGATATGTTTAAAACACATTAGATTGCGAAACAACATATTTTTCAGCACTGGACTAATTTTTGGTATGGAGAAGGTATAGTTCTCTGGATTTTGTTAGATTGCAACCCCTACCAGCAGAAATAAGCAGAGTCAATGGTAAGGTATACATGGAGTTGCAGCCCAACAACATCAGGAGTGTATCTAGCATTTCATTTTCAGCAAATAAAGTAACTGTTTTGGTAGATGGTGATTGGACATTTGGACAACGTGGCCAATCCAGCAGAGTTGATGGTAGAAAATAATCATTTCAGTGCTGGTGGTCTTTGCTTCTTACAGAACACTGACATTTGTCTACCTGTTGCAGGATTTTTTGAAGGCAACACTGATGGAATCTTTCCGAAAGTTAAGAGTGACATTTGGAAATGGTCCATGTTTCGCAGGCATACAATAAAGTTGAAAGAACAATATCTCTATCATATTTCCATTCTAATTCCCAGCCAGCATCACACTACATTCCAATGACTTCCCCATCATTCATATGGTTATCTACTCATTTTGGTATAATGAACATTTTCTCTCCTCTTTTTGTCTCCCCAAAACCATCAATAAACTAAACTTGTCACCTCATTACCATACCCACAAGTTTTGCATTTCTATTCTATTCACACATGCAGCCTGCTCATTCTTAGCTATAGAGGTCATTTCTATCCATGCATCTGACGAAGTAGATTTAAGTCTAACTTCTTTCTCTCAGTCTCAAAGGCACTACGGGATTCCTTTGCATATAAACACCAAAATGATTAAATTGAAGCAGTGCCACAGTGGGTTAAACCGGTGAGCTGCTGAACTTGCTGACTGTAAGGTTAGCGGTTCGAATCCAGGGAGCAGCTTCTGCCCCAGCTTCTGCCAACCTAGGAGTTCAAAAACATGCAAATGTGAGTAGATCAAGATGCAACGCTCCGGCGGGAAGGTAATGGCATTCCATACGGTTATGCCGATAACATTACCTTGGAGATGTCTATGGACAACACCGGCTCTTCAGCTTAGAAATGGAGATGAACACCAACCCTCAGAGTCGGACACAACTAGACTTAATGTCAGGGGAAAATCTTTAACTTTATTTATCATAGTCCAGAATATCATGAGACAACTTAAGTCGTGGAAGAAATGATAATGCTTGGTAATGCAGGAGCTATTAGGAGACTTCATGTAAATTGATTCAATGCAGTCATGGGCTTTATGACCAGGGCCCTTGGAAGATTCTCACTCATGAGGTCTCCATGAATCGGATCTGACCTGGTGTCAAATAAGAACAAATAAGACTTGGCTTACTTTGGTAGAATGAGCCAACTCTAAGGAAATTTTTGTATGTGTCTAACTCTAGTTGGATGTCAAAGTGTAGGCTTCTAGTAAATGGTAGAAAGTGCTCTGAATGTAATGTAAGAGGGCCTCACTCATCCCATCCTAGTGCATATGTTTCATTACTTAACTTTTCTTTATAAGTAGCTAATTGAATTATTTTATACACCCATTTTTTAAAATGTTCACACCCTCTGCATTGTTGTGGTTCTTTAACCCCCAGATATATAGGCCTGAAAACTTATATCATTATTAGAAGTCCATAGCAACCATTTTACTTCATCAAATGTTTTACTTTTCTGACACTCTTATGTGATATTAGATTAAGCATTAAAATTTTCTATTTAGGTGGGTGAAGCAAAACAGATAAATGCGGAGTTCTCATGTCCTTTCCTTGCATGCCTCCTATTCCGCCCATCCCCTGCAATCAGATTAATTATTCCTACACTGACAATGTCGCTGTCATATGGTATTTTTGGGCTTAGAAAAACATCTTTAATCACGTCCCCGTTGAAATAAAAGGAGCATGGGAATGTGTAACTCAAGAGCACTTTAATTCCCGAAAAAGAGAACTTAGGGACATGTTGAGGATACGTGAATAAATCACCCTGATTGCATTAGCAAAAGGGACTCCTCTGGTATGGCTTTCAGGATGCTTTAAAGTAAATGGTTCCTACAACCTAATGTATTTTGCACATGTGAGCAGCTCTTTAGAGGTTGAGGCTGCAGCAGGATGCCCCAAAATCTGTTGTTGTTTTGTGCCTTCAGGTCATACTCTTTTATGGTGACTTTAAGACCAAAGATTTCTTGGCGAGAGTTTTTCAGAGGTAGGATTGCCATTGCTTTCCTGTGACACTACCCATCGTCATCTAGTCAGTTTCCATAGCAGAATGTGGATTCAAACCCTAACCCAGCAAAGCACTATGCCATGCTGCCTTTCTAATTCCAAAATGAATATATCACTATAAGGCCAAAATGAACCATTTTGGATAAGGTAGTTAAAGGTTTTCCCCTGACGTTAAGTCCAGTCATGTCTGACTCTGGGGGTTGCTGCTCATCTCAATTTCTAAACCGAAGAGCCGGCATTGTCCGTAGACACCTCCAAGGTCATGTGGCCGGCATGACTGCATGGAGCGCTGTTACCTTCCTGACGGAGCAGTACCTATTGATCTACTCACACTGGCATGTTTTCAAACTGCTAGGTTGGCAGAAGCTGGAGCTAACAGCAGGCGCTTACTCCGCTCTGGGATTTGAACCTGGGACCTTTTGGTCTGCAAGTTCAGCAGCTCAGTGCTTTAACACATTTCACCATTGGGGCTCCCGGTGCTGCCTATCAAATGGAAGATGAATATTAAGAGTTAGGGTAGTAGATAGTGGTGCCAAACTAGATATAAACTAACTCTTGTTTTCCTTAATAAGTGATTCTAGTGTTGGTACAAGGTCATTCAGTGAGGTCCATAGCTTCTTTCTCTTACACATCTAGTTCAACACTTTCACCATTATGACACACAGGCTCCCATTATACCACATTGTGTTTTTTCCACTTTGGGCTTTGGAAGAAAGATGGAATATAAATGTAACCATAAACACTTCAAATTGTGAGGAAAATGCAGAAATTCCATCAAAGTGATGAAAGTGCTACTTGTGGACCTTAAGTGGTCTGCTGATGCCATACAACCCACATAGTACCACACCAGTCGTCCCAAGATCCCCAAATCCCCATAAAATTTATTGTAGTTTTGGGGTGAAAACTGCCCCCAAATGACATCCATCTCCCCATAATAAGTGAAAACGCACAAAAATGACTAACACCACACCCCAATTACTACAGAAACTAAATTCCTCACAAACACGATTTTTAGTGCTGTATCTCATTTCAACTGTTTAGAACTGATATGACTTTACTTTTAGCTAGGACACACACTTGGAGGGCACATCTTTCAGAAAAAACCCATAGGTGGATAGGGCAAAATTGAACCTCTTGTTCTTTATTTATTTATTTATTTATTTATTTATTTATTTATTTATTTATTTATTTACAGTATTTATATTCCACCCTTCTCACCCCGAAGGGGACTCAGGGCAGAACACATTATATACATATAGGGCAAACATTCAATGCCCATATACACATAGAACCGAGACAGAGCCAGACGCAGAGGCAATTTAACCTTCTCCTGAGGGGATGTTCGATTCTGGCCACAGGGGGGAGCAGCTGCTTCATCATCCACTGTGACAGCACTTCCTCATTCCAACGTTGTAAATTAGTTAAATTTGCCTCCCCACTTTATAAGTGATACTTTATTTCCTACTTGATAGATGCAACTATCTTTCGGGTTGCTAGGTCAGCAACGAGCAGGGGCTATTTTTTATTTTTTTAATTGACGGGTGCTCACCCTGCCACGGGCTGGCCTCAAACTCATGACCTCATGGTCAGAGTGATTTATTGCAGCAGGCTGCTCACCAGCCTGCGCCACAGCCTTTCTCACTTCTGATATAACCAAACTAATATACTATCAATAAACACAATAAGAAAATGTGCAGAACACTACAGACTCTTAGTACCTAGTCATGTGCAATACATTTTGGGTTAATTGTACATATTGGTGTCCATAGGAGCACTCATCATCACTTGGTACTGAATATAATATATTATCAGGAAAAAAACACATCTTTATGATAATAGTTGCATCCAGCCCTGAAACTAATTAGTAGTCAAGGCAAGAGGAGGAAAGTACTGCGGTTCTATGGCTCGTTTCCCTTGCCCGCCTGCGAACGATGGTATTAATATTACAAGCAAGTGCATGTTAAGAAACAGACTCTGCCTTCCAGGCCTGCTTGCCCACCAAACAGCAGCCACTCTGGCTGTTTGGTTCCTCTTCTAGCATCAGGATTTCATTTAGATTTATGTGTACAGTCTGAGCTATAAATTTTAGTTTTCGCATTTATTATGCAGCGTTCTTTCTTGTTAAACTTTATTGTGCTTTGCAAGATAGGAAATCAGCATTTTGGAACTTGGAATGGAAAAACGGGTTCTCTTTTTAAACAACCACCATCATTTTGCACAAACAGTAAAGAAAGTAATTGGCTATATATATTGGACCGTAGTGGTGTGTATATGAAAGAATACAATTTCAAAAGTAGGGTGGGGTGTGTATATGGGCCTTCTAGTCGCTTGTTGACTTATAGGTGCCCCATGAATTTCCTAGAAATTTCTTAGGAAAGAAAGTTGTGGTTTGAGCCTGTTTCTTCCTCTGAAATATAGCCTATAGTGCCTGATATTCATTTAAGGTCTCCTATATTAGTACTAAGGTTGACCTTTTCTAGCTTCCAAATTCAGGTGAAATCTGGTGCCTTTAGGTTCATTTAATGTACAAGCGGTTTAGGTCTTTGAGTATCATCCAATCCAAGGTTTTTTATGTTATTAGCACAACTAGACTGGAAAGGTGACATCCAATTGACATACATTGGATAGCTGCCAAAATCCTATCTTCTTGGCAGGTCCCATTACCAGAGATGGAAAAGAAATAAAAATTGTTGTTGTTTTTTTTAAACGTATGCAGTTCATGCTAAACCCTTAAGGAAAGAGTTAAAATATCTTTTGGTACTTTGGAACCACAAGCAGCCATACTACCAACCTATCACATAATGATGGCTGGCTGGAAGATGCCATTTTAATGTTCTGGTTTGATGCTGCATTTGGTAGCACCAGAGAAAAATAAAATATAGGGCAGCTAAAACCAAACCAAACCAAACCAGAAAGTTGTTTTTGCTATTCTCTCCAGATAAGAAAATAGCGTACCATGTTTCGATGCTGTATGAACAGATTTTATTTTGGAGTTCCACATGATGCTTTCTTCATCCCAAAGTGTTTCCTGGGATTTCTTCATCTCGAAATATCCTGGCATTACCAAGGATGTTTCATTCCTATTCTCCCTAATGTTTTAAGAAGTTAAATATGTCACAGTACTCTTCAAGGGACAATCCAGACAGGCCCAAAAACCGGAACATATCTCGGTTTTACTGGGGGCATCCAAACGACCCTTCCGGTAAAACCGAATTAATTCGGAATAATCCAGGGTTTCCCTGGTTTGTTCTGAATTAATGATACACCCCATTAGATCCTGGACTTCCTGAAACCAAGTCTAATGCGGTATGTGGTGACTCACTTTTGAGCAATCCCAGGACTACCTGGGGGTGAGTCCTTTTGGCCTCCTGGATGGTGCCCACCCCCTCCCCCAGCCCCCCATTTATCCCTAAAAATAAAATAAAACTTACCTAACCGATGAGATGAAACACATCATGTGGACCTTTCTGACATATTTTGCATTTTCCCCCCTTCTGTAATACTCAGAATAAGGATCTCGCCACTTTAAGTGATGATCTAACTACTCAGTAACTTTAACTCTCAGCAGTGGAATTTTGTTTTCTGTTTCAGCTTTTACAGACTTACTTAAAATCTCTTTTTAATGAGTGTTACTTATCACATTCTGCTGGTAATGCTACTATTCTTTCTCTTTTTAGTGGGTAATAATCCAGCTCCCTCATTGATATAAAATACCCAGTCCTCAGTCTCATAGTTTATCCACTTTAGAACCAGGTTATTGTCTCATAAAAGTGTTGCAATGGCACTGTTAATGCTGGCTATTATTTTAGAGGCCAAAATCATAATCTTCATCATAAAGATTTATGGCTTTTTTAACTTGCTTAAAGTTTTCAAACTGTGGGGCCATTGCCTGCCATTGATTTTTCCCCTCTGGAAGAGACCCAGCGATTTTTTTATATTATTATTATTGTTGCAATTGGTTTCTTTCCCCCTTGTGATTTAACACTGCAGTGTCAAAATGATGCAGTCGTATTCCTAACACAAATTTATTAACGCTGTACTGTAGAATTGATATCATAAAGCACGATCATTCTCAGTCCAAAGGCTAAGTGTGGTGTGGGTCTGACAGAATTGTGCATCATTTCTGGAAGCCACCATTTTTCTTAATATCAGCCTGTGAAAACAAAGTTATCCATGAGTGATGTTGCTATTATTGTGCTGATGGTGAATCCAGGCAGTGCACTGTCCCACCCTGAAATAGCTTGAGACAATTGTGGTGCCCACATTGACACTACAAATCACAATGCACTATACGAAATTTCAAAGAGAAATCAAAATGTCAAGACAAAAGGCAAGATAAAAGTCCAGATGGGAAGGTGGGGAAAGAAAAGAAAGAACAGCAACACAATTTAGTTCAACCAATAAATATACATCCAACCAAGTAAAATTAGAACAACTAGATAACTATGGGTACATCTACACCCATAGTTATCTAGTGGTAAAATGCATTAAAATTCTACACTGTAGAATTTTAATGCGTTTTGATATCACTCTAACTGCCATGGCTCAATGTTATGCAATCATGGGATTATCTATCTGTCTATAATCTATCAATCAATCAATCTATCTATCTATATAAAAGTTTTGGATAGCATAGGGAAGAGTTAACACCCCTGTGGGGTTTCTTTTGCTGTCTATGTCCCTGTTTAGAAAAGTTTGCCTCACTTCCTGTCCCTGTGATAATTGCATTTTGGAAAATTTGGCTTGTTGTCGAAACAAAGATTGGTGATAAAGCTTCAGTGTAGACACCTTTTCCCCATAATAACTCGTTCAGTGAATTTCCCTCCTGAGGGGTAGATTTCTCTCAATTCTTGTTGTCTTACCCCTGTTCTTAAGTGTGAGTTGTTTGTAAGTTCAATATTTTTAACCCGGGGACTGCTTGTATATGTTGATTTAAAAGCTGAGATATTTTGCATTATAGTATATAACAGTGTTTCTCAAACTGTGCTCCTCCAGATGTTTTGGACTTCAGCTCCCAGAAATCCCAACCAGTTTGCTAGCTGTTAGGAATTGTGGGAGCTGAAGTCCAAAACATCTGGAGGAGCACAGTTTGAGAAACTCTGGTCTATAAGAAACAAATTCTTGATTATCAACAGAAGGTATCTCACAAATAAATCTAACAGATCTTCTAATACCAGGGAAGCCCACAGAATGGTGTTTCTTCTAGTTCTTCACATATTTTTCAACTATTTTGCCATCACTTTTTAATGGAATTCTGAAGCATTGTCAGTCTACACCTCTGTGTAAAAATCCTACATGTATTTCCTCAGCAGAGTTTTCAACCCTGCTGACTTCGTGAAACACATGAAGTTCTCCTAGACATGGTGTTCAGGTAGAAGGGCATATATTATATTATTAATAAAACAATTTATTATTGGGGGCCCTGGTGGCACAGTGTGTTAAAGCGCTGAGCTGCTGAACTTGCGGACCAAAAGGTCCCAGGTTCAAATCCCAGGAGCAGAATAAGTGCCTGCTGTTAGCCCCAGCTCCTGCCAACCTAGCAGTTTTAAAGCATGCAAATGTGAGTAGATCAATAGGTACTGCTCCGTTGGGAAGGTAACGGCGCTCCATGCAGTCATGACTTTGGAGGTGTCTATGGACAAAGCCGGCTCTTTGGCTTAGAAATGGAGATGAGCACCAACCCCCAGAGTCGGTTACGACTGGACTTAACGTCAGGGGAAACCTTTACCTTTACTTTAATAAAACAATTGTTGAGTCAAGTTATAGGTTACTAAAAATATTAACCACCAAGAAAATGTAAAGTAATCTGGTATTCCATATACTAATTTTTTTCTTGATGACAAATTTGTGGGGGGGAAACATTTAGGAAACATGATAAAGCAAACTAAAAATTCTCAACCAGCACTAAAAATAAGCCAGTTCAAGTGGAACCATTACTGTTTTCTTTCAGTAATGAATCATCATCATACCAGCTTCAATTTGTCACTTCAGGAGTAGCTGGGATTTGGTCAGGTATCAGTCAACAAATATATATGTTTTGCTTCTACTTATTTCCCACCTCTTCATTAATGGCTTCCTAATGTATTTTACTGAAAGATCGACAGGCTTCTTCTGAAACATTACATTCCTTGGATGGTTTATCTGGAGAGTTTAGCCTTCCACAATTGGCAGTCACTCATGTGTAAAACTACGTCTCATAGCTCTTACTGGATTACTTTGTCCAAATGCTCTCATAACACTGCATTTCACATTATATCATATGGTGCAGTAATCGTCCTTTTTTAGTTTTCTGGCCCATTACAGCTCATCTACAGTTGGTTTTCCAATATCAAACAACTGCTCTACTGCAAAAAATATGCTTCATACAATAGAGACTATTCTATATATGAGACTATTCAATAGAGACTATTCTATATTTCTCTGCACAATCCTACTGCTAATTCCCAAGTAGACCTATTGAATTAATTGTAACAGTTGGTAAGTCAAGAGTTAGTAAGGTAAAGGTTTCCCCTGACGTTAAGTCCAGTCGTGACCGACTCTGGGGGTTGGTGCTCATCTCCATTTCTAAGCCGAAGAGGTGGCATTGTCCATAGACACCTCCAAGGTCATGTGGCCGTCATGACTGCATGGAGTACCGTTACCTTCCCTCCGGAGCGTTACCTATTGATCTACTCACATTTGCATGTTTTCAAACTGCTAGGTTGGCAGGAGCTGGGGCTAACAGCGGGCACTCATTCCACTCCCGGGATTTGAACCTGGGACCTTTTGGTCCGCAAGTTCAGCAGCTCAGCGCTTTAACACATTGTGCCACCAGGGGACCCATAAGTCAAGAGTTATGCAAGTCCTATTGATTCAATGACTCTAGTCTAATTGGAACTAGAAATTTACGTTAACTCTTCTGTTTAGTACCAGCTAGATAGACCTACGGATTCAGGCCCTCATCACATGAGGCAAATTAAGTGTCCTAGGATTCTTCCACCTGCTGGGTGCCACCACACAATGTATGGTGACTTCTTGCGTGGCCTCATGGAAGAAGTGTCCTGACGGCGGTGCAGGAGGCTTTCCTCAGAACACCAGAGGCTTCCATAGAAAACCACGGAGCCAAGCGGTGCAGCAATCCTTCCCTATGTGGTATGGGGAAACATCAGCTGTGGGAAAGGCCAGGTGCAGGGCACCGAGATTGCCCTGCTGCTCTGCTGATTCACCACAAGTGGTGGCAAATCGCCCCATGGGACCTCATCCATGTGATGAGGTCCTCAATTGTCCTTTGGCAAATCTATACCATACAGTCCAATGTGCTTATTAATAGTCATTCTATTTAAGTTTCCAACCTTAATTCTTAAAAAAATCATTTTATTATAAATAAACAAAGACTATAGGTGATTAATACTCACCCTACTGTATTTCCCCCAAAAAAAGACATCCCCTGAAAATAAGACCTAGTAGAGGTTTTGCTGAATTGCTAAATATAAGGTCTTCCCCGAAAGTAAGACCTAGCAAAGTTTTTGTTTGGCAGCATGCCTGCTCTGTCCCTGCTATGTGAATCTGTGGAATTAATGGTAGTAACAAGAAATTCTTGATAGGATTCATAGTTTGTCTGGTTATGCTGGTTTGTGATGACAGCTACTGTTCAGTATATAATGAATGTTCATTTCACAGTAAATGTGAATTCTTTCTTCTTCATGTAAAAATAAGACGTCCCCTGAAAATAAGACCTAGCGCATTTTTGGGAGCAAAAATTAATATAAGACACTGTCTTATTTTCGGGAAAACTGGGTAGGATTTGTTAAGGACCTTTTCACACTACACAAATATAATGCTATGATTTTGATTTGAACTGCCATGGCTGTACCTAATGGAATTCTGGACTTTGTAGTTTGATGAGGCACTACAGCTCTCTAGCTGATACATCTGAACTCCTCTCCCTAAGTTTCCAAACCTAGAATTTCATTGGATGGATCTCAAGTGGAATCACAGTGCTATATATTAAGGCCGATCGGGGCATAGGGTGGCTACCTGTGCTTGACGGGGTCACACTCCCCCGAAGGCGCAGGTCCGCAGCTTGGGGGTCCTCCTGGACTCATCGCTGTCACTTGATGCTCAGGTGTCGGCGGTGGCCGGGAGGGCCTTTGCACAGCTAAAACTAGTGCGCCAACTGCGACCGTACCTCGAGAAGTCTGACTTGGCCATGGTGGTCCACGCTCTGGTTACCTCAAGGATGGATTACTGTAACGCACTCTACGTGGGGCTGCCCTTGAAGACGGTCCGGAAATTGCAGTTGGTACAACGGTTGGCAGCCAGGTTACTAACTGGAGCTGCTTATAGGGAGAGGTCAACCCCCCTGTTTAGACAGCTCCACTGGCTGCCGATTATATTCCGGGCCCAATTTAAGGTGCAGGTTATTACCTATAAAGCTCTAAACGGTTCGGGACCTGCCTATCTTCGTGACCGCGTCGTCCCCTATGAACCCACCCGGTCGCTGAGATCTTCCGGGGAGGCCCTTCTCTCGCTTCTGCCCTCCTCACAACTGCGTTTGGTGGGGACGAGAGAGAGGGCCTTCTCGGCCGTGGCCCCTCGACTCTGGAACTCCCTCCCCAGGGAGATTAGGTTGGCTCCCTCTCTATCTTCCTTCAGGAAACAACTGAAGACTTGGATGTTTCAGCAGGCTTTTGGAGATACAGTCATTAATTAATCAGCCCCAGAGGGTTTCTAATAATCTATCCTGTATTTATTACGGTCTTGCCTTTTATGTGTTTTTAATGTAATTTTTTATCCTGTATTGTTGTTTTAATTGATATATTGCATTACTGTTTTATCTGTTTTATATTGTGATTGTATTATGCTGCTTATATTTTGTCCTTGTGTTGTTTGGGCCTCTGCCCCATGTAAGCCGCCCCGGGAGATGGTGGCGGGGTATAAATAAAGTATTATTATTATTATTATTATTATTATTATTATTATTATTATTATTATTATTATTATATTTCCACAGTGTGAAAGAGGCCTTAGAGATCTATCATTCTATCATTATCTCTCTTTGCAATGCTATTGTTTCCAAAGGGTATATACCTTTCCTAGCTCGTCTATTCATCTTGATTATACTTTCCTGTTGCTTGACTAAATGTATCCCAGTTTTCATATATGAAATGTTGGAAAATATGCTATAACAAAAATGGGGTGAGGAGAGGAAATGACAAATGCAGTCTTGAGTTCCTTAGAAGAATGATGAGATGTACACAAAATAAGAAAATAAAATGCATTGATTAGTTTTTTCAGATAGAAATAATACATGAAACATTTCTGCAGTATTGATAAACTGGAATATCACCACTCAATTTCTGGTATTTTCTGTTATTTAACTTCATTCATTTGACTTTAATCAAATCATCTTTATTTACCTGAAAGTCTAGTGTTTTATTGATTCCCTGATCAATCAGTTCTTATAAATCAGAATCTGGATATGTATTAGCACATAGCTAAAATGGCTACTTAGAAAACACACATATATAAGGTATAATTAGTAATATGGCAAATACACCAACAAGAAATAAGACTCGTGATAACCACAGAAAATGAAACTGAATCCACAAAATGAACAAAAATTTGAAAAGCTTACAAATACATTGCAGGATTTTATATAGTTGAGATAATCATTGTTGTGTGGACTATCCAGGGCCTGCTTCCAAGGGGCAGGAATACTGATTTAATTTTTCCAACTTACCAGTATTGTATGTAGATACAAATCTCATTTGCTTTGAATCTGATAGCATTGACTTTGGATAATTGGTTTCAGTGGTGTAGCTTTCAACAGACTGGAAAACATCAACAGTAGGATTTGAGCTAAACATCTATGAAACTTCAGTTCTGTATATTGACAGCATATTGATGAATTCCTATGGGTGCAAGATCCTAATATGCATTCTTCAGTGACCTGCAATTTGTTGTTTACTTGGAAATAAATCCCTCTAAATTTACTGGGGCTTTTCCCCAGATTAATGTGCATAGAATTTGCCTTCCTAATGCCATAAAAATTCCACATCTAATATTTGAGTTATCTACTAAATGTTACTATTTTCTGTTTCAGCATATATTTATGAGATAACCTTATTGGTCATACTATAATGGGATTGCTTTGTATTGGTTTTTAAGTCTATCTGCTTTTTAGGACTCAAGCTATTCATGTTATATGGAAATAGAATGAGATTTTGCACACAAAAAAGCTCAATTTTTTACTTTACTCAATATTCCATGCAGTGTAGCATTCCTCCAATATATGATTCTTGCTAAGCAATTGTCATTGACAGGAAGAGATAGAAATCTGTTTTTCAAATGCTATATATTCTTAGGATCCCATTGATACCATCAGCTTTAAAGCCAAGGAGATGCCAGTAGAATGTTGTCATTTTAAACAATCACCTTCACTCCCACCCCTGATCCCAAAGTCACACAACAGACGCTTGGTTGCTTGAACTATATTGTTTCCCTACACCCACAGTCAATGGCCTTGTGATCTCACAGAGGAATCACATTGTCTATAGAAAGAGGTCTTGTTGACATCTATGAGTGACACCTAGGTGGTGGTAAGAGCAAAAAAAACCACAGTGGTTAAGACCTAGCCTGCTATTTTAAAGGTTGATAAAATGAGAAATCTAGTTTCTTTGCTAGATGGGAAATCTCTAGGAAAGGGATGAGTATCAGATATACAGTAGAGTCTCACTTATCCAACGTTCTGGATTATCCAACGTGTTTTTGTAGTCAATGTTTTCAATACATCATGATATTTTGGTGCTAAATTCATAAATACAGTAATTACTACATAGCATTACTGCGTATTGAACTACTTTTTCTGTCAAATTTGTTGTATAACATGATGTCTTGGTGCTTAATTTGTAAAATCAAAACCTAATTTGATGTTTAATAGGCTTTTCCTTAATCTCTCCTTATTATCCAACATATTCGCTTATCCAACATTCTGCCGGCCCGTTTATGTTGGATAAGTGAGACTCTACTGTACATTACCCAATGAATATGTTCAATGCATAGTTTCTTTAAACAAGACCATTCTGCTACTTGGTTATACACATCTATGAGCTGAACTAAATTTAGAAACCATTTCAGATAGAGGTGATTTGCATAATGTCATGATTCTAGGTTGAAATCACCCAAGGTGAAGAAAATTGCCCTCAAAGGAAGCACTGGATTTCTTCCATCACAGAAGATACTGGAGTAGAAGATAAATCCATGTCTTTGCACTTTTCTAGTATGCTTCCATTAATCAAAAAGGATGATCATGCTGTCTGTATTTTCCTGGCTTGGAATTGTGTCTTCCAGACCAGTGACTGGGGATTATGAATGTGTCAGTCCAAAAAGTAGTGTTTACAAGCTCTGGTGCCATGGCACATGGATATAGAATTAAAAAAAAAACAGCATTCTCTTCCAAATGTTATGATATATGCATTCATTTAATTAATACATCTTTCATTATATGCTTCTGGTATAATAAATTTATGCAGTATGAAGGATCTATAGGAAATTGAGTTCTCAGAACATGACATTGTTTTAAGTCAAATGCTGTCGTACTATTAAGGCAGATATTTTTTTGGAAATGAATGTCACTATTCATCCAAATGCACACTTTGGCCAGTTAAAGTAAATGATGAGGCTTTGCATTACTCTAAATGAGGATTTAAACAAGATGACTTGCCAAAGAGTCACCATCTAGATAACCTGGTAATTAGAGAATGACACAACAAATTGGAAAAAAACAACATTCCAGTACTAGAATATCTCATGATGATTTTCTATAGCATTGTCATTCCTAGGAGATAGGAGATCCCATGAGGATAGATTTTCCCATAGACTTTGAGGTAGCATGATGGACACTTGTGTTGACTATATGGTTTTTATTTTTTGTCTCCTCTCAAAACTAGCTTGCTGGCTTATTATTTTATAGTAGCCTGCAGAGTCCAGAGATGAAACAAGACAAATGAGATAAGTCAAGCTTGTTCTATATCATTTGACTGGTCAGCAAAGTGTGGTTCGGGGCCCTCAGGGTCCTAATTTGTGGCCCCCAAAGCCGCCATACCTCCATTTTTCACCCTTAGGTTCTCCAATCAAACCGTTTTGTTCACAGCTCTGGACAGGCTATAGTTTTGTTCAAATTGGCCTGTAGTTGTCAGAAGTGGGAAATGTTTTACAGTCAGCCCTTTACATTTGCTGGGGCTACAGGCACAGGACCCCTATGAAAGTGGAAAACCCATGAATAAAAAAACCACTAAATGTTACCTAAGAGAACACCTCTCTAGGCCCTCCAGCACAATGCTATGATCAGCTTACACCAGAATCAGACCAGATGATTGACAAATATCTCAGCTGTGGAACTCCCTTCCCAGTGAAATTAGATTGGTCCCCTCCTTCTTATCCTTTAGAAAACAAGTTAAAACGTGACTATGGAACCAAGCATTTGGAAAGTAGCTCAAGGGTATATGCAGCTACAAAGTGAATGGCAATGTGGTTGGAACGGTTTCTGGATTATGATTTTTGATCTATGTGTAACGATTGAAAAGCTTATTTATGTATTTATTTGTTAGTGTTTTGTGATTTTCATGATTTAACGTGCAAGGTATATTGTATATTGTTTGTGTTATGTTAATGTAGCATTGAATTATTGCCAATTTGGAAGCTGCTCTGAGTCTCCTTCGGGGTTGAGATAGAGCAGGGTAAAAATACAGCAAATAAATAAATAAATAAGCATTCTCTCTAGAGATCTGTAGGTCCTAAAGTGCAACTGTACAATCACCTTCCAGCATGCGTTAAGGGAACCTACACTATTAATCAAATCTCTGGATAATGAAACCTGAAAAAGTAAAACTCACAAATGTTGAGGACCGACTGTTTTTTACTTTCATTTTTTTGGCCTTTACGTTTCCAAATCCCCAGGCAGCATAGCTACTGGGGGAATCTGGAAGCTATTACCCAAAATGTAACTTTTCCTAGTCCAGCTGGTAGGCCCTGCCTTACACATACACACACGCCATCCCACCCACACACAGATTTACTAATACCTACATGTAGCTACTAGCTACTACACTCCAAGGTGGCTTGGATCTGCCAGAATGCCACAGAGTGTCTGAGTCCTTCAGGCCCAGCAGTTCAACATAGAGGATTAAGCATAGTTTATCAGATGGCCTTGCATGCCAGGTGCCGCCTCTGGACCTGACTGAGAAAGAGAATAGTTTATACCTCAACTTTCATCATTGTGGGGCATTGGCCACTTTAACACATCAGGTTTTATGATTCTCTGCTAGCACAGCATCTGGAAAATGTCATCACAAGCACTTAAACACATTTATTGGCTAATGGAGAAGGCAAAGGTGTTTGCCATTTGGCTATTTTCAGAGTTACCCTTTTGAAAGATGTTGTAGTTTGACTTAGCCTGCACTGTCATCCTTCAAGAATGGTGGCAAGCAAAGCAATGTTCATCTGTGTTGGACTAATATAGAAATTCATAGCAATACATTATGTTGGTTTACTTTTCTTTAAACTAGCCTTTTGTACTTCTTACTCCTTTTTACACTGAATTAAAATCTTAAACGCATAACATGCAAGGAATTATGTTCCAGACAATAGTGTCAGTCAGTGAGTTCCATATCAATAGAAGATAGTATATCCTCCAAGTGTATTGAATTGGCATCGGCACTCCTAATTAATCCTATATCATCTCACTTTTTCAGTTGCTGTTTTAAAAAACCTAAGGTTCTCTCTATTCCTCTCCACTTTCCCTGCTTGTCCTTTGCTAGGTTCAATAACTGGAAATAGAGTTCAAAATGCAAAAAGTGTTTGGACTCAACAGTGTGGAGAGATGACATAATGTTTGCCCTTCCAGTAGAAATCCACTAACTGCCTGTGATTCAAGACCTCAATCCAATATTCTTCCATGTATTCACTAAAGTTAGGCACAATGTTATTGGCTCTCTTTTCTTCAGAATGCTGTTTTAGAGGCTTGGGTGTTGGACTGTAAGACAATTACCTTCAAAGGGTCCTGGGTCAGGAGGGAAATCAGGCAGAGAAACTCAGTCTCGTGAGAGATGCAAAAAGCAAAGTTTATTTTCAAATAGCTATGAAAAGGCGAACAGCCATACATACCCCAGAGGGCTGTATCATGAAAATGGCCGTCGCAACATGTGCGTAGCAAACAAAGGATTTTATATCTCGGCCTTATCTAGAATTGACCAATTGCTGAGGGTCTTCCTCACCTTCCACACCTACTTGGCATAAGTGATACCAATGATCTAACTTGTTTACTCTGAGCTTTCTTCTCTCCTTTCGAACTTCCTGAAGGAAGGCATCAGCTCACACAGAAGGGGAGGGGCACAGGCCCTGTGCTGCACATACTACTTTGGTTCATACAAAGCGCTTATATAGTCCATATGAAGGCTATATGATATATGCAGAGGCAAAGCTATATAGGCAATAGTTTACAACTTTCTGGCTTATGGTCCCTTCAGGACTATGACTTTGGAGATTAGGGCTGCATCCCTACTTGGGCATGGAAACCCACTGCTAGACTTTCGACAAGTCATACTCGCTCGGAGGAAGGCAATATCTGAACCAATATTTCTAAGAAAATCCCATATATTAGAAACAACTTCACAGTACATGATAAAATCATTTTACTCTGTGATTTCAATTGTTTTATTGTGAAAGTCTTTTAATTGACTCCTTCTGGGACCCACGTTGGGTCTTGCTCTGGGAGAAAGGTGCCATACAAATGAAAATTATAACAACAACAAATTGTTTACCAATATCCAACAACATTTTTGAACGTTAGAAAAACAGTTGTATTAACATCTGGTTTTTATTTGTCTGACTTTCCAAAGTGAATATGGACACTCTGTTTTAGCACTGAATCTGACAGTTGTCCTATACAAGTCTTACTATCTCATCAGATGGGCTGATTAGCCTGCCATATGCTGCTTCCATTCCATTTTTGAGACGGAACCCTTCACTTGACATACAAACACTTCCAGTATAGCTCTGTGCCGAAAAGGGAGAGGAAGCCTTCCCATGTTGTCCTGCCAGCAATGGTATGAGGGGCAAGGTATGGTTGGTGATATAGGGCGGGGGCTTCTCCACACTCTGTACTGGGAGCCCATGGATTCACCCCATGCAGGGCTAATCCATGATACTTTTTGATTAGGTCCGTAGAGATATGGACTGAAAGAAAAAGGGACTTGTATACAGGTTTATCTAGAAGTGTTCTTGAGTCTTGCATTTCAGGCCACAAAACAATGGTATCAATAGCAAAAGGCTATTTTAATAATAATGCTGTTAGTGGAAGGCACCAACACAGCAAGGATTTTATTAATTTTGTTGTGTTGATTTAAAAGGGCTTGCTAGCACATATCTGACTGAGTTGCCCACGGATTTCATATATACCAGCAACTGTAATTGAAATTTAAGAATAATTTTTAAATCTTGTCTGAAGTGACCATTTGGGGCTATATTTAAATAATTCACATATTGCAAGTTTGATTGTGTCTTTTTCCAAGCCCAAATAATATAAACAGCTGTTTTGCTTTTCTCGAGTATTATTTTTAGCAGGTTTTAATCCTTTTCTTTCCCTTGAATTGAGTCAAAAGCTTCAGCATTTCTATTCATTGCAGTCCAGATTTTATGAAACCATCCCTATTGTTATGAAAATGTTTTGAGTGGGCTTTTTGTCATATGCTTTTATTCCTGTATCCTGTGGCTGCTGTCCTTGCTTTTTTATTCTTCAATAGGTCAGGTCAAAGGTATTGAATGCCAGACCACGGTTATGTTGAGTGTAAGTGAACCCAAGAATGGCCTTTCTGATTGATCATGTATTTAAACAGTGAGAATGTTATGCCTTCAGATTAAAATGTAACCCAGGGCACTTCGGGAAGGAGAACCACGGGCTGCTCATGAAATAGGCATAGAGGACTTTCTATTGCTTGTGATGTTTGATGTAGACCTCAGATTGAGGGAAGGTCTTCTAGGTCGTCTTCCCATAACCTCTGTGACTATCTTCTCCTGGGCTTAAACACGGCCCTATTAAATTCATGCTTTTTATATAGTTAAACTAATGAATCGCTACTGTACGACTACAGGAATGCAAGAAGTAGGGAGTACATTTGCCAAGGCATAAAAGAGGGAATTAAAACAGAAAGAAAGAAGATTTAAAATTAGGCTATTAAATGATGACTTCACCTGCAGTATTAGGTGAGATTAGATTTCAAAAGCTATTATCTAATTCTTTGTAAATGTTTTATAATGTGCATTATTTCAAGGCCATTCTTGTCAAAAATATATTATGCATTTTATGGCTGTACCAGTAACTGATTTAAATTTTTGGCTCTGGGAGATTTTCTCTTCTTTTGGCTAAATGTAAAACAAAAGGGAAATTGAGAGGAAAGATCAGTGTTAATGTTCACTCTCACCTTATGCCGAAGCATTATTTTTGCAGCTAAGTAGCTATAAAATTGTATTTGTGACACCGGTGCCTGGACTTCTCCATTACAGTCTTGTCTAATGATATCTACTCTGATGCCATGCCTGCTGTTTGGGATGGTTCCTTTTGCTTTTGAAGACAAAAGCCGGCCTTGATGAGCTGTCAGGGTGTCACTTTCAAATTATTTCCAAAAGCAAATAAAATAAATCCCCTAAACCAGGAAGATATGTAAGAGTCACCTGTGAATGCAGTGTCTGTTCTTTCAAACTTAGATAGATTAGATTTCCCCCATAATATCTCAATTAAACACTGTTAGAATGCAAGAAACTTATTAAATACTACAATGCTTAGTCCTTAACGTCAATTGTCATCTCCTTTCTTGGATATTGATTTTATTATGCTAGTGAACAACACAAAAATGAGCCAGTGGCACAGTGGGTTAAACCCTTATGCCGGCAGGACTGATGACTTGAAGGTTGGGTTCCTGACCTGAAGGCTGCTGGTTCAAATGCAACCTGGGGAGAGTGCAGATGAGCTCCCTCTATCAGCTCCAGCTCCATGCAGGGGCATGACAGAAGCCTCCTACAAGGATGGTGAAAATATCAAAACATCCCTGGGCAACGTCCCTTCAGATAGCCAATTCTCTCATACCAGAAGTGACTGGCAGTTTCTCAAGTCTCCCCTGACATGAAAAAAAATAGATTTATTTTCAAGTCTGCAGTAGTGTTATGTGTCATGGTTTGAATTAGTTGAATAATAATTGACTGGGGTCTACATTCACTTCCAGATACACAAATTCCTCTTCCAAAGAGCAAGAAATATGCTAGCCAAGTTTCATAGACTTTATTCTGTTAAACACAAATAACATTAGAGCTCTAGTATATCCCCCATTGCTTCATGTCCTATCTCAATATCCCCATATCTTATGTTCAGGAATACACATTCAATCTCATCAATAGGCAGGTACATCTGGAAGGTACCAGACTGGGGGAGATTGAACTAGGGCAACATTGTCAAGCTGGTTCAAACAGTCTTTAAGTCAGGAATGGACCATGCACAATCAATGGATCCTCCACATTTTGTTTATTTTGCTTATTTACCTGTTGCCGTTTCCATTCCTTAAGTCGATTTGCTAACCACTGCATATGCACAATCTGCATCAAAACGTTACCTCATCAATGCAACCTTTAAAATGGTCAATCAAAGTCTATTTAATTTTTCTACAATGTTAGTAAGAAGGGATATGGCATACCTGACAAATCTTTGAGATTTGGTAATAATTATGCCATTTTATTTTGTATGTTGACCTTTTATGACTGTTTTATTGATGCTGATGTGTTATTGTTGAGTAATTTGTTTTATTGTCTTGCTGTTGTTATTATACTGTTGTGTTTGGGCATGGCCCCATGTAAGCCACCCCGAGTCCCTTTGGGGAGATGGGGCGGGGTATAAGAATAAAGTTGTTGTTATTATTATTATTATTATTATTATTATTATTATTATTATTATTATTATTATCCCCGAGAGCCTGGATTTGTTTCCAGAGGATTTGTACACTGCCACCTTTCTTCCTTCTTTCAAATTCCTCACCAAAAGTCATCTTTTCCTTGAAGTCTTTGGCACAGCTCCTTAGTTCCAATACCATGACAACTAAACCAAATATTATTCTTCACTCTGTTTTTTTTTGTCCTGTCTCCCTTTTATTCCCCTCCACTTTCCTACAAGCTCAAATTGTGGCATCCTTAAGGCATGCTCATACTATCAGACATGGATGAATGACACAGAAGGTCACAGGTAGTGAAGCAAGGTGGCATCTCCCTGGCTTTTCTCCTCTGTTGAAAGTAAACGTTTTGTGTCCAACACAATGTTTTGCATCCTCTCTGCTGGTTTGTTGCCTTCAGACATAGTGGAGGATGTTGATCTCTTTTCAGTGTATATGTACAAATCAATTGTCAATCTAGTCAGCTTCTGTCAGTGACATGGGGCAGAGGTCATCTTGTTCTTTGTCTTTGGCACCAAATTGTGTTAGGTTGGCTCTGCCTTGGGGTAGACCATTGTTGCCATTTTATAAACTGTTATGAACTTACTTATATTACAACAAGCCTCCTTCTTTTCCCCCTTCTTCTCCTCTACTCTTTGTGCTAAACTATTGGTAGCTATTTTCATTCTCTCCTTAAAATTAACCCAAATATTCATTCTCGTTTCTAAATTAACCTCAGTTCTCATATGGACTCGCTCTTGTTCTCTTTCTCATTCTTTGCCTTTTCTATTATTCTCTTTTCCACATTATGTTGAAATTACATTTAGTATCCTAGGCAGTGTCCTTTCCTCATTTTGAGGTCTCTATGATCAGAAGGCAGATTCTCTTCAAAGGCAGAAAATGAGATGATAATCCAGGTATTGTCATTGAATGACCTCCCAAAGTGATCAAGAAATGATTGGCAAACCTTGTATGGAACATATTCTGTCAGCTGATTAAAAGAAAAAGGAGGAGAT
Organism: Anolis carolinensis; assembly: GCF_035594765.1. Lineage (NCBI taxonomy): Eukaryota > Metazoa > Chordata > Lepidosauria > Squamata > Anolidae > Anolis > Anolis carolinensis. The sequence goes on from NC_085846.1 coordinate 83,065,755, forward strand.
ATAATATGAGATAGCATAATAACACAATTCACTCCTGGAGAAATAAAATGAAAAATAAGGCATAGAAAGTTACAAACATTCCAATTCCTAGATTTTTATTGTATTTTGCTCTTGGTTTCATTAAACACGGATGACAATGACTATCAAGGGCTTAAAGAGAAAGCTTTTCATAACACAGCATCAGTAATAATAGTTATAAAAACAAGTTTAATAGACTTTAAATTGCTTTTCTTTTTACATTTCTCTTTTTTGCAAGATTCTCCAAGCAAGTTCTAAGAGTTATAAATCCCACTACATTTCTCAAAAAGGTAACTCTTCATACCTCTCTTCATTTCTCCCCCCCCCCCCCCCTCTTACATACCCTTGCTATTCTCATTTCTCTGCCACCATTTCTGCCCATCCTCTCATGTTTATTTGCTCTTCTCCCACTTGCACAGTCTTCAAAATTCTTTATCTGTCCTTGGGATCTTTGCTGCTGAGCTCTCATCTCTTTCTGTTAGCAGCACGTATATTTCATAGAATCATAGAGTTGGAAGAGACCTCGTGTGCCAACCAGGACAACCCCCACCAAGAAGGAGGAAAATCACATTCAAAGAACCCCCAACAGATGGCCATCCATCCTCTGTTTAAAGGCCACCAAAGAAGGAGCCTCCACCGGGGCGGAGAGTTCCACTGCTGAACAGCTCTCACAGTGAGGAAGTTCTTTCTAGTGTTCAGGTGGAATCTCCTATCCTGTCATTTGAAACCATTGTTCTGCGTCCTAGTCTGCAGGGCAGCAGAAAACAAGCTTGCTCCCTCCTCCCTATGACTTCCCCTCACATCTTTGTACATGGCCCTCATCATGTCTCCTTTCAGTCTGCTCTTCTGCAGGCTAAACATGCCTAGCTCTTTAAGCCGCTCCTCATAGGGCTTGTTCTCCAGACCCTTGATCATTTTAGTTGCCCTCCTCTGGACACATTCCAGCTTGTTAACTTCTCCCTTAAATTGCAGTGCCCAATATTGGACACAGTATTCCAGATGTGGTCGGACCAAGGCAGAAGGGGTAACATGACTTCCCTGGGTCTAGACTCTATATTCCTATTTATGCAGGCCAAAATCCATTGGATTTTTAAGCTGCCTCATCACTTTGTTGGCTCATGTTTAACTTGTTGCCCATGAGGACTCCGAGATCTTTTTCACACGTACTGCTTTTGAGCCATGCGTCCTCCATTCTGTATCTTTGCATTTCATTTTTCTGCCTAAGTGGAGTATTTTGCATTTGTATCTCCACCATTTTCCAACTTAACATTTTTCATTCTGCTTCCTTCATCCACCTCCAACTTTTCTAACCACCTGTTTTATGCCTCGTTTTCCTTTCCATATCAGTAAAATGCTACTTTATTTTCTTCTCCATCCTACCTCCTCTTCTTCCTCCTCCTCTTTATGTGATCCATCCTCCACTACATACCTGTATAATGGCTTTTTGAATTTTTACTACAGATGTGAAGAACTTGTAGTCATCCAGATGATTTGGTCTAAAACTCTTATCAGCTCCACACCTGTAATAGAGCATTATGGGAGTAGTAGTTTAAAATACCTGAAGGACCAAAGATTTCCCAACTCTTTTTCTGCACCAAAATAATCTATTAAACAATTACGGCAAACACATACATATGTCTTTTGTGAAGATAAATATCCATATGTTTTACCTTCTCCTGTTTTTATTGTACTTAATCATCGTTAAGAATTTTCATCCAAGAGTCTGGTGCTTTGTTTGTTTGATTTCTACAGAATGGTCCAGTTTAGATGTAAACCTGTTCACTCTCTGGGACTTAGATTTCAGCATTAGAAGAAGAGGGTGAACAAGGATAGCACTGGATTGGTAGATCAATCATTAGCCTTCCAGCTTCAATGCTGAAAATTAACCTTGGCCCATGTGTAAGACCTTTCATTACATACAAATAAAAAAGTGGGACAAAGAGGGTGAATTTGGTGAAAATCAAAGTTACTGACATCCTTTAGTTGCATACATTTTATTGTGTTATGTGAAAATAGCATACAGTATACAAAATTCATGCAGTCTCGCTGGCCACATGACCTTGGAGGTGTCTACGGACAACGCCAGCTCTTCGTCTTAGAAATGGAGATGAACACCAACCCCCAGAGTCGGACACAACTAGACTTAATGTCAGTTGAAAACCTTACCTTACCTTATACAAAATTCAACAAAGTACAAATATTGTTTCTCCAAACCCACCAACCCCACCCATGCCCACCTGTGAACCACCACCCATGACTTCCAACACCACTTAGTATGGAACTAGTACCTAATGAAAATCTTTCCTTATCATTACACTAATAGATTCCCTGTGTGGCTATTTCAAAGTTCTTTAGTTCCTAATCTTGACATGGCTGCCTTGGCCCGCTACGACTTATTGCTAATTGTGTGCCGCTCTTCTTTGGTTGTCTCATAGAGATTGTTAAACTAGGCCATTGTGAGGTAGTCTTCCACTTGTATTAAACCTTAACTGAAGCAAATGATTTTCAGACCTCCAGTACTCTGCAGGTGGATATAACTCAGAATACATTCCAGGTGACAGACCATCCTAGAGTTTCAAATTATCTACTGCATTGATTTCCTATTAATTGGCCCATTATCTCTACAAGCTCCCTGGCTATGATTGTCCTGTAGCCTTCTCTCTATTTTTCAATAACTGGGAAAGCACAGCAGCATGTCCCATCATAGGCCTTTATGGGGATTTTTCTTTTAAAGAAACTTTCAAAATCTATTTCATAATACCTTAAAGATAAAGATTCTGCTGATGGAAGAAATAATCATTTGTAAAAACAATGAGCAATTTGAAACAGTTTGCACCGTGTGACTGATTTCAGCAGTAGAGGTGTTAGGTAAATTAGAGGTGAGCTATTTGGAAGATGTAATGGATATACGTAAGTGTGTGCAACTGCTTGTTTGACTTCATCTCCTGGAAATCTTCAACTCAGAGAATCTATTGAGCAGTTCATTAAGAAAGTCATAAAAGCATGCAATTTGTTTCATCACTGTGCTTCTACCATACTACCAGGCAAAGAGGGAAACCTTGTATGAAGGGAATCTATTCACTGCAGGTAGGCCTAGTCACTTTATAATTTTCTTGGAACCAAACTATATGCAATATTGTTCACATCTTTAACCATTGCATGTCTGTGCTTGCTGTTTGCAATGGGGGGGAAAATCACCCACTGACACCAACCCAAGCTTTCCTCCTACTGAATGATTTGCAATTCAAACAAGCACATCAATCTTAGCTTATTTCAAATATCACTTTCTTTACTAGGCATGTTTATGAGAGTTTCAATATATTATTTGATTGGTTTTTTTTTAATTTGGAGGGGAAAATGTGCAAAAATGTGTTATTTTACACAATAGTTTTTAATTATGTATGAAACATACATTTGTAAAAGACTAAAGGGGGAAACCAAAACAATACTGGTCTTTTCATTTTCACTCATGGATGAAAAATAGCGCAGCATACGACTTTGACCAGCTAGGAGCTATTGCTAATTGTATGCTGCTGAGAAGATCAACGATTGTTTGATTGAGATGAGAAGATTTAAAACTAGGTTTTATATGCCCAGATCTAATTAGGGCAAAGACGAGGGGATATCAATCCCCTCTTCACAACACTATGTGTTCAATAGATTTTAATTTTTGTTTTGTGTTTTTTAATATATGTATTAAATACATTTTAGTATGTGTATTTTATAATGTTTATGATGATGTGTTTTAGATATGTTGTGACCTGCCTCGAGCCATGAGGAGAGGCGGGTAAGAAATAAAATTATTATTATTATTGTCATTATCATTATTATTCACAACAAACTCCTATCCAGTGCAGGAAAAGTTTCTATTCTCCTGGCCTGCTATTTATTTTTGTATAAAACCAACTGTATGAAAGCTAAAAATGTGAGTGCCACATATTGCCTTGACTCAGAAGACCTAGATGTCTTGTAGGATAATACATGACACTGCCAGAAAGAATCTGTTGTCTGAGCAGAAGATTATTATCTCCATCCCAAATGACGAAATTTGTCCCATCACCACCATCACTTGGACTATACACACAAGCAGTTCAATCTTATCATGCAGGAACTTACATGACATGACCTTCACTTAACTGTCAGAGGCAAAAGCATGTTAGTGAAATTTTTCTCCAATATGGAAACCACAACATTCTCATGACTTGTACAAAAAAGGTTCTGATTACCCAATCTAAATGGAGCATAGTCAGAATCTTCCTGGTGATTTACTCTTCTGTAACAACAGTATTTTAAAGAAGTAAAGGAGAGAATTCCAGGAGAGTAATAAAACAAGCCTTTTATTATCACAGCTGATGATAAGGCAAAACAGCCGTAGGTACCCACATTTCGTGGGTACCGTACCATGCAAATGGCCGTCCAACATATGCGTAGCAAACAAAGAACTTTATATCTCAGCTTATCTAGAATTGACCAATGGCTGAGGATCTTCCTCACCTTCCACACCTACTTGGCACAAGTGATACCAATGACCTAACTTGTTTACTCTGAGCTTTCTTCTCTCTCTGGAACTTCCTGAAGGAAGGCACCAGTTCACAGGAAAGGGAGGGGTACAGGCCCTGTGTTGCACATACTACTTTGGTTCATACAAAGTGCTTATATTGTCTATATAAAGGCTATATGATATATGCAGAGGCAAAGCTATAAAGGCAATAATTTACTATTTTCTGGCTTATGGTCCCTACATAAGGAGGGATCCAATATGTGCCGGAATATGTTATTATTTATTTATTTACTACATTTATATGCCGCCCTTCTCACCCCAAAGGGGACTCAGAGCGGCTTACAAATTAAATTCACATACAGTACATTATATTATTGGCATAGTACAATACTAGCATTAAATTACTATATTGTACTACATCATTACATTGTAATATTATTAGTAATATTACATTTAATATATAGTATGTAATTAATATTATTAAATTGTCTTATTATCAGTATTATATCGTAATACATTATAATATTATCAATGTTATGTCCCCCAATTATGTAATATCTTCCCCCAGCTGTGCCATGTCACCCAGGATCGCCCAAGTGAAGTCCTACCTCTTGGCCCATGTGGCCCTCTCATTGCTTCTTCATGCCATCCCTAAAGGGCCACTGCCATCCTTACTCAGCTTTCCAATTTACCAGCATAAATTGGGCTTTGTCAATAGGTTCAGGACGTTACATTAGAACACTTCATTACATCATTCCTCCTTGTGATGGAACAATGTAATTGTGATAGCCATGTGTCTCATCTCAAGGATTTTGTTTTTGTGTAACAACACCACACAATCTTATATACACAGGGTATCCATTTTGTTGGAATAGTTGAGGGATCCTCATGACTACCGGATGTCAATTTTTACCAAGCTTCTGTACCAATCTTTCACTGAGACCAAAAGTTCAGTGTCATATCTGTTTGAAAGCCCATTAATATAAAAATGTGAAAAATTCCAACAAATGCATGTTGTCATCACCCCATAGCTAACTCTCTCACTGATGAATGAAATGCCATTCAAATCTAGAAGGGAAAGGCTTAGAAAAAAAGACTGTTCTATGCATTCAATATAGGAGCTGAAATTAGAGAGTTTTGTATTTTTAGAGATAGCCATAACAACCGACATATCACCTCAAGGTTTAAGTGACTATCAAATATGTACATTAAAGTATGGATTACATCCCCTTATGAGAAATGTTGACATATAAAATGAACAACACATCATTGTAGCAGGAAAATGTAGGTTTTAAAACTAAAAAATAGAATGAAAGAAATGAAGCATAAAAAATGATTATACTGATACATATGGCTTCAAATTTTATTTAGTGCTATAAGCAACTTGAGAGCAATATAGGGTTAAAAGCAGTGGCTGATAGTTCTGTATATTTATCATCATCTCAGCGATACAGTAGAGTCTCACTTATCCAACATATACGGGCCAGCAGAATGCTGGATAAGCGAAAATGTTGGATAATAAGGAGGGATTAAGGAAAAGCCTATTAAATGTCAATTACATTATAATTTTACAAATGACGCACCAAAAACATCATGTTTTACAACAAAACTACAGAAAAAGCAGTCCAAAACACAGTAACGTTATGTAGTAATTACATTGACTACAAAAACATTGGCTACTAACAAATTGACTCCAAATAAAGATAGAATTGCACAAAATGAACTTATGGTAGCAACATTTTCAGAAATTAAATCCATAAAAAGTTCAATCCTTACTGCCAAGAGAAACAGCTGTGGATCAGGGCGGGAAGCAAACTGTGTTGGATAATCCAGAACGTTGGATAAATGAATGTTGGATAAGTGAGACTCTACTGTATATTAAAATGACAATTTAAAATAGTTCTTATTAGTTAAAAAACAGTAGCTCTTTGGCCATATACATCTCCTTTGACCAAAATAACTTGAAGTGCACAGATAGTCATATTTTTGTATTTATTTTATTCTTATGTATTTTAATTTTATTTCTTGATTATTTTAAATTAGAATTGGCGGATCATGTTATAGGTAAGGAGGATGAGTAAGGCTTTTAAAACTTAATTTCTGTTCCTTCTTGATTACATTCACAACGACAACAATTTGTGAGAAAGTTTCACTTAGATCTCGCAGAATGACCCAATATGAATAAGTTTGAAAATGGGCTATGTGTAGCGATGCAGACAAAATGTGTAATTCATCCATCAGTAATGCAAATCTAGCATATTCATGGGTCCCATGTGTATAATGAGTTTTGACTCTAATGTGTCAGAATCGCAATATGTTTGCAATTAAAATCAAGATTTATTATGAGTTAATGTCTCTTTCAGTATGGCTAAGTTATCAAAGTCATCTGGTATCTTGTCACCATCTTTGGGCATGCTGGGATGTAGGCTGCAGTATGCCTTTAATTATTTGGTAATTTTTTAAGCAGACTACAACTCACAATCCCAAACTGGAGAGCAATGTGCCAGGATATGGGTTGAGGACTAAAAATCATACTAAGTACATCACATTACCAAAGTGTGCTTTAGTAGCATGTATGTACTACAATTCCACCATACTTTAGAAGATTAGAACTTAGGGGTGTTTGCTTGCCATTTTATTCCCTCTGGCAGAATGGGAAAGGGATAATGATGGGAAACAGCTGTCTCCAATGCAAACAACTCCATCAAAAGTCTAGTCATTGACAGGTGTGCCTGTCAGTATTTATGATAACTCTCTATAGTTGCTATCAAAATATGAGTCCAAAAAGATGTTCATACTCTAAGAGAGTTTCTGTTTGGATTATTGCAGTACAGAAGCTGGACTTAGCAGTGAAGAGGGCAGTGGCTCCAATGAGAATGAATGAAATGGTGCTTGACCAGGAAGGCAGTGGTGCCGGTGGCCCCAAGGATGAAGACATATTTTTTCCCCTTTTTTCTTTCATGGCCAAGCTCAGCCATGAGATCAATAGTGAAGAAATCAGTTGGGGCAGCAATGTTAATCACATGTCTACTACCCCATTCTGATCTCTAGGAGCCTCCGATGGCCTAGGGGATAAAAGCCTAGTGACTTGAAGGTTGGGTTGCTGACCTGAAAGCTGCCAGGTTCGAATCCCACCCGGGGAGAGCGCGGATGAGCTCCCTCTTTCAGCTCCAGTTCCATGCGGGGACATTAGAGAAGCCTCCCACAAGGATGGTAAAACATCAAAACATCCGGGGGTCCCCTGGGCAACGTCCTTGCAGATGGCCAATTCTCTCACTCCAAAAACAACTCCTGACACACACACAAAAAAATCTCAGAGCAAGCAGCTTTGCTAGTAGGAAATGCTTGGCCAGGAAGGCTGTGGCAGCAGCCCTGAAGTGAAAGAAACCCCAAGCCCCTAGGAGAAAGAAACATTTTATTTATTTTTTCCACAGGGAAGAGGGTGGTGGTCTTTATTAATAAAACAATAAGTGAAATCAAATATGTTGATTTAAACATGCACCATAGCAATTAACACTGAAACTTTTCAATGGCAACGCTTGCCAGGTGCAACTTGCCACCCACCAATCTGACCTGCAGCTGTCCATTCCTATTTCCCCCACCAATCCAGTTAAACATAAGTAGCGAAAAATGTGTTTTTTCCTGGAAATTGTGGAGCCAGAAGTAAATTCTTACAGATCCCATTAAAGCCTAAAATATGGACTTTCATATCACAGCTGTTTTATGTTATGTATACTTACAAAACTGGAATATAGATGGGCATTGATTATGGTGGTTGTGATGGTGTAGAACACCTCTTGCTTACAATATGCTTGGTACATCTATTCACTCATTACAAGGGTCATATTTGCCCATAATATTGAAAATCAGTATCCACTAGTTTACTGGTCTCATTCAATGAGACATGTAGAATAATCACAGGATGTCTTAAACCTACACCTGTTGATATAAGCTATAAGCTAGCTGCCATTGTACTCCCCCCCCCCCCCGGATGTGTGATGGGAGGTTGCTGCCAATTTCAAGAGAAATAAGGTTGAACACTGTGAAAGCTACCAATTGTATGACCATCAGCCTCCTCCCAATAGACTTAAATCAAGGAAACGTTTCATAAGAACCACCAATCCTCTAAATGTTCCTCCAGCAACAGCAAGAATATCTGTGCAATTCCAACTGGAATGAGGGTCGTCCTCCAGGGACAAACCAAGAATGGGCAACTTGGGAGTCCCTAAACAGACTCAGAAGTGGAGTTGGCAGATCAAAAGACAACCTGGCAATTATTAATGGGGAATTATTAATGGGGAATTATTCCTGGTCTTGCTGCCATCAAGAAGCAAACAAGGGTGAAAAGTATAGTGGATAATTATATTGATTTTATCTAAGATGTGTCGCCAGAAACTCCTGATAACTTCATTATACCTGAAAATATTTCCCCATGCCTCCAAAGCCTATTCAATATTCTAGAGAAATATTATTTTAATATAATGGTTCTTAACGATCAACCTTGTGACCACTTAGCCAATGGAGTAGCCTAAAACAGCTGCATCTCAAAAACAAGACATACACAGCAATGATCTCATGTTTGGAGGTCAATGGGCTTTTCAGGTCTCCAAGATCACCTGGGCTTTTGCAGGATGTGAAACATCTTTGACATCCCATTGTTTGGAATGCTACACTTCCCACTAAGCTCCTGACATCTTGCTTGCTTCAACTGCTGCTAAATCATGAAGAGTATTCACAGAAAAGCAGATCATAGCTGTTTGTCACACAATGGCTGCTTTCTGTCCACAACGCTTGAGGTGCCATGCCTAAGGCATTTCCCTGGATTTCTCTTTGCCAAACAGAGAATGAGAGGGGGTGATACAACAGCTGCAATCCTGGCTTGTCATTGACAAATGATTCTGTCAGTCTTCGTATTGATTAGCAATGTCATAACATTTCCCTTCAAAAACACAGATGTGGACAAGCTGTGACATGAACTTAGCTGAAAGAGGACAACCATGTTTGTTCTGTTGTGTTTGCTTCCATTTGGGGAAGGAGGAACTCTAAACACTGAATGTTTCCTCCAAAGGGGCATCAACAGCAAGTGATGAAATCTTTTCATGTTTTTTTAAAGAAAAGAGTCCTAGAATTAAAGAGGGCTGCAAGTCACAATAGCTGTCAAAGGAGTGACTGAATGACACATTTGTCCCTTCACAACAACTAGGTGAGCAAGAGAACAAATGCTTGTTTTAAAACAAACAAATGAAAATAGACAGAGCAGGCAATTTCTCTTGAAACAAAGCATTCCTGAGAACACTACAGCCTTTGCCTTAGTAAATACAGCCCCACAGAAGATCTGTTCTCTCTTCAGTGTCTGTGTGTACCTTCAAGTCACCTACTGACTTATGGTAACCCCATGAATTTCCTAGGGTTTTCTTGGATTTAGAATCAAACCAGATATCAAGGGTAACATATTCTCTAAAATTAATCAACATTCCTTTCAACAGTAAGATTCCCTCAGATTCATGCCTCGTTAACTTATAAATTAAGCTTGTGTTTACTTTTCTGTGAACAATCTTAAAATAAAGTCCCCTTCTACATTACCATATAAAATCCAGCTTGTCTGCTTTGAACTGGATTATATGGCTGTTCTGCCCCCACGCTATCTTAACTACTTGGAAGGTGAACTGGCTGTGCAAGGAACAGATCAGAGACTATATAGTTGAATCAAAACTGACATGAATTTTAGACTTTCTCTCCTCCTGGGTCTCACTACAAAGTCTTTGTGAGGAGAGATAAACACACTTCTTGTATGATGTTCAACTTTCTCTAAGATGCTCTCAATATGTAACTCTGACTGGACTTGATTACAGCTCTGTCGGAACTTGAAAACGGCTCCAACTGGACTTGAATGCAGCTCAGACTGGACTAGAATACAACTCCGACTGGTCTGCATGGTATACAGTAGACTCCTGCAGAGGTCAGAGGATTCCTCTTATCCTTTGCTGAACATAGCATTTGTTTAATTTTTTGGTGGGTCTGTACTGTAGACTGTTTATAGGATGTCTTTCATCATCAGCTTCCCTATATGGTCGTGGTTCCCTTGATGTATGGTAAGAATGCTTTTCTTCTAGGTGGATCTTTGTCTTTACTTTTGTGTTGGTGTTGAAATACTGAAATACTGCTAAGTTTATGTTGGCTAAAATTGTTCTTCATTTTAAATATTGTATTGTTCTTCCTTTCTTTCATTCCTTCCCTTTTTTTGGCACGGTGTGAATTAGTTTACACAATCACCTGGCCTGGCCCATGTCTGATATATAATGTAATAATATAATATAATATCTAAACGTTTATTGAGGCTTCATGAAAAAAAATTGCTTCAAAAAGGGCTCCATGGCTGAAAAAGTTTGAGAACCCCTGCTCTATACTATGAGAATAAAACCAGAGAACCAAGTGTTTCAAATAATCTCAAATATAGCTATTCGACATAATTCAAAGTCTAGTGTATCTCCATGACCATTCGACAAGATTTGAGCCTCCACACAAGCGACATATATTGAAGATTCTCTAAGTACCTTTTACTTTAGAGTTTTGCTCACTGTTTGTTCCTCTCTCCATTAAACTGTCCTAAACTTATATATTGACCATATATAGCTGTAATATATGCCATGTTAAGTAGTAGAGTGACTTGAAGGTTGGGTTGCTGACCTGAAAGCTGCCAGGTTCGAATCCCACCCGGGGAGAGCGCAGATGAGCTCCCTCTTTCAGCTCCAGCTCCATGCGGGGACATGAGAGAAGCCTCCCACAAGGATGGTAAAACATCAAAACATCCGGGCGTCCCCTGGGCAACATCCTTGCAGACAGCCAATTCTCTCACTCCAGAAGCAACTCCGGTTGCTCCTGAAACGAAAAAAAAATAGTAGTAGAGTTGTTTTTTTTCCTATATAGTTTGTCTCTCAAAAGGGATAAATCTGAGTGTTCTGCCTGAACCAGCAGCTTGATCACATGAAGAATATCAGCATTTCTCCCTATTTATAATAATTTCATACCACTTTCAAGTATACTTTACAGCAAAACAAATTATATGTAGTAAAGGAGAACAAAAAAGGCACTTCCTGCCCTTGGGGGATGCAATGTAGATTAATATCAGTTAAATGGAATGTGACCAATTTGTGAAACATTTGGTTTGTATCGGAAGAAATTGAAGATGAGTTCATTTTCCCATGCAATCAGATCCAGCCTTAGGCAACAGACTCTAGCAGTCACTATGGCTGCCACAGGCTACCTGTCATGGCATACTACGGTATCCTAGAATAATTTCTATTATATTCCAAATGCAATGATGTTATATATTTGCCAATATGACAGTAATGTTCCCTGTCATTAGATCAAATATATGTATACAGGTTATGGAAAAGTAACATTGCAAAATATCTTTCTATCAAGAAAGTAAGCGGTACATATAATTTACTTCTAACAACAATGAATTAACTAATTAATAAGCCAGTTATTTACATGATATTTACCAGTATCTGATCTTCTCTACTCTCAGACTTGCATGAAGAGGGAGAGCATGAAGGGCCAGAAGCAATGAGTTTTCCATTAATCCAAGATTTATATGACCATATCAAGTTATAAGAGTCCAAGAAAATGAGACATCTCCCTCTGAAGATACATTCCCCCCAGCTTCTCAGATAAATTGTAGTCACTGTAAAAAGACTTTCTTCTTTAAAGAAAAAAAAATTGCCATATTTACACACAGTATGAGAGACCAGCATCCCTCCAGCAGTGAGCTGAGGTCTGTTCATAAGTCATGGGAGAATTGTAGTAGGTTTAGTGGGTTAGGGACAGCTAGGATGCAACACAAAGGACTGGTTGTGTGTTATTATTCTTTTTTTAGACTAGTGGAAAAGCCTTCATTGATGGTTTCCCTAAAGAAAATATCCTGTATGCCCCACCTTCAAACAATTCATACATAAAAATAGAGATCATCTTATTTACCAAATTAATTTTCTTATTATTTTATTGAAGAGTTAGATCTTTTAAAGGATGTACACATGCGCATACTTATCTTCTAATATGTAATCTTGCTTTTCCATAGCATTTTCAAGTCACAGAAAACAAAGAATAAGATAATCTTTAATTATTGAGGGACAATATTAGCATTCATTTTAAATATTTTCTCATTACTTTATACATACGAGGGCTATCCAGAAAGTTTGAAAAGTACTGCACCAGTAAATTTGCCGCCTCTCTCCTCCGTTTCCAACAATGGGGGCGTGGCTGGCAGTGCAGCGTTTTGGCTACGCTGCAGGAAGGGAGAAGGGGGAAGAGCTGACGACACAAGCGGGGAATTTACTGGTGCAGTACTTTTCAAACTCACTTATCTATAAGAAACGTGGCTAAATTTAAATGGGGATTACATGAGATTGTAGTTTTGGGATGTGTCTTTCAGCTGCATATGGTAAATGATTTATCCTATACTTTGATCTTTTTAAAATCCAAAACATAGCCTACTTTCTGGATAGCCCTCGTATATACACACACAATAACTTTAATACACTTTTAGACATTCTTCTGTAATTAGAACACTTCCCTGGGACAGTGCTGATGAGATTCCAACTGATGCGTTATTGTTATATGTTTAAATTAATGAAGAAATCCTAATGAAATTTAAATGATGACAGAATAAATGCCTAAACTAAGATCTCAGAAATTATTTCAGATTTCTAGCCTATTCATAACAAGGCTACAAAAGTCAACGTGAAAATATTATTTGGCATCTTTTGAATGTATGTTTCCAAAAGTTAACATCTGTTAACTAACAACTTTAAAATCATCATCATAAAAATAACAGCAATACTCGTTCTAATTGAGCCTTTCTTCCAAAGTTGCTATCCCAGGCAGCTTACAATTTCAAAGCCAACACAACAGCTAAAATACACAAAAAGTGAACATTAAAATGGAATAAAATATACAAAATACTAAAACAATTTGAACACACACTTAAAAAGATAAAATGCAATTTAAATGATATAAGCAATTAAAACAGTACAGTTTAAAACAAGCTAGGGGTCCTATTTCACATCCCTACCAACTGTGATGGTGATGATAGTGGGACTGAGAGAAGGGCAATATAAAGCAATTTTTTGTTGCAGTAAATGGCCAAGATACAATTGTGTACTTCTGTATCCATTAAGAGTAGAATTGGGAAACACACACATCCTGGCCTACACACTGCAGCTCTTGATAGCCTGAAAAACATCTTCCAGATGCTTTCTAGCCTTCTGGAGAAGATTTTCAGCAGAACTACACAATTAAATCCCTGCCAATACATTAGCCAGTTCCACAAATACAAAGTCAACACACTTCGTTAAAGGTTCCATTGGAAGTTTATATTGTCTTGTCTATTCAACATAAAATAAAAGTCAATTCCAGTAAGGTCTGATCTTTATACAGTGTCAGAATATATAGTTTGATCTTTGAGAACTACATCCCCTACTCTGAAAATGTCCTAAATCATAGATCATCTTCACTGGCATTAGGTTCCATTAATATAGAGTTTTTAAGTAATTTTGCTGCAAATTCATTGTGATCAATTTCCCCCCTGACATTTTCCCAAACCAATGCCAAGTCTCTGTTGGCATTTCTACAATTACCCTCCTTGTTTTAAAGTTAATAGTTACGTGTTCTTTATTATTAAATAGATCTTATCTATTAATCCTTTAAGTGAACCATTTCTTTCAGATAATGTCTTTCACTTGTTGGGTAGAAGACTATATTTCCTCAAAATGGTATTCATTCAGCTTGTCCTTTAAACTTTATCCAAATGAGTTGCACATCCCTACTATTAATACCTCTTTTTCCCATTTCCCTTCAGTCTATTAATGTATTCTTGTAATGAATTTAATATCATAAGCAGGGGGTAGATGTGGATGTTTGTGATATAATCAAAAGTCTGTGCTTCACCCGAGTCTAAAAAATGAACTTCCTATTTTTTTTTCTTAATGGCTAGTATTTTCCCATTTCCCATATCTACCAACATACCTATGTGAGATGACCAATTTAAGATGGTAGAAACCCAAGAGGGCTTCATCTGATGTTAGCCATGGAGAGAGCTTTCCTGGTACTTTTGGTGCCAATTCGTGGCTATTTGGGCTGCGAGGATGGATCATGGATCATGGTAGAAACCATTGTGCAGGCGGTATTATAGGTATCTCCTTGATTGTTTTTGCCATAAAGTCAACTTATAGTGACTCTACAAATAGCCTTTATAAAGGTCCTGCCTGAACCTGGAATCTAAGCCTGGGTCTTGGATGGGAGGTTGAATGAATAATCTCCATTCTTAACTATGAGTTGTAAGTCAGATGGTTTTTAACCCAGAGACTGCCTGTACACACACACATGAATGAGAAGCTTCCAAGTCACCCAGTCATCAACAGCCTTGCTCAGATCTTACAAACTCCGAACTGTAGTTTCCTTGATTGAGGGCCCTATCACACTACACTTTTATAGTGCTATTATTCATCTTTAAATGCTATGGAAACATCATGTGATATCCTGGAATTTGGAGTTTTGAGAAGGACAATTAGAACTCTTGGGCTTCACTAAAAAATAAAAACCAGAATTCCACAGAAAAAAGGTGGAATAATAGCAGTGTTGTGTGATGGAGCCCTGGGTCTATTCACCTGTAATGGGATCACCTTCTACCACTGCTTTTTACATTATTAAACATTATTGTCCTTTCTAGTCAAGAAAACTGTAAAGTGGAAGCCCTGGTTAAGTAAGTTCAAGCTACTGAAATAATTTGTATCTGCTTTTTGTATTTCCGTATTTTTAAATATTTAATTACTTCTTCCCAATGTCATTTCTAGAAATGTTATTTTCTGTTGCCTAACTATTTGTCCCATGGACTTCAAATATGTAAGTCAAAATGTCTTATTGTTTTCATTGGCTGAAACACTGTCCCAGTCTTTTTGAAAATAAGTCTTTTATTCTCCCCTCTTTATTATTTTTAAATAACAAACTAATAGACATTCTTGTAATACAGTTAAATTATTGAAAGGATCACTATGGATAAATTACTCAGTTTCTAATTATTCAGTAAAGTGAAGGGGGTGAAAAAACAAGGCCAACACTAAATACTGTATGTGCATATAGTAAAGGCAATTCAGTATTTAAACATCATGCATAAAATAAGAAAACACTTAGAAAAATGGAAATGTCATTGTTTCATCAGTTGATTTATGGGAGAGATTTTTGTAAAACCAACAAACATTCATATCACATGTATCAGCTGAATAATAAGCAGAAAGAAGATACAAAGAGAAAAACAAAGAAGTGATATCTTAATTTGAGATAACATCATTCATCATCAATATATTCTAATTCAAAGATAGACAGTAAGGTCAATCAATTTATCCCTAAAAACAAAACAGAAGTCCATGAGTCAACAGTCAATTGTGCTCCTCTGAATGTCTTTCAAAAGTATGACTATTCTTGATTGACCTGGAAAACCAATAAAATGTAACTGAGCCCAGAGCAAAAAAAAAGTCCAAAAACCGGAAAGAAAACTCAAGCTGATCCTTTCAAATTATCAAAATGGATAGAGATCCATGCTCATAATTGCAGCTTCCCAATACGCATGCACACACACACACATGTCTGGGATGACATCCTTGTAGGCAGGCATGTAGCTGGGGGGGGGGGGGGGGGGCTTGAGGGGCTTCAGCCCCCCCCCCCCTGAAATTCTCAGGGTGGTCCACAAGAAGGCCTTACATTTATTATTTAAACTGTTATGTTTATTCATATCATGATCTGATAACCATGCTCAATATATCCCATATGCATGGGGATATTGGGATAACGATAAAAAAGGTTTGCTAGGGTAGACCCTCTCCCGCTCAGACTCAGCCCCCCCCCCCCCCGAACTAAAATCCCAGCCCCTCCCAAATCAAAATCCTGGCTACGGGCCTGCTTGTAGGCATCCAATAACTTCTAAACAACTAGCTAAATACAAATGGATATCAAAAGTGTTTCACCACAAATATAATTCACGACCTTATTACAAAGGTCAGCACGACACTATGCCTGGCTTCATCAAAGAAGCAGAGGGGCAGTGGGGTGAATCCGCTCCCTTGTAGCAACGCTTTCCACATCATATATGGGAAGCATCGTCGGAGCAGTGAGGATCTGTGCTGGCTTCATTGGAGCCAGCACAACATGGGCAGGCACCCATGTTGGGAGAGAAGCATCATATGACACTTGCACTCCACTTGTTGACAGGGCCTCCACCAACAGTCCATCAATGTCATGGGGTGGGCAGCTGGATTGACAGGGATGCATCCTAGGATGCTTCCCAAGCCCCGTCTGATGAGGTGGTCAGTGTGAAAGATGCAGGCCTCTCTGATGGAATGCCATACAGGAATGCTGTGCCCAGCTATTAGGTAAAGAGATGCTAGTTAATTGGTCCCCCTCGGTGGATTGTCACCTTGACGTGGTAAGGGGGCTTGCGTGTTCCAATGAACCTGTGGGCACAACCACGGGAGTCACACACTCCCAGGAGTGGCCACAAGGGAGGATCCAGACCAAGAACAATCCGAAGACCCAAAGACCTCAACGGCGGAGGAGGCGGAGGATAACATGGTACATGTTACAACAGCTGTGAAGGCGGAAGAAGGCTGCAACAGACTGAGAAGCCACTCTCGTTGTGTTAATCACACCACTGCTGGGACCTCAATCTGTGAAGACTGTGTGTTGACCAGCCGTGCATCGACCTCCACACTTTAAAAAAAAAATCACGCACAGGTGTCTTCCAAGAAATGGAGGACCACCATCCTCGAACTACGAGGGATCGCCTAAGTAAGTAAGTAAGTTAATTGATCTGCTGCTGCAAAACGGCAACCATACTATATTCTTGCCAGCTTTGTAAGAATGGAAGGTGATTTTTCACAGCTGGGGCTCTAGGCATTTTTAAGTCAGTGTAGGCCTGGATAATTCTTCAGACATAACAATAGTTCTCAACCTTTGGTCTTCCAGATTTGGGGGACCTCAGCTTCCAGAACAATTCATGTTCAGATATAGACTGAAACATCTGAAGGTTGACATCCAAGAATCTCTGAAATAGAGAGTATCTTCATATAGAGAAGTCTTGTTTAGGACACAAGGTCACCCTAATCTTCAAGTGCAGATTTAAACAGTTTTCCTTGGCCTACATTCCACAGGAATCTATTGTTCTAGTGGAGCAAAAACACCTCTATACACTACTTTCTGTGCTGTGAATCATATTTGGAAGGATATACAGTACTAATTAGAAATATGCTTAAGGGGGCATGCATCTTCTCCATTTAATTTGTGTATGTCCTTTACCATTCTGAGGTTGAAAAGAGGAGAGGGCAGAATTATACTCGGATACATTTCAGGTATGTGATCAATATAATTTGGGAACATTTAATAGCCACAGAAAGATGTTGTGACTCATTACATTCATTCATTTGTTTGAATGGATGACATAGGAGAACAACAAAAGGATCATTTTTTTTCTGGGAGAGAAACATTCCAGCCAAGTGTGTTAGACTGATTAAATAACACAGAGGACATTCTTCAGTCTGAAACTTGAGTACTGGTGCCAAATCCATAAACACAACTCCTTCTTTGTGATAGGAACACCTCAAAGTACTGTTGGACGAGTGGGATCCAAACTAATTCCAGGCTAAGGGCACTTATGAGGGATGATGGTAGTGATGTGAGAAACAGTCAAATAACATAAAAACTGAAATGCAAGCACCCAAATTGTCTTCCTCAGTTATGTTCACATACTCCAGGTTTACTGAAGCATGAATTCCTTCTTTTGCTAGTGTGTAAGGAGGTATCTAGTACCTCCTTCAACAATGGTTTCTTCACAGCTATGCAATGGTGTAGAATGACTGCCAGACATGATTTTGCCTCTGATCTAAGAAGACCACAGATCGGCTATAGAAACACTAGAAAAGCTCTCCCCATGCCCAATTTCCTCCCAGACTGGCTTTTAGTATGCTTGCATGGCTGGCTCTGTCTGGGAAGTGAGTGACAGGCATGAAGAGTTTTCCTGGCATTTTGCACAGTTTTAAGTCCTAACAAAGATCTCAGTTTTAGGGAACAAGAATAAGGGTGTGTCAGGTCTAGATTTTGGAGACACAGCTTGCACATACATCAGATTGACCTCCATGAGTACATGTTCTGGAAGAAAAATCAGGTTGCTGTTATGATGCCCCTGTTATCATAAAAAAGTGAGCCTTGTCTCCAATTATCACCTGAAACCCTCAACATGGTCTGAGTTATGTATGATGCTTGAAGTCACATCAGAGTGAGAGCCCTGTATGTGTGGGAAGAGAAAGTGGGGTAATAATAATAATAAGAAAATAGGGAAGAGATGAGAACCAGCAGCACAGGACATCATTGTGACAACTTCCGGGCTATGAACAAGTAGTGAAATGAGTTGAAGTACTAGATTGAAGTAGACATTGTGTGTCCAGTTTCTATGTACTGTTGTGAAAGCTGGACAGTGAGGAAAGCTGATAAGAAGAAAATCAATTCAACTGAAAACAAGTGTTTGAAATGAGTTTGACAGATACTGTGGACTGCTAAAAAGACAAGTAAATATGTCCTAGAGCAAACCAAGCCTGAATTTTCTCTAGAAGCCAAGATGACTACACTGAGACTCTCATACTTTGGCTACAACATCACGAGAAGACATTAGATAAGAAGATTATACTTGGTAATGTACAAGGCAGCAGGAAAGGAGGAAGGCTGCATTATAGATGGATATACTCAATCAAAGAAGTCATAGATCTGAATTTTCAAGACATGAGCAGGACTGTTGAGGATAGGGTGACTTGGAAGTCTTTCATTCGTAGGATCAACAAAATTAAAGGCTATATCAGAGAAAGAAAAAGGCAAAAATACATTTTCCTTGCCTAAGAAAACCCTATGAAATTCCTGAAGTCAGTATACATCAACATGCAACTGGAAGGCATATATATACACACAGCTGTTCTTATTTTCCTGCCTACTGTGATTTAAATTTTATTCACCAACCTTCTGTGCCAAACCATCCTAAATGCACTCACGGCAGTGAAAACATCTTTTGTTATCCCTTCATTCTGTTGTGCTTTTCTATTACTTCTTGCACTAGTTCAGGTTTAGTGACTCAGTGGTAGCTGCCATTTGGAATTGGCAGCCCAGAGAATTTTCCCCAGCTCTTCCATTAGACAAATTTGTTTGAAATCACAAGATATATTAGTCATTTTTGCAGTTGGTTTTAGCAAAAGTCTCCCAAGTGAATTATTGCAGTGGAATGGTCAGAGGGTGGAATCATGGGATATCCAGGTTCAGGTCTTCAATGGTCCACATGAAACTCATTAGGTGATTTTCAGCGCATTGCTGTATCGGCCTGATGTACCTCAGGGTTGCTATGGGATGAGTGGGAGAACCAGGTACACTGTTTTATTGCCTGAAAGGGGAGAAAAATGTAAATAAGAAATAAAATCATATTCCAGTTGACTAAAGAGGTACATCTGTGCATGGATACGTATCAGAACATAATCATGAGTTTTCTTCAAGCAGATTCCCAAAATAGCAAGGAGCCAGTCTTGTAAAGATGACAACAATTGTAGGCTATTTTTTTAAGAACGAGAATTGAGAAAGAGACCATGGTGACCGTTAATTTTTGCCAGTCAAATCAACATACAGAGAAGTAACGTAGTGTTTTCCACAGATGTTTTTTTCAAAAAGAGGAATGTTGTAGAATGATCTTTGAAAGAATCTCTGTGAGGGAAACAACACAAGAGGATCCTTTAAAGCTGTGCATGAAAAATGATGAAAGTTGCTTTGAAGTGGGCCTGAAGGATTCTAGTGCTTTCAGCAATTTCCCCTTGGAAGGCCTTGAAATTTAATCTCCAGTAAATGCTATTGAAGGAAAACAGCTGGGGTAGAGCATTGTTAAAGTAGAAACAAAACACAACAGTTAAGAGGAAACTAAGCTGGAAATAGTAGAAATTTAGGGCCAATCCAATCTCCCATTAGGATGACTTAGCCCCATGTTTTGCTCATCTGTTCTTATGGGCAAGTATTGTTCTGGCAGGCTTTTGGATTATAATTTATGTGGCGGATGATTATGATATTTATTTCTATCCCACCTTTTTTCCATATCAGAATTCAAAGCATCTGACAATTAAAACCTTTAATCCACACAAAAGTGGATGGCTGACTGCACGTATCTGTAGCCTTGTGACCAACAACCTCTGACCTCATTGATGAGGTCATGCAGGTCAATTCACCATCCTCCATGCCGAATCAACGGGGCAGCGAGGCAATCCCGGATCCCTGCACCCCGCCTCGTCTGCAGCAACACTTCCCCATCCCATGTTCTGGGCACAGTGCCATAGGAAACATGCATCCCAGTCCATCTACAGAGCCTCACCTAAAACCAGCATGCATCATGTTATGAGCAGTGTAGTCTGGGGCTCCGTGGATCAACTGGGGTGCATGGGATGAAGTCCAAAATCACATTGATGAAGATGCACATGGCGATTGTCCATCCTCTGTGGCAAATCAGCGGGCTAGTGAGGCAGTCCCGCTACCCTGCACTCAGCCTCACCCACAGCGACGCTTCCCCATCACATGTTCCTTATGGAACATGGGAAGCCTTTCATGTTCTGGGTGCAGTGTTTTTTGGACACTTGCACCCTAGTTAATTGACAGAGCCCCACAAGAAGTCACTGTGCATTGTGTGATGGGTGGTGTGAGGCTCCGTGGATCAACTGGAGTGCAAGTGTCCTACAACGCTTGCAACCCCCATGTGATGAAGTCCCAAGTGACCTAATGCATACTAGAGAGGGAAAATAACCATACCAAGTGTTTCTGCAAATACAACTGTATCCACTTGTACCAGGAAGCATGTTCAAACCTTTTTATATTTACCTATGACAGGCAATAAGAAACTGTTGGAGTACAGTTTCCATAAGTCCTAGCTAGCAATTGTGAAAGCTGATCAGACTTGCAGTCTGACTTATAATGAAATACCCTCCTACTGAGATTCATAAAGTTGTGACATTATAAGGACACTATGGCTGTCTACACTGGCAAAAATAAATAAATAAATAAATAAGGTGAACTGGTCCCGGAGCCAGTCCTGGCAGTCCAGATTATGTACAGCTACTTCTAGGAAGCATCCTTTTTTTTTGGGGGGGGGGGGGTTAGTCAACTTTGCCTTGAGCTAAGCAAAGATGGAGAACAGTCCCATTAACTCTGGTGTGACCTCAAGTTCTTTTCCATGTAGACAACTGTTTTGTGTCCGAGTTGGCCCAATCAGTCCTCCATGTTGCAGAAACATGCTATTCCCCTTCCCATTGTGATCAACACAGTGCAGGAGAACAACTTGTCCTTAATGATCAACCATTTCTAATCTCAACAGAAGTGACAGCATTCTGGGCTTGCTCTCCTCAGAGCTCCCAGGCTGATGATGAAGTGGCGGCAGCAGCACTAAAAATAAGGGATAGGCTAGCAGGGATGATATAAAAGCAGCTCAGCTGACCTGTGTGGACAATGATGAGGAGCCATACAGGTTTCAACCCAGTATCATGGACAATATATGCCCTATATTCGCCAAAATATGACTGTTCTTCAACTGAAAGCTGCTTTGATGCCTCTTGTAAATATATCAGGCTGTGTCTCTTCCTCCAGTGTTGTTACAGGAGCTTTAGAAATTTTGTTTTTGTTGCATTTGGATTTGCTTCCTTTTTTTACAATGTCTGTTTCTTTTCATTGTCTTTAATGGATTTTGTTGACTTGGTTTGATTGTTTATATATGTATTACTGTATTTCTTGTTGACTTCCTTTATGTGGTAAAAATGATAGATTTAGAAAAAAAAATTACTATTACAATCTTATTATTAGAAGGAATGGTGCTCTAAAGCATTGTTAAAAGGCTATTAAAATTTGCATATATTACATCAACAAAAACCTATGCCAGCTTGACAAACTAACCACCCAAACTAGGCTCATTTTATCTGGGGCAGAAAAGGTTAATAAGTATTGAAGTTTAGAGTCCTTATCTGACTATATCTGGCCAAGCTGCTGATTAGTGTTAATTGTATAGGCATTGTGTGCGTCCGTGTTTGTGATGTCTTTCAATCACTGGGGCCTAGGCCATCACTCATGTCACACGTTGCAGGCCACCCAACAGCTGTTAGGTGACCTAGAGATGAAAGGCTTTTCTCCTGTAACCAATCCCCTGGGCCATCCCGTCACCATCCCCTGAATTGCTCTATAAATCCTGATAACGACTGAACACATTGTAAACCAGTAGGGCAGACTCCCCAGCAGCCTCCAGAGATCTGCCACTGGGACAGGATATCTCAGCTGGTGCGGAGGAAATCCTATGATATGGTAGTTGCTTCTGTTTCCAAACTGCAGCAGAGGACACGCCTCTTGGGACAATGACAGCAAACGGCATGCTTTGTCGGGATTAGCATTTGCTGCTGGTGTAAGCTAGACAGATGGCAGTCTTGGCCAACACTCTCACTTACAATGAGAGTAAATATGAAAGCGGGGAAAGAAACTGAAATTAATTTAGCTGCTATCTGGGCATAGATAGCCATTACAGTAATTTTGCATGCAAGTTTCAGATGTTAGATTAATAGAAAATTTTGAAGTGTGTGAAACACACACACACACACACAGCTGCTTTGAGGATCGACATGACTGCAGTTTTATGGAGAGTTACTTTGGAGAAAAATCCATTGATCCCAGTAGTGTTAACTTCCGACTACTTAGGTTTCCGCTTGTAAAACACTTTGGAGCCTTAACAAAAGGCCAGCTGAAATGCAAGCTGTAGCTTTTAATTAGCAATTCAAACAACCTTGCAAAAAAGTGCTACCATTTGAAAAGCAAGCATAAAGTAAGAACTGTATCAAAATTAAAGGCAAATAAACAAGCTTTTCGATTCTGTTTTTCTCTAATCTGACCTGCCACAAATTATAATAAAATTAGAATTCTTGTTACTGCCTTATTCTCCTACAAGAGAAAAAAAGTTTCAACAGTTACCTTGGTGTTGGAGCAGAAATTGCTTCTAGAAAAGAAGCCTTGGAACTATGATCTCCTGTCTTTTTCCATTGCATCACTGATCTCAGCAAAGCATAACATGCACACAATATTGAGAGCTCTCTCATGCCACACAAATATAGTGTTATGATCATGTCATGGAAACATCCTTTTGAAATGGACTTTGTAGTTTTGTGATGTACTATTGCTCTCTGGCTGAGAACCGTAGACCTCAGGATCCTGTAGGATGGAGCAATGACAATTAAAGGGGAAACATAGCGCTATGATAGTGTAGTGCGAAAAAGCACTCAGTGTAAAGTGTGTCCATAAGGAGGCTAGTTTCTTAATTCTATCACTTACGCTCTAAGATATTTTTAGCTCTTTCAGCCCCAGTCTCACAGTGGGTTAAACCCTTGTGCCGGCAGGACTGATGACTTGAAGGTTGGGTTGCTGACCTGAAGGTTGCCGGTTCGAATCCAACCTGAGGAGAGCGCAGTTGAGCTCCCTGGATCCACTTCAGCTCCATGTGGGAACATGAGACCAGCCTCCCACAAGGATGATAAAACCATCAAAACATCTGGGCGTCCCCTGGGCAATGTCCTTGCAGACAGCCAATTCTGTCACGCCAGAAACTACTTGCAGTTTCTCAAGTCGCTCCTGACATGAAAAGAAAAAAAAGCTCTTTAAAAAAATATTAACATTACTGCATTTTCAATAAATACAACTCAAAAATCTCACCAGAACTGTTTACTGTGTAAACTTTGACCCCCAAGTTCCTGATATGTGTCCTTAAATTATAACACTCATTACATTAAGCTGATATTCATGGATAACTGACAGGTGTGAAGGGTACTTTTCTTATCCATGGACCCTTGACAGCAGGACCGGCCCGAGGAAATTTCCAGGGGTACGCAAAAAAATTTGCATGCCCCCCCCCGCTGCACAGGCAGCATGGGAGGTGGGGCCAGGGCTCGTGGGGCAGGAGGCGGGGACAGCTCTGACCCCGCCTCCCCCCCACACGCCCTGTCCCAGCCAGGCTACAGCGGGAGTCCAGTCCTTCCAGGCTGCGGCGAAGGCCCAGCCATAGCCTGGAAGGACTGGACTCCTGCCACAGCCTGGCTGGGACAGGGCGCGCGGGGCAGGCGGCCGCCCTATCCCAGCCAGGCTACTGCGGGAGGCAGGTCCAGACATGGCCCCACCTCCCGCATCTCACGGCCACACTTCCTGAGGCACGGGAGGCGGGGCCAGGGCACCAGAGGCGGGGCCAGGTGTGGCTCCGCCTCCCAGGGGCTCGATTGTGCCCCTGGGAACATGGCGCCCCAATGTGGGGGCATGGCTAGCATCCCGTGTTGGGCCGGGCCCGTTTGACAGATAATGCTGCCCCAAAATTGGCTGTCAAATGGCCAAAACTGACCAAAGGTTTCTTCTTTTGTTTGGTATTTGAGGGATCTTTCTGACTAGCTACTCTAGAAGGCCTCTAGTAGTGGAAATTGGACTAATGGTCTCTTTATTTGGGAACTCACAGCACTTATTTTATATGACATGCAACTATAATCAAAAC
Source organism: Anolis carolinensis (assembly GCF_035594765.1). Taxonomy (NCBI): domain Eukaryota; kingdom Metazoa; phylum Chordata; class Lepidosauria; order Squamata; family Anolidae; genus Anolis; species Anolis carolinensis. The sequence continues at coordinate 83,090,894 of NC_085846.1, forward strand.
CTAGCCAGGGTGGGGGGGATGTGAGAATTTGCCAATAAAAAATAGCTAACAAGTTATGGGCTATGTTGCTACCAGAAAAGGCAACTTATAAATTAAGGATAGCAAAAGAAGAAATATGCAAAGACTTAATTGGTATTACATGGAAACCATTTGTTACTTATGTGTGTCAAAGCAATAGTGAATTTATTTATTTATTTATTAATAATCCAGTATTTATGCCCCGCCCTTCTCACCTGGGGGGACTCAGGGCGGCTTACAACAGTTGGCAACATTTAATGGCAAGAACATAATAATAAAATAAAAACAGTACATATCATCAATTAAAACTATAAAAATTCTTTGCCATGTGAGTATGAAGAACATTGAGGATCTGGATACAATCAAATAATCAAAAAGAAACAAAATTCTCATCCATCCCTATTCACTTTAATTCAGTGAACACTTAACTGACAAGAATTGAAAGATATGGCACTAATAACATATAGAACACAATGTACCTGTGGTTATACTACACACAACTACTCTCAAATTAACAATAGAAGGTTTGAAAATGTCTTAGCTGAGAGGTGGGGGAAAAAGAAAAAATAGTTTAATCTTTGACTAGGGAACAAAGTAATGAGGAATAATAGAAATAGGTACCGTAAAACATATTACATGCAGCTTCCTCTGGAATTGATTTCTTTTTTCTTGTGTATGCAGCTTTTTCTACGGATTTTTTAAGCCATTCAAAAGCTATGTGACAGCTCCACCATTTGACGTTTTGGAAAACTGTGGCTCTTTTATTTTCTAATACAACAATATTAGTAATTTTGAAATTGAGCAACAGTAAAGTGTCACAAATGGTATAATAATAATGGTCAGATTTCTACATAGACATAACATGAGTGGACTTCTGTATGCAGAAATTAGAATTGACCAGTTTCAAAATGTCCATATTTAGTAGAGGGCTGTTGTTAGGTTACTTGGTAGAAAAGCTGACAAGGGACCATTAAGCAATAGGACTGATGCACAATGGAATCAATGCTCTTCAGACACCAATGTACTTCGAGGATTCTTGCCAATATCCTGTTATGAACCTCCACAATTCACTTACAGAGATTAACAACTTATCTAAGTGCATACAAAGTTAAATTAAATTGTCCTTTTCTACCCATAGATTTTGCGTCAAGCGTTTAAATCAACTAAGGCTGAAAAACCTCCCATCCCCCCAAAATGTTCCAAAATTTTGCCCTTTTTAAAATAAGAGATGCCATTTTACTCCACCATTGTATATAAAGGGACTTGAGGATCCATTGACTTAGGTATCCAGAGGGAGTCCATGATTTCTGTTGACTTATTTGACCCCACAGATTTGATAGGGTTTTCTCAAGCAAGGAGGACTTAGGGCCCTTGCACACAGGCCCAAAACCCATGATGGTTATGGATTAACCTGAGGCATCCAAATGACACCTCAGGTTAATCCAGATTAATCTGGAGAAACTGGGATTTCCCAGTTTACTCCTGATTTAAAAAAACAGGTAATGGGCCTGTGGGGATTGGCTCTTGTGGTCACCTTCCATGATCCCGGGGGTCAATCCCCATTTCCATCCCAGTTTTTCGGGGTTGTACCAAATTTTTTTTTTAAAAAATCACATCATTGCATCCTAAATTTAGGAATCAGTGAATGCGAGGAAACAGGTTTTGTTTACTTCGATAACTGAAAAAATAATGCAAAATAAGAAGGCTAGCAGATTGTAGGCAGCACACACTATTTCCCAGGGTTCCACACAGCAATATGTGTACCTATGTCTCAGATAGTTGGTATATTTATATATATATAGATCTAATTCTCATTCTTATTATTTTGAAATTCATTCATTTTAGGAGTTGTTGATTATGATTAGCTGTTCTTTACAAATAGAATTTTATAATTTGGTTTATTTTTCTTGCTCTAATCTCTCGGACAGATAGCTACAGGGCATATCAGATTAAATGTAAAGAAAATAAATATCTGTAGAATGAATGGAAGAGAGTGAGTGAAAACAATTTGTCTGTTATCTGCCCTTTAGCCAGGATCACACAAAGCACATTAGAAACTTAGAAAGAAGAAGTGAAATTTAAAGGACATCAGTGGGGAAAATATATCGCCTGTTTTTAAATGTCAGTACTGAATTGAAATGCATGCACTTCAGCAATGACCAAGTGAAACATTTAATTAAATAATTATCTAAACCGACATTCCATTTCATGAGGCAGTAATTTAATTCCTGAGTGCATAACTTATGAGTCTGAAGACTGAGTCGTTTATCACAGTGAAGGGATCTGATTTCTGTTTGGCAAAACCAGAGAACCAATGATATTCCTATGACAAGAAAAGATACACTTTTTAACATTAGCCTCACTTTGTATTAAGGATCTCTGCATACAGGGTGTTTTGCGGCGACAACGGCAGGGTTTTTTTTTGCTACTGAGCCCGACAGTTCCCATCACACCCCAGAGAAGTACTTCCAGGGCGATTCCGTGGCAAAACTGGTGCAAAACCACTTCTGCCACCAAAAAATTGCTGGTGGCACATGACAAGAGGATTCCCGTTTTTCCACTGTGAAACATGGGTTGAGCCGGTTTAAAGAGGCCTCCCCCCGTAATGAGGTAGGGGGAAGCCAAGATGGTACGGGATCCCCACACCCCCGGGTGAGCGCAGTCACGATTTGCTGCTATACTTGGCATTTTCGGTGGCACGGTGTGAAGAAGTCCTTAGTGTACCTTTAAACTATATATGTATTTTAAACTTTAATCATAGCAAATTATTTCTAACAATGCAAACAAATACTGCCTGGTTTAAGGAATGATGTAATGAGTTAACTGACCATGAATCAAATGATCACTATTAGTAGATTACTTTATAAGATGATCTACTATGGAACAAGGTGATTATTCTGCTAGTCAGTGAGAAACAGAGATGTAATCAAGGAAATCATAACATTCATCAAGTAAGCCCGTGGAACAATGGCTTCAAACTACAGGAAAGGAGATTCCACCTGAACATTAGGATGAACTTCCTAACTGTGAGAGCTGTTTAGCAGTGGAACTCTCTGCCTCGGAGTGTGGTGAAGGCTCCTTCTTTGGAGGCTTTTAAGCAGAGGCTGAATGGCTATCTGTTGGGGTTCTCTGAATGTGATTTTCCTGCTTCTTGGCAGGGGGTTGGACTGGATGGCCCATGAGGTCTATTCCAACTCTGTGATTCTATGATTCTATGGTGGTGCCCTGCTGCTGCTCCTGGAGAAGTTACAGGGTGGGACCAGCAGGGGGTTACCTTTTTGGGAATTTTTTAAAGGCGATGATATTTCTAGAAAGAAAAAAAATCCTAAAAATCGGAATGACCCGGAAAATTCCCAACAAGCGATTAATATTAATAATTCCAGAAAACAGAAAAGCCTCATTCTCAGAAAACTACTATCTACCTACCTACCTAAATTTACACAAACATAGCTAGTTTTCCCACATTTTGAAAATGTTTTTTTCCCCCCCAGGGGATCATACAGTAGTGTTTTTCTAATAAGGAGACATGCTGCTTGCTTGCTTGCTTGCTTGTGGATGGTGGTCTGCTGACCTCTTCCAGTATGTTGAGAAAACAAGAAATGCAAATTGCAAAAGCTTTGGAAGAAGTTGCTGTTTCATAATAAGTAAAGAAAGTGTAATAGTGGGTGGACTCTCTGATGTGAAAGTGCATCTTTGACATTTGGCAAGAAGGAATGATGTCCTGCTCCTGGAGAAGTTACAGAGTGGGGCCAGTGGGAGATACCTTTTTGGGAATTTTTTTAATGGAGATGTTATTTTTAGAAAGAAAGAAAATCCTAAAAATTGGAATGACCCAAATGTTATGAAACTTGGTGGGCCAGCAGTGGTAGATGTGTTTCCCAAGTGTGGCCATTTTCATCCCGATTGCCCTAAAAATGACAAGAAGGGGCGCTCGTGAAGCCCTCCCATTGAAGCCAATGGGCTGGATCTAGCCGCATTTTCCAGCTGTGGACCGAAAACAGCTATTCAGCCAGCTGGCCATTTTCAGGAGGTGCACAAAAATGGATACACGGGTCCCCTGAAATCTGGATAGTAGATCCGGCTCTAGGTTCAGCTGAAATGACCAAGCCGGTATGTTGGCTACAAGATTTGACCAGGAGAGCTCTATCCAGCAAGCCCTTCAGTGTCCTTGGCCAAACAATTGAAAGTACTTTAATTTAAGACAAGTACATACCTCTGTCCAATGCACTCAGGAATGTTATGCACTCAGGAATGTTGCACAGATCTGGCTGTCTCCTAAAAGCATGTCTTCTGATCCTGTTGGTTTGAGATTTATGAGAAAAATGATCTTATCCGCTCTAGATGCCAGGAAGCCCAGTCTAGTACACGTTCTAAGGGGGTAGTTAGCAATTGAATAGGGTATTTTCAAACATTGTTTATTCCAAACTCCAAATCTTAATCTTCCATTGTAGAATATATCTGTACAGTACAGTGCAACCCCCATATCTGTGGGACCAAGAGGTGTTGTTTCTTTTTTTAAAAAAAATTTCCATGGAGTGTAAAGAAAAGGAAAGAAAAGAAAGCATACATATATTATTATTATTATTATTATTATTATTATTATTATTATTATTATTATTATGTTTAGAATGTTAATTTACTTTTTGTTTGCATTTTCTGTTGTTATTGTATGTTGTTTGCTGTTTTATCTGGGCTTGGCCCCATGTAAGCCACCCCGAGTCTCTTCAGGGAGAGAAAGGCGGGGTATAAAAATATATTATTATTATTATTATTATTATTATTATTATTATTATTATTATTAAAAGGTAAAGGTTTCCCCTGATGTTAAGTCCAGTTGTGAAGGCACGCTGGGGGAAAATGGCTATCTCCAGGTCTGGCTACCCAAGCGGCTTCGGTTTACCTTATAATTATACCTCAAACCCCAAAGTAAATACTCTAGAAGCTGATTAAAGATAACCAAAAATATATTTATTGAAAACAGGAAACAGTCCTTTTAATGCATTAGAAATAATATGAGGTAAAAATCACTGAAATTATACAGAAATAAAACTATATTGATTGAGAATGAAAGCTATAGAGACTATAAAGGATAAACACACAAGCTATGAGGAAACTATAAGGTAAGGACTATAGGGTATGTACAAGGCTATGATAAGCACTATCTATAATGACTTTAGTGGTAAACACCAGCTATAGTGAACTATCTATAATAACTCTGAGGTAAACTATAAGGTGATAAGCTATAAGGTAAGTACATAAGGTAAGTACATGAGGTAAATATGAGACTATGAGGTGAACTATAAGTTCTAACTATGAAGAAACTATAAGCTCTATCTATAATGGTTATGAGGTAAACTACGAGGTGGTAAGTACACAAAGCTATGGTGGTAAGTACAAGGTGAACTATAAGCTTTGCTATCTTTGAAGTAAATACATAAGCTGTAAGGTAAGTACTTGGCTATGATGAGCTCTATCTGTAATGGTAAGTATGAGGCTATGAGGTAAATACCTAAAGCTATGATGTGACTATAAGGTAAGTACGTGATTTATGTTGCCTGTTTGAATTTGCCAGGTCAAAGAACCCAGACCAAATTCTATGACCTATCTCTAAGAGGTTTTTCTCTGGAATGGCCAAAGGAGGGGAAAAAGCCTTAGAGGCAAGCTCACAGGCTGAACCATCTCATCCAAACCTAAAGGGGAGTCCCAAGCTCCACCCCCAAAATGAGAGCCAATGGAACATTCCTCCCAAGAACAGCAACCAGGAAATAAGCAAGGGAGGGAAAGCCAAGTAGGACAGCACACCAGTCATGTCTGACTCTGGGGGTTGGTGCTCATCTCAATTTCTAAGCCAAAGAGCCGGCGTGGTCCATAGACACCTCCAAGGTCATGTGGCCGGCATGATTGCATGGAGCGCCGTTACTGGGACTCATTATTATTATTATTATTATTATTATTATTATTATTATTATTATTATTATTATTAAAAGTAAAAAGAGAAGAAAAAGGGTGGGAGGGGTAGGGATAGAGGAGAAGGAAGGGAGGGAGCAGGAAGATGGTGGAGAGCAGGGTCAGGGGTTGTAGGGAGTGGCTAGGGGAGGGGGTAAGGGATTGGGGAGGGGGCCTTGAAGGCTTCCAGTCTTCTGTATCTTGGGCTATAAAAATCCTTTATTACCTGGCTCCCTATTCTTGATCTGATTGTTCCTCAATTTTTGGAGCACAAAAGTTCTATGTTTACCCTTTTGTAGGGTCAAATTAATATCTTCATTTTTTTCTTGTTTCATATACCTTAACACAGGTGTCCAATCAGTTTCTTGTCTTGCTTTGTTTTGACGGTGTGTTAGGTTTCATTTATCTATATTTAACAAAATATGTCCTTTTGGGGGCATTTTGTAGGTTCTCCACAGCTTCTCAATGGTATTATTGGGACGGAAGGCCTTCATTTCAATAACATTCTCTATTTTCTGTGATTTCACATATCCATGCAAAGTCTAGGAATATATCACCCACAGATATAGAGGTTATACTGTATGTAATGAATATTATTTGGGAGAAGCTATATAAGAATTTGTGCACATTCCCTCTCACATACACACACAGTTATAAAAGCCAAGATAATTTTCTAGAAAATTATTGTTGCTGCAGCGAGGGAAGGAGAGAGAGGTTTATGTTCCATGAAAAGTATCCCTCTTCAATAGTTTCTGATTATTGGTGCTAAATTGAGCTCAGCAAATGGGCACTGCTATTTCAATGACCTAGGATTTTACAAGCGTTCTGCGGATAAGTTTTAAGATGTAATATGCACATAAAATGCAACACAGAACATAAAAATGCGAGGGAAATGCCTACTAGTCGTAGGGCCTTTCTTCTTTCTAAGCCTGAAGTAACACAAGACGTAATACAGTCCAGTGGCTATTCCTTGGCTAGAGTCCCCATGCTTTTTCGTTTCTCATTCTATACAGCTTTTCATATAAGGAGTTGCCTTATATAAACCATGGTCTCATGTAGGTGAGTACTGTTCACACTGGGTGGCAACAGCTCTCCAAGGTTTCAGACAAGACAAGAAACCTTCCCACTTTCAAATAGAGATTCTGATGATTGAGCTGGAACCTTCTACACAGTTATGGACTTCTCCTCTTTTTATTTGAGTTGCACTGCGCTCTTCCCCAAAAACTGTTGATTTGGAAGGTATTTTTTGGATAGATTATCTTTGGCTTCATTCTAGGACTATTGTCAGCCAGATCCAAAGTGTCTGGCTACCCAAAGAGATAGTGGACCATATTTCTCATAGTCAGTAGATGATCTGGAAGATACCAAGTTGGGAAAGGCTACTTCTGTACCACCAGGCAGCTCATCAGAGGAAACTGCTAGCCTGTCATCCACTGCACTTGGTCACTGTTAGGGCTGGGCCTTGGGAAAATATCTGGAATTAGTGAAGAACAGGAAGTGAGAAGTTGGGTTCAAAAGCAACCACAGAAAGAAGGCAACCAGGAGAACAAGCTAGAGCAAACAACATAGGAGCAGCACTGAAGGAGAAGAGAAGCAACATTGAAAGTGAGGCCAGAGCTCAAGTAGATGGTTGAGTAACTCTTCTCCTGGGACAGTTCAGCAACTCTTCTCCTGGATAGAAAGTCTACTTATACTACTTCCTACGCCATCAACTCCGCTGGACTGGCCACGTTGTCCGAATGCCCGATCACCATCTCCCAAAGCAGTTACTCTACTCCGAACTCAAGAATGGAAAACGGAATGTTGGTGGGCAGGAAAAGAGATTTAAAGATGGGCTTAAAGCCAACCTTAAAAACTGTGGCATAGACACTGAGAACTGGGAAGCCCTGGCCCTTGAGCACTCTAACTGGAGGTCAGCTGTGAACAGCAGTGCTGCGGAGTTCGAAGAGGCACGAATGGAGGGCTTAAGGGAGAAACGTGCCAAGAGGAAGGAGCGTCAAGCCAACCCTGACCAGGACTGCCTTCCACCTGGAAACCAATGTCCTCACTGCGGGAGAACATGCGGGTCAAGAATAAGTCTCTTCAACCACCTACGGACACACCCCCAAGACACCAGAAACAGAAGACCATCATCCTCAACCTACAAGGGATCGCCTAAGTAAGTATAATACTTCCTCCTCAAGAAAGCCAACGGGCAGTCAGCTTGAGCAAACTCAGTCAAGGCTGAAAAGTTATTCTCTGAGAGATTGTAATCATGTGCTTTACTATGTAAAGCAGTGGCTAGCAGTTCCTGCTGCTTCATTAAGAGTTGAAGTTCTGCCATTCCCACTATAGCATAGTGGTTAGCAGTGTTTGACAAGCATAGTAATGCAACTGCCAGGAGTGGGTATTGCACTTATAGAAGCAATAGAGAATAAACTGTCTTAAAACATTGGTCTGTGCCATCAGCCTAACCAAATCATTTTTCATATGAAGAAAATGTATGGAATCTGATTGTTTAGCTGCTGTCTTTCTTAACTTTCTCAAGAGTGCTTAGTCTTGACAACTGCCCATCTACTCATCCAACTTAGCCGTATCTCTGTTTCTAGATTGTCACATTCAACACTCTGAACCATGGAATTATGGAATTTTAATGGAAGCTGGGGACAAACCGGTTGGATGAGAAGTAGATTCCTTGAATGTTAGCCCTTTTTCTTGGAAAGATGTTCACTTGATGCTGAATCTCCTTTAGTAGAATTCTCACATTCAATTCCTTGGGTTGCTTTGAAATTAGCTTTAGTAAAGGACAGCAAACAGGCAGTATGCAAACTTCATAGCATTTTTAAAGGCTACATTCAATCATATACACATACATACTGTAAGTAAAGGTAAAGGTTTCCCCTGATGTTAAGTCTAGTCATGTCTGACTCTGAGGGTTGGTGCTCATCCCCATTTCTAAGCCGAAGAGCCGGCATTGTCCATAGACATCTCCAAGGTCATGTGGCCGGCATGACTGCATGGAGCACCGTTACCTTCCCGCCGGAGCGGTACCTATTGATCTACTCACATTTGCATGTTTTCAAACTGCTAGGTTGGCAGGAGCTGGGGCTAACAGGGGGCACTCATTCCGCTCCCGGGATTTGAACCTGGGACCTTTTGGCTCGCAAGTTCAGCAACTCAGTGCTTTAACACACTTCGCCACCGGGGCTCCCATACATACTGTATATGCTCTAATTAACTACATGAAATTTTAAAAAAATAGGAGCAGCTCAACACAGCTTGCACTCATAATCTTAAAGGAAGATGAAGAAAGCTGGAGTTTTATAAGGGCTTGTAAACACACTCGGAAGCTTTTTGGTCATGGTGTGGTTGCTTCACTACATCTCCACAATGGGTGTCTGAGCAAATGAGTAAAATTCTAAAAACAGCATCTTTAAGGTAGAGGCATGCAGGAAAACTGACTGCCTAAAGCTACTTGTTAGTGAAGTATTTTCCAACAAAACAAATGCATACAATATGGTGGCTCCATTGTAATGACATATAAGCGATATTAATAGTTTATACATTCAGTGGTTCCTTAACTTTGGTCCTCCAGGTATTTTGATCTTCAACCCTCAGAATTCCTCACAGTTGCCCAAGCTGGTTGGAGCTTGTGGTAGTTGAAGTGCCTGAAACCTGGCGGTCCATTGGTTTATATAATACCGATCTATACTCAGCCCCCCCCCCACCCCCAAAAATGTCAAAATACACAATGCCATGCAAACATTGCCATAAATATAGCTAATGACCACATGGACCAGAACTCTATCTTCCAATACCCAACAACTCTCCAACAGAATATGCATTTGCTTATTACAACAAATAATGTTTTATCTGAAAGTTTTGTAGCAAACTGGGGATGAAAGTGCCATAAGTGAGGGACACATGTGATTGGTAACAAAAATGTTTAGGGAATGCCTCTCACTCCCCTCATTTCAGCACAGCACTCATTTGAAGTGCCAAAATGACAACTGAGGAACCTGAAATAGGATTGGTAGCTTGCCAGAAACAACGTGAAGCAGATTTTTGGGAACTAATTTCCAGCTGCACATAACCAATACACAAACCATACAGACCATAAGAAACTAAATGGCCTGTCTATTATGTGCTATTTCTCATTGTCAAACACATGTAAACATTCTATCACATTATTTTGATTTCAAGATCCATGACAGTCTGCAGAACTCAACATCCAAATCAATGATGACCATTTTTGGAACTCTCTCTCTGTGATTGATATACATACAATTAATGTTCTTCTCTGAAAAAAATAACCTTAGTTTGCAATATAGGCACTATGTTCATCATGTTACAAATAAACCATAATGTTTTGGGAGTCTTGTGAGTGTCAGTAATTGAAAAACCTATTCATTCCAGGGGCTGGTAAGAAAATCCCGAGAATGTCTACCGCAGCTCAGATTAATCATGACATGTCGTACAAAATGAAAACACATTCTGATCATAGGAAGATATACCTAGTAAACACCTGCAATGACTTGGCTGATTCTATATTGGGTTAGGCCAGGCCTTTGTCTATTATTTTCTATGTTTGCAAAGTGACAAGAACAAAATAATGAGTCAATAACCGATAACATTAATGCATCTGCAGCTCCTGTGATCTCCAAAATATATTCTAGTTTTTGACAATACAAATATTTATTAGAGATGACATGTGTCACCCTGACTGAGATCTAGGAATTACCAGCTCATATATTAATAATGTCATGAATGTGTAAAGTGGGGGCCAGATCATCTTTCCAGGTTTCTGCAGAATGTCTAAAAATGCTTGCATCAGAACCATTTATAGCTCATAACATGTTCAGGGGCCATGAATAAAAATCACTTTTCCCACTTAAGTCCAAGGCTAACTCTACACTGTAGACTGTAGTTTAACATGACTTTAATTGCCATGGACCAATGCTATGGAATCCTGGGAATTCATAGCCAAAGACAACTGGCATTCTTGATTTGTTTTATAACCTGAAACTCAAAAAATCATAAGCAAACCCAATCTTAATATGTATCTGCATGCCTCACTTCCCTCCGAATCATAAAGGATGTCCAAGGTGGCTGGGTTAGAGAGCAGGACTCTCCACTTGGTATGCATGCACACATATCACTGTTTATTCATTTATTTCAAGGTGGTAAACAATAAAACCACAAATATAACTCCATGTCCAGATAAAAACAGAAAGAATAGAATGTTTATTTCAAAGCAACAATCAAGTTAAAGATGATGCAGGACTATGAACAGGTTTCTCTGACCGACTAGGGTTGTGTATGCACACAGCCTCACAACAGCAGATTTAAAAGCTTTTAAGAATAAAAAGGTATTTTCCTGATATCCAAGTGGCAATGATATAAACATCAGATGGAGCTTTCAGGAGAGTATACAGTTGACCCTCCACATCTGTGGCTTCACTTATGCAGATTTAATTACTCTCAGATTTGATTATTATGTTCTCTTTAGGAATCCCCCAGAGTGATTCTATGGGCAACTTCCTGCTGGAGGATCTAATGATTCCCAGAGATGATTCTCAGTCAAAGGGGGGAAAAACCTCATTCGCTTATTAAAAGCTTTTGCGGAGGCCCTGCTCCCCTAACTACTAAGAAAGTGGAGGATCTACTGTACAGTAGAGATAGGTCATTATAAAGAAGGTCTGTTTCTGAAATATCCACTGTACATCAGCATGGTTTCTGATAATGATCTCAGGCTTTAAGTAGGAATGCATAGGAACAGGTGTTCCTTTAGAAACTGTAGTGAAGATATGTCTGTGCACTTCAGCAGAACTATGAATTGGACACTGAAACAAATGATTAGATCCATGGCACTTCATCTTGGCCTCTTGACCTTCCCAATTTTTAGAATCAGTTCAGATATGGTGTGATTGTGGTGCAGATTCAACTGAGATGTTTCTTTGTGAGTTCATTCCTTACACTCCAGTGAACACCTTTTGTGGAAGGAAAAAGATGATAAGATAGTAAAGGTAAAGGTAAAGGTAAAGGTTTCCCCTGATGTAAAGTCCAGTCATGTCTGACTCTGAGAGTTGGTGCTCATCTCCATTTCTAAGCCGAAGAGCCGGTGTTGTCCATAGACACCTCCAAGGTCATATGGCCTGCATGACTGCATGGAGCGCCCTTACCTTCCCGCCGGAGCGGTACCAATTGATCTACTCACATTGGCATGTTTTCGAACTGCTAGGTTGGCAGGAGCTGGAGCTAACAGCGGGCGCTCAAACTGCTCCTGGGATTTGAACTTGCAACCTTTTGGTCTGCAAGTTCAGCAGCTCAGCGCTTTAACACACTTTGCCACCGGTAGACAGATCTCCTTTTCTCCTCTGTCTGTCTCCCTCTTCCCTATCTCTCTCAATAGCCAAGGGAAAAAATATGCAGCATATCTTCCATTTTTGTCGCTTGCAAGTATCTCTAGGTCTATATCTCTTTGGGCTGAAATTAGGCTTTGAGCATGCTATAACAGAGTTTTATTTTGATTATCTCACCTCTAAATGAACCCCTTCCAGAAACCACCAGTGATTAATTCTCTGGGAACTACAGATGCTATTACATTAACTCTTGACAAACATTTAACAAAATATGGTTACAGAAAGTACTGCAAGATTTAATGTATGAAAGAAATTAGCTAGCCTAAAAGCCACCAGAATCATTGAGCCGCCACATGATTTAGTAGAGTTTTAGATTACCACTGCAGCTGTATGTTCCACCCTAGAGATGGAAGCTGCCCTACACAACAAATTTAGAAATTATGAAGCTGTCGAAAGCATACGCATTTCTATTTCTCATGAAGGTTCATGTTCCTAAATAGGTTGCTGATTCAAGATCCAGCTGGGATTCCTTTCCCTTTAAACCTCTGAAATAAAGGTGGAAAATGGCAGTCCCAGCTCCAATGACCATAGTAATACCAGTTGAGTTATTATGTTGTCTGGTCACTCAGGCCCTCTGCTGTGTTTGAAACATTGGTTTAGACTTTCAGCAAGCAAGAGAGGAAGCGAACAGCTTGATGGCTGAAGAGGATAAAGTTCTAATATATACATGAAATGAATTCCTGTAAATAGAGGTGGTGAAAGTGATTTGCTAGGCCACAATATTTATAACATCCCAGCACTCAGAAGTAATGTTAAATAGAGTTGGCATATTTCTGAGCCTGGCCCAGAGTCCCCAGTTTTCACACAGCATCTCCAAGGTGCAAATTGTCCAGTTTTAGGGGTGTCAGATTCAGGCAAGAGGAAAGGAGGTAAGGTAAAGGTAAAGGTTTCCCCTGACGTTAAGTCCAGTTGTGTCCAACTCTGGGGGTTGGTGCTCATCTCCATTTCTAAGCCGAAGAGCCAGCGTTGTCCGTAGAACACCTCCAAGGTCATGTGGCCGGCATGGCTGCATGGAACGCCGTTACCTTCCCGCCGGAGCAGTACCTATTGATCTACTCACATTTGCATGTTTTCGAACTGCTAGGTTGGCAGAAGCTGGAGCTTAACAGGGGGCACTCATTTCACTCCCTGGATTTGAACTTGGGTCCTTTCGGTCTGCAAGTTCAGCAGCTCAGTGCTTTAACACACTGAGCCACCAGGGGAAAACCTGACCCATATTTCCTTATGGAAAGTCAGGGAGCTGCCTGGCAGCTGCTGGTGGCAATTTTTAGGTGGAAGCAGGGTGTTTGCTCCAGTTCAGCCACAGAGCTGCCCCGGAAGCAGTTCTCCAGGGTGTGATGGAAGCCATCGTCCTCCATGGCTGTACTAAAAAAGCCCTGTCACCACCACCAAAAAAATGTAAGTTTGAAGAGGTCCTAGGAATCTCTGGATCCTTCAATGCAATTGTGGGTATGCTGGGATCAGAAGAAAGTGAGTTTCATGACAATCGATCATATTCACAGCTTTATATAACCATGGTCTTACTATATTTACATTACAGGAGTCATTTATAAATGCACACATATTTATATAATTTAGCACATAAAGCATTAGGCAAATGTGTCTCTTCAAGTAACCCAATCTTGGAAGCAAAACAGGTTCAGCCCTGGTAAGTATACAGATGAAAGACCAGCAAAAACTACCTATTTCAAAGGTAGGAAATGTGTAATAATCATCATCATCATCATCATCACCATCATATTTATTTCTACTCTGCCACCATCTCCCAAAAGGGAGCCAGGGCGGCTTACAGAGCACTCGTAATGTAACAATACACATGGTGCAATAAAATACAAATACAGTAGAGTCTCACTTATCCAAGCTAAACGGGCCGGCAGAAGCTTGGATAAGCAAATATCTTGGATAATAAGGAGGGATTAAAGAAAAACCTATTAAACATCAAATTAGGTTATGATTTTACAAATTAAGCACCAAAACATCATGTTATACAACAAATTTGGTAGAAAAAGTAGTTCAATAAGCAGTAATATTATGTTGTAATTACTGTATTTACGAATTTAGCACCAAAATATCATGATATATTTAAAACATTGATGACAAAAATGGCTTGGATTATCCAGAGGCTTGAGTAAGCGAGGCTTGGATAAGTGAGACTCTACTGTACATCAATATCAAAGGTAAGAACATAATTTACATCATCAATACAGTGTTCCCTCACTACTTCGCAGTTCACTTTTCGCGGATTTGCTGTTTCACGGTTTTTCAATAAACTCTAAAAGACTATTATAAATCTTAAAAATTTACAATTTACAGCCTAAGGAAGGAAGGAGAAGCCAAAGGGAGAGAAAAGGAGCCCAAGTGTCAACGGGAGGAGAAGGAGGCGATTTATCAATACACAATTGGTTAATAAAATAGCGTATAACTACTAAAATAATGTATAAATATTAAAATTAATATAGCATCCCTACTTTGCGGATTTTCACATATTGCGGGTGGTCCTGGAACCTAACCCTAGCGATAAGTGAGGGAACACTGTATGTAAAACAATAACATAATAAAATCAATCAGCCCTAAAATAAACATCGATAAAAATGCCACAATAATTATAACACCTTATAACACCTCATAAAAGTGACAAGGCCACCACAAACTAATAGGTGACTTGAAGGCATATACACACACAACAACCATGTGGCATTTGAGAACACAATATTTCTTAACTTTTGAATCCTTTTTTCCACCGAAGCAAATGACCATCCTGGTAATGACCCAAAAAGAATGCCGATGCCAATTCAGTGAGAATGAATGGACAAACCGGTTGCTAGTTAAAATCAAATCGTTGCTTGACAAGAATGAAGCAGAGAGAGACTGGAAAGAATGGAGAGTCAGTGGAATGTATTGCTCTATGTAGAGTCACATAGTGCTATCACATTTCACAGCTTTCTGTCATGGTTACAGGCTTAATAATGCTCCCTGTTGCCAGGTGATGCTTTCATTTGATTTTTATGTAGTTATGTCCTATTATACTACTGCTCTTGGCATCTCTTGCTGAAAATTAAGGTGGGAGGTTTTACAGCAAATATAGAATGAAGATTACACCATTGTGACAGGAAGGCGATCCACAGAGTTTAGACTTAATGAAAATTTGGTTTTGTGATTCTGAAAATAATAAAAACTGCATTGCCTCTCCCAGGATGGGATTCACAGATACAATCTGAACTGAAACTAACATTGAGCTTCCAATGGGGCCCACAGTCTCTTTCCAAGACTTTTCCTCAGAGTAGAACCTCCCATCAACCCTTTACTTATTGCTTGGTTTAATAAATGTCTGAGTGTCTTTCTAAGCAATTTCATATAATCAAAACAAGTTTCTTAAGCCTGTCTGAAACACATTCAAGAGTATTCCCACTAAAACAGGCCATTTTTTTAAAGGTTCAATAATCAACAAAGGAGGCATCAGACCTTGGAAAACTTAATTTTACAAAAGCCACAACTTCTACTATACCCCAGCAAACACAGCTATTGGGAGTTTTGGGAGTTATAGTCTATAAAAACTTATCTTCACACACTGTTGGTAGCATGCATAATAAAAAAATGAATGCAAAAATTAATACTATTCAAATATCCCTTGAAAGACAACGGCCAACACTGAAAAGGCCCTATTTCTACTGACCAACAAACTTGCAGGTCTCACTGGTAAACCAATAAGTATATTCTGTAATAATGATCTTAACAAATGGGCATGCAGATTTTTTCCCTAAATTTTTAAAGGTTTAAATCAGCACTTTGAATTCAGTTCAGTGCCGTTGGTACAGAACTGATACAAAATGACCCAATAGTACAGTCCCAAACAAAGACTTTGGAGGCCATATTTTGTGCTAACCAATATTTCTGATTCATCAGCAAAGAAAGCCCCACATAAAACACATCACAGTAGCCAAATCTAGAAAAAAACTAAATGTAAATATTTGGTCTTCTTATGGGACATCCTGCTTTGGTTCTTCTGCATAGGATGCTGCAGAAATGAGCCATGAAGGGACTGCCATGCAGTGTTTCCCAACACAATACAGTTTAAAGTCCATGTCAAATCTGCACAGAATAAATATATGTACAATGAACCAGGCACAGATTATTTTGCTCGTTGGGTGCAAAACCACTGTATTTTAAACTCCACAGTATGCCTGGTTTTTGTTTTGTGTATTTGATGCATATTTTATGGAGATATTTTTTATTTTATGGAGATATGTTTTAATATGTGTATTTTACAGAGTGTTTTAAAATGATTATTTTTTTATGTTTAAGTAATGTTGTAACCAACCTTGAGCCTCGAGGAGAGGCAAGCAAGAAATAAAACTATCATCATCATCATCATCATCATCATCATTATGCATGTTGGGGATTATGGGATTCAGGTTCAAGATGATGAGATTCAGGTTCAAGATTACTCTGATGGGAATTATGGGATTCAGGTTTGGAGTGTTCCTGCTGTGGCAGATGAGGTCCAGGGAGGCTTTCCCATGGCAGGGAATGGTGTTGATGATTCTGAAGATGATACTGAAGCTAGCCAGGTGCAAAGGGAGGACAGCTCCCAGTCTGATAGCAGGCAGGCAGACGCTAAAGCTAACGAGCTGTCTGGCCTTGACGAAACAGAATCTTTGGATCGAGCTGGCCGTTTGGAATTCAGGATTCACAGGAGTGCTGGAATAGCAAACAAGAGGGAGGCCAGAGGCCAAAGAAATGCGTTCATGCAATGCAAAGGGTATTAAAAGAGTGTGCTGAGAGAGAAATCTTTGTCAAAGCAACTTCTTGTTTGAGTCAAGAAGCCAGCTCTTGCTTTCTCGGATTACCTTGCAGCCTAGGTGTATTCATGTCTCTTGGGACTTTGTCATGCATTGATGGAACCTTGTTTTGTGCCTAACGTTTTATTGGATTATTCTTTATAGCTTTGTTTTGCAACAGTCTTTTGGAACTTTACTTTTGCTTTTTAAGAACTATTAATTTCCTATTTCCTAATAAACTACAAAAGACTTCAACCTGTGTACAGCCTGGTGCATTTAGCAAGGTGAAGCTAACCTGAGGTGCGACAATGCACACACATTTCTTCAGATTCACATGTATTCATAGCTTTTTCTGCCCTATTCCTTCAGAATACTACCTTTTTATACATTTGAGGGCCCCTCTTTTGTCAACTTTGTGGTCCTTCACGTCCACCTACAGCAGTGGTTCTCAGCCTGTGGGTCCCCAGATGTTTTGGCCTTCAACTCCCAGAAATCCTAACAGCTGGTAAACTGGCTGGGATTTCTGGGAGTTGTAGGCCAAAACACCCAGGTTGAGAATCACTGAGCTACAGCTTCCTTCCTTGAAGCTTCTGGAAGGAAGTTTCAGGTTTTTTCCTAGTCAAATTGAAAGCTATCTCTTTCCACTGAACTAAAAAAACTAAATCTTAAATTGCTGATTCTTCTGTTTTCTGATGTTTTTAGGATGCTGCAACACTTCAGCCAAACAGTATCAACATTGCCATCAAAAACACAATATAGTATATAGATCATTGTGACAATATTACAGGGAAGCCATGCAAGAAGCAAGGTTTGTGTGCAAATAGTCCTAGGAGCATAGAACAGTGAACCTGTTCTGTCTGAAATCCTGAACACCTGCTGCTAGTCAGTGTAAGTAATACAGACATATGTGGACTAAGGAATGATCTTTCTGACTTTGTATTTTCAAAAGGATCTGCAGCTTTTCTTTTTCTACATTTGCTCTCTAGAAATTTTTCTGCCACAAACATGAGGATCATTGTTTGCAAAAATAGAATTTGTATACACAAAGAAAAAGAAATGCAAATTAATCCACAATGGATTCAAATAAGGGGTAAGAGAGATATTGTTGCTCATGTGCATTGTGTTTTTGTGTCCATAATTATGAGTTTCTATAAAATACTGATACTTGAAAGTTTATCTATCTCTACCAGTGCTGTTCATAGGTTGGACTGAAACCGGCACTGATACTTTATAAGTCCTTTGGCCAAAGTTATTATTTGTTGCTTGCTTGCCTTCCTACTCAATTTAAGGGCTCATCCTAGCTTTGTGTCTCACCTGGGACATGATGCTAGGATGAGCCATATCCAACTATATTCACCCTCCAACTACTTCTTTATTTCTAAAATGGTTCATATTGGTTTGCTTAAAATACAAAGAGTTATTCAGAAAACTCAGCCTCATTCCTACTTTTGGCATCCCGTCCCAAGTTTGTGTAAGGATGCAAGTGGCATTCAGATGGACAATCCTACTAGACTATGAACAACAACAAGCACATGAAAGTTAAGGGCTGGGCGTGAAGGTTGAAAGTATTTCTATCCTTTCCCATGGGTAAGATGTGAAATTTACTTTTCATTCTGTAGCCAACGTCTGCATATCACGCAAGCTATTTGCATAAAGAACGGAGCCAGAGGTTTCTGAAGTGTTGGTCAGAGAATTGCAGAGTCAAATTAACTGCTGTTTATTTGCACCACATCAAGAAGGAGAAAGAGGGAGAGAGAAAGAGAGAGAGAGAAAGCTGCCCATTTTCCTGCCAATTTCATTAACTAAAACAAATCACAGCTGGAAAACAGAAAAAAGAACAGAAATGTCATTTGCTGACATTGTCATTCCCGGCTGCCCAGTAAATATATGTAACATCTATTTGTCACCATGGAAACACTCTCTGTGGTCTAAAGGATGCAAAACAGAAGAGCTTGTGATGCCCAGAAGCCCAAGGCAATGAAACACAAAGCCGAATATTCCTTAATGTTTCAAATCTTCTTCAAGTATTGAGGTTATTGTATTTCAAACTTTAGAAAGTCTAGAATTAAACTTGTGCTTCGCCATTATTAAATTCTCACTCACTTCTTTGATTCAAATGGCATTTTAATACAGATATGTAGTTAGAGACATTGATGTTCTTACCATCGCTACTCCCGGATGAGATTGAAACCAATCTGTCAAGCTTCTAAAGACGATTCAATGTTTCTCAGCTACAGAAGTCTAGATTATTTTTGAATAAGTTTCTAATTCAGAAATACTGGGAAATAGTGTTGGAAAGAGAACTGGAAAAGTTGCTTTTTTGAAATGCAATTTCCAGAGACCTCTGTTTTTGGGAGTTGTTGTCCACAGAAGTAATTTTTTGACATTCTGGTGATGACTTCAGCTATATTAGAAGTGTTCTTTGCAGAATATTCACTCAGCTTTTCTCCTCTTTTTGTATACAATCAGCCCAACTTCTCAAAGACAGAACCTATGGAAACTGGAGGCTATTGTTCCATCCCTTGACTCATGTCCAAGCTGCTTAGGAACAGACAAATCTATCAATTTCATTTTCCTATTTCTTCACCCCTATCCTGAAACAAACAGACAAAAAGTTAGGCATGAAGATATTTGCTTTTCTGGCAGAAAAGGCAAAGGTTTATAAATAAGATGACTGAGAAGCAGGACACTCCAAAAAGTAGAGATGCAGATCTTTGTTTATTTTGTCTTTGTAAGCCTCCGGTGGCGAAGTGTGTTAAAGCACTGAGCTGCTGAACTTGCAGACTGAAAGGTCCAAGGTTCAAATCCAGAGAGCGGAGTGAGCACCCGCTGTTAGCTCCAGCTTCTGCCAACCTAGCAGTTCAAAAACATGCCAATGTGAGTAGATCAATAGGTACCGCTCCTGTGGGAAGGTAAGGGCGCTCCATGCAGTCATGCCGGCCATATGACCTTGGAGGTGTCTACAGACAACGCCAGCTCTTTGGCTTAGAAATGGAGATGAGCACCAACCCCCAGAGTCGGACATGACTGGACTTAACGTTTACCTTTACCTTACCTGTAAACAATTATGAATAATTCAACATTTTTCTCCCCACTGTAAGACACTCCACCAAAATTACTTGCAGCCAGAACTTACTTTGCACACAAATTCAAATTTTTTCCAAAAATACGGGTTTTGCTCCTGAAAATTGGGGGGTTTTTTGTTTTGTTTTTAAAAGTGGGGGTTTTGCCTGGTGTTGGTAAATTTCAGTTTTTAGATCCCTAATGAATACTGAGAAGAGTGAATCAGATTTTTGTCCCATAGGTTTGGGATACTCTAGATCTTTTTTCCTACAATGACAGAAAACTTAGAAGGTTCTTTATGAAAAACAAAGCCTTTATAGCATAGAAACCGAAAATTGTGCAGTTTACATCACAGAAAGAAAAATTTGTAATTTTCAAACTAGCTAAGGCTGAAGCCATAATAGCCTTGCTTGTGTTGTCGAAGGCTTTCATGGCCGGGATCACAGGGTTGTTGTGTGTTTTCTGGGCTGTATGGCCATGTTTCAGAAGTATTCTCTTCTGATGTTTCGCCCACATCTATGGCAGGCATCCATCTATGGATGTCTGCCATAGATGTGGGCGAAACGTCAGGAGAGAATACTTCTGGAACATGACCATACAGCCTGGAAAACATACAACAACCTATATCCTTGCTTGTTTGATTAGAAATATAGTGTGCAATTTAACTATGCTTTTTGAGCACTGTTCAAAACCCCTCCCCTCCCCACCCCATATATGTGTGTCAGGGTTTTGCTTGGAAATTTTATGCAGTTTTCTGCATGTAGCGAAAGGATTGTGAGCACAACTCTTTAGAGCAAATCAGCACAGTTTCCTAAACTCTTGTGCAATTTCCAAAATTGCAGTTTACGTTCTGCCACAAGCAGAAAAAAAACATGCTTTTCTTTTCATTGCAGGTTTCTCAAAGTGTTCAACCTCTATCAGGAAGTTGATGAATTCCTATTCATGTTTAATTCCACATGGAAAGTAACTTTGATATGGGAAGAATATATTTTTCTACAAACAAACAAGTTTCCTGTACAGAAAACCACTTTTTTCCTGGGCAAAAAAGG
Source organism: Anolis carolinensis (assembly GCF_035594765.1). NCBI lineage: Eukaryota > Metazoa > Chordata > Lepidosauria > Squamata > Anolidae > Anolis > Anolis carolinensis. Next base: position 83,112,149 of record NC_085846.1, read on the forward strand.
TTCCATGTTTGGTCATGGACAAATTTTGTAAAGATGTGACAAAGAGTTTTGTCATGTCCCGATAGTAGAAAACCCCTTTATTTAAATCAGGTAGTAGAAAATAGTTAAATTTTCTTCACAGCCCTAGTTGAATTTTCTTCATGGCCAGAATGAGCAGGAGCACATACACCCGCAAGTGTTTAGGCCTCAGCAGGTGCCCAATGATGCTTTCCCCACAGAGCTTGCCCTGTAATTCAACCATCTGCATTCCATTGCAGACATTTTCCAGGCACCAGAAAGAACAAACACTATTCCTCTTTCCAAATTGCTTTAGCATTCAGACAGGCCTAATGCCAGTAATTCCCACACTTTCTGCAAAGTGGTTTTTGCTCATGTTTCACATATTATTATCAGGCTGACTGAGGGACAAAATGTCCTCATACCCTTTTCTCTCGCTTTCTCCAGTATCCACAAATGATTGACACCTGGCAACTCAACCACCCAGATCGTACAATCCACCCTCTACTGATCCCTTCCAAATCAGTGTATTATATTGTATCGTGCTATTTCAGCTAAACAGAAGCCAAGCCGTTTGGACAACAGGGTGTTCGTTTCTGCAAAGTCGATTGCAATGGAGAAAGGCTCTCATTTTTGGCAGTACTGCAGGTCCATAACCCAGAGAATGCTGAGAAAGCACTCTTCTTTCTGATGCCTGACATCTGGGAACAATATTTTCTTTAGCAAAAGAAACAAGGCACATAGTAGCATCCTTGCAGCCTTGACAAACAATTGAATATTCAGTATAAGTGACTCTCACAGTAGTAATAGTGTTCATAAGGGTCAATGCAGATGTTGGCAGCTAAGCATGGGTTCCTGGCATTCACCAGGATCCTTCAAGTCCAGAGCTGCTCAACAACACTGTGGCTGGCCATCCCTGTGGCCGACATCACTCTGGTCCCTCACTTCACTCGGGAGAAATAAAGTTGGATTCTATGCTCCCTTGGTGTTTCGGTATACCATACTATGACACTCAGGAAAATAATGAGGTTCTACTGCTGGCAAATTCATTTTGATCATTCCCATTATATGGTGATTATGATTAACAGATTTTATATGCATACACATGTGTGTTTGTGTGCATGTGTGAAGGGAAGAAAAATGAATATTAACACTGATTAAGTAATAATCGATTCCTATATGTATTTACTCAAAAGTACTTCCATTGTGCAAAATAAATTAGTATCCTCAGGACTACAGAATAATCTTTTGATTATTATTATTATTTATGGACCTATTGGTTGCCTCAAACCATTTTTCCCTAAACGTAATTGCTTCCTCAGACAGTTTTCTTCTGTTGATCAAAATATGTATTTTTGAGGATTAAGCCATTTGTACATGTGCAAATGCGAGCAATAGCTCAAGTAAAGTGAGCATTTTGAGTAAATGAATACTCTATTTAGTTCAGAGGTAAACCTATTAGAGTCACTGAACACAAGATTTTCCAGTCATGTGCTAGCTGCGAAACTTATCAAATGAAGACATCTCCCATTTATTCTCTCACATTGGTGCAATAAGGATAAAATGAAATTACTTTGAACACTACAAGGTATTCTGGACACATTGCAAGGTTGCACAATAACCAACTGCTTTGCAGTAAATTATGCAGGTATGCGTGTGTGTAGTCGTATTGGTGACTAGAATAAGAAAATAGCATAACGATATGTGTTTTGATGAATAAGCATAAAGAGATTTCTGTGTGGAATCTAGCATATAGCCATAGAGTAAAAGTGTATAAGTCAGACTTGTGTATAAGTCGAGGGCAGAACTGGTGGCCAAAATTATGTGTTTTGATATGATCCATGGATAAACTGAAGGTTATTCCTTGGAGAGGGAAAAGCACCAATTCTAACTCAGAGGACAGCTGTCACTGGATGCTGCTGCCATTTCCTCCATCCAGGCATTCAAACAGACCAGTAGAGATACCATGCCGGAGAGAGGAGAAGGAATTTTTCTTCTTTTAGGTTCTCCAAAGACAAACTGTTTAAAATAGCAACCTTCTCAAGCCTCCACTAGTTATTTGTTATAATAATAATAATAATAAAACTTTATTTATATCCCGCCACCATCTCCCCACGGGGACTCGGGGCGGCTTATATGGGGCAGTGGCCCAAACAACATAAGAACAAAATATAAGCAACACAATACAATCACAATATAAAAAGATAAAACAATAATACAATATATCAATATAAACAACAATACAAGATAAAAAATTCATTTAAAACACATAAATGGTAAGACCGTAATAAAAACAGGATAAATTATTAAAAACCCACTGGGGATGATTAATTAATGACTATGTATATAATTACTTACTGTATTGTATATGTGCATACTGGTTTGCAGTTTTCTTTAACTCTTTTGTTGTGGGACAAGCTGGAGACTGTGTGATTAGGTCTGGGCTTGTTCAGGACTCAGACTCCATTTTAGAAGCAGTTTGCTTTCAGACTCCAGCAGGAACAGTTTGCTTTAGATTTCAATGTAGGAACTGTATGTTTTGAGACTTCAATAGAAACAGATATATGTTTAGAAGTCTGTAGGGACAGAATGCTGTATAGAAGCCATTAAGAAATGATGTCCTGTGTTACCTACATAAAGAAACTACTTCAAATCTACTTGTAGCTGGATTCGTATGCATAGTACCTGTATGCTGAATCCACGAAGTTTGTGAGTAAACCAACTATGTTACTTTTAAAGTAAAAGTCTCTTGAGAGCATGATTTAAATCAAGAGGTTTTAAGGGAGAGCAAATATTTTTGGGTCATTAAAAGAATACTTCTGAAACTCTGCTATATATGTGTGTGTTTTGTGCATTGGCATATCTTTGTCCCTGACTGTTCAAAGAAATACCTAGGTGCATCAGTTTACCAGCTGAGAATCCTTGCATGAATGAGATTTTCCCGAAAGATTGTGATTCTAACAGGTCATGCTTTTTACCAAGAGTTTATGGCATCATTTTTCAAAAAGGTTATAGTTTCTAACAAGATTATGCCTTTCCAAAGATCAAAAATCGTCAAAAGGTTATGGAGATTTCCATTTTCCAAAACAAACTCTCGCATTTCACCCGTCTAATCAGTGAAAGGAATGTTTGCTTTTTTGAAAAGAGTTATGATACAATATGGAGGAGAGCAGTTTGCTGAAAACAGCAGCAGTTCCGATACATGCTTAGACCAACCTGCCATGTGTGGATGATCAAATGGTCCCAGGGATGCTTCTGGGGCTATAATGGAACAACTCTAGAGTCCTTTATATTCTGATTTTTTTAAAGTACATATAGATATACCCTTGGTCTATATGTGCAACGTTGTCCTTATTGATGTATGTATTTATCATCCTGCCTTTCTCCTTATCCAGGATCCAAGCTGGCGTTTGTTGCAATTGATCTACAAAGGAAGCAGAACAAAACATTTTCCCCAAAAATAAATTAAGTTCAAATGTATTTTCTAGATCTTTCTGACACTGACTCTCTTCTCAAATGTCTCTTATAGAGCTGCCATTAAAACAATCTTTTAAATTGTTTTTAAATTATTAAGAGAAAATTATTAAGATAGCGTAGTGTAAATTTATCTCATCAGCTAGGAAGAGTAAAACTTCGCTTCCCTTACCCAAAAGTACCTGTTGTTAAATAGGAAGTAAGTATACCTTTCTCTTGATTGTGATCACAAAGTAATTTTTATTGTGTCAGAGGTGACTTGAGAACATACTGCAAATTGCTTGTGGTGTGAGAAAATTGGCCATCTACAGAGAAGTTGCTCAGGGGACACCCAGATGCATTTCCATCCTGCTGGGAGGCTTCTCACATGTCCCCACAAGCTAGAGCTGACAGATGGAAGCTCACTCCATCTCACAGATTCAAACCGGCAACCTTTAGGTCAGCAACCCAACTTTTAGGTCAGCAGTTCAGCCGGCACAAGGGTTCAACCCATTGCGCCACTGCGGCAAAGTAAATATGCTTGATTTTCAAGTTGTTGTTTACCCAAACGACATTGTTAAGTTACAAAGGTATGTAATACAATATAGCTATATACCTCCATTATTTGAATGAAGGTTGTGTAACAGTGGTGAAAACCAAATTTTTGCCTTTTTGGACTGTCACAATGTCACATTTTTGTTTACTAGAGATCAGCAGAAAATTGTGTCAGAAGTAATCGGAGCTCTCCTGATTCATACCTCTGGGTTTCTTAGGCCAGTTTTCAGCTCACATAGGAATCTGGAAAAATTGAGAATACTATATTTTCAAAGAAACTACACTGGTTCTATACTACTAATTCAATTCAATGCAGTTTAAACTGCATTATGTTGTTGATGTAGAACCAACCTTAGAAGACCAACATGTACAGATGGTCTCTGTTTAAAAGCCATTCTTTGCCCTCTATTCCCCTTTCAGCTCATCTCCTTACAAAAAACATCTTTCCAATTTTTGTCATCTATTTTGTTTGTGAGAAGTGGACCTTACCTTTTTTTCTCAGTTATTCCATCCTTCAATCTGTTGGAGTTGATATCTTTAATGAAACACTGGGGATAAAAGAAATAACTTTTACCTTCTGCTGTAATTGATGAATGATGTGTGAACTAATCAGAATATTTTTCTGTGGCCACCATTACAGCAACCAATGTTAAGCGGCTCAGGAGAGATTTGTTGAATAACTTCAACCTTTAAGTGCGCAGGATAAATGGATGGTGACATCATTATACCTTGACAAATCAAAATTATTGCATTCCCCTTCCCTTCATTACTGAAGGATGATTTATTTCCATACCTTCCATTTTCATAAAACCATCCATTGTCTCAGAAGTTAAAACCTTCGGAAATTGCAATATGCAGCTAAAGAGGCTAATAAGATATTGGATATATGTTTTTGTTTTCTTAGAACTTTTCTTAAAATCTGTGTCAATATTATGCATTTTTAAAAATGCATGCTTATAGAAGCAATAACTATAATAGTGCCATTATACAATAAACTAAAAATTGCTGGAACTGGTTGTATTCCATGCTGATTTGCTACAGGAAGTGCTGTTGTAATTTGAACATTTTTCAAAAGAAATTAAAAATATTAATTGCAATACATTGTCAGGTCAACCTCCAAACAACTAGATATTACAGCCTTTTGTTTTTTCTGCTGTATCCTTGTTTAAATCCTATCCAGGAGTACTGATGTTGCAAAAACACTTTAAAAACTGTATGATTTTTAATATAATTATTTAAATATTTTTCTTGCCCATAGTTAGTAAAAGTTGCTGAATGTGAAGAATGTGAAGGTGAAGTAAGGAATGGCTGTTGCTTTCTTCTATACACACTTTCTTCCTTCCTTTCATCCCTTGGTTGCAAATATACAGTAATTTCACCATTTCCACTACATCAAAATTCATTATTTTATTTTGACTATATTTGCACGTTTGGGTAAATTTTGGAGAAGGGAATTAGCACAGACACTAAGAAAGCCCTGTCTTCCAATTTTGAGACCTACAAAATGGCTGTCCCTTTGCTCAACATGGGCCACTATTATAATTAAGACAGGTTTAATGTCTTCCGAATACAATTTAAGCATCCTTTAACCAACATTCCAAAATCCAAAATTGTTCAGGTGAGTGATTGAAATAGTGACACCTTTGCTTCCTGGTGCTTCAATAGATGCAAGCTTTATTTCATGCACAAATTATTAAAAACGTAAATCATTACCTTCAGGCAATTTTGACTATAAGATGTATATGAAATATAAATAAATTGTGTGTTTAGACTTGAGTCTTATCTTTATTATGTACATATATGCAGATACAGTTATTAGAAAATCCAAACAAATCCAAAATGTTTCTGGTTCCAAACATTTCACCTAAGAGATACTCAACTTGTATAGCCTTTTCCAATAAAGCAAAACATTACATATTCACATTACAGAAAAAGGGGGAAAGGCAAAGAAAGGGTTTTTTTTACACATATTTACTCATATTTTTCACATATTTCACATATTTATGGGGGCCCCGGGTGGCAAAGGGTGTTAAAGCGCTGAGCTGCTGAACTTGCGGACCGAAGGGTCCCAGGTTCAAATCCCGGGAGTGGAATGAGCACCCGCTATTAGCCCCAGCTCCTGCCAACCTAGCAGTTCGAAAACATGCAAATGTGAGTAGATCAATAGGTACCACTCCGGCGGGAAGGTAACGGCGCTCTATGCAGTCATGCCAGCCACATGGCCTTGGAGATATCTATGGACAACGCCGGCTCTTCGGCTTAGAAATGGAGATGAGCACCAACCCCCAGAGTTGGTCACGAATGGACTTAACGTCAGAGGAAACCTTTAACTTTACCATTCACTCATAACATTTTGGTCTGACCTGTATTTTTATCCTTTCCATTACTATAATTGCCTAGTACTTGTATCTATCTGTTTTTCCCCCTTCCCCGCCCTCTCCCTCTTGCCCCCTTGATCCAAGTACAGTTGTATCTTTCTTTTTTTTAATATTATTTTATTTGTTTGACTATGAAGATGGTCTGTTCCTTAAATTTTCTTTTCCCTTTTACTCCATCTATCAGCTCTTTCCATTTAGAGTCCCAATTGCCCTTAGGATATCCATTCATATATTTAATTCTCTTTTCCGTAGTATAATTCTGCAGCATAAAGTCTGCTAAGTATTCATACAACTTTTTATTTCCCATTTTCTGTGCTTTTCCACCCCCAAACAGCTGTTGCTTTTGCAGCTTCTATAACATATTTTGTAATTTTGGCCCATTCTTTATTTCTGCCTTTTCCTTCAGTTATGATATGTAATATGAAGTACTATTATTTTGAAAGAAGTAATGACCCAAACAAAAGTGTTAAATGTGCATTTTTTTAAAAAAAAAACAAATTCATTACACTTGGACTATTGAAAAAAAATTACCTATAGAAGTTGCACTTTATTGCATCATGCAGGAAAAGCAGAATTGCAGCTACAAAACTATTCACACTTTTCTGGCCCACTTCCCCTTTTACGAGCCAACCCAGGATTTTACCAAAGTATGTTTCTTGTTTATTGGTATATGTTATTTTATCTGTTTATGATTTGTTTTTATTGTTGAGTTTTATATTGTTTGTTGCCTGGGCCTGGTTCCAGGTAAGCCACCCCGAGTCCTCTTGGGGAGATGGGGCGGGGTATAAAAATAAAATTATTATTATTATTATTATTATTATTAAAATTATATTACTGCATGACGCCACATGCACCTCACTACCTGTCTGCCTTTCTCCTGTGATTCCTCAGTCTGTAACTATTAACAGGTAAAGACCATCAATAGATCAAAATCCTGCAACATTTCCACCACTTACCTTGCTGTGATGGGACCCTTCCACTTCTGTGTTGGCATGTGAACAATTAAATTATCTTAGCAAGAAGGATTTTCCCTCCCCACCCCTTGCTATTTTTAAGTTGGATGTTTTCTTTATCTCTTATATGCCTTTCTTGTTTTTAAATGCTAGAATTATGCAGTTGTACCAAAAAAAATAAAACCAAGGAACAGTAATAGCGCAGGAAGACATGGTTACAAGGAAGTCTAAAGGTACAGGAGTAATGACTAAGATGTGGAACAATGTCTTCAAACTTCAGGAAAGGAGATTTCACCTGAACATTAGGAAGAACATCCTAACTGTGAGAGCTGTTCAGCAGTGGAACTCTCTGCTCCAGACTGTGGTGGAGGCTCCTTCTTTGGAGGCTTTTAAACAGAGGCTGGATGGCCATCTGTCAGAGGTGCTTTGAATGCGATTTTTTTTTTTGCTTCTTGGCAGGGGGTTGGATTGGACGGCCTGTGAGGTCTCTTCCAACTTTATGATTCTATAATTGCACAACAACAAATTGGTACAATTGAAAAGGGTGCAATATTGAAGGCACTCAACCTGTTATGTTTACACTACCAGTCATAATACAACTGTAGTGGAATAGCAGATTTGTGTGATAAAGTCCTTAGAAAGTTTCCGGAGGCAAAGGACCAGTTCGTAATCATGTCATTTTTGTAATCCAGTTAGAAGCAAACCTCATTATGTTCATCAGGTCTTACTTCCAAATATGCATGACAAAGAAACAGCTAAATCACACGTGTCAAATACAAGGACCGCAGGCCAAATTCAGCCATGTGGTCTGCAAGGCTTTCAATGGAAGGGCAACATAGCTACTTTATACAGTCTGATAATTATAAATGACTCTTTGAAGGCAACCATAAGACCGATGTGGCCCTTGGTGAAAATGGGTTCAACACTCTTGATCTAAACACTTTGGTGAATCAAAATTGGAAGAAGACTGGGTCAATTCTATTAGATAGATAGATAGATAGATAGATAGATAGATAGATAGATAGATAGATAGATAGATAGATAGATATTACAATTTTCTTTACCAGCCCTAGCAGCCACTTTTTACATGATGGAAAAAGGAAGAAATACTGCCCAAAGCAGTCATCAAAAGTAGCAAATAGCCCTCCCTGCTTCCTCTTTTATGCAAAATACCTCAAGGTTGTTAATGACTACCAAAGGGTTTTATATCTCACCTCTGACAAGAGAAGGGAATTAAAAACAGCTCCTGTCTGTTTTCTATACCCCTCATGAACCTCCATAGATCATCACTCAATTGCTAGAGATGGATTTTGCATTAACTAAAGGACAGGGTTTATAATCCCAGCCTGTTTTCTTTCTTTTTCTACATTACGGCTGCCACAAAAGCGGTTTATGACACAGAATTGTCTAATATTGATCAACCCAAACTTTCATAATACCCCAGGGTTGTGCAATGAGCATATTGTTCCTAAATGTGTCGTTGTAAACACAACTTAACCTGTTTCATTGCTTATTGATTTTAATGATTTCAGCATAATTGTGGCCAGGGTTAGTAAATGCTCCTTCTAAATGAGAGGGATTTTTTTTCCTCAGCGGAACAATATAGGTTAAATGGGATACACGATTTGTGCCTCGGTATACATTTGTGCAGTTCATGAATTTTCAGAAAGCTGTTCAGAGAAGCTAGCCTGGTACAAAATACATTTTAAGAGCTGACATTAAAGTTAATATGAAAGTTCAGAGGTGGGAAATAATTTAAATGCACAGAAGAAGTAGCAATAATGTTGCTAAACCGAGGCAATGAATTATGTATATATGAAATATTAAAAATGCAAAGCTGATTCTATTTGCATTTGGAATGCCCCCTAGCTGTTACCAAGCAAGAGAAAATTGCTTTATGCTGAATTGAAGGGCACACTACTTAGTGCTGTATTTAAGTCAAGGAGAGATATCACTCATTTTTATTCGTCCACTTAACTTGTGCTTATGTAATCTGTCTGGCCGCCAAACCAGTTGTCTTATATTATTTTCAATCAGAGAAAGGAGGTATAGAAATTCAGTCATTAAACCTTTATTTTTACCTTGCCCAGAGAGCCTTCTGAACCATATTATTATATATAAATCAATAGTGTCAACAGCTCAGTGTACTTGATTATTAGCAATGGGTGACTGTCTTTTTAAAACATATTTTAGACATTGGTGAAGCCATCTTAACTGGATCTCTCAGTTTGGGGACAAAGCCAATGTTTTTGAACAACTAGAACTTACCAAGAAGTGGACCAATTGCAGATGATGATGATTTTCTTGACCAAAAAATAGGTGGGATCCTAATTGCAGCTTTATTTATTTGTTTTGTTTAGAGTAAATCACTTGGAATCAATGGATTTTAAATTAGTCATGACTGCATGTAGTGTATACTTCACATCTTCATACCCCATACGTTCCTATGACACTACAGTGTGAGACACCTAAACCTTTCGGCTTACTTGAGGCAAAATTACCATAAGCCACTACATGGATTCTCTAGAGAGCTGCTGAATGAGAGGTACAAGAGGATGTGGTTTTTAACTTTGAATATGTTTTAATGCTTTTTGACTGGGAATTTTTAAATACTGTTTATATTTAATCTTGTTTTAATGTTTGCATATTTGTATATTTTAAATTGCATGCTGATGCTTTTATGTTAAGCCACTTTGAATCTCTGCAAGAGAGAGAAAGTGGGGTATAAATATTATTATTATTATTATTATTATTATTATTATTGTTTCCTGGACAAAATTGAAGGAAAAGCTGATAAGGAGAAGACCTGGCTATGGCTCACGAATGGGACACTGAAGAAGGAGACAGAAGGCCTGATCCTTGCAGCCCAGGAGCAAGCCATCAGAACAAATGCAATTAAGGCCAAAATCGAAAAATCAGCTGATGTCCCAAAATGCAGATTGTGCAAGGAAACCAACGAAACCATTGATCATATCCTCAGCTGCTGTAAGAAAATCGCACAGACAGACTACAAACAGAGACACAACTATGTGGCCCAAATGATTCACTGGAATTTATGCCTCAAGTACCACCTCCCAGCAGCAAAGAACTGGTGGGATCACAAACCTGCAAAAGTATTGGAAAATGAGCACGCAAAGATACTGTGGGACTTCCGAATCCAGACTGACAAAGTTCTGGAACACAACACACCAGACATCACAGTTGTGGAAAAGAAAAAGGTTTGGATCATTGATGTCGCCATCCCAGGTGACAGTCGCATTGACGAAAAACAACAGGAAAAACTCAGCCGCTATCAGGACCTCAAGATTGAACTTCAAAGACTCTGGCAGAAACCAGTGCAGGTGGTCCCAGTGGTGATTGGCACATTGGGTGCCGTGCCAAAAGATCTCAGCCGGCATTTGGAAACAATAGACATTGACAAAATTACAATCTGCCAACTGCAAAAGGCCACCCTACTGGGATCTGCACACATCATCCGAAAATACATCACAAAGTCCTAGACACTTGGGAAGTGTTCAACTTGTGATACAAAATCCACCATATCTATCTTGTTTGCTGTGTCATAAAATAAAATAATAATAATAATAATAATAATAATAATAATAATAATAATATGAGCCAAGTTTGCATCTTGCACATGAAATCAGTTTCTCATATCTGTAGAGTATCTAGTTGGCCATGCATTTCCTATAGTGTCAGAAGCACACATCAAACAAACAAATCTTTACTACAATCATAGAGCAGCATAAGAAGAGAGGGTAAAGCAACATATCTAATGTTCACTGGCCTTTCTTTTCCATCCAAAAAAAACTAACTGTTCTCTATTAAGCTTTCATTTCAACCCAGAATTGCATCTCTCAAAGGGCATGTTTCTGAAATGGAGTGCCTAAAAATCTTGAGATTTTTTTCAGTAACATTTTGTTAATCTAGTTTTTTGTATGTATTGCTTTCTTCACTCTCTTTTTCATTCACCACTCTAGGATGGAATATTTCTTTCTTAAACATTTAAACATTACCAGACTTTACTTATAATATTATTCAGTCAATATTATATCAGGATTTTACAGTGTTTATTCATTGAGCTTCTTAAAAGCTAATCTAATCATACATAGCCATTCTAAGCAAGTGTGGTTGGTACCATTACACAAGTTGAAAATGTATTTGATAATAGTGAGTTGTTGTGAGTTTTGATAATAGAATGCTTATAGGTGGAAAATGTTTCGTACCTTGTCAGCTGACACAATGTTGTTTTTAATGTATTAAGAAAAGACATTGTACCATCCTTATACACTGCTCTGAAATTCTAGCTGTAGCATGAAGTATGGAGGAACATTCAGAGAAGCCGCAAACTGAATTTGCAAGGTCTGAGAAGGGCTCTTAATGACCAGGACTCTTTGAGCCCTCTCATTCATAGCATCTCCATTTTAGCTACACAGGGTTCACACTGATCATAAATCTAAGGAAGGTCAAGAGATGTTGCAATTTAATAATCTGAAACCAGAACAGCAGGATTTCCCTATAATTATGTAAGCACACCTATGAAAAAGGATTGGGCAACTCTGCGCTCTGGCACCATGAAATGCAGAGCCAGTCTTAGGAAATGGAGCTAAAAAGTGGAATCCATGACATGCAGGGGCGGTTCAAGCTATACGCCAACTACGCATTTGTGGAAGGTACATTTCTATACAGGGCGCAATTGAGGCGCCTCCGAGAGTGCTATTAGCCCACCTGCAAGCCAGCCTGCTTGCCTCTGCTTCTCTCTCTGCCGTGCTCCCTAATCCTCCCACCGCCCCTCCAAAGCCAGGCTCCCTCATCCTCCCAACGGCCTCCAAAGCCGGGCTCCCTCATCCTCCCAACGCCCTCCAAAGCCAGGTTCCCTCATCCTCCCAACACCCTCCAAAGCCAGGCTCCCTCATCCTCCCAACGCCCTCCAAAGCCGGGTTCCCTCATCCTCCTAACGCCCTCCAAAGCCAGGCTCCCTCATCCTCCCAACGCCCTCCAAAGCCAGGCTCCCTCATCCTCCCAACACCCTCCAAAGCCGGGCTCCCTCATCCTCCCAACGCCCTCCAAAGCCGGGCTCCCTCATCCTCCCAACGCCCTCCAAAGCCAGGTTCCCTCATCCTCCTAACGCCCTCCAAAGCCAGGCTCCCTCATCCTCCCAACGCCCTCCAAAGCCAGGCTCCCTCATCCTCCCAACGCCCTCCAAAGCCGGGCTCCCTCATCCTCCCAACGCCCTCCAAAGCCGGGCTCCCTCATCCTCCCAACGCCCTCCAAAGCCGGGCTCCCTCATCCTCCCAACGCCCTCCAAAGCCGGGCTCCCTCATCCTCCCAACGCCCTCCAAAGCCGGGCTCCCTCATCCTCCCAATGCCCTCCAAAGCCGGGCTCCCTCATCCTCCCAACACCCTCCAAAGCCAGGCTCCCTCGCCCTCCCACCGCCCCTTTGGAAGCTGAGGGAGAGAGACGAGAGATGAGTGGCATCCCTTGTATTATTATTTCCTGCCTTCCTTTCTTCCATTCCTGGAGGGAGAGGTCGTCTTCCACTGAGGAGGCATCGAGAGTCAAGGCATATTCACTGAGTCTGAGGGACTTGGCTGAGGCTGAGAAAGGACTCTCTCTTAGCGTGTGTCTCTTTCTCTGAAGGACTTAGAAGGCCTTTTTCCCTTCCCTTGGCCGCTAGTCATTTTGAGGAAGCGGCCTCCTTCGAGTCGAGTGAGAGGCGTTGTCCTCATTGTCAATTGTCCGGACAAGTCCCTCTGAGAGAGAGAGAGAGGGAGGGAGGGAGGGAGCGCAAGAGTGACAGGAGACTCGTCATCGTTGTCTTCCGTCAGCGGCAGGAAACCACTCACTGTCTCTGTGCGACATGAGAGAGAAAGGAGAAGGCCTCGCTCCTGTCCCGCCCACCATCCTTGGAGGCCGGGGCCTTCCGCAAGCTCTTTCCCGCCTCCTCTCCCTCCCTCCCTCTCCTCGCTCGGTCTTGGCCCATCTCCTGCTCCATGTCGGCCTCGCCACCCATCCCTTCGCAGCAGCAGGATGATGAATGAGGGCACTGACCCCCGGTGAGCCCCTTCTTGCCCTTCTCATCTCCTCACCACCCTTCCAAAGCTGGGAGGGGGGGAAGAGCAAAGAAGCACTCATCCCTGCGCTGTGAAAACAACAGAAGCAGCTGCGGAGGTGAGGGAGCCAGATGACCCACTTTAACTTACTCCACCAATGGTCATGCTCAAACTAGCAAAGAGACCTGGCAATCCTTCAATTTCAAAATACATTACAGTTATAAGCTATGTTCTATATGGATTAAAAACAAATATCTTAATGAGGGATCTAGTTGAAGCATCCAAGGAAGGTATCTGGTTGCTAGAATAATAAAATCAATTGGCTTCCAGACAGACAATTCCCAGCACTAAAAATTTGTTGCCATTCCACAGTAAGCTTCAAGAAGAATTGCAGTCTGGAGGATTTCATATGTTTTCAGTAAAGCTTTCTTTTGCTGAATTTTACAGAGGTTCCAGACAATGTCAGATTTTTTCAAAGTAGCATTACAGACAAATTACACTTTAGTCCTAAAATTATATATATTTTAAAATAAAAAGTCACATAAAAAAACCATTTTCCAGACACTGCCATATCAAACAGAAAAAGGAGAAACAGCACTTTCATTGAAGTGATATTCAAAGGATCTCATACTGATATTTTTATATATTTGAATGGAATATAGCCAGAAATATATTTTAGTACTGTGTCAAATGAAAATGGCACCATTACAAATGTCAGACTAAGTATTTGCTGAGTTATGATACTAGGTTAAAAAACACATCTTTCAAAAAAGTAGTACTAAGGGCATTAACACCTTTGGAAATTGTATTATTCTTTCATCCTGAGAAAAGTTGGACTAAGTAACGTTATGGGGAAAACATGGATCCTGAGAGCTGTGCTGATGGTAGTGTAACTACCGGCAGGTCCAACCAAGCCAGAGAGGTCTCAGCTGAAGAGTGGAACTACGAGCACCTAACCCATTAGCATTATGGAGAATCAAACCAAAATGAAGTCTATACTGGCTCGATCGTCACCCAGGATAAAAAGGACCGCGGTGGATGCTGCCGATTCTGGACATCCATCGACAAATGAGCTACAGAATCAAAATACAAATGAGCAGACACAGAAGCGGCAGAAATATACAATGCCAGAAAACCGCATTATTATTATTATTATTATTATTATTATTATTATTATTATTATTATTTATTATTAGTTGTTGTTGTTGTCATAATACCATAAAAGGCGTGAATTCATTCCTGGTAAAATTACAACTATAATGTAATGTAGTAAAGGATTTTGTTATTTGAAAAACAAAATAATTGCAGGTAGCTGCATACAGATATTTTGAATAGCGGGTTCATCTGTTCCAGAATGGCACCAAAGGTCAGAATGTGCACTAACAGAAAAACTCAGTGCAGGTCCTACTTTGTTCACTTGGGCTAGAGAGGAGAAGAGTTATTTTGTGTTACTACAGCCAGTAAAATAATTCCTATTCATTACTTCTCTTCCTACCTTTTTTATGTAACAATCACGTCTAATAATAATTATCAGGCAACTGGCATATATTTAGATAATACCACAATTTAGATTTTCTGAAACACTTGTTTTCTGTATGAGTAAATATGTGTGAGTTAAAATAATAAATTACATAATCTGTGCCTTATTCATTTCATAAATCCAGCAGACTCTCAAAATAACAGGGAAAATAAGGATGTTGGCAAAAGCTTTACATTACTTTCCTTAGTATAAATCAAGTTTTATTGCATGCTAAGTTTCATGATTATGCATTTCTGGTGTAAATAACAATGCGGAATGCAAGTTAGGGATTCTGAATGAGGACAAGGGCAGAGCAGTGAATCTTTTCTGGTCTCATTCAGGCATTATGTGTAGATTCATGCAAAAGTGCCAGTTTCATGCAGCTTCACATCACCATTTTGATACTGGGAAAATCAATTTTCTGGGTGAGAGCTCAGCAATAAATTGTAATAGTCATCTAACTGTGTTTCTCAAACTATAGACCATAGGTTGGAGAAGGTCTCTGTGGACTACAATTGCCAGAAGTTCTCAGCCAACATGGTCAGTGTTAGAAAAAGTTACATTAGAACCTTATATTCAAACTCTGACTTAGACCAATTTTAGTGAGGTCCCCAACTGCAAGAAAAGTTTGTTCAAGTGAACATGGAAAGAACTCAAGAACCTTGCCACATAACATGGCATGATCTGAAATGTGAATAGCAGGGCTTGGTGGCATACAGTGGGATGTAGAAGGCAGGCCCAACATTGGCTCATGTCATAGACTCTATTTAGCCCAAACAACTCAACAGGACTTCTGAGTTAACTAAACAAAATATAGAACTGCAGCCAGGCCTGTAGCGAGGGGGCGGTTTTAGGGGTTCAACCCCCCCCCCCCCGAAATTTTTCAGGTTATAAAAAAAACCTGGTTTACTCATGAATTTTAACTGGTTAACCAAATCCCCATGCTAAGTCTATGAGACGCAAAACATTAAGAGTCCCTCCAGGCACTATTTCAAGCAGATATTGACAGGTTTGTAGTGGGGAGAGGTGTGTGTTAGGGGTTCAACCTCCCCCCCCCCCGAAATTTTCAAAATCCCTCCCGAAATTTTTTTCTGGCTATGGCCCTGACTGCAGCTAAAATGGTTGTTTGAGATGAATATGATAGAATTCATGAAATGAAATCTTAATCCCAGCAAGCACCAAATAATTTCTCTTTCAACTAAAAATGAAAAATGATGAGATTGAAAAATGAACCCTAACCCTAACCCTAACCCTAACCCTAACCCTAATTTAATTTGAAAACAATATGCAAAATGTAGTGGCCATAAACTCTAGTGAAGCTGGTTGACACAGTTTTAGAAGATCACATATCCAGCCAATTATGCAGGATTTATGACTGAGAAGCAACTCTGGAACACTCAAAGAAGCTGTAAAGTTCTTAAGAATGAGCCAGTCTTTCTTAGAGCAAAACAATGACACCTCAGATATGTATTTTATTTTTATTTGTTTCTATTGTTTCTGCTTTTGTATTACATTTCTCACAGCTAACCACACTTTGGTTTCCTCCCAAGAAAAACATTGTCATTGTGACATTGTCATTGTCACAGGGCAGCCCATCAAACATTGTAACAGGGTGATCATGATGTAGAAGTGTGTAAGAAGAACTCTATCAATCAATATCCCAACCATTCACTTCCTTCGCTGCAAGGAGCAGATACCATTGGTTTTTCAAATGTGTTATCATACTACATAAATGTATGCATGCAGTGGGTTAAATCTTTGTGCTGGCAGGGCTGCTGACTTAAATGTCAGCAGTTTGAATCCAGGGAGCGGGGTGAGCTCCCATCTGTCAGCTCTAGCTCCCGATGTGGGAACATGAGAGAAGGCTCCACCCCCAGGATGGTAAAACATCAAACATCCAAGCGTCCCCTTGGCAATGTCCTTGCAGACAGCCAATTCTCACACCAGAGTGACTTGCAGTTTCTGAAGTCGCTCCTGACATGCAATATATATATATATTTGTACAAATACATACACACATAATAACAACTAATAACCCAAACCTACAGAACTCAATAAAAACTTTAAAACCAGTCATCATTCCTATTATCTTCCAAAAGGATCAGACCAAGATACAAATAGTTCAACATTTGATTTCCAAAAGAAACCAGGCATGTGCATTTGGAAAGCTCACATGAGAAATGTAAGAAGTTTTCTGAATGGTTTCTCATGAGTATCAAGTGTAGAAAAATGTACACTTGATACTCACGAGCTGCTTAACTGTTCCATCTATAGACTTTACTCCATGGTTTATTAAATGATAGTTGCACACCAAGCAGGAGCTAGCTATCTGAATTGCCTCTCCCTCAAGGAGATTAAACAAGAAAGACAGCTAGAAAAGGATTTATGATAACCTAGTTCCTCCCACTGCAGGCAAGAGTGATTGGGTATCCTACACAACTACTCTGCTCATACACAATAATGCAAGATACCTGGACTACTGTGATGTTTGAATTCAACCAGTATCACAGGAATTGATCCTCCATATCCCTTGCTACACAGCAGAAAATAGTGGTGCTCGAAACCAGGACATTCTGCATCTCTAATATGTCCTTTTCCGCTCAGCTATGCTCCTTTTTCAAAAAACTATACACAATGGCACCTGGTCGCTTCCATGTCAGTGAACTAGTGAATACACAAGGACTTTGAAGTGTTCGGAACGCTTTGCAGCATTCCGAACACTCCAGTTACCTACAAACCAAAGGCCATCAGGGAATGGATGTTGTGGCCCTACTTTTTCCCCCTTTGTCAATATATTTGCTAGTATTTATACTGAGCCTGACAGGCAAACAACCTCTGTGTATATGGGGGGAGCAGAGCAAACGTAGTTTGGCAATGTTTGCCTATATAAAAATTAGAAATAATTGCCACATGCAATAACCATTTTCATTTCTGGGTGTTATTTCACTTTAATCTTTGGCATAACAAGGGTGGAAACCAGCTGATTAAACCACAGGCACAAGGCGAGCGATTTCCTTTGATTAATCTTAAATCTTAAATCTTGACATTTTAATCAAAATAATATAAAAATGTATAAAGTACAATATATATAGTACATTGGTATGCATGTGGTTGGTAAGCAGTACCAGCAGCACTGTGTGGGGTGGATTATATAGTTGAAGTTTACTTACTATAGTGCTAAAAGTGCCATGGTTGTAATACATGTTGAATATCCCTTACCTGAAGTACACCTAATACACATAGCATGAAGGTTATTTATTGTATAGAATTTTGTGCATTAAACAAGATTTGTATGCATTGAACCATCAGAAAGCAAAGGGGTCACTGACTCAACCTTCCCTGTGGACAATTTCGGACTATTTCAGATTTTGGAATTCTAAATAAGGGAGGCTCAACACAGGTCTTTTATAGTGCTTTGATGCTACTTTAAAGGCCATTGCTTCATTTTATCAAATCCTAGTATTTATAGTTTCACATGGATTTAGAAGTTTTAGAAGGTTTAGTGCTTCATCAAACTACAAATCCTGGACTACCAACCCCAGACTCCAAAGGATGCAACTATGGTAGTGATTTGAATCCTATTGTTTAACTTTACTTACTTAGGCAATCCCTCGTAGCTTGAGGATGATGGTCCTCCAAGTGTTGAGTTTTGGCAGTGGATGCGTAGGTGGCTTTGGAGACCTATTCTTGACCTGCATGTTCTTCCGCAGTGAGGACATCAGTTTCCAGACAGAAGGTGGTCCCAGTCAGGGTTGGCTTGATGCGCCTTCCTCTTGGCACATGTCACCCTTAAACCCTCCATTCATGCCTTTTCGAATTCTGCAGCACTGCTGGTCACAGCTGACCTCCAGTTAGAGCACTCAAGGGCCAGGGTTTCCCAGTTCTTGGTGTCTATGCCACAGTTTTTAAGGTTGGCTTTAAGCCCATCTTTAAATCTCTTTTCATGTCCACCAACATTACGTTTCCCATTTTTGAGTTGGTAGTATAGTAACTGCTTTGTGAGATGGTGATTGGGCTTTTGGACAACGTGGCCAGTCCAGCAGAGTTAATGGCGTAGGAGCATGGCTTCAATGCTGGTGGCCTTTGCTTCTTCCAGCACGCTGACATTTGTCCGCCTGTCTTCCCAAGAGATTTGCAGGATTTTTCAGAGACAATGCTAATTGAATCCTTCCAGGAGTTGAGTGTGACGTCTGTAGACACTAGACAGTCCATATTTTGCAGGTGTATTTATTTTATTTATTTATTATTTATTTATTTATTTACATTATTTATATTCCGCCCTTCTCACCCGAAGGGGACTCAGGGCGGATCATATTACACATATTAGGCAAACATTCAATGCCTTTTTAACACAGGACAAAGACAAACAAACATAGCTCCGAGCGGGCCTCGAACTTATGACCTCCTGGTCAGTGACTCATTGCTCTCCCGTCTGCGCCACAGCCTTGTGTATAACAAGGTTGGTAGGACAATAGCTTTATAAACACCTTGGTATCCCTACGGATGTCTAGTTTATTTCAAATATTTCTATCCCGCCCTTCTCACCCGGAGGGACTCAGGGCGGCGTACAATTGGCAACAATTCGATGCCGATACATCATTAAAAACAACAACATATAAAAAATACAACCAATTAAATAAAGTATAAAATATAAAACATAAAACGTGTTTAAAATCCGTTCGTCCAATATCCTCCAACTTTATCCATATAACAATCTGGGTCGTCTTTATCATTTATTCATTAAAAGCCTGGGCACAAAGCCATGTTTTTAAGGCTTTTCTAAAACTCAAAAGGGTTGGGGCTTGCCGTATATCTCTGGGGAGGGTGTTCCATAGCCGGGGAGCCACCACCGAGAAGGCCCTGTCCCTCGTTCCCACCAGCCACGCCTGTGAGGCAGGCAGGACTGAGAGCAGGGCCTCTCCAGATGACCTCAGGGATCTTCCTGGCTCATAGGAGGAGATACGTTCGGACAAGTAGATTGGGCCAGAACCGTTTAGGGCTTTATAGGTCAAAACCAGCACTTTGAATTGGGCTCGGTAGCATATCGGCAACCAGTGGAGCTGGCTTAACAAGGGGGTAGTACGCTCCCTGTAAGCCGCCCCAGTTATTAGTCTGGCTGCCGCCCGTTGTACTAGTTGGAGCTTCCGGGCCGTCTTCAGAGGCAACCCCACGTAGAGAGCGTTGCAGTAGTCCAAACGGGACTTTCCTCAAACACTCTCTGCTTCATTCAGAAGAATGCTGCACTCTCAGAGCTGAGGCGGTGTTGTATTTCAATGACAATGTTGACTTTTCTGGAGAGGTGGCTCCAAGGTAGTGGAGATGGTCAACATTTTCTAACATTACACCATTAAGCTGTATTACTGGCATTGCAGAGGGATTGGCTGGTGACTGCTGGAAGAGCACTTTGGTTTTCTTGATGTTCAATGAGAAGCCAAGCTATTATATAAAGTTTTGGAGATAGAACCCAAGTTGAAACAAAAAAATCATTTATATTTCATATACATCATTTAAAGCAATATGGCCTCTCATATTGCTTTAAATGATGTATATGAAATATACATGAATTTTGTGTTTCAACTTGGGTTCCACCTCCAAAATGTCTGTCTGTGTGTGTGTGTGTGTGTCAAAATATAGATATTCCAAAATCTGAAATCCAAAACACTTCTGGCCACCTGCATTTCAGATAAGGGATACTCAACTTGTATTACAACCATGCCACTCTTAGTATTATAGTCAGTGAAATTCAGCTATATAATGAAAAAAATTATAAACTACTGAGAACCACTGATGATTAATCGATATGTTGTTCTGAGGATGCCTGCCATAGATGTGGGCGAAACGTCAGGAGAGAATGCTTCTGGAACATGGCCACACAGCCCGAAAGACATACAACAACGATATGTTGTTGCCTTAATCCTGGACCTAAAAGTGTCAAGTTCTTTACCATAGCATAGCCTGGAGGTGGGAGGATGTAAGCCCTAGTAACCTGTCGATCAGGGTCACACACACATCCCATCTACATTGCTGGGCTCTCTGAAACAAATGGTTATTAAATTCAGAAGGATTTTTAAACATATTCCTGTAAACATTCAGTAAAGCACAATACTGTACACATGAGCTGAATCCCTGATTCAATGCATGCCCCCTGTGAGCACTGCGGGGGGGAAAGGGTTATTATAAAGCTCCATATGGTGGATTCACATCAATCTCTACTGGGAATACCATCATAAACCACTATTTTTGCTATAAAAAATAACCATTAAAACCCAGACATGCACAAACAAGGTAATCTGCCATAAATTTTGAAAGAGCACAATCCTACAAATGTAAATTTATTCAACTCCCATTGCAATGTGAGTAATTTCCATAGCATTATTAGAAATCCTGCAGTTGCCATCGTTTGGCAATAGCTTATAAATATAGAGGGTATGAGTCAGCATGCAAATCCTGTCAGCATAAGACAATCTGAGAGGTTTTATAGCCCAGAGCTGTGTATTATTTGGTAAGAATTGTAATGCAAGTTCACGTTTGGAACCTGCCGAGAGAACAACATAACCTCTTCTTAAGGAAAAAGAAATATCCGAGTTAAAAGTATATGACCTATGGAACATTATACACTCAGCACTTCACAAGTTCAACTTCTGCTTCTTTTCTCCAGCCTTCATGAAGTTATTAAAGTCCATATTCTTAGCATACTAACTGAACAGGGGGAATGAAGACTGGACTTTCAGGTATAGTTGGATTGAAACTTCCATTATTGGACAAGGTAAATGGGAGTGGAAGATGTTGCCCCTATAGCGAATTGAATATCTTCAGTCAAAGACTGGAATTCTATAAGAAACATACAAACAAATAAGTGTTCCTTACCTTTGCAGATGTACGTGGTGTTTTAAAAAAGATGGACCTGATTTGAAATTGGTATATTTCTGCAACTGCAAACTGCTCATGAATGAACCACTCTTTCCACTTAAAATAGTGGGGCATAGAGTTTTTAATAATTTCTGCTGGGTGCCTCTCCCGTTCACAATTAGCCTCTAGCATCAGTCATCTGCAAAATTGTGAGGCTGCCACAGAACACATTTTATGTTCTGCAGTTCAGCAAGACTAAATCTGTATGCGGTGCAATGTGTGTTTCAATGGCACTAATTGTGCATTGATGACCCAAAGACAATTGGTACCGACAATTTCAAGAAACAGGTTGTTTATGAAAGGGAGAAAAACTTGTCCATCATTTGAAACACCCTGTATTTTGTTGGTGCTGCAGGAGTTACAATTACTTTTTCCCTTCTGCAGAACCCAAAATCTTACTTACTGTAAAGTCCTGGAAGTCGCCCAGGTAGACTTTCTATACTTTGCATTGACAGGATTGGAGACGTTTCTGACTACATCACCATAGTCAGATGCAAAACGATGACATCAGTGCTGAGGACTGTAGGTGGTCCTCCGTAGATCTCAAAATTGCTGTAAGCATCGTGCATCTGGCTTCGGGGATGTGCTTGCTGTGAATAGCCATGAGTTCTGGAGGAAATCACAGGGAGGATATATGGCTCAGCGTAGCATAGATTTGCATGCTGACATTTATACCACACCAAGGGGATATTGGATTGAGCATGTAGTTATCATTTGACCATCTTTTATTTAAGGATACCAAGACTGTTGTGGAAAGTCTAAAACATGTATATTGAGCTAGTAAAGTTGATTTGAAATGTGTGGTTTTGCCGCATTTGGCAGAATGTCTTGACCGGTTTCAAAATTATCTAGCATGAGAGAACCCATCTGATGGTTACAATACCTTGGTTTCTTCACATTTGCTTTGTTTTACATGTGAAAACAGAACAGGTTGGTTTGTCAGAAAGAATGGCCTGAAAGAAATCTGACTACTATAGCTTCAAAATGTTCTTCTTACGTCCCTTGAAGTTTTTTCTAGTTTCTGGTGACCCTAAAGCAAACCTATAATACAGTTTTCTAAGTGGAATTTGTTCAGAGGAGGTTTACTACTGCCTTCCTCTGAGGCTGAGATGTTATGACTTGCCCAAAGTCAAGCAGTGGGTCTCGTGGCTGAGCGGGAATTCAAACCCAAGCCACCCCGCCCCCAAGTACCTCATTATTTGGGGTGTGCATTTCGGGTAAAATACATTCTATTTTCAATGTCCGGTTTTATCACATGCCCCCATTCCATTTTTTTTGGGGAGCTGCCCAAATTTGGGAGGGCAAAATGCCATTTTTAGATCCAGCAGCCCAGAGATCTGTTTTCGCTCCGGGAAGATCTGGCCCATTCGCAGCAATGGGGGACTCCCCTTTCAGTCATTTTTAGAACAGCTTGACTAGAAGACATGTGAGTGACTTTCTTCCAGGCAACAGGGTTCACATGCATGCGCATGTGTGACAGCTGCTCCGTACTCCGTGTCATTCTGATACCCAGATAATTACAAAGGATTCCTTTTTTATTTTATCTTTTAAAAAGCCAGATGGAAACGTTTCTATAGCAAAAATAAACTATGTGATTAATATGGCAGCAAGTCATGCACTCATTTGCATTAAAATACCTCTTTCAAGAAAATGAATTCCAGTAACCGCAAGAAAATTGCTACTCTATTCTACTATTAAGCATTTATTTAAGCTTCAAGAACATGCAAAATAAGCTGGAGAATGCAGCTCAGTCCACTCCTGCATAGAAGGAGAGCTTTGGAAAGGCTACTTTTGTGTAGCTAAAACGGTCAGAATCCTCAAAGGCTAGATGGCTGTCTATCACGAATGCTTCACAAAGGGCACTTTTTGGTGACATGTGCCAGTTCTGCCGGGTCCCATCAAATGACACTTCTCCCCATGGGATCACCCTTAGCTGGAGCTAGGCAATGTGGGGCATGGGAAGCCAATTTCCCCACGCCCCCCCCCCCCCCGATGATGCACAGCCATGTGACAATGTCATTACATGACAGAATGGAATTGGACTCGATGTGGTCTCTTCCAACTTTGTGTTTCTATGATTCTATGAATATTCACATCCACAGGCAAGCTGAGATTTAAAACCCAAACCTGCACAAACACCAAAAACAGTTGGAGAGAAGTCATTTGGAACCTGAAGGTCAAATTTGGCAGAAATATGGAGTTTCTCTCAGGTTCACAATGCATGCCCAGAAACCACACAATACCCCATGCGTATTTAGTGTTGCAACCTTGAAATCATGCTCCTCTGGTAATTTGCAAAACAAATATGTTATTACAAAAATAGTGTGTGTCCTAAGTTTCCTATCCAAGTCAATGAGAAAGATTCTTTGAAGCTCTTGTTATTTGTTCAATGGACATAATACAGTAGTGGATTATGGCTACTCATAGCTCATGATTTGAGCTGGGAGATGGGGAGGATGCTTTAGTACACTCCTTGTGGTGAAATGTCATCCCTTATTTTTTTGAAATACAGTAGAGTCTCGCTTATCCAACGTAAACAGGCCGGCAGAATGTTGGATAAGCGAATATGTTGGATAATAAGGAGAGATTAAGGAAAAGCCTATTAAACATCAAATTAGGTTATGATTTTACAAATTAAGCACCAAAACATTATGTTATACAATAAATTTGTCAGAAAAAGTAGTTCAATACACAGTAATGCTATGTAGTAATTACTGTATTTATGAATTTAGCACCAAAATATAATGACGTATTGAAAACATTGACTACAAAAATGCGTTGGATAATCCAGAACGTTGGATAAGCGAGTGTTGGATAAGTGAGACTCTACTGTAGTATGATTATCCCCATCACAATGCAGACACATAGGGGACATTTTGTGCTATTCTGAATTCATTAACACTTAGGCCCCTTCAACACAGCTGAAAAAAATCCCACATTTTCTGCTTTGAACTGGAATATATGGCAGTGTGGACTCAAATAACCCAGTTCAAAGCAGATACTGTGGGATGTTCTGCCTTGATATTCTGGGTTATATGGATACACAGGAATGACCCCTAGAGAGTTATGTTATAATCTTAAAATAAATATTGGTAACATGGAAACAAATGACATGGAAACAAATGAGCTTACAAACTCATTACAGTACACTCAGCCCACTGTATCAAAAGATTCCACATCTATGGATTCCACCATCCATGGCCTGCAAATATCTTTCCCATTCAAAAAAATTCTGAAACGCAAGCCTTGGTTTTGCCATTTTCTATAGGGAACACCAGTGAGCCCCCGGTAATGCAGCAGGTTAAATCACTGAGCTGCTGAACTTGCTAACCGAAAAGTCAGTGGTTTGAATCCGGGGAGTGGAGTGAGCTCCTGCAGTTAGCCCCAGCTTCTGCCAACCTAGCAGTTCGAAAACATGCAAATGTGAGTAGATCAATAGTTACTGCTCCGGCGGGAAGGTAACGGCGCTCCATGCAGTCATGCCGGCCACATAACCTTGGAGGCATCTACGGACAACGCCGGCTCTTTGGCTTAGAAATGGAGATGAGCCCCCCCCCCCCCCCCCAGAGTAGAACACGATTAGACTTAATGTCAGGGGAAAACATTTACCTTTACCTATAGAGGACACCATTTTTATTATAGTGTTACATAACTAATGGATGGATAGCAGTAGATACCAAATGTCAACTGTATGTATCCAGTGCTAGTCTTGTATTCACTCAAGATCATAAAGAGCTTTATATTCATGTACAGCATAAGTTGTACTTCAATTAAAAACTCTTTATGGTCTTGGATGAGGTGATTCATTCTTTACATAAAACATTTGTCTTCTTATTCATAGGAAGGGATAAAGTACAAGATAGTTCAATGGTGACAAAGTAATCAGTACTTAAAAATCCAACACATTTGATTTTACACTGAGAAGACCCAAACCATCTACATCCAATTTATTGTCAAATGTTAGTAAATGAAGAATCAAAATTTGAAAATCTACCATTATTTTGTACTTGTAATTACTTCTGCTCTGCTTCTTTCAATCTTTCTCTTTCTCTCTTGGATTTTTTTAATGCCAATTATTTTATTGTTCAGTTCAATATATCTACTTCCAACCTCAGCGGATGGTCAAAGAACACTCACTGCAAATGAATCTGTGAAGCTTTGGGAATTCACAAGAGACCCAGGTGAAAATTGGTAGGTTCATTGATTGCAAAAAATAAATTTCCAGCATTAATAATGAAGAAGCAGACAGTATTGCATTTTAAGGCTCTGCAATATCCTGATCTCATATCAGGACGTCTCAGTGGCAAGAAACAGCAATTAATCTGACATACTTGCTTCTGATATTTTTTTTTCAGCAAGCTGCAGCAGACAAAGCTGTCCTGTAAATCATAGATTTATCCACATCAGACAACAAATAATGAATCTTATCAGAGACCCAATAAGGCTTTTATATAAGCCAGACAAAAATGTCTCTCTACACTGGGAAATCTAAGATAGAATGGACAGTCTTCTCAGAAATATATCTGACTATAAAGTATACATATAAATGGAGAGCTACAATAATTCTCTGTGCCTGCTGTACTAAATAAATGGGAACTGAGATACTGCTTTGATTTTGGATGAATATTGGATCTCAAACCAAATCAGGCTGATGCAGATGTTGAGAGTTAGCTTCATTGAAACAGTATTCTTTCAAAGCTGGCCAAATCTGAAGCTCAGCATTCCTGAGGATTCATTTGCTATTCCAACTTGGAGGGACAAAAGGCACAGACAGCAAGTCTCCAAAATTATGATTCCCCCCCCCCCCCACCCTCACTATATGCTGAAAGCATCAAAACGAGAGAGAAAGGGACAAGAAAGCAGGCAACAACGACATGTATTTGATCCAATCAGTATTCTGTATTTTTTTGTTAGTTCTCTCACCCAAAAGTAGGAACATCTGAATTGTTTTGGAGAAATATGTATAATGTATGCAGGAGTGTACGTTTAGGCACTCCTTTGAAATATGGATATTTATTTATTTATTTATTTATTCATTTACAGTATTTATATTCCGCTCTTCTCACCCCGAAGGGAACTCAGGGCGGATCACATTGTACACATATAAGGCAAACATTCAATGTCATATTACATAGAACAGAGACAGAGACAGACGCAGAGGCAATTTAAACCTTAAGGCCTACAGTTCAGGTCCAAGCTATTTGACTGACCACATCCCCTTGTATAAACCTGGCCGGGCCCTGAGATCTTTAGGAGAGGCCCTTCTCTCGGTCCCACCTCCATCTCAAGCTCGATTGGTGGGAACAAGAAAGAGGGCCTTCCTTCTCAGTGGCTGACCCTCAACTCTGGAACTCCCTGCCCAGGGAATCCAGAATGGCCCCCTCTCTGCTGTCCTTCCGGTGGCAGGAAAAACCCTTTTATTCAGACAGGCTTCTAAAAATGAAGGTTTTTAAGATCTAGTCCGGTTGTGCTGTAGTTTTTAACTGTTTTGATCGATTTTAACTGTGAAATTTTTTTAGTGCTGTTTGTGTTTAATTCTATTTTAATGTTTGTATTTTTATATATTTTTAAAATGTATACTAATGCTTTTATGTCAAGCTGCTTTGAGTCCCCTTTGGAGAGATAAAGCAGGGTATAAATAAATATATAAAAAAGTAAAGGTAAAGGTTTTCCCCTGACATTAAGTCTAGTCATGTCCGACTCTTGGAGTTAGTGGTCAATTCCATTTCTAAGCCGAAGAGCCAGCATTGTCCATAGATACCTCCAAGGTCACATGGCCGGCATGTCTGCATGGACCACCATTACTTTCCCATCAGAACGGCTCACCTCCGCTCCCCAGATTCGAACCTCCGACCTTTTGGTCAGCAAGTTTAGAAGCTCAGCGGTTTAATCCACCGTGTCACTGGGGCCCCCAATAAATAT
The DNA here is from genome assembly GCF_035594765.1 of Anolis carolinensis. Lineage (NCBI taxonomy): Eukaryota > Metazoa > Chordata > Lepidosauria > Squamata > Anolidae > Anolis > Anolis carolinensis. Next base: position 83,139,889 of record NC_085846.1, read on the forward strand.
AATAATAATAATAATAATAATAATAATAATAATAACTAATTATTATTATTATTATTAAATAATAATAATAATAATAATAATAATAATAATAATAATAATAATAATTTATTGGAACTTGTGCCACAAATACCATCTGCCTGAGACAAAGAAATGGTGGGATCACAAGCTGGAAAAAGTTATAGAAAATGAACATGTCAAGCTACTCTGGGACTTCCGAATTTAGACAGACAGAGTTTTGGAGCACAATACTCCTGACCTCACGATCGTGTTAAAAAAGAAAGTATGGATTGTAGATGTTGCAATCCCAGGTGACAGCAAGATTGAAGAGAAACAACTGGAAAAACTGGCACAATATGAAGATTTAAAGATCGAATTGCAAAGACTCTGGCACAGTCAAGGTGGTCCCAGTGGTGATCGGCACACTGGGTGCAGTGCCTAAACACCTTGGCCTGCACTTAAACACAATCGGCGATGACAAAATTACCATCTGTCAGCTGCAGAAGGCCACCTTACTGGGATCTGCATGCATTATTCGCCGATACATCACACAGTCCTAAACACTTGGGAAGTGTTCGACGTGTGATCTAATACAACAGCCAGCAGAGTGTCTGCTGTGGACTCGTCTTGTTGTGTTTCAAATAGTAATAATAATGATAATGATCATCATCATCATCATACCTCCCTGTTTTAAGTGTCATGGTGTTCTTTCACTCCCCATAACCTTGGCACCAATTGTGTTGAACACAAAACAATGCTCACACAACACACCCTCCAACATGTCAGATGAAAACTCTGACATGTGGCCTAGCAACTTTAAAGTGTGGCCAAGATGGCAAAATTATTAATTTTGAGCACATAAGCCAGGCGAGGATGCAACATTTGTTTTTGCTAAAGCCTATTGGGAAGAGCAAGATTCCTCTTCCCACTGTTGAGTTAATTGAGCACAAATCACTTTTGTATTTTGAACTCTGTGTGCAGCAACCGAAGGAAGCTGATGACAAAGGAAAAAGGGGACATTTTAAAAAGTAGCTTAAAAAGTGACATGGTAGAGGATTATTTTTGGGATGTTCATACTAATTTAGGACAGTTGGAGGTTTTAAAGCTGTGTTATTATTCACTATAATTCCTGAGTTATTGCATATTCCCATTGCAGATTTCTGAACTAATGTTATTTCTAGTCTGTAGTACTATTTCTAGTCTGTATCATTATTTCTAGTCTGTATCATTTTCCTAACAATTGCCAAGTAGATAAATGTGTGCTTTATGGGGGGAAACCCACAAATTACAAAAACCACTCTTACACAAAGCTCTCTGTACCCCTTCTTCTGAAAGTTGGCAAGCGTAAAATTCTCACCCTCACACAACTATAATCCAAGACTTTCCACAAATGAAAACATTATTTACAGTTAACCCTCCATATCCACGGATTCCACCATTCATGGCTCCAAAATATTCACACACACACACACAAAATCTAATATGCAAACCTTGATTTTGCATGGATAGATAGATAGATAGATAGATAGATAGATAGATAGATAGATAGATAGATAGATAGATATGCTATTGTCTATAATTCGACTTGAGTATTCATGGATTTTGATATGCAAAGAAGGTCCTGAGACCAAACTCCAATGGATACTGAGGGCCCACTGTATTTACATGTCTTACCTGGCTTTCTCCCAGAATTGGGCCTCAAGTATTGTTACAAAGTGATGAAAACAAGTACAATACACCCCCCAGAACTGCAGGAGGTATGTTCCAAGATCCACCATGGATACCTGAAACCTGAGTCATATTAAATCAAAGAAATGTGAATCGTTTGAAATATATTTGCTGAACATGGCCCACCTGCATGAAATTATACCATTGTAAAAAAAAAAGTGTATCTACTGAATGATTTCCATACTTCCCTTGTGGATACTTGCCAAACAATTGCCTGTCTCTTCCATTAAACTTCTTTTACAGTGGTGTAAAATCAACACATCTGCAGACTAGAACTGATTCAAGTAACCACATTTCATACAGCCTAGCCCAGCTATTCTTGGCTGATTTCACTTTAGAAATGTATGCGGTGAGATGGAATTGCCAGTTTTGACCATGTTTTGCAATTTTATCCAATGTAAGAATGCACTGTAACCTTCACAAAAAGAAGCCTTATGTACATACAAACGATTGCAATGGGCATAAGAAAATAAACTTGAAGGATTGATTCCAGCTTATTTTGATGACTTTAGAATTGCCATGTTGATACAAAATGTGGCAGCTATTTTCCATAACCATATTACTCCAATATGGGTATGTCTGCACTGATTGCCAAGTGTCTTCTCAACTCAATTCAAACTGTGGTTTTCCTTGAAAGCTTTAAACAGATGAAAACCTAGAGGAATTGTCTACAGAGCTGCCGCTCTCCTTTTCAACCAGTCTGTTTGTTAAGATCTCTAGGATATACAAATGAAATAAGTAAATAAATAAGACTTTTAAAGAAAACTTACAGATGCTGATGTAATGAAACTGTGTGAACAGGGCTTTTCTCTTAATAATAATAATAATAATAATAATAATAATAATAATTAAAAAAGTTAAACAAGCAGTCAAAGAAAAAGAACATGCCCTGGGAAAATATGTAAAGCAAAGTGAAGAACCTACTTTGATTGAAGTCAAAAATCAGAAACTCCTCAAAGCACAGCAGACAAAAAACCAGTACAAGAAAGCCACACTACAAACTAGAGCTGACAGCTGGCATGACAAAACATTGCATGGAAAGTTCCTTGACAAAATTGAAGGAAAACCTGACAAGGAGAAGACCTGGCTATGGCTCACGAATGGGACACTGAAGAAGGAGACAGAAAGCTTGATCCTTGCAGCCCAGGAGCAAGCCATCAGAAAGAAGGCAATTAAGGTCAAGATCGAAAAATCAGCTGTTGACCCAAAATGCAGACTGTGCAAGGAAGCTGACGAAACTATTGATCATATCCTCAGCTACTGTAAGAAAATCGCACAGACAGACTACAAACAGAGGCACAACTATGTGGCCCAAATGATTCATTGGAACTTATGCCTCAAGTACCACCTCCCAGCAGTAAAAAACTGGTGGGATCACAAACCTGCAAAAGTATTGGAAAATGAATCCAGACTGACAAAGTTCTGGAACACAACACACCAGACATCACAGTTGTGGAAAAGAAAAAGGTTTGGATCATTGATGTTGCCATCCCAGGTGACAGTCGCATTGACGAAAAACAACAGGAAAAACTCAGCCGCTATCAGGACCTCAAGATTGAACTTCAAAGACTCTGGCAAAAACCAGTGCAGGTGGTCCCGGTGGTGATGGGCACACTGGGTGCCGTGCCAAAAGATCTCAGCCGGCATTTGGAAACAATAGACATTGACAAAAATTACGATCTGCCAACTGCAAAAGGCCACCCTACTGGGATCTGCACACATCATCCGAAAATACATCACAAAGTCCTAGACGCTTGGGAAGTGTTCGACTTTTGATCTTGTGATACGAAATCCAGCATATCTATCTTGTTTGCTGTGTCATAAAATAACAACAACAACAACAACAACAACAACAACTTTATTTTATACCCTGCCAACCATCTCCCCAAAGGGACTCTAGGTAGCTAGCTTACAATTGGGACCTAGCCCAGTACATACAACAAAATACAGCAACTAAAGCACAGTTAAAAACATAACAGCGTATAAACAATCCAATTAAAATACAGCAGGGTATAAAATATCATTAAAATTAAACCAAATCAAACTCAACAACCAGAACCTGGACTAAGGAATGATTAGACTAGAGGGGGTTGGGCATAGATTTGTACTAACTGTGAAATGTACTACTTGTGACTGGTCTCTTCTTCCCCTATTTGAAACATTTTGGTCCCTGGATCTGGTTCATGGAAACTGAGATACTAGTCCAACACAAGGCCAAGAGCCTGTATTGCAGAACATAGTATAAAAATCTGTAGATTGAACTACATTAGATCCTACATCTTCCCTCCAGGATTCATTATTTAGTTACTAAATGCCCCATAGCCATTCAATTACTGGTAGAGAGCAAGGAGATCAAAGAAACATCTGGTAATGTCCCTGTAGCCAGATCCAGACTGATGATATTATCTACCAAAATTCACCAGGATCTGTCAGAGATCTCTGCAGATTATGAAATATTTCTGTGTTATTGAGACATTACCAGACTATTCTCCAATTCCCCTACTCCAAGCTTTCCATCAGCTATGGCTGTGGAGGAGAGCCTATCACAAGCAATTTAGAGACAGAGGAAAAGGACACCAAGCTCCTCAGAAATCCAATAAAGAATATACAAGTGTACACTCAACTTAGGGTTCGTGGATGTTAACCAAAATACATTTGTAAGTCAACAACTCTGCTCATCCCCTATTACTGTTGGAATTTATTTATTTTTTTAAAAATCAGACATCCGGGACTATCAATTTCATCACAGCATACAGATTGTCAACTAAAATCAATAACTTCTTATCTGTGTGTTGTCAAAGGCTTTCATGGCCAGAATCAGTGGGTTGTTGTGAGTTTTCTGGGCTGTATGGCCATGTTCCAGAAGCATTCTCTCCTGACGTTTTGCCCACATCTATGGCAGGTATACCTCACAACCTCTGAGGAAGCCTGCCATAGATGTGGGCAAAATGTTGGGAGAAAATGCTTCTGGAACATGGCCATACAGCCCAGAAAACTCACAACAACCCTCTTATCTGTATTTGTCTCTAAGAGTTGGTCAATCCTTGTTCAACCTAATCAAATGACTCCACTAAATCTGACAACGTGACAAATATCTGTTTTCTCCGCACTTCCTCCTCCCCGGTTTGTATACCACATCTCCAAACAAAGCACTGATATGTAATGCTTTTCATCCCTGATTGAGCTTGTCCTGGTCTTTAGGAATCATCTGGTCCTTTTAACATTTTGACTGAAATGCAGACTATGAGTGCCTATGAAAACAAAACACAAAGAACCAGTGCTGATGTCCAGAAAACATCTGCTTTGATTTTCAACTTCCTCTGAATTAGTCTGCCTATAAATCAGAATGAAACAATAATGTAGAGAAGGGTGAAGGTAAAGGCAAGAAAGGTCACATCTGTGAAAAGTATCAAGAATGAAAGGAGTTTAAAGAAGCTTCCATTTTCTTTATTGAGGCTAACATTCCATTCTCTCCATCTCTGCAATTTATTTCTCCTTGTTGGAAAGAAAAGCATATTTCCATATGTGTATGCTTCAGAGCCAGAAGCCAGTCCCTTTCTAAATCAGAATGATAATAATAATAATACAAAAATGAAAATTGGATCTGGTGGCAATTCCAACCCAAGCTTGAGATGGTGTCAAAATTAAATGACAAGTAAAACAATCTTCTTTAAAAGCACACACACACACACACACGTTAAACTGATTATATATTTAAAGCCAATGTATGATCTCCCCCCCCTTCCCCCTCTTTTATAGATTTTGCAGCATTTGCACATTTTTCCTACCCAATCTGTGACCATGTGCTTTCAGCCGAGCCTTCATTTTTAATAGAGAATTTTCTAGACTCAGTATGTTGGGTTGAGAATGGTGGAATAGAAATATCCCTGGAGTTTTGCTCCTTTCTTTCGTTGTTAAAGCCTGACATGAAGTTATTTATAAGTGTAAATTATTTCACAAGAACAAGCAAGATAGCTCAAAGAAAAGAACACCAACTTAATTTGTATTATTTGTAGTATCTGAAAAGATCTGTTTTGGTTTATGGCCGAGGGAATTACAGGGAGTCTCCAAGTTATGAAAAGGATAGGCACTGTAGGTTTATTCTTTATATATATATATATATATATATATATATATATATATATATATATATATATAAATTTTATTGTGCTTTATCTGTAATTACAGTGAAAGCGAGGAAAACAATTGTGTATAGAAAGTGGGGTGAAAGTAGAGAGCAGAGACCAAGAAAAACATGAAAGTAAAACAGGGAGAAAAAAGGAAAATAATCAGCAAACTTAAAAATGAATAAGTGAAAAATAATTTTAAAATACGGATAATAACGAAAAGAAAGAAAAGAAAAAAAGTTGATTTTTTTCTCACTGTGATCATTGGATTTTGAAAAAACAAATGGCTTGCTGTGGAAACAAGGATTGGTGAAAAAGCTTCAGTGGAGACACCTTTTCCCCATGATAACTTTTTCAGGAGTGAATTTTCCTTCTTGTGGGTAGATTTCTCTCACTTCCCGTTGTCTCAACACCCATTTTTAACTATAATATTTGTAAGTCAGATGTTTGTAACACGGGAACTACTGTACAGCTCTTGTCTTCATGAAATGTCATGCAATTTCACTTATCCCCAGTTTCACTTAATCACTTACAGCTACAAACTCTATCATTCGCCCCTTTGAAAAAAAATAGTTCACTATTATCTGCGGTTTTATATATCCACATGAAGTCCAGGAAAGCATCCCCATGGATATGGAGATTACGCTGCTCAAGTATTACTTGAGTCAACGGTATCATTACTCGCTGAACTATTACACTTGCAGTCCATTCAGTGTATCATTTCAAACAATAATTTATCAGCTCCTCCTAAGGCAACTGTCTTTGCCATGGGATAGCTGTGATGGCAGAGAAGGATGGTGTGCAAGATTTCTTTGCCTTGAAGCTTCAGCTGCTGGGTGCGGATGATCCTGCCCAGGTCCTGTTTGAGGAACAGATGGATTAGCGGCAAGAGTGATTGAAGACCAGCAGGGCTTCTGTATCAGAAGCAGACATCAGCAGCTGAGAAACCTGGGTCTACAAGAAACATGATTTTCAGGTTTCTATCAGGCAGCAGCTGTCTGTAGGGAGAGATAACCTCTGGAACAAAGTAGAAGATAGCAGGATGAACATCAGTCTGACAATTTCATTTTTTAAAGTAAGCTTAAGATGGGATGGAAAACCTTTAATGGCAAAGAATAAAGAAAGTAATTTTAGTGACACTCTCTTTCTTTTATAGGCATCTTTTTCATGCTATTAGACTATTAGGGGAATTTTTTTAAAGGGCAAACTTTACAAATAACTAGCACAGCATTCATGCTGTTCATTCTTTGAAATTGGGCTGATCTCCCTCTGAGGTTCTACCATTTCCCCAAATTTTATGTGGATGTGTGGGGGAAAAATACAGTTGGGTTTTTTTTCCTAATGTGAGGCGTTTTGAATCCTCAAATATGTATTTGGATTCAGCATTTGGCTTAAAGAATGAATCAGCCCCAGATCCAAATTGCTAATTCAGGTTCAGAATTGAATGAGAGGCCCTATGTACAATGATGCCTATTACAATACAATAATGTTAAAACCTCACATCTACCAGTAGCAGAGACTAAAAAGATAAATGATTTCAAGATGATCCCATTCTCACTCCCCGATTCCACAAGCTGCCACTGAAACCGAGCAAGATTACATTCCTTCAAAATCCACCCTGATTAAATTCTCATCTGAATAACACTTTTTAAATTTGCCATCTGAAGGTAGACAAACTTGAGGTGTAGAGAGCAATGAGAACTATCTTTAAAAGTTTTCACTCCCATTAACAAGGACTTGTCCCATGTCACCACTAACACAACTCTAGCACCATGTTATCACTGGCAGATGCACCACTATCTGTAGGAGAGCCGACATGGTGCAGTGGTCTGAGTGTAGATTGAGACACTGGGAAGCCAGAGTTCACCCACCAACATACAAACCACAATGTCTCTTTTCTCTCTTTGACTTTATGTCCTTTGCTGTATTTTGCAAGACTGTTCACTAGAGAAACAGGATGACATCCTACTTAGTGGTTATGAGACAGTAAGCCAGGTTTAGGGCTTTATCACATCAGCCTATCGTCTCATAGCAACTCTGTTGTTGAAGCAAGTTGAAGATACCGCTTCTCTGTAATAATGATACCAGGTCCCTACACACATATGCTCTACTCAGTGCATGCATGCCTTTCAAATCATTTTTATTTTGCTGAGATTGCATAATTACAGCAACATGACTAAAAATTAAAAGAAATAGAAAAGGAAAATGGAGTAACAGCAAAGTAACCCTGCTTGGGAAGAGCAAGGAGGAAAGGTAGAGAGGAGGGAAGAGAAGGTGGATCATCTCAACTCATGCAATTTAACTATTGGAATATCGGAACTGCACTCAAAGTGATTGAACACACCAGAGGCAGCAGTATTATCCTACTGTAATTGCAATTTTCCAGCCCTGTGTGATAAAGCCCTTGCACTATTTTAACTTTCGGAATTCATATTTATAATCTTTAACAAGCAAACGTGATCCAATATCTATCTTTTCAGCAAGGCAGCATCTGCCATGAACTCGACCACATTATCAGGAGCTTAGGTTTCAACAAACACCAGGAGAATCAGCTAAAGTCAAGAGTCCAATATCAGAGAAGCCCAAATTCAAAGCCAAGCCAGTATAACAAGCAGTACAACCCACAAACAGATAAGCGTGAGCCAAGCCCGTAGCCAGGGAGAGGTCTGGTTTACAGGTAACCCACCCTCCCCTCAACAGTTAGGTTTTAAAAAAAAACCTGGTTTATTTATGAAGCTTGTCTGGTTAACAAATCCCCATGCTAAGTCTAGGAGATGCAAAAATTACGAGTTTGCAGAACATGCACATCTGGATTGCAGGTGGAAACTGTGGAAACTGAGGTGTCGACTACTGGCTCATCTATTTCAGAGTTTCTCGAGCTGTGCTCCTCCAGATGTTTTTGACTTCAGCTCCCACAATTCCTAACAGCTGGTAAACTGGCTGGGATTTCTGGGAGCTGAAGTCCAAACACCTGAAAGAGGACAGATCTAATCCAAGCCCTGCCAAAGAAACCATGGAACAAAAGCAAAGACAAGAAGCTGTGTCACTTTTAGACCTTGGACTTTAAATGAACAAGACAGTTTCTGATGACCAAGTGAAAGCTCAGTCAGTGCAAACTCCATGGACTCCATTGTCAGGATATGTATTTCCTGTGGATAAGAAAAGGCACATAATTCTTCAACCCATTGTATTCAGAAGGCTGGTGCATTGGATGCTAAACCATTTGTGCGATGAAAAGATACAAGTCTTCAATGGACACCAAAAAATAGAGTACAATCAGAACAACTTGTGCTTGGCTGGAAACTTCTTGCTAATTCACAGTGGTGGATGCTAATTCATCATGATAAAGGAAATAAGAAGAAAGCAGAAGAAAACAGAAAGAAACTTCTGCCAATTGTGGAAACTATTGTCCTTTTTAGCCAACAAGAACTGGCTTTAAAAGGGACCAATGATTTAGGACCTATTACTTGTGAAGAACTTTTGTACAATGATGGTAATTTCAGGGTCTTGTTGAGATCTCATGCCAGATCAGAAAACACTGGCCTGAAAAGTCATCTCAAAATTGCAACTATGAATGCTCAGTATATTAATCCTTAAATACAGAATGAATGAATAGACAATTGTGGTGACAAGATAGTCCAAAAATTGTTGAAAGAGGCAATGCATCACAGTATTTCTTTGTTTTGGCAGATGAAACTTTGGATGTGAGTATCTCAGAACAGTTATCACTCTCGGTAAGGTATACTGATGTTGAAGTTGCAGGAAAAAGAGAAGACGTCATAGTTTTGTGAAGATAAGTAATATGACAGGTGGAGGAATTGCAGGAATTATTTCAATAACATTGGAAAAAATTGGGCTGAACTTGCAATACTTGTGTGGGCAGGGTTATGATGGAGCTGCTAATATGAGTGGTTATATTAGTGATGCACAGGCAATTATATCGCAGAAGTATTCAATGGCTGAATACATCCATTGCCATGCTCATTCACTAAATCTAGCCTTAGCAAAGACTTGCAGCATTCCACCTGTCAGAAACTGTTAGAGTTACAAGCTGAGTCGATACAGGGAACATTGGGGATGTAGTGTACCTGGATTTCAGTAAGGCCTTCAACAAGGTCCCCCACGACCTTCTGGCAAACAAACTATTAAAATGTGGGCTAGACAAAACTACAGTTAGGTGGATCTGTAATTGGCTAAGCTAACGAATCCAACGGGTGCTCACCAATGCATCTTCTTTATCCTTGAAAGTCGTGGTAAGTGGAGTGCCGCAGGGTTCTGTCCTAGGCCCGGTTCTGTTCAACATCTTTATTAACGACTTAGATGAAGGGTTAGAAGGCATGATCATCAAGTTTGCAGATGACACCAAACTGGGAGGGATAGCTAATACTCCAGAAGACAGGAACAGTATTCAAAATGATCTTAACTGACTAGAGAGATGGGCCGAAACTAACAAAATGATGTTCAACAGAGACAAATGCAAGATACTCCACTTAGGCAGAAAAAAATGGAATGAAAAGATGCAAAATGGGGGAATGCCTGGCTTGACAGCAGTATGTGTGAAAAAGACCTTGGAGTCCTCGTGGACAACAAGTTAAACATTAGCCAACAATGTGATGCGGCAGCTAAAAAGGGCAATGGGATTTTGGCCTGCATCAATAGGAGTATAGTGTCTAGATCCACGAAAGACATGCTACCCCTCTATTCTGCCTTGGTCACACCACTCTTGGAATCACAATGTGTCCAATTCTCGGCACCGCAATTGAAGGGAGATGTTGACAAGCTGGAATGTATCCAGAGGAGAACAAGCCCTATGAGGAGCAGCTTAAAGAGCTGGGCATATTTAGCCTGCAGAAGAGAAGGCTGAGAGGAGACATGATAGCCATGTATAAATATGTGAGGGGAAGTCATAGGGAGGAGGGAGCAAGCTTGTTTTTTGCTGCTCTGGAGTCTAGGACGCGGAACAATGGCTTTAAACTACAGGAAAGGAGATTCCACCCAGGGCCGGCCGGAGATAATTTTGAATGTGAAGCGGGGGTGCTGAAAAGCGCCCCCGCCACCGGCCCCGCCTCCCATGCCCTGGCCCCGCCCAGCGTGCCCTGGCCCCGCCTCCCACGCTGCGTGGGAGGCGGGGCCAGGGCGAATAGTGAGGGAGGTGGGACCAGAGTTGGCCCCGCCCCCCGCCCAGCGTGCCCTGGCCCCGCCTCCCGTGCTACTCCCGCTCGCCCGTCTGGCCTTTTCTAGCTGGCCAGCCTGGAGTGGAGGTCCCTGCAGGCCGCGATTGCGGCCTGGAGGGACCTCCGCTGCAGTCTGGCCAGCTAGAAAAGGCCAGACGGGCCAGGGCGCACTGGGCGGGAGGCGGGGCACCGTCAGGGCGGTGCCCCGCCTCCCGCCCAGCCTGACGGCGCCCCCCCGGACCTGCGCCCGAGGCGGCGGCGTCAGGTGCCTCTATAGTGGGGCCGGCCCTGATTCCACCTGAACATCAGGAAAATCTGTTCAACAATGGAACTCTCTTGCCTGGACTGTGGTGGAGGATCCTTCTTTGGAGGCTTTTAAGCAGAGGCTGGATGGCCATTTGTCGGGGGTGCTTTGAATGCGATTTCCTGCTTTTGGGCAGGGGGTTGGACTGGATGGTCCATGAGGTCTCTTCCAGCTCTATTATTCTATGATTCTAACTGCCAAGGAACAATATCATCTGTGTGCAATTTCTTCAAAGCATCATCCATCAGACTGAAACTGTTGAAGAAAAATACAAATAAAAATATACTCTGGTTTCTCTTCAGATTGTATAAATCTTTCGCCTTTTAAGAAAAATACAAATGACTGTTTCCCTGAATCAAGAACAACAACCTGTTGTTGATTTGTGAAATCTGTTGGGTTGAGCAACATGATGCAGTTTTACGTTTTGTTGAACTATACAGTGTGGTGGTGAGAACATTTGAAAAACTAAAAATGAGACTTCCTCCCAAGCTGGACTCCTTCTTTTTAGCTGTTCTGAATGCTGGGTTTGCAGTAACCATACAAATCCTAAGAAAGCTTTTGTCATCATTCCCTCAGCTTAGCAAAAGTAGATAGTAGATATGGACATTTTCTATAGTCTGCAACATGTTGACAAACCCTTAGAAAAATCCAGGGAGAGGTGCACATAATCTGTGAAAGAATTTCAGGAGATCTTTGACACAGCAAGATGAGTGGTGGAGTCTGGGTGAAGAAATTAGGAATCCTCAAACCTATTCAAGGCAGACTTATAAAAGCAACATCCAGGCAGCTTCACCAACACCAATGGAATATTATAGGCTAAATCTGTCCCTCCCATTTCTAGACTTTTTCCTCCAATCAGTTTCAAGGAGGTTTACAAGGCAGTTCAGAAACTGCAACTATTCCTCCCTACTAATTGCTTCCCTTTAAAATTCAACTTTAAAAAGTGCACAGAGTTTTACAATGAATGCCTTCAAGATACTGACACACTGATGGAAGAGTTTGACCCGTGGTGTAAAAAATGGAAAAAGATTACATTTGCAGAAAAAAACATCAAATGCACTGGAGGTAAATCTTATCTGTGATAGACAGTTTTTTCCAAATGTGAAGAAACTTCTTCAGATTTTTGCAACATTGCCAGTGTCAACAGCTATAAATGAAATGTTGTTTTCAACATGTAAATGTATGAAAACATACATTTGAAGCACAATAAGGTAAGAAAGACTGACTGGACTTTCACTCTTGAGTGTCCACCGAAGTTTATCGATGGAGCCTGATTTCTCTCAAAGTGTATTGACACAGGGTTGCTGTGAGTTTTCCAGCCTGTATGGCTATGTTCCATAAACAGTTTTCAAGTGTTTCCAACAGGCATTGTGGTCTTCTTTTGTAACCACTAAATTACTAATTCAAATTTTCAGATTTTTTTTAGACTTGAAACTTTGTAGCTAAAATAAAAAATTGATTTAATTAAATCTATATAAAAATATAGAGTGAGTCATAGAATTTAAATTGTTTTCTATTATGGACCTACTCTGCATGATTAGCTTAAAATTGTTCCACCCCCCCCCCCCCCACCACCACCACCACCACCACCTTTTTTTTTCTGGCTACAGGCCTGGCATGGACCAATGCTGAGTTCCAAAGTCCAAGTAGCTGGTGAAGCAACAGAGCTAAGTCAGGAATAAATGAAATCCAAGCTCACCGTTCAGGGTCAGAAATGCTACCCTGTTTCCCCGAAAGTAAGACATCCCCAGAAAATAAGACCTAGTAGAGATTTTGCTGAATTGCTAAATATAAGGCCTCCCCTGAAAGTAAGACCTAGCAAAGTTTTTGTTTGGAAGCATGCCCACCAAACAGAACACCAGCACATGCAGGATTGGTAAATTTACGTACCATAGAGTGTTGTACATGGAAATAATGGTAGTAACAAGAAACTCTTGATAGGATTCACAGTTTGTCTGGTTATGCTGGTTTGTGATGACAACTACTGGGCAGTATATAATTGTTCATTTCTTTTGTTCAACAATAAAAGTGAATTCTTCTTCATGGAAAATTAAGACATCCCTTGAAAATAAGACCTAGAGCATCTTTGGGAGCAAAAATTAATATAAGACACTGTCTTATTTTCGGGGAAACACGGTAGTAGTCAGAAAAGCAGCAGTCAGGCTTCAAGACAAAAAACAATGATAGCCAAGATCACAGTCCAGAGTCGGACAGCAGAGCCAGGGTCCAGAGCAAAAATACAACATTGTCTACCACCGCATAGAGGGCTCTATCTTGAGGTCTCAGCTGGTGCTCGTTTCATCATCCTTTCACAGCTAATCTCTGAAACCTGTGATACATTCCCCGCTTCTGAGGAGGAGGCAGTTAAATCTTCACTAGTTTGCTCCAAATGTTGAGGAGTGTCTGCTTCTGCGAAAGGCTCAGTTTCAACAGTGGCTGGGCTAGGCCAGGCAAACAGCTGGGAGCTGCTGGCCATAACAACATCCTAGCCTAATGGTTTCCAAGACACTGCATCCCAATAATGTGATGCACAGAGAGAAGCAGTTGCAACAGGACCCCAAGGATCTCTCCAGCTGCCTGGTCTTGATGCACCCTAAGCACACATCATTTGTCAACACCCAATCTTCAATGTCTTGTAAACCCTTTAGTGATGGTGCTGCTTGGCTGGAAATGCACTTTTTTTGGTAGGGTAGCATCATCAGACAAGGCCACAACAATGGAACTCCACCACTGTTGTTACTACCGTGTTTCCCTGAAAATAAGACACTGTCCTATATTTATTTTTCTTCAAGAAAACACACTATGGCTCATTTTCAGGGGATAAGACAGGGGATGTCTTATTTTTATATCCATGGCCAGTGCTCAGGTATACAGGCGGCGTGATGGCCAGATTCTTCCCTCCATTCGGAGGGGGCTGCTGCTCCTGCAAGGGAGGGAACGCTGTGGTGCCCAAGCCCTGTGACAGTGAGAGAGGCGGCCTAGTGCTCTGGCATCCTGCTCCGGCAGCAAGAGCCCTGGGGAGGAGCCTTGCAGCTGTGCTGTGGGTGGTCTGGGGACCCGAGCAAGTCCCACCCCCTTCACCTTCTTGCAGCATTTTCCCTTGCCACTGCTCCTGCTCCCTCCATTTGGGAGACTTTGGAGTGTCTTGTGCCCTCCCCTTCTTTGGGCAGAGACGAGGGCATGCTGGTGTGAGCTGGTAAGTCAACCGCAGCCATGGCAGAGGGAATAGGCAGCTGCCTTCTTTACCGCTCCGCACTGGTACACTGTATAGCCACGCCTGTCATTATGACTTATTTTTGGGATATGGCTTATATTGTGCAAATTCTTAGAAAGCCTGCTACAGCTTATTTTATGGGTATGTTTTATTTTTGGAGCCTCCAATGGCCAAGGGGATAAAAGCCTTGTGACTTGAAGGTTGGGTTGCTGACCTGAAAGCTGCCAAGTTTGAATCCCACCCGGGGAGAGCGCAGATGAGCTCCCTCTATCAGCTCCAGCTCCATGCGGGGACATGAGAGAAGCCTCCCACAAAGATGGTAAAACATCAAAACATCCGGGCGTCCCCTGGGCAACGTCCTTGCAGACGGCAATTCTCTCACTCCAGAAGCAACTCCGGTTGCTCCTGACACGGAAAAAGAAATTGGGGAGGGGGGGGGGGAGACACGGTACTGATTATGCAGGATCTCAGCTATAGTCTGGCTGAACATTATGTGACATTTCACAAGATACAGTAGAGTCTCACTTATCCAACATAAACAGAACATTGGATAAGCAAAAATATTGGATAATAAAGAGGGATTCAGGAAAAGCCTATTAAACATCAAATTACTTTATGATTTTACAAATTAAGCACCAAAACATCATGTTTTACAACAAATTGACAGAAAAAGCAGTTCAATACATGGTAACATTATGTAGTAATTACTGTATTTACGAATTTAGTACCAAAACATCACAATGTATTGAAAACATTGACTACAAAAACATTGACTACTAAAAGGCAGACTGCATTGGATAATACAGAACGTTGGATAAGCGAAGGTTGGATAAGTGAGACTCTACTGTATATAATTTTTTTAATCATTTTTTTCATTCTGTTTTGTTTTCTCCTCCAGAACTATTCAGTTAATATTTTCATGCTGGCAAGGAGCTCAAAGGAAACTGGCTTCTTCTTTCAATTTTATTGTCCTTAGTACTTTAACTAGGAACATGATTCAGACATTCATGGTTTCAACAAGCCTTAAGATTATTTTCTCTTCAGCACCTTCCTAGACTCACTTATAAAACAGGCACTTCTTTTTAGCAGTTGTATTTCCCTTTTGTTTCCTCCATATTTATAGGAATGCAATGCAGAGGAAACTGTTGAAAGGAGACAAAGCAACAGAACTCCTGAACGAGTTCTTTTGCTCTGTGCATATGTGATGTAGGCACAGAAATGCAGCATTCTTTTAATGAAAACATGTTTCTTTTTGACAGCAGAGAGGTTACGGGGCCATGTCTGACTACCAGAAGAAGATCTATGTGTTGTACTATACCACACTGATATAGACATAAACACAGACCTGTCTCATGAAAAACAGAACCTGGCTGTTCCCTCCTTTTTATACAAATGTCACAATTGGTCCTCTAGGGTCTGTTCTTCCGGCTTAAATAAATAACAAGAATGATGTCTCATTATTTCTGATCTTTTTACAGTATTCTTCCTCCCATTCCGCACACCTCCTGATCTGCCCTCTGTGCCTTTAAGAATACAGTCTCCTCCAAAACAAAGGCTTGTTTAATTGCTATTACAGCTCATATTGAGGCTGGGGAGCAGAGCACCCCGTTATTTATAGCAGTGCACCAGCAGTGGGGAAAGTTTCAACAGATCCAGTATGTTTAATTCCTTTTCTCCCTGTATAATTTCTCTTCCTGGCCACTTCCTCATTTAGCAGATTAGCAATATTTTCAGAAAAGTAGGGGTGGGAGGCAAAAATAATAAATTACTAAATCTGGCAGCAGAAAGTAGTGATCGTGGCAAGGCACAGCTGGAGTGTTTGAAATGTGGCTGTTTTCTTCCGAGCCATCATTTTGCCCGTCCACTGGGAACACACAGCTAAATGTAGGCTCGGTGAGTGCTATGATGAATCCATGTAAATTGCAAAGTGTAGAACTGAGTGTCTGCTTTTCTGCAGGCAAATAGGAGTCCTTCCTCCCGTCCTAGTTGGATTTCTTCATGCAATCAGAAGCTCATCTCAGCAGCTCAGATGCCATTATGCAGCCCCTGTATTTCACATTTTTCATTTTGATTCAAAGGGATGCGATGCGCTTCCTCTCATTTGGCAGAATAATGTGCCACCTGCTCAGTGTTCCTTCCCCCACCCCACATTCCTAATTAAGCATTTAAATTGTTTGTCAACTGAATTGAATTTCTTTCTCTGTATGTCTCTCCCTCTCCTCTTCTCCCGGCTGCAGCGTTGCAAACATTTTGGTGTTTTTGTAGCAAAGCTGAAGGGCTACTTATATCCTTGGATGTAAAAGCCTTACGCTTTATCTGAACAGCTTTTGGTACTAATGGTGGACACAATATTATTCACATACTTGTAGCATAGTGTCTAATAGTACATTATAGAGATCATCCGGGGCAAAAGGCATTAATATTTGATAAGGCCCCCCTGATTTTCTTGAAATTAGTACTTTTATATGCTCTATAATTCAGGATTCTTTAGGGTTATGGGATTCTTGAAGGATGTTCTGTAATCTGCTTTGAGCCGTGAGAAGTGGATAAAAAATAAAATTATTATTATTATTATTATTATTATTATTATTATTATTTTGTCAGGATCATTGGAGTGCTTGCATTTTGATAGTGTGATAAACCATAGTGTGTCATGATAAGAGATGCCTGTGTGGAGTAGTGGTTTGAGCATTGGACTATGATTTTGGAGACCAGGATCTGGGTCTCTTCTCAGCCATGAAACCCATTCAATCGTTTTGGACAAATCACACACACTCTACCTCAGACAAAGGCAATGACAAACCTCTTCTGAATGAATAATGACAGGACAATTATGAGATTTTTACCGTAGGGACGCCATATCAACAACAGCAACAGAAACAGCAACAGCAACAACAACAACATGATAACAAGGCTTCTGCTAAGTTTCTCTCTTAGTGCTCTTTCTCCAATGTGGCTGCAGAGACAATTAAAATAAACTATAATTAAGTTAATTAGGAGTTCCGAGGCATAAGATATCGTTAACAAAAAATGAACATTGAAACTTTCAAACTCTTTCTTGATAGGGTTGTTGTATGTCTTTCGAGCTGTGTGGCCATGTTCCAGAAGTATTTCTCCTGACGTTTTGCCCACATCTATGGCAGGCATCCTCAGAGGTTGTGAGGAATGGATAAACTAGGTAAGGTAAGGAAAGAATATATATCTGTGGAGAGTCCAGGGTGTGGCAAGAGTCCTTTGTCACTGGGAAGCCAGCATTAATGTTTCAGTTAATCGCCCTAATTAGCATTGGAAAGGTTTTGTCTCTTGCCTGGGGGCATCCTTTGTTCAGTCATTAGCTGTCCTCTGCCCTCAGAGTGTTGGTTCCCATCTACTGTTTTGATTTTAGAGTTTTTTTAATACTGGTAGCCAGATTTTGTTCATTTTCATGGTTTCTTCCTTTCTGTTGAAGTTGTCCACATGCTTGTGGATTTCAATGGCTTCTCTGTGTAGTCTGACATGATAGTTGTTGGAGTGGTCCAGCATTTCTGTGTTCTCCAATAATATACTGATATTGCAGGCACAAAATAAAGAAAAGAAAGAAAGTACACAAACCTGGGTAGGAAGCAAGGTCAATTCCTGTTAAGGTGAACTAATGATAGAGTGAATAATTCCACATTTACAAAACTCCACGTTCACCTTTATTTCTTATGTAGTGCACTACCTTAAAAACCCTGAAGTCGCCCCCTCTCCTCCCTGCCCCTCATCCTTTTATTCTCTGTTATTTTATTTTGTTTTTTTCTTTTTCCTTCATTTACTGTCTTTAAGTGTTTTTTTTCTTCCAGCAAAATTAATAAAATCTATTTTAACAAAAAAAAGGAAGGAACAAAATCTTGTGTGATCTTGGAAGTCAGGCTGGGTCAGGCTTGATTAGTACTAAGATGGAGAACTGCCAAGGAACACCAGATGCTGTAGGTTATCTTTCAGACGAAAGCAATGGCTAAACATCTCTGAATTTTTCTTGCCTAAGGGCCCTTCCATACAGTCATATAACTCAGAATATCAAGGCAGAAAATCCCACAATATCTGCTTTGAACTGGGTTATCTGAGTCCACACTGTCATCTATGGCAGTTCAAAGCAGATAATGTGGGATTCAGCTGTGTGGAAGAAGCTTAAGAAAACCCCATGACATTGCAAGTTAATAAGTGTTAAGGTAGACACACACTCACTCACATTCTCATCTTCCCTCAATGTCTGCTTTGTGATCATCAGATCTTGCAAATGAACATGGCTTAATTCTTTTTGTACTTGGAAAAATATAGTTGTTTTCCAACAAAGGTAAAAGGTGCATATGCATACCAGGAAGTATCACAAACAAATTATATGTATACAGTTGTTAAATACACCCATTTTTATCTGATTTCTTTTTCCCTGAGAGTATGTTGCTGGATTTCAAATGAAAAGTTAACCTGAGGTTGTAACTCAAAATATGAACAATCAAAACGCTATTAAAATTATATAACCAAATATCAATGCTTTCCAGTGGCATTTCTCTGGAAATACTTGAAAAACTATGTAAAACAGTTTCAATTTTCTTGAAAGGGAGTTAGGAGTAACTCTTGAATGTGCCAGAGCTAAAACACTGAACTGGAATATATTCAAACGCTTTTCAAGTCTAATGCATAAAGTCTGGTTATTCCATCAAAGTCTCTTTGAATCAACCCTAGGCGCTTTGGCATGTTAAAAAGCCATTGCTGGTATAGAATGCTTGGGGTTTATGCATGTAATCTTACAACTGACTCACCAATTGCCGTCTTCTTGATATCTCTGGCAATGTTGAAAGCCGTTTGGCATTGGCTTTGACTATTTTCTAAGACATTAAGTATATATGTCACAGGGTTGTTGTTTTTTTTTCAAAAGGAACTTTGCTGAAAAGTTAATGGAATGTGGAAAAGAATAACACTGCACCCACAAGTAAAAATAGAGGCAGCCCACAATGGAACAGTCACAGGTAGATGATCCAAAACAGTTTCACAAACCATTAAACTGCAGAATATGCAAACATTTGCACAAGGAAAAAGATCTGCCTCAGAAATATAAAGCACAACTGTAAAACCATACAAATAAATTATTTGGTTGCTATTCAGTCATCGTCATTTTAATTTTCTGTTTTAACCATCTGTGACATTTGCAAGGAGGAAAAACTGATTACCCCAAGAAAAAAATATGCTGTCAATTATTCACATTCCTCCCCATCATCCACCTATGCCAAGTGCTTATGCATATTTTGCTCTGTTGTAATGTACTCCTCAGAGTAAGAACAGAGGCAGTGCTGTAGAGTTTGATTTCATCTGAGTCGGAGCTTGGGAAAGTTACTTTTGGATGACAACTTTCATGATCCTCAACTAGCATAACTAGTGGCCAGGCTGGCTGGGAGATTCTAGATATTGTCCAAAAAGGTATTCTTATCAAACTAGTTTAGCATTAGAAGAGCAAGCTAAGATAAAAGTCTTTCCTGAATATGTTCTTTAAGCCAAGAAGATGGCATGTGTCATCTTTTACCTCCTAGCCAACTTCAACAGTGGTGAGAGATGATGGAAACTGCAACTCAACAACATCAGGAATTCATAGAATCATATAGTTGGAAAAGACCTTATGGACCATCCAGTCCAACCCCCTGCCAAGAAGCAGAAAAACTGCATTCAAAGCACCCCTGACAGATGGCCACCCAGTCTCTGCTTAAAAGCCTCCAAAGAAGGAACCTCCACCACACTCTGGGTGGAGAGTTCCACTGCTAAACAGTTCACACAGTTAGGAAGTTCTTCCTAATGTTCAGGTGGAATTTCCTTTCCTGTAGTTTGAAGACGTTGTTCCGCTTCCTGGTCTCTAGGGCAGCAGAAAACAAGCTTTCTCCCTCCTCCCTATGACTTCTCCTCACGTATTTATACATGGCCATCATGTCTCCTCTCTGACTTCTCTTCTGCAGACTAAACATGCTCAGCTCTTTTAGCCGCTCCTCCTAGGGCTTGTTCTCCCAACCCTTGATCATTTTAGTCACCCTCCTTTGGACACATTCCAGTTTGTTAACATCTCCCTTCAGTTGCAGTACCCAGAATTGGACACAGTATTCCAGGTGTGGTCTAACCAAGGCAGAATAGAGGGGTAGCGTGACTTCCCTGGATCTAGACACTATACTCCTAATTATGCAGGCCAAAATCCCATTGGCTTTTTTAGCCACCACATGACATTGTTGGGTAATGTTTAACTTGTTGTCCATGAGGATTCCAAGATCTTTTTCACATGTACTACTGTCAAGCCAGGCATGCCCCATTCTGTACCTTTGAATTTCATTTTTTTCTGCCTAAGTGGAGTATCTTGCATTTGCCCCTGTTGAAGTTCCTTTTTGTTAGTTTCAGCCCATCTCTCTAATTTGTTAAGATCATGTTGGATTCTGCTCCTGTCTTCTGGAGTATTAGCTATTCCTCCCAATTTGATGTTGTCTGAAAACTTGATGATCATGCCTTCTAACCCTTCATCTGTCATTAATAAAGATGCTGAACAGATCTGGGCCCAGGACAAAACCCTGTGTGTGACGGCGCGAGTGGCGCCATCTATATGTCAAACTATAAGTTTCAAGATTTGAATTGTTGTATCATGCCTGATTTTGCCCTTACCCTGTAAATGTAGTTGGATTGGTTATTTATATCTGTCAATCAATGTTGTTTGTACCTGTTATATTGCTCACTCAGCAAAACTGTTTGGCTCCACCTCTTCCTGGAGTAGGACTGTGTTTCCTCCTTTTCATTCCACTCTATCGGATGGACGTGAAAGAGAGGCTTGGCTCTGAAAGCCCTTCAAAAGTTACCTCTCAGCACCAATTCTGAGGTTCTTACCCTTGGGACTCACACTTCATGTTCAGGGCCAACCTGAACAACGTTGAGGAGTCTCAAGCGCCTTCACATCAGTCCTTTGGCAACAGAGGAAGACTCTTGTCTTCAGATATAGGTCATTGGACTGAGGCTGAGTTTGCTCCGGCATTCACAGCCAGAGAAAGAGGGATCTGGACAAGCTTCATGGACTTAAACAACCAAAGACTGTAATGTATATTTTCTTTTACCCCCTTTGTGAAGAATAAACCCAGTTTTTGAGTTAACTACAGTGTTTTAGTCCTTGGGAGTTCCAGTTTCCCTAAAGGAGGGCAAGAAGCAATCCCCTGGGGAAAGATGTCACGTCCATGCCTCTTTCACTAAGAGTACAGCCCCAGGCGCGACGGCACAGTGCTGAGAGGACCCTTCTTTTCCAGCAGTGCTGAGAGAAGCCTTCTTTTCCAGAAGTACTGAGAGAGAAGCCTTCTTTTCCAGAACTGCTGAAAGAAGCCTTCCAGAAGTGCTAAGAAGGGAAAAGAAGGAGTGAAAGTGAGGCGGGGGGGGTTAAGGAACCCCAGGAAATACCATATATGGGCAGAGATGGCGACAGCTAGCGACCCGGGTGCATAAACTCACAGAAACATGTGACTTCTGGGAAATCATGTGTTTCTGAAGAAATGAAAGCTAAGGATAAACAAACAGAGCATGCGTACGCAGGCGCTCTGAAAGATTTGTGAGCACGGCACAAAAAGGGTGCAGCCGGCCTGCTGGTCAGCACAGATTGGGCAGCGTCACAACTCTAAGCCAATGAATTTGCTTGTGGGCGGGCATAACCCGAACCCTGTAGTGTGTATAAATGTTCACTCAGCATGCCACTGGCCGGTTCCCCTGGAGAAGCACTTACTTTGTGCTAGGGGGACCCCTAGTGGCCATTAGCGAAATAAAACTGCTTTCTGGGAAATTCCTTCAGTTGTCCGTCTTCAAAATTCCTCCACTGCGCCAACAAGAACCGTAGCACGAAGGTTCCGCTACATTTTCTGGTGACCCCGACGTGATTTTTTCCTATAAGACGGGCCAGGAGATTTGGAGACGGATCCCGTTGGCGGGACGGCCTCAACTCAGCGGTGGGGGCCTGAGGCAACTACCGTGAGACGAGAAGGGGCCCCTGAATACTACACGACCGGCTGCGGTGCTTGCCTCTGATTGCCAACGCCGACTGACGGTGAGAGCTGCAACATCAGCGAGGTTCCACAGAAACCGGCTAGGAGGAAAAGGATCCAGGGGAAAAAGCCCAGGGGCGAAGGTTGGTCCGACGTCTACAGAAATCTGGCAAGTATAGGGGTTTGCATGAGATATTAAGGGAACGCCAGCGCTGGGAGGGACAAAAAAAAAAAAAAAAGTTCCCAGGGAGGTAGAAAGGGGTTCTGTCTTGTGTTTCCTGACGCATGCCGTGAGTGGCCGGGTGCCCAGGCCAGGACAGTCCCCTCTATTAGGCAGGATGGGAGGGAAAAATTCAAAGAGCTCCACTCCCTTACAATGCATCTTAGATAATTTTGGCTCTTTTGCTAGCAGAGCCGTAGCAGGGAATCCAAGGGACCTAAGAGATTATAGGCTGAGAAATTTGTGTCAGGGAGAATGGCCAGATTTTGGTTTAGGTTGGCAAGTAGAAGGAACGTGGGATCTGAAACTGATCCGAACAGTGGAAGAATATTGTGCTGTGAATCATCCGAACCAGTGGGTCTATATTGCTACGTGGGAACGGGTAGTTAGAGAAGATCCAGGTTGGGTTCGACTGTGCAGGAATGGCAAATGTATGGTGGTGAAGAAGGAGGGGAAAAAGAAGGAAGTTTTCCAATCCAATGAGGAGGACTACCCAGATTTACAGTTGAGTGTACAGGCTAGACAACAGGAATTATTGCCGCCACCCTTGCCACCGCCCCCCCCACCCCAGGGAACAGCCCCCACACTAGGAACGAGACCCCCACCCTACTCTTCGGAGTCAACCGAAGCGGCCAAGAAACACTATCCTAGCCTAGAAAAATATCAGGAGGAAACAAAGGAAAAGAAGAAGTCACAACGGATGCCCAGTGATGCTTCTCCGGCACAAACTCGGAGACATGGAGCTCCGGTGTGGTCTGGTGATTCACCGACCGGACCGGCCCTCCAGATGCCCTTGAGAACGGTGCCTGTGATAAACAACAGGAATGAGATAGTTCAAGCATACCAGGTAGTGCCTTTCAGTAGTAGTGACATTTTGAATTGGAAAAATAATACTCCACCTTATAGTGAAGAACCCCAAGCTATGGCTAGGCTATTGGAAGGGATTATGGCAACCCATAATCCCACCTGGCAAGATTGCAGACAATTGTTGAATATGTTGTTCACATCAGAGGAGAGAAGAGCAGTGTTGAATAATGGGGTAGCCATAGCCCAGGTTGGTGCCCCACAAGATGGTGATGCAGCCGAGTGGGGAGCACAGAGGTTTCCTGTGGAAATAGATCCCCAATGGGACACCGCAGAAGAAGGACATTTGCAGAGACTGAGAGGATTCCAGCGTATATTGGTAGAAGCGGTAAAGAGGGGCCCGCCGCGACCCGTCAACATTGTAAAAATTCAGGGAGTGGTACAGGAAAAATCTGAGTCACCAACAGCCTTTTTGGAAAGGCTGGAGGCAGCATATAGAAAGTATAGCCCGTATAATTTGGAGGATGAAAACGGTAGGAGGGCGATTCAACAGTCTTTTATCAGTCAAGCGGCTCCTGACATCCGGAGAAAGATTCAAAAGCAACCAGGATTTCTAGGAAAGACTATGAATGAATTGTTGGCACTCGCAGATCAAGTTTATATGGCGAGGGACCAGGTAGAAGAAGAGAAGAAGGACAGGAAGAAGAAGCAGGAATACCAAGCATTAGTTACCATGATGGAACAAAGTGCAAGTGGACAGAGAGGAAGAGGAGGATATGCCAGAGGGGGACAAGGAGGAAGAAGGGGGCCCCCTCGGAGGTTAGGTCGAGACCAATGTGCTAAATGTAAGAAGTTTGGACACTGGAAAGGTGAATGCCCAGAAGGAAGAGAAGGAAGAGAAGGAAGTCAGGAAGGACCGAGAGAAAGAGGAAGGCCTGAGAGAGGAAGAAACCCAGGAAGGGGAAGAGGGCGTGGGAACTACGTACCTTTTCCTGCAAGAGAGGTGATAGCTGCAGCAGCTGTGATGGAAGAAGAATGGGAAGATATGGATGGAGGAGAGGAATGAGGAAGCCAGGCTCTTGTTTTGTTGGACCCCGGGGAGCCGATGGTCACACTTGAAATCGGGGACCAACAATTGGACTTTTTAGTGGACACAGGTGCCGAAAAATCAGTAGTAAATACAAAAATTAGTCCACCAACTCGGGAAACTACGAAAGTAATAGGGGTGTCTGGGAAGACCCAGAAGTGCCCCTTCCTTAAGGAACGCACCTGCAATCTGGCCGGACATCAGGTCAAGCATAAGATGTTATATCTCCCAGACTGCCCAGTCCCTTTATTGGGAAGGGACATTTTATCAAAATTACAAGCACAACTCCAGTTCATGAAGAATGGACAAGTGGAGCTATCATTTCCCATGGAAGAGGAATGGAGACTGTTTCAAGTTAGGATTTTTACTGAAGAAATACAATGGCCATGGCATGAGACTCCTTTAGTGTGGGCAGAAGATAATCCTCCAGGATTAGCTAAATATGTTCCACCGGTGGTGGTGGAAGTGAAAAGAGGAATGGGGCCCATATGCAAGCCACAGTATCCCGTCAGTCGAGAGGCAGTGCAGGGGATCAGAAAGCATCTAGAGCGACTCCTGCAGCATGGGATATTGGTACCATGCAGTTCCCCATGGAACACGCCCCTGCTCCCAGTCAAGAAACCAGGAGGACAAGGAGAATATCGCCCAGTCCAAGATTTGCGGGCTGTAAATCAAGTCACCGTTCCCCTAACCCCGGTAGTGCCAAATCCATACATCATGATGAGTCTAGTACCAGCATTTGCCAAATGGTTTACTGTATTGGATTTAAAGGATGCATTCTTTTGCATTCGATTGGCCCCTGTATCCCAACCGATCTTTGCTTTCCAGTGGGAATCTCAGCAGTCAGGGCAAAGGACCCAGTATGTTTGGACACGCCTTCCTCAGGGGTTCCGGGACAGCCCGACCATTTTTGGTCAAGCCCTGGCCAAAGACTTACAGGATTTTGTAATACCTAAGGAAGAGGGAATTTGGCTTCAATATGCAGATGACCTGCTTATCGCTTGCCGGACACTAGGGGGCTGTAAAGAGCATACTTTGAGATTTCTCAAGACATTGGAAGAAAAGGGTTACAAAGTGTCAAAGAAAAAGGCCCAGTTGTGCTGTCCCACGGTGAAATATTTGGGGTTCCATCTGACCGAAGGAAAGAAGATGTTAGGAGCTGAAAGAAAGGAAGTTGTTTGTGCCATCCCCACTCCCAGTACCCGGCGACAGGTGCGGGAATTTTTGGGATCAGCAGGATATTGTAGACAGTGGATCCCCAACTACGCCGTGTTGGCTAAGCCACTGTACCAGGCTACGAGAGGTGGAAGAGAAGATCCATTTGAGTGGACAGAAGAATGTCAACAGGCATTTAAGGCATTAAAAGAAGCATTGATGTCATCTCCAGCATTAGGACTGCCCGATTTGGAAAAACCATTCACTCTGTTCGCTGCAGAGCGGGAAGGAACAGCGGTTGGAGTATTGACCCAACCACTAGGTTCATGGCAAAGGCCGATTGCCTACTTGTCAAAGCAATTGGACACAGTGGCTCGTGGATTGCCACCTTGCCTGAGGGCTGTGGCAGCATCAGTAGATTTAATCAAAGAAGCGAATAAATTGACCCTAGGACAGCCACTGACAGTTAAGGTGCCCCATAGCGTTAAGGCACTGTTAGACATTAAGGGACCGCGCTGGCTCACAAGTGAGAGGTTAATGAAATATGAGGGATTGTTGTGTGACAACCCACTGGTGACCCTGGAGACTTGCTCCACTCTGAATCCGGCCACCTTGCTCCCGACTCCAGGAGACACCACGATCCATCAGTGTGCCCAGGTGATGGATGAGGTATTCTCCAGTCGACCGGATTTGAAGGATGTGCCACTAACTAAGGTGGACGACACTCTGTTCACAGATGGAAGCTCCTTTATGGAAAATAATCAAAGACACTCAGGTTATGCGGTTGTTCGGTGGGGGGGAGAGACGCTGGAAGCAGAGTCACTGCCCCCGGGGACGTCTGCCCAGAAGGCCGAATTGATTGCCCTGACCCGAGCGTTGGAATTGTCAAGCGGAAAGCGGGTTAACGTCTACACAGACTCAAAATATGCCTTCACCACCCTCCACGCACATGGAGCACTGTACAAGGAGCGCGGGCTCCTCACGTCTGGAGGAAAGTGCGTGAAACATGCTGGAGAGATTGTGGATCTCCTGGAGGCGGTTTGGAAGCCAAGGCAGGTGGCTGTGATGCATTGTAAAGGGCACCAACGTGGAGACGATCCCGTAGTGCAAGGAAATAGGCAGGCTGATCTGGCAGCCAAAGAGGCAGCTAGGCTGCCCTATATTGAACATCAGGTAATGGCCCTACAGGTAGAATTAACTGAACATAACATTACATATACACCAGAGGAAGAAGAATGGGCCTTAAAGGAGAAGGGTCAGTGGTCAGGAGAACTCATAGTGATGCCAGACGCCCGTGTCTATGTCCCTAAGGACTTGGCATGGCACTTAGTCCAACACATGCACCAAAACACACATTTAGGAAAAATGGCATTGGCAAATCTGCTAGGACGACAGTTGTATATCGATGGATTACATAGCCTAACGGCAGCAGCAGCCCGAAGATGCTGGACATGTATCAAAAATAACCCCAGAGAAGGACCCCTCAAGCCACCAGGAGTCCAACATGTGGGTGGGGTACCCTTTGAAGCTTTAGTCACTGACTTTACAGAAATGCCCCCATACAAAGGATACAAATATTTACTGGTGTTCGTGGACACATACACAGGATGGGTGGAAGCTTACCCTACAAGAACTGAGAAGGCTGTAGAGGTGTCAAGAGCTCTAATGAAAGATGTTATTCCCAGATTTGGCATACCCTTAGAAATTGGATCAGATAATGGCCCCGCATATATTCAACAGGCTGTGCAAGGATTATGTAGAATTTTGGGCATAAAATGGAAGTTACATTGTGCATATAGACCCCAATCTTCTGGAAAAGTGGAAAGAATGAATAGGACATTAAAGGCTCAGCTTGGGAAACTTTGCCAAGAGACAGGATTGCCGTGGACGGTGGTTTTGCCCATGGCATTATTAGGAATCAGATGTACACCACACAAACGGACAGGACTCTCCCCTTTTGAAAGACTCTATGGACGACCCCCTTTGAACTTGAAGGGAGCCTTAGAGACAGGAGCTGAGCAGCACCTCATAGGAGAGAAACAGACATTGGCCCAGGTTCAGGCTTTGGGCAGACAAATGCAGCAGTTAGAAAAATACATTTCTGAATTGAACCCACCATTCCCTACCACACCTCTACATTGTTTTTCACCAGGTGACGAGGTTCTGGTCAAGGATTGGAAGATTGAGCCATTGGGACCCAAGTGGCGAGGACCCTATGTTGTGCTCCTGTCTACCCCCACTGCAGTGAAGGTGAAGGAGATTAAGCCGTGGATACATTACACCCGTGTAAAACTAGCACCTGAGGAGTGGCGGACGGAGCGAGTTCCTGGTGAGGACCTGAGACTCAGGATCATCCGGCAACTCCCTAAGGGGTCAACAAGGCCATGAAGCTGATCCCTTCGGGTGCAACGGAGCGTCGGTGGTCAAGTATGTCGCAGCATGGCCCAACAAAGGCGCTCTCCGGGAGATGGTGGCTAGACATTTTGAGAGGAAAAAGTGGGAGACAAGCTATGAGGAGGGGAGGAAAGCGCACTGTGTTTGGTATATTATTTGTGCTGAGTTTTATTCTCTCTTTTGGAAAAAGAGCACATGGGAATTGGATAAAAGAACATGCCAATTATATGTTTGAGCAGCACGGGAAAGAGGTAGCATTAATATATGAACACCCCCTCACCGTAGGAGATTTTTCATTTCTTCCCGATTTAATTGATGAACCACAGATTGTGTTGGAGGGATTGTCCAAGGCTCAGGAGGGTCCACCTACCGTGTTTTCTAGCATACCGCAAAGGATAAATAAAACTCGGTTTCGACGGTTTAGATACCATACCTCCACCAGGGGTTTGTGCTTCTGTTGTGGAGGATCGGGAATATGGAATTCTGAGTGGAAACACTGGGGAACTAGGCAGGCGTTCTTTTCCCGATTAGGCAATTATTCCCATTGTCGAGACCGGTTCTATCTACATGGACGATTTAATACATCTTATGTCTCACGATTAAATCTAACCGCAACCGAGTGGGCTAGCATGTATCCAGATTATCCCACATTTAGTGTGAATGATTCTATTGAGGGCCTAAAATCTTATATGAACATACTGCAACAATTAACCCAACTGAGCCTAGGTAAAAGCCTCTGTCCGTTATGGCAAATTAGGGATCCAAATCTATGGTTTTTCTTTGATAAATGGGCCACAAATTATCACCCCGGCAACTACCAGTGTGTCGGTGTGGGTTATTTGACATTCCCAGTTCAGGTCTTACACAAAGGGCATCAGCGCCTGAAACGGGACATTGTGCAAACAGGCCCTCTAGGACCAGAATGCTCGGATGAGGTCATTATCAACAAGGCCCTGTCAGGTTCAGAAGCCTCCCGTGTAGGAGGAGGCCTGATCACAGGCTTGTTGACCCTGGGTGCTTACCCAGGGATTGTAGCTCAAGCAAACCGTAGAAGTGTTCTAGGCCTGACTTGCCGCCTTGAAAAGTCCATAAATGCCACTGGTAAAATTTTCCGGGAAATCCAGTCTGAAGTAGAAGAAATCAGCCAGATGGCCCTACAGCATAAGTTGGCCCTTGACTACCTACTGGCGGCCAGGGGGGGGTTATGCGCCATGGTTAGAGGACGTTGTGTAGTGAAATTTCATAACTTGAATAATACTATTGAAGATGACATCGAGTCATTACAAAAGTTAATTTACAATAATGTCCAGGAGATAGAAGGTTGGTCTCCCTTCTCCTGGGTGACTAGCTGGTTACCCTCAATAGAATGGTTGAAGAACATATTGTTGGTAGGGATTTTAGGATTGTTCATTGTTCTCATAGTTATGTGTTGCACTCCAATAATGATGCAAATGTGTACTAGGTGTGTCACACAATCTTTACCTGAAAAAAAGATAGCCATACTCCAAGCCAAGCGGGATTGGATGGAACCATAATGCTTTGCTTCAGCTTTTGTACATGCGCTTCGCAAAAAGAAAATGGGGGAGTGAGGCGGGGGGGGTTAAGGAACCCCAGGAAATACCATATATGGGCAGAGATGGCGACAGCTAGCGACCCGGGTGCATAAACTCACAGAAACATGTGACTTCTGGGAAATCATGTGTTTCTGAAGAAATGAAAGCTAAGGATAAACAAACAGAGCATGCGTACGCAGGCGCTCTGAAAGATTTGTGAGCACGGCACAAAAAGGGTGCAGCCGGCCTGCTGGTCAGCACAGATTGGGCAGCGTCACAACTCTAAGCCAATGAATTTGCTTGTGGGCGGGCATAACCCGAACCCTGTAGTGTGTATAAATGTTCACTCAGCATGCCACTGGCCGGTTCCCCTGGAGAAGCACTTACTTTGTGCTAGGGGGACCCCTAGTGGCCATTAGCGAAATAAAACTGCTTTCTGGGAAATTCCTTCAGTTGTCCGTCTTCAAAATTCCTCCACTGCGCCAACAAGAACCGTAGCACGAAGGTTCCGCTACAAAAGGGCCTTAAATTTGCCAAGCCCATAGTCTCCTAAAGATAAAGAAGTCAAAAGAAGCCTGCCTTTGCCTCCAGAGGGAAGCCCAGCCTTCACAAAATTGAGACATTTACAAGCTTTCCCGCTCTTTTGCATCTCAAGCCACCAGCAAATTGATACATCCAGCTCTTGCAGCTGCAGCAAGTTGAAGCCTTCTGCAAAGTGGATACATTTGCTAGAAGCCTAGCCTTTGCAAAATTGATACATTTGCTAAGTTTCCCGCCTTTTCTGTTTCTCAAGCCAGCAAATCGCTACATCCAGCTCTTGCAACTGCAGCAAAATCCAGGTTTCTGCAAAGTAGATACATTTCTCCAGAAGCCAGCCTTTACAGCAACCAAGCCTCTTCCAGAAACCAGTTTGCAAAGCAATAAATTCCAACCTTCTGCAGTTCCTGCCATTTTCTTCAAAGCCTGCTGCAAGTTTATGAAAGCCCAGGCTTAACTTCTCAGTTAAGCAGCTGTTTTAATTGTCTTGTTTAAAGTATTGCATTGCCCTTTTGTGTGCCTTTAATTGTATAGTTATATAGTATTGCATTTTGTACTGTTTGAAACTTGGGATAAGTTTCCTTTTGAATTACAGAATGTCAAGCCATAGCAATGAGATTTTGCAGACAAGGGTCAAATCCCCCCTTGTAGAAGGTGCAGAAGAAAGGGTTCAAGGCTCCCCATGTGTAAGCCTTAGATCCAGTCTGCTCAAGATTCCATCTAATGCTAGCCTTAAATCCAAGCATTCATCTAGGCATAGCAGTTCCTCCCAATCCACACACTCATTCATCAGTACTTCTTCCAAAGCAGCCCACTACAACAGAGAGGCTGTCCGTTTGAAAATTAGAAAAGAGGTTTTAGAAGCAGAGGCGTCTGCAGAAATGGCTAGACAAGACTTTGCCTTCAATGAAGAGGAACTCCTCCTTCAACAGGCTAAAGCCAAGCAGAAACTGCTTCTAGCGCAGGCTAGGGCCCAACAAGAAGCTGACCTAGCACAGGCCAGGGCCCAGAGAGAAATAGAGCTTGCAATGGCTGAAGCCAAGCAAGATGAACTGCAACGGGATCTAGATCTGCTTCAAGTAAAAAGAGACACAGCACAAAAGATAGCTAACATTCTAGCCAAAGCTCTATCACAGGAACTAACCCAAGAAAACCTTAGTTTCCTGCCAACACAAGAGCCTACAGCAAAGGTTTCAGCACATCTGCAACTGGAATCACCTGTAGTGCAGAGTCATATCTCCTTTCGCCACCTTGAAGATCGCTCACCTGTTCCAGTGTTTGCAACTTCAAGGCCAGCCCATTCCTCAGAAGTACAGCAAAGCACGGCCGGGAGAGTGCCATCTCTGTCAGAGTCCATCCCTGTACTTAGGCCTCAGAGATACCACTTGTCTACTTGGGAACAAAAGGATGACGTCTTTCAACAACATCCAGATGTCCATTCACATTGGCAAGGCATGGCCGGGAGTGAACCACCACATTCATCCCTGCATACCAAGTCAATTCTCCCATCGCTGAAGATGAAGGCTTCAGAGGTGCTGCCTGCCAGCAATCTGCTGAACCCAGCATCGCCTACCATCGCGAAAAGATGTGTTCAACCGAAGAACATTGAGTTTGTCACGCCACATCACACTCCTCAGATGTACCCTTACACACTGGAGTCTCAATTGGGTTCCCTCTTGAGAAATCCAAGAAGAGACATCAGAGACAAAGGCGTCCAGAAATTCACTGACCGACCAGATGACTACCTTCTGTGGAAAATCACCTTCATGAGGGCCATTCGAGATTTCAAGCTAGAAGCAGATGAAGAACTGTCCCTTCTTATGGCGTGGCTTGGACCCAGCTCAGCCGAGCAAGTAAAAAGACTTTATGCTGCTCATGTAGCAGACCCCCAAAGAGCTTTGTCCACAGCGTGGTCTCGCTTGGACCAGCGCTTCGGTGCGAGCACTGAGATAGAAGCATCCCTCATGGATCGACTCAACAGGTTCCCATCACTGAAGATGAAAGATTGCAAACAGCTTTGGGACTTTAGTGATCTTTTACTAGAGCTAGCTTCAGCCAAAGGAAATCCAGAGCTGCCAGGTTTAGCATGTCTGGACCAGCACACGTCGCAGAGTGCCATCCTCTGCAAACTTCCTTTTCCTCTTCGAGAAGCTTGGGGGAAACAGGTGTTCAAGTACAAAGAGGAGAATGCAAATGTATACCCGCCCTTCACCTTTTTGGTGGATTTCGTCACTAGAGCAGCCCGTGAGAGGAATGACCCTCAAACAGGTCTTCTCGCTTTGTGCCAAGACCTAAAGCCTGAAAAGACCTCCAAAGAAGACAAAGCCCAGGGCAAAGATCTTAGAAGGAACTTGAGTGTCAAGATGACAGATGCAACTCCTGCAACTTCTGCTCAACCAGTCAGCAACAACACCATATCCTGTCCCATTCATCAAAGGCCACACAGCCTAGCTGAATGCAGAGAGTTCGCAAAGAAGCCTTACAAAGAACGACTTCAAATAATTCAAAAGGCCAAGGTGTGCTTTAGATGCTGCGGCGCCACTATTCACTTCTCCAAAGACTGCAAAGAAAAGGTTAAATGCCAACACTGCAACAGCATCAAGCATTGCTCTGCAATGCACAACTTCGATTCCCCTCAATTCAAAGCAAAGTCAAATTCTCCTGCCAAAGAAGAAACCAAAGAAGACCAAAAGCCTACAGAACCTCAGGTAGCCCTCAAGGCTCCTGCGGTTGCCTGCACCAAGCTTTGTCAAAATAGCCACAAGCCAAGGATTTGCCACCCAATCTGCCTGGCAGAGGTGTATCCAGCCATGGAATAAGAAAAGGGTCTACGTCGCCTTGGATGCCCAAAGTGACGCATCTCTTGCAACCCCAGAGTTCTTCAACATGTTTGACCTTCATACAGAGACAATAGAATGCACCATATCCACTTGTTCTGGAAAGAATAAGATGAATGGCAGAGTTGCAACAAAGTTCAAAATCTCGCCTGTCGGACAAAAGGTCAGATACGATCTTCCTGACCTTATAGAATGCAGCCTGATTCCCAGGAACAAAGAACAGATAGCCACGAAGGAGGTGGTACAAGCCCATCCTCATCTCAGAGGTATTCAAGACCTAATTCCAGCTTTGGACTTAGAAACAGACATCGTAATGCTTATCGGTGCAAATTGTCCCACACTGTTCCGTGTTAGCAACCAGATTGAAGGTCCTAAGGGATCACCCATGGCCCAGCAGTTGCCTTTAGGATGGACGGTGTTAGGCCCAGTCTGCCTGAACAAGATGTTCCAGCCTGTCACTAAAAGGCCTTCACTAATGCAAGGATGTGCCAGCCACATCTCAGTTTGCTGCCAGGGAGTAATGCCAGATTACTCTCCCATCATCGAAGTCACAGAGAGAGATGAGCAAACAGCCTTCTCTAAAAATGATCAGAAGTTTCTTGAGATGATGAACAACCAAGTCACTCAAGACCCTGAAGGTAATTGGATAGCACCTTTACCTTTCAAGCCGGAAAGACCATCTCTACCCAACAACAGAGATGTTGCCCTTCATCGTCTCCTGTCCTTAAGAAGAAGGATGCTAAAGGATCCGAAGGTAAAGACCCAGATCACCCAGTTTGTGGAAGACCTCTTCAGAAGCAACTACGCTGAACCAGCCAGCGTGTGTGCGGAGGGAGAAGAGCAGTGGCATTACATATCCACTTCAGAAAATCCGGCAGATGTGACATCCCGAGGAACATCAGCCGCAAAGTTGTCCAAGTCATCCTGGATCACTGGACCCAAATGTCTTCAAAATCCTTCCTTTCCAGAAAGCATTTCCGTGCTCAAAGACACTGAGTTGCCAGAAATTCAGTCCTGCAAATCTACCATCGATGGCCAAGACTTATCAAGGCAAGGTTTAAATCCAGCCAAGTTTGAAAGATTTTCAAAACGGACTAGACTTCAGGCAGCCATTGCCAGGCTCATACATTACATCACTACAAAAAACAGTGGTGCAATTCAGCCCCAAGATCTTTCAAAAGCCTCAACAGTCATCCTGAGATCCACTCAAAGACAGTGTTTTTTAGAAGAAATAGCTTGTCTAGAAAGAAAAGCATCCTTGCCCAAAAATAGTTGTTTAAAGGACTTGAACCCCTTCCTGGACAATGAGGGTCTCCTTAGGGTTGGAGGTAGACTAAAAGGAGCAAAGATTAGATCCTGTGTTAAAAATCCTGTTATTTTGCCACACCATAGCCACATAGCTCTGCTGTTGACACAGCATTTCCACGCAAAGGTCAAACACCAAGGAAGGTCATTTACTGAGTCTGCCCTAAGAAACTATGGGTTTTGGATTGTTAGGTGCCAACGTAAAGGTTGGGGATTTAGTGTTACTTAAACAAAAGATGCTCCTAGATACCAATGGGCTAAGGGTATTGTGTCAAAATTATATCCTAGCTCTGACAATAGAGTGGGCAAGGCCCAGGTTAAGGTCGTCTCTAACGAAAAGGTTTCTTTGTTTGACAGGCCTATTAGCGACATGGTTATGTTATTTTCACAAGACATACAGTCTTAGAGTTATTAGAGTTAAAGGTATTTAACTCCATTTTGTTTAGATTTCCGAAAGTCCGGAAATCTAGGCCGGGAGTGTGACGGCGCGAGTGGCGCCATCTATATGTCAAACTATAAGTTTCAAGATTTGAATTGTTGTATCATGCCTGATTTTGCCCTTACCCTGTAAATGTAGTTGGATTGGTTATTTATATCTGTCAATCAATGTTGTTTGTACCTGTTATATTGCTCACTCAGCAAAACTGTTTGGCTCCACCTCTTCCTGGAGTAGGACTGTGTTTCCTCCTTTTCATTCCACTCTATCGGATGGACGTGAAAAAGAGGCTTGGCTCTGAAAGCCCTTCAAAAGTTACCTCTCAGCACCAATTCTGAGGTTCTTACCCTTGGGACTCACACTTCATGTTCAGGGCCAACCTGAACAACGTTGAGGAGTCTCAAGCGCCTTCACATCAGTCCTTTGGCAACAGAGGAAGACTCTTGTCTTCAGATATAGGTCATTGGACTGAGGCTGAGTTTGCTCCGGCATTCACAGCCAGAGAAAGAGGGATCTGGACAAGCTTCATGGACTTAAACAACCAAAGACTGTAATGTATATTTTCTTTTACCCCCTTTGTGAAGAATAAACCCAGTTTTTGAGTTAACTACAGTGTTTTGGTCCTTGGGAGTTCCAGTTTCCCTAAAGGAGGGCAAGAAGCAATCCCCTGGGGAAAGATGTCACGTCCATGCCTCTTTCACTAAGAGTACAGCCCCAGGCGCGACGGCACACTGTGGCACGCCATACATTCCACAGTCTTACTGAAAGACAGGATTTTGGTGTTTTTTGGGTTTTTTTTTTTACTTTCTCCTAGCATTCACATTTCTGTTGTTTCTTTCAGATTTGCTTTTTAAAAATAAAAAGAACATGGGGGAAGGTTTAGTAAACGGCACGTGTTTACATGTAATTGCCCTTTCCTTGACTTCTACTGTGTTTTAACTTCTTGGTTTGAACAGTTATGAAAGAC
Source organism: Anolis carolinensis (assembly GCF_035594765.1). Classification (NCBI taxonomy): domain Eukaryota; kingdom Metazoa; phylum Chordata; class Lepidosauria; order Squamata; family Anolidae; genus Anolis; species Anolis carolinensis. Next base: position 83,175,731 of record NC_085846.1, read on the forward strand.
TATACAATAAAAGCTGGTCAAGTCTTATACCAGTCCCCAGAGGAGAGGCCAAATGAGAGAATGCTGATGCATTTGAGTTGACTAGGTCAAAACAGACAGGTCTTAATAGAGCCAAGCGTTCCAGAGCCGTGTGTCAGAGTCTGTCAAATCTGCCTCACTAACACCAATTAACTGCAAGATAGACTTTGATCCAAACCTTAAGATCACCTTCCCTGTCTAGATGAAAGCATGTGTCTGCTTTGAAGGAAAGCTCCAGATGTCCTTAGGAAAATAACTCTTCCTTTTGAGAGAATTTTTAGCTCAGGGAATGAAAGAGCATCTCCATTTGCTCCATTTGGGTCATTTCTGCTGAGGATGTAACTCTGTGCCCCTTTCCTTCTGAGCAAGTCCCATTAGAAGCGATAGGACTTACTTCTAAGTCAACACTGCATTGGATCAAGCTCCAACCCAGGATATCCTGTCAAAAGATCCTTTCCTGGTGCTCACTAGTACATAAAACAAGGTTTACAATGTTCTTGCTAAGCACTTTGCCTTTGGAATAACAACCAAAAATTTAATTTTTGTTCCTGCTGCACTGATACACAGTACCAGATTTCTCAAGCACATGCCTACAGATCATAATTTAACTATTGTGGTATAACGTAAACGGTACTGCAGTTATCAGCCACAAGCTGGTTTAATAGTATTCCATAAAATATTATATAAATCCTAGAATCTAAGTACATTCAGTGGATTAGCGAAGCACAAACAGGCTCTAAAATTGTGTTCATTGCCCCATAATTTTCAGACACCGTAAATGAGATGATAGTTTACAGGCAAATAGTTTATTGCCAACAAGCACATGCAATAAACATAGTCAAACTGGGTCCAAATCATGATACTGTTGACTGCACACAGATATTTTTAAATGCGGTGACTGCAATTAAAATAATGATGGTGGGGATGTGATTGTATACTCAGGCTATATCAGTGTGTAAAAACACCTGGTCACTGATGTCAATAGAAATGAATGACTTGGGATCTGCAATTTCTTAGGCTTTTAGGTGCATGCATTTAACTCCACTATTATTGTCAACACATCAAGGATTGAAAACCAAAAATAATAACAATGAGAAGACAAAAGAACCCTTCCTGAAGACATTCAACATGTAGGATATTGTGGTAGGCATTGTCATCCGTGTCTGTGGGGTAGAGATTTGACAGACTTATCACACTGAAGCTATCATGAGGGGAACCCAGTTCTTCTGACATGAGCACTGGGAAATGTAATTTAGGAAAGCAGAAACCTCGGTAGACAAGTATTCAAAAGGTCCTGCCCAAAACTACATTTTCCAGAACTCTGCTTGTGCCAGAAGAATGAGGCTGCCCACATTAAAGCCCCAGTGTGATAAGGGGTCAACTTTAAAAGAGCTTGTAAATACCTTGCACACTATCATGCAAACCTGTTCAATGACACTGATAGATTAAAGCAGTGGTTCTCAACCTGTGGGTCCGCAGGTGTTTTGGCCTACAATTCCCAGAAATCCAAGTCAGTTTACCAGCTGTTAGGATTTCTGAGAGTTGAAGGCCAAAACATCTGGGGACCCACAGGTTGAGAACCACTGGACTAAAATCTGAACTTCTAGCACAGCCTGTGGTGTTTTATTTATTGGTTTTTTATTATGTTGTGTTATGCATTACACCGCTGAGCTGCTGAACTTGCTGACCTAAAGATTGGCAGTTCGAATGCGGCAAGCAGAGTGAGCTCCCACTGTTAGCCCCAGCTTCTGCCAACCTAGCAGTTAGAAAACATGCAAATGTGAGTAGATCAATAGGTACTGCTCCGGCAGGAAGGTAACAGTGCTCCATGCAGTCTACATCACCTTGGAGGTGCCTACAGACAACGCCGGCTCTTCGGCCTAGAAATGGAGATGAGCACCAGCCCTCAGAGTTGGACACGACTAGACTTAATATCAAGAGAAAACCTTTACCTTTTACCTATGCCAAAGTAAGCAATAGCTGGGGGAGAAACACAGAAACCTAAAGTTACACTTATATGTATGTTTTTGTTGTGGTGTACATGTTGTGGGTAGCATGCTCAAGTTTATAGTTGAGGTTATTTGAAATAAATAAAGCAATGGCTAGGATCTTGCATTGTACTGACGGACCACAAAGTTTTTTGGACATAATTATGTTTTGTTCCTTCTCCTTGCACACTTGGCTAACCTTTTTTCAGTAGCTGTTCAATGCCCAGTGGAGAATAGAGATAGATGAAGGTTAGCTAAACTGCCAGTAAGTTGTGTTCCTGCAGCTGGCAGCAGAATCGTGTCATCTGCAGGGCCCCTGAGAGACCAGGAAGATGCCTCTTTCTCCTGTGGGTGATGGCAAAATTGCTACTGGCCAACTATCTGGCTGCTCCTTGACCTTCCCTGTCTTCCAACGGCCACAGGAAGGAAAAAGGTAGGTCAAGCATCCATATAACCCAAAACTATTCTTCTGCAAACTTGCCAAGTTTATTTCTATTTTTTTAAGCTAAGGGTCAAATTAACAAGAACTATTATTCTTTTTGTTGACTATTTTTATGCACATAACACACTGTACTCTCCAACACAGATGATTGGCAGGGACAGTTCTGATAAATCCTCAGTCATTCCGCTTTTTTCAGCTGTTCTTAAGAGATTCAATTTCTCTCTCATCCTCTTACTCTTCCCCTTCATTCTCAGTTTACTTCAGTGGTTGCAAACTGAGTTCAAAGTACAAAAGGAGAGGGAATAGAGGGAAGACTCAGATCTTTCCCTACCCAGTCAGCTCAGCCAAAAGCAAACTGCTGCATCCTGTCCTAACGTGTTTGTTCTTCATCATTAATGACTT